>NC_136264.1:98510676-99163176 GCF_964187855.1 Myxine glutinosa | reverse complement strand
TCGTAAAGACACCACTCCATGACAAACAGCATTGTCGAGTTGACGGACCATCTCCAGAGGAAGCGGTGATAACCTTTGGAGACGTGCAGCAGATGTTTTCCACTAATACATAACGCAACAACCCTTGTATACCCGACTGTGAAGCCAATCATCAAATGCACCTGTCCGTACATTTTGCCACGCCACCTGTGATATAATCCTGTTGTTGACTTCTTGCTGCGACAGACAATCAGTGACATGGTTCTTTTAACAAATAAATCACCAAAGTGTAAAAGAAACTCACTAGATTGATATACTGAGTTAAGAAAGTAAACCCAAGTCAAGAAAAAAAAAATATTCCATATTAAATGCCAAGTTTGTATATATATGCATATATATATATACACACACACAGTATATGTATACTGTATTTGTTGTTTATACAGCATATATATATATATATATATATATATATATATATAATTTATATATCTATCTATAATTCCAGTAATCTCTGTACGTTTGTACGTCTGTACGTCTGTACGTTTGTCTGTGACCGCTGTTTCTCGACAACTACCGGTCCGATATACTTGAAACTTGCCAGGTATATTGCTGGGGACCCGAGGATGTGCCTTTTCAAGGTTTGAAATTAATCGGACAAGTACTTACCGAGCTATGGCGATTTAGCCGTTCGCCGTTCGCTTTGCCGTTGCGAATGGACCAAACCATTCATGTAAATAGAGGGGGGGGGGGGGGGGGTTCTGTGGTCGTTCGCTTTGGCTTTGCGAATGGACCAAACCATTCATGTAAATAGAGGGGGGGGTTCTGTGGTCGTTCGCTTTGGCTTTGCGAATGGACCAAACCATTCATGTAAATAGAGGGGGGGGGGGGTTCTGTGGTCGTTGCGAATGGACCAAACCATTGTTTTTTTTTTGCAGTTTTTTTTTTTTTTGCAGTTTTTTTTTTTTTGCAAGGAACGGGCACCCACGTACGGGCACGTCCTAGCTTATATATAGTACGGGCATGCCCTAGTATATATAATTTATATATATATATAATTTATATATATATATATACTGTATATATATTTATATATATATATATATATACACATATATATGTCAGTAATTGTTGTTTGCCACACTTGGACCAATGGGTATTTCATATAACGTTTTGAACAAACGTCATCGTTCTTTTACGACATAGACCTCGGGACACAGGTGAAACACTAAAGTGTGTCTTGTCCTTCGGATGAACTGAAAGTTAATCTAGGTGTCCCATCTGTTCACTGTTAGCATTAGTTGGTGGACGTTAAAGATCCCACGAAGTCCTACGCAAAGAGGAGTCGAACTATCCTTTCGCTGGCACACGGAACAAATTCCTAATTTTTGCACGCCCGGTTGAGCATTCAAATTTCCTGCGTCCGAGTGGCAACTGCATGTGCAGGTTTATAACCTCCAACGAGGAAACTTATTTTTGGTCAGGTTTATACTGGGGAGTTTGCCATTGCTTTACCAGATATATATCAGGGTGGGGCAAAACGATGGAAAACGTTTGAAATATAAATATATTTTAATTATAGAAGGTATTTATAATTTGTAAAATACAGGCATAATAATTTCTTCAGAATACACTCGGTTTTGAAAATTATGTCAGTTAGTTGACCCCTTTGGCTAATAACACAATCCGCTGTTCAGGTAGTTGAACTTGTAAGCTTCACAAGAAAGTCTATTGGAAATTGGAATGGTCTCAATTTAAATTGTCATGTTTTCTTTCAGTTATTTGAGGGTGTGTGGCCTGTTCGTGTACACTGTCTTTTAAACACCCCCACAGGAAATAATCAGGAGGGCTGAGATCATGAGATTCGAGAGGCCAATTCACATCTTCAAATCTGGAGATCAGCTTTCCAGGAAAATGCTCTCGCAACAGTTCCATGCATAGCCTTGTGGTGTTGTTTCACTGAAGCTTGCAACACATCCGTTTAATACTTTTCTTGATTGTGCATCACAAACTTGGAAATGCTTCGGAATTATATTTGTGCCAAAATCGAAGAATATCTATGGAAGAGATACTGCTTAACCACAAATGCTAGTTGTTCACGTGTCCAATTTGCCATCCCCAACGATTATTATTTTTTAAATATCTTTTTTTTAAAGTTCGTCTGATATAACCTTAAAAAAAACAAAAAACAATAATTGTCCTCCATTATCCGAGAATTATTCCACCCTGAAATCTGTCCCATACGTTTGGCACACCCTGTGCACACATACAGTGCATTCAGAAAGTATTCAGACCCCTTCACTTTTTTCACATTTTGTTATGTTGCTGCCTTATGCTGAAATCGTTTAAATTCATTTTTCCCCTCATCAATCTACACTCAATACCCCATAATGACAAAGAGAAAACAGGATTTTAGAAAGTTTTGAAATTTATTAAAAATAAAAAACTGAAATATCACATTTACATAAGTATTCATACCCTTTGCTATGACATTTCAAATTTAGCTCAGGCGCCTCCCATTTCTCTTGATCATCTTCGAGATGTTTCTACACCTTGATTGGAGTCCACCTGTGGTAAATTCAATTGATTGGACATGATTTGGAAAGGCACACACCTGTCTATATAAGGTTTCACAGCTGACAATGCATATCAGAGCAAAAACCAAGCCATGAGGTTGAAGGAACCATCACTGCAACACTCCACCGATCTGGGCTTTATGGCAGAGTGGCCAGACGGAAGCCAAAGAGTTCAATCTTGGTTTCATCAGACCACAGAATCTTGTTTCTCACAGTCTGAGAGTCCTTTCGGTGCTTTTTTGAAAACTCCAAGCGGGCTTTCATGTGTCTTTCACTGAGGAGAGGCTTCCGTCTGGCCACCCTGCCATAAAGCCCAGATCGGTGGAGTATTGCAGTGATGGTTGTCCTTCTGGAAGTTTCTCCCATCTCCACACAGGCGCCTCAATTAGGAATTAGTTTTAGCGTACATTCATTTCTTTGTTCCCTGGAATTTATTTTCATTAAACCCATTATTTGTACATCTTTAATTTCGTGTCTATTGGCAGTGTTGAGAACCTTGAAGTGCTTGTATTGCCTTGGGAGGTTTTTCTGGGTCCACCTGGCCTTTTCTTGTCTTGTACTGAGCCTGTTTCTTTCAAACGTTGAAAAGTGTACGTCATACCATTGCAGGAGATCTTCAGCTTTTCTGCTGTTTTCTTCATAGTATGCCCTTATTTTCACAGAGTTTGGATTTTCACACGCTGTTCTGTTGAAAGTTGTTTTCGTGGTGCCAATCTGAAACCCACCCATAGACCTTCAAGCAAGGGAACAAGCTGAATAAAACGAATTTCACATATTCACTATTTTGCAACTTTTATCGTGGTTTCTTGTATTTCACCTTAATGGAAGTGGTGGTGATTACTTCAATAATTATTTATTATTACCCAAAAACTGTTTCCTGCATTGTATTACTTTTGTAGGGGGAATGGAGGGTAGGAATCACCTCAAAACAGTTAGAAATGTACAGCTTACTATGTATGCTCCGTGTGTCAGGCAGTTCAGCCATTTCAATGTATTAAGTAGGGAATTGTTAGCTTAATAATTGTCCTGGTTAAATGTACATCATACGAAGGGTAATGTGTTGCTCAATAAATAATCAGAATTTAACATGAAGGATCTCTATGTGAAGCCTTCTGTATACCCCGCGTGAGGCCTTGGAAAAGAGAGACGGGGGAGTTTGAGGAGTGGCGTCTTTTTTTTTTTTTTTTTTTTTTGTATACAAGATCGAGGCTCGTGAAAGAGCGAACATTAATCACACAGAAAGACAAACAGACACACAAAACAAATTACATCGGGAGCGGTAGACAAGATGGGGAGAGAGGGGGAAGGACACAAACACAACATTTGAGAGCAGGGACCGAGAGACATGGAGACATCGAGAGAACTGTGGGAGGGAGAGGGCTTTGGGGGGGAGGCATGGGAAGGGGGGGGGGGGGGTGGGAGAGGTATAAAACATATGGACACTGCCAAGACTTCCAGGAAAGAAGTTGGAATTTCAAACAAGGTGGATCTGGGGTGAATTAGTGGGGGTAGAAAAGATCAAGGTTTTGGATGGGGGAAGATAAGAGATGGTGGTGAACAGCTGTTTTGAAGACCTGGAGGGAGGAGTGTGATTGAAGTGAGTGTGGGAGTTTGTTCCAGAGGCGGGAGAAAAGAGGAATGAAAGAGTGAAGGTGAGCAGAGAGCCGAGATTTCGGCAGTTTAACCATCAGAGGGTGGCTGGCAGATCTTGTGCGACCTGTAGGAATATTTGGGGGACAGAGCACAGAGAGAGCTGGGGGAGCAAGGCCGGAGAGGAGTCGGTAGAAGACAGAAAGACCACCTACCTGCCTGCGGTGAGTGAGTGAAAGGCCCTCAGAGATCGCTTCATCGCGGGAGATTCCAATGATTCTGAATGCTTTGGATTCAACAGCGTGAAGCCGAGCCAGGTGTGAGGCAGGAGCACCAGCCCATAGGGGAGAACAGTATTCCATTGAGCTGCGGATGAAAGCCTTGTATGTGGTGAGGAGCTCAGGTGTGCCTAGGAAGGACTTCGCACGACGGAGGATGCCCAGTCGGCGACTGGCTTTGGAGGCCAGCTTGGAAATGTGGTTTTCCCAAGAAAGATCATGGCAGATGGTGAGACCCAAAAGCTTGAGCGACAGAACTTCTTGGAGAGGATTGTTGAGAAAGTAGATGGGAGGGTTGTCCAGTCGATCTTTTCGGAGAGACATAGTAAGAGTGTGAGATTTGTCAGGATTGAAAGACATGTTCTCTCTAAAGATAGAAAAAGACGAGGAATTCGGTTTCTATCAAGAAGTTTTGCAGTGAATTAGGGGGTTCGGCATTTGCCATTTCGGCATTATCCGTGGAGAGACTTTCTTGAGACTTCTTGCTATTTCTCTGAAATAACCCATTTCCTTTATCATGGCACATAGGAGCCAATCCCCACTTTCCAGCCAACATCGTCACCATCGTCATTGTTATCAGCTTCATCATCATCATTAAAGGTACATTGATTTTACATCGTACTATTCCCACATTTTCCAGGCCAGCCCCACCAAATTTTCTTTGTAGTTTTTGAGGTCCTTGCATATGTCCGAAAGTGGGTGGGAGTTTTCATAAAATGTCTCGATATATATATATTTTAGATTTTGGCCTCTCACCCATGTGTAGCATGGGTACCTCACTCGTAATATAATATGTATCCAGCAAAAATAAAACGTTTTCCAATATCCTAATTTATTTTATATACTGAAAGATGTAACTGATATTAAATTGACTTTCACAGAAATTTGAATTACTATTTCCCTATATTGAACACTTCTAATTACTCCCGCCAGGGAGTAATGCATTCACTCGTGTCCGTGTGTGTGTGTGTGTGTGTTCGTGTGTTTGTGAACAAGATATCTGGAAAAGTTCTGAACGGATTTGGATGAAAGTTGGTGGGATGATTGCCCTTGGGATAAGGAAAAATTGATTAGTTTTTGGTGAAGCTCAGGATATTATTCCCGATCCAGGAATTTTTTGAAGGATTTTTTTTACCATTGGAAGATGGGGCTCTTTTTTTTTTAACATTATCTTCTATATTTTCTATATTTAACATTGTGATATGAAAATAGTTTCCATATTTGTTGTAAATGTAGTTTAAACTCGTGGTTATGCGTTAGAGCGGTGTATTTTTTTTTAGCAGCGTCGTCTTCAATGTTCATTTTTTTTTCTCTAATAAAGACATATTCTGTCATTTTAAAACCACCAAAGTGTGTATTAGGTTTTCCCGTTTTGTAAAATGTATCGATTTATATGTATAATGCTTTAAAACTTTTTTTTTTTTTTTTTTACCTCAGAAGAGATATCAACATTTAGCTCAGCGAATGTCATTTGCGGTGTCAGTATTTGATGAACTTATAAAGACTTAGTTCCAGATTTGTCAATGGCTGAGGTATATTAACAAACGAATAAAATAGATTTGGCAAAATTCCAACTTTAAAAAAACAAATCGCGTATTCACCCAGGGTTGTGAGAGGGTGAAGAAGAAGAAACCTCGCAAGGGCTTCCCAGACCAAATAAATAATTCTGGTTCTGGGTCTGCGATTTTCAGGTTTATTACTCCCGCCAGGGAGTAACGCATTCGATCGTGTCCGTCCGTGTGTGTGTTCGTGAACAAGATATCTGGAAAAGTTCTGAACGGATTTGGATGAAAGTTGGTGGGATGATTGCCCTTGGGATAAGGAAGAATTGATTAGTTTTTGGTGAAGCTCAGGATATTATTCAGGATCCAGGAATTTTTTGTGGAAATTTTTTTGGGAAAGATTTTTTCTGTTTTACTGAATTAAAGCTTTTATTCTTATTCTTAAATGATGTTTTTCTCCTCTAATTCCGAGATATATCAAAAGAAATTCTCTGACAGTAAGGGCCTACTTTCTTTTTCATTTATTGTTTTGGGGAGAGGGGATGTTAAACAAAACGTATTATTCCAACTAAACCCACGGCGGGAGTATAGTAGGAGACCAGCCTGTAGGTCCCGTGACCAAATTCTGGGAACAAAGGTTTGAAAGTGTTTTTGTGTTCCCTGATGAATACCGAACAATTTTGACTTGGGCTGCCCCCTTGAAAATGTCAGGCATTTCCGGGAAGGGTCAACAAAGGTCAAACAGGGGTCAAAATTCAAATATATTCCAATCGTGTCGATATGCATATCAAATTACTCGTCTAGTCATGAGGATTCCAAAAATGTATAGTTTGTTATACCTCCGACCTTAAATGAGGGCGCTATGGTCAAAAACGTCGAAAGGTCAACGCACTTTTGACTGGCGGTCAAATTCACCAACACAGTTAACATTGTCCGATTCTAATGATTTTAGTGTCTAATAATATGTTTTCTGACATGGCAAATTCAAATAAGCAACTTTTAAAAGTAAAGGTCGTTGCCATAACCTTGAAATTTCAAAATGGCTGGCAAAAGGGCTACTGAAAGACTTGAATCAGGATCCTTGGCCAACAATAACACAGTTATTTCTAAACACATTGTCCAATGATGCTTATCTTGCTTTATTGCCCAGTTCATCATCCTACTCAGTGTCATATCCATCAGAATCAGAGTCAGAATCACTGTTACAATCACTAGTATCTGAATCTGTGTCAGAGTCTACAGTGCGGTTTGTTCTGGCATCACGTAGACGTTGAGGTAGTGCCGGCTGTGAATACCGTATTGGCAAACATTTGCCCTCTCTCAAGCTCCAACCATGCTGAAGGGGAGATGATGGAGCATCTGGATTCATAAAGTTTAACATGATGAATGCCTGATAGTTGGCCCGTGTTACCTTCAAATTATGTGAATCTGTATCAGGAGGAATCCTGAGAGTCGATTTCCTCTTCATCCCCTCCCACTTTTTGGCCCGAGCTTCTGCGAGTGTCTTGCTTGATTTATCCTTGTATATGTATTTGATGGTATACTGCTCTAGCTGTTTAAGAGTTTGTGATGTCACTGGGGAGACATTTCCCAAGCCCTCTAAGTAGCTCTCGTGCCTCTTCTGACTTCATTGTGCTGTCAAAGACTGATGGTTTTCCACGGCCATAGAAACTGGAAATAGCATCTGCACCAGTGTGGATGTGAAATGGGATAATGATATCACTAATATCCTTATCAAGGAGTGTTGTGCAATCAATTATGCTTTTCTTCCTTTTCAGTCATAGCATACCTTCAATTTGATGTGCCACATACGATACTAAAACCAACACATCTGTGTCTTCTGCATCAATGACAACGGCATCTTTTACTCCCGACTTTCTTCGTTGGGAATATATGTACAACAGAATGGTGTCTGCTTCCATATGCTGACATGTCAACTCAACTACCTCCTCATCAGTGGACAAATCACTACAGCGTTCCCTCACAGAGTAAATAAATCTGGTATCTGGATGTTGGAGTAACAGGGTTTTGAACTCAGTCTTCAGAAATTGCTGCAGACGAATTTTGTTTCCTGGGTTCTTGAACATGTTGTTGAAGTGCCTAGGGGATGGCAGTTCATCATTTCTCTTGATGAAAATATTCCTGGTCCCACCAACAAAAGGCAATTCACCTGTTCGCCTTTCATGTTCACTATCTTTGATGCTGTGTTGTAGATCATATGGGTCATTTACAAATATTATCTGGGAAGCCGTAGGATGGCGTTGGACAACAAGGTTAAACATTTTAGCAGCATAATCGCCCCATGTATAAGCACTTTCGTCTTGCTTCTCTCTATCCTCAGCAGACGGGGTTGATAGCCTCCAAATGAACCCCATATCTACTAGTGCAATGTATCTATCCCGGAACTCCAGTTCAATAAAGTTGAACTTTTGTGCCAGTTTACATTTTTGCCCTTTGCGCATTGTTCCATTTACATTGAAGATGGGGAGACACTCTTCTGTCACGCGGTATTCCATGACTTCAGATAGCACTAGACCATCATCTAACTCTTGTGCCAAAGTGATGATCTCGGCCATGGCTTTGTTTTCCATAGCATCTGTTTTTGTGACCTTCTGTTTTGATGCGTCTTTGATAACTGGTGGTTTGCTGAAGCTGTGTCTGCTGTTTCTGTGTATGGTTGCATCAAACTGTTTATCACCAGAGAACGTGCGCTCTTTGAAGAATGATTGCACTAGAGTCTCCCCATCCTCATGTGCTGAGTCAAAGTCTTTGACAAGTGCATCTGATGCGACCATTCCTGACTGGAGCGACCTCAAGATAGGCTGTGTAAGGTCGAATGGGTCACAATCAAAATCCGTGATGCAATTGTCTAGATCTTGTACACCGTGCTCATCCAGCAACAACCTCGTTGTGGAGGTCTCTCTGTGACCTTCAGATGATTTGGTGAGGTTTGCCAATGCATGTAGTGAACTTCTAACTCTATTCACAGAGTTGACGGTTCTTGTGTGAGTCAACAACATCTTTTCATTTTTTAAGATGCGCTTCCAACCTGCTTTCATCTTCGACCCTTTATTCATGGTCATTTCTATCCAGAGATCCAGGGGTAAGCACGAGTACGGTTTCCTGGTCATTGATTGCGCGAATAGGCCATCTCGCATGTACCTCTCTTTTTCTTCGGGGAGACTGCTAATCTCAAGCCAGAATTCTACAAGCCATCTGCTGTATTTATCATTGTCGTATATCCGCAGCCATGGCATCATCATTCGGAGGGATGCTTTGAATGAATCCCAATCCTGTGTCCTCAGGGCGTATATGTTCATGATCAGTATTTCAACCATTTCCATAAAGCTCAACCAGAACCTTGCCATAGGGCTGTCTGATTTCCCAACACTCTCAAATGCTCTTTCTACAAAGGACTTGAACTCTGCATCCATCAGGAAATCATCTGCGATGGCCTGTAATTGTTCTTTTGAGCTATTGGGTGGACTTCTAAGAACTTCCAACTTTGATTTGAGCTCCGATGATAGCTTCAGTCCCTCGCTGACCCCACGAAAAATAATCCTGCGAATGAGCACCTCATACATAAGTGAAAGGCACCTTATGCCTCTGTTGTAGTGTTTACCACGAAGTGCTTGGTCAACTGATCCTTCTGAAATTATATCGGCTGCCACAAGAATTTCAGATAAACCTGAGCCATGGAACCGCTTGTTTATCGCCAATATGAAGGAAATGTGAGCGTGGAATGGACCCAAGAATGGAAGGATAAGTTGAAATTTCTCAGGATTCTCATTTTTCAGCTGGACAATAAGGGCATAGACTGGTTGGTCGCCTACCAGCTGAATAAATGGCATTGACTTGCACTCGGCTGCGGTGACCATGCGACACATAACCTCGTGAACCACTGACTTCTGAGGTGGCTTTGGAAATGTCAGAAAATAGTATGCTGTACTTTTCACCACATACTCATGGATATTAGCCTGGAACCCAGTGAAACTTCCAACTTTCTGTTCATCAGCTGGTATGTTCTTCCCTGCAATATCCAGACGGGCCAACACGTGCATAACACCTCGCTTTCTTTGCTCATCACTTGTTTGAAGTGAGATATCAATTTCCTGACGAACTGCTGGCTGGCCATGTTTGACTGTTTTGTAAGGATGAATCTTGTGTTGTAAAGTACTTAAATCTTTCAAATCTTCAGACTTGGTCAATTGAAGTATAGGACGACCCTCCTCTGAGTCCATTGATGTAACATCATCAGGTTGTACAAACATAACATTGGTCCGGTGAGATGTATCGGCCCCTGTCAATGTATCATCTTTTAAGTCATCGTTATCTAGGATACCTGTTCCTGGAAAACCATCTGCTAACTCGTCAGGACAAGCAACATTTGCTTTGATATCATCCATGGCCCAAGCTTCATACAGAGCAAGAACATCTTTGCAACTTATTCCAAGAGCAAATTTTTTCAAGATGTCAATGATTTCATGACTCCGAGTTAATCCTTGAAGAGTCACTGATAACTTTGTTTGGAAGGATGTGCGTTTGCCGGTGATGAACGAAAACAAGAGGGATGCCAAAGCAGCAATTTGTGGATCATGACATGCTTCAGTAAAGTCATTGGAATCAGGATCCTTGAGCCATGTCAAAAGTTGGCGCAAAAGTTCATGGGGTTCTTCAATATTTTCAAGCTCATCAACACGGAGAGGCCAAGATAAACCCACTTCTTCTGTAAACTTCTTTCTCAGACGCCTTGCAACATTGTTTAGTAACTGTTCATCACTTATTCCCCAAGAATAAATGGCTGCTTCAATGTAACTTCCACCAGCAGATGCATCATAGACAATTGTGCTCTGGTTCTTGTGGAAACGATCATGGAATCCAATGTTGTCTTTGAATTCATTTTGAAGCATTTGTTTTATAGTGCTGGTTTTCATCACAGTTTCAAAACCAAAGTTTGCACTCATTTGGTTATAATCAACCAGAAGACCCTGTAATGTTCTTGGCTCATTCATCTCCAGCACAACTGTACGGACATGCCTAAAAAACATCTGTCT
This sequence comes from Myxine glutinosa, assembly GCF_964187855.1. Lineage (NCBI taxonomy): Eukaryota > Metazoa > Chordata > Myxini > Myxiniformes > Myxinidae > Myxine > Myxine glutinosa. The sequence goes on along the minus strand of NC_136264.1, from coordinate 99,152,197 downwards.
AACCTCTGTAAGTCGCACGTTCTTTAAGTGCATTCGGTCACCAGATGAATCAGAATGTTTGTAGTGAGGCTTCACATACTTCATCCAGCAGGAACGATGATAGCGTATTTCTGACGCAAAGGGATCAGGTGTAGAATCTATGACAGTTAAAATTCTTTCTCTCATCTGGTCGTCTTCCAAGTGTATTGTATGTGACTTGAAGGTGTTCCACGCATTCAACTGTTGGATAATACATAATGTTTTGGAATTTTTCAAGTCTTCTGGTTTCATACACCAAATGCACAGATTCTTTTCATGAAGGAGACCTGTGCTACGTGAAGATCGTCCAGCTTGCTGCTGGTCTTTTGCATGCGTTTCTTGTGTGTCCACTGTTTGTTGTTTCTGTTCTTGATCTCTTTTTCTTAATGCTTGTTGAAGTCCACGTTGAGCTGCCAATGCAGTCCTGCATGCCTTATGAAAATAGACACCATTCGGTCCTGCATCCCAATTGACTGAATCATAAACAGTTCCAAATTTATGCAACCCTTTCCAATCTTGTGCTTTGCCCTTCATGCGTTCCCATGCTTCAGGAGAAATGTTGCTTTTATCTTCATCGCATTGTTCATTACACAAATTACATAGTCCAGATATTTCCTCTCGTTTTCTTTTTCTGTTTGGTTGAGGCTTCAGTACTGGTGTTGACTTTGGTGCTGACATTGTTCCCAGAAGATCTAAAATATAAAAATACAGAGCAGATGTTAGTCTTGATCCTATGGGGATCCTAATCATATTTACTTTACATCAATACACAGAAGAAATGTTTGTAAAAATTACTAGTACTAGGGCATGCCCGTACTATATATATATCTAAAATTATATCCCCCCCCTCTATTTACATGAAATGGTTTGGTCCAAAGCGAACGGCTTGCGAGTACGGTGACAATCCCCCCCCTCTATTTACATGAAATGGTTTGGTCCAAAGCGAACGGCTTGCGAGTACGGTGACAATCCCCCCCCTCTATTTACATGAAATGGTTTGGTCCAAAGCGAACGGCTTGCGGAGTTTGGTAAAGAAATCGCCATAACGTGCACAAACGCGCAGGAAAGCGAAAGAATCGCAAAGTAGTTTTAATTAGTTTTAAAACATAGTTTAACGCCAACATAGTTTGCCAACGTGAAATAAATGAATACGCTCTCAAATGTGCCGTCCGAGGCAGAGTCTGTTCGCCACGTTCGGCACACGTGATAGCTCGCTGCTCTCTGATTGGTTGAATCGTTTTTTGGACATAGCTCGCTAACTACTTGTCCGATTAATATGAAACCTTGAAAAGGCACATCCTCGGGTCCCCAGCAATATACCTGGCAAGTTTAAAGTATATCGGACCCGTGGTTGTCGAGAAACAGCGGTCACAGACATACATACATACATACATACATACATACATACATACATACACAGAGATTACTGGAATTATAGATAGATGTGGACGTCATGAAACAGAACAAATGACTACCAGATATTCACAGCCCATCATCATCATTTACCTATACACTTTATATGGTACACAATATTATATCGAACATGTGCTCTAAAGAAAAATGATACACATAATTAAAAATCATTATTTTGTTTTAAAAATGGAGTGTTTCAATTGTTCGTGACGTTTCGGTGACAAACATTTAATAATTTCTTATCCATGGGTTTGGGGAAAAAATTGTTGTTTTTGGCTAATTTATGTTAACCTTTTAGCAGCCATTTTGAAATTTCAAGGTTATGGCAACCACCTTTACTTTTAAAAGTTGCTTATTTGAATTTGCCATGTCAGAAAACATATTATTAGACACTAAAATCATTAGAATCGGACAATGTTAACTGTGTTGGTGAATTTGACCGCCAGTCAAAAGTGCGTTGACCTTTCGACGTTTTTGACCATAGCGCCCTCATATAAGGTCGGAGGTATAACAAACTATACATTTTTGGAATCCTCATGACTAGACGGGTAATTTGATATGCATATCGACACGATTGGAATATATTTGAATTTTGACCCCTGTTTGACCTTTGTTGACCCTTCCCGGAAATGCCTGACATTTTCAAGGGGGCAGCCCAAGTCAAAATTGTTCGGTATTCATCAGGGAACACAAAAACACTTTCAAACCTTTGTTCCCAGAATTTGGTCACGGGACCTACAGGCTGGTCTCCTACTAGTATGCGCTCTACTGAGTGGCGTTCTAGTTCCTCACATGTTTTAATAGGGAATAGCATCACAAAACTTAAAATAACCCAAACTTTTGCACAGTGCAGTATATCTACACTATAATACTCTTCTCCAGTCTATCTGTCCGTCCTTCATGGTGGAGCTTCACTCGTTCAGGCAGGGGGATTCAAAATCAAATCTCCACCATCTTGTTTGCTCCACATAGCTCTACAACAACACAACAACAACATGCATTTTAAAAGGCCATTTTCCCTGCTAGAGCGGGGGTTAGCCTTGCGGTCCCCATGACAATCTTCTCCATTTTGCCCTATTTTCTGCATCTCTCCTTGTTAACCCCCTTGCCCGCATTTCTTCTTCCACCATCTTTAGCCAAGTCTTTCTCGGTCTTCCCCGTCTTCTACTTCCTTCTACATTCATTTCCATCACTCTTCTCAACCAGTCACTTTCATCCTTCCTCAACACATGACCAAACCATCTCAACCTGTTCCTCTTCACAGCATCAATCACAGGCTCTATTCCCATCATCTTTCGCAATTCATCATTTGTCTTCCTCTCTCTCAACGATACTCTGCACATCCGTCGAACCATTCGCATTTCCACCCTTTCCAACCTTCGTTGCTGCTCTACGTCCATTACCCATGTCTTGCTCCCATAAATCATAACACTTCTCACACATGCAGCATACACCTTTCCCTTCAGCTTCAACGACACTCCCCTCATCATCAGCACGCCACTCAATTCCCGAAACTTCTTCCATGCACATCTCACTCGAGCAACCGTTGCCGAGTCTGATCCACCTTCTCCATTCAGCATGTCTCCGAGGTAGCAAAATGTTTTCACACCTTCCAGCTTCACACCGTCTCCAAGATCCAACTCAACATTTCCTCCATCTGCAGCTCCCTCTGTGCACACCTTACATTTGAATGTAGCTGCCACACTGGTTAATGACCCTCTCAGACCACTACATTTTTGATGAACCCACTCAGCGCACATTGTACACTGAATGGAGTTCACTCCGACACCCTTCCTACACACAGCACAGGGCCACTTCCCAGTTCTTTCCACCTCACCACATGCTTTACCACTTGCCATCACCTTCGTCTTCACATCACATGCATCACCTTCGTCTTCCACGTACTCCACATAGCTCTGAGGCCTCATAATTCATAAGCCTCTTTTGAAAGGCTTGTGCTTTCTGACTCTCTCATGACTTTATCTAAAATTTAATTCGATATCTGATTTTATTTTTCATAGTCTCGAAGATGGTTTAAGTCACGGTTGCAGCAAAAGCTGAGAAAATCAGTTGAATATTAGCATTTTATTGTCAGAAATGCACTCTAATGGCTGTTTTGAATATATGTGATGCGGGGATGGATAGAGTGGGGGGGGGGGGGGGGGGCGGCAGAGAGAATGGGGGGCAGAGAGAATGGAAGAGGAGTGAGTCCCTCCCTCTCCCTCTCAAATCAAATGAATCCTCTCAAGTCAAAGTAGCAGTGTCACTCTCCCACCCCTCCCTCCTCTTCCCTGTGTGCAATCCTCTCCCCTGTTTGCGATCCTCTCTCCTGTGTGCAATCCTCTCCCCTGTGTGCAATCCTCTCCCCTGTGCGTGATCCTCTCTCCTCTTTGCGATCCTCTCCCGTTTGCGATCGTCTCCCCCTCTCTCCTGTGTGCAATCCTCTCCCCAAACCCCCTGTGTGTGATCCTCTCCCCTGTGTGCAATCCTCTCCCCAAACCCCCTGTGTGCGATCCTCTCCCCAAACCCCCTGTGTACGATCCTCTCCCTTGTGTGCGATCCTCTCCCCCAAACCCCCTGTGTGCGATCCTCTCCCCTGTGTGCAATCCTCTCCTCAAACCCCCTGTGTGCCATCCTCTCCCCTGTGTGCAATCCTCTCCCCAAACCCCCTGTGTGCGATCCTCTCCCCTGTGTGCAATCCTCTCCCCAAACCCCCTGTGTGCGATCCTCTCCTTTGTGTGCGATCCTCTCCCCTGTGTGCATTCCTGTCCCCCTCTCCCCTGTGTGCAAGCCTCTTCCCCTCTCCCTTGTGTGTGATCCTCTCCCTTGTGTGCGATCCTCTCTGCTGTGAGCGATCCTCTTCCCCTCTCCCTTGTGTGTGATCCTCTTCTCCTCTCTCCAGTGTAGAGGGTGGGGGAAGAAATAGATCCTTGAAGACCTCGGACACCCTTGAGGACTCCGAACACCCTCAATATCCCAAAGACCTTTAGACCCCTAAGATCCTTGATACCCCTAAGACTCTCTAAGACCGAGAAGAGCCTTAAGACCAGAAGACTGTTGAAGACCCTAAGACCCCTTTTACCTTTAAGACCCTTTTGACACTTTAGTCCCTTCACCCTTCAGACCTTTTTTTACCCTTTACACCCTTAAAACCTTGAGACATTTACACCCCTAAAGTCACTTTACACCCCTTAGACCTTAACACCATTTCGACCAATTACACTCCTTCAGGTAGATCTGTTTGTTTCTGCTTTTGAAGCAACACAAATTCTCCATGTAAATGTATTTTTTGCAGTGCAGCTCCTGGTCAGAGTGGGTATTACAAATCGTAATGATACTAAAATATGCAATTTGGTGGCTGTCTGTCTGACCTCGATACATTTGGTCGTTACTTACTCCACCTCAACCAAACTTGACAGGAGGATTAAGGGTCACACAATGAAGGTTGCAGCGACTTCATTTGCTCCCCTCCCCAAGGGAGTTTTCTGCCTTGGGCAAAATCCGTGTTTAGATGTATAGATAGCTTATCGTGGCGATTTTCCAAGGCCGCTTCTAATCACAAAAGTAACTAGAACGGGACTCGGTCGAGAGCATATACCTCCACCAGTGTGAACAGTTTATGTTTTGCATCCCACTGATAGGTCAGATCTGGACCTGAACAAAAACCTAATCGGCTTGTTCTTGTCCCCTAAACAATTCATCCACCTAGTTTTGTCATAAGCCGTCCACAACGTTTTGAAATATCATACTGTATATTGTTTTTGGCCCAATCACTCAATGGTGAAGAATCACTTGATAAATTCCAGTAATCAGATCTGGATCCGGATATTCACCAAAATCGAATCCATTCGCCCTTGCCATACACCCAACATGCTCACAAAGTTTCCTCCGAATCCGTCCATAACTTTTTGAGATATCCTGCTCACAGACAAACAGACAGACAGGGAGTGAAAACATAACCTCTGTCCACCTTTGGTGGAGGAGGTAATAACCAAATTTATACACAATAGACGTTGATATAAAATAATAACGAGTATGTACACCTTTTCTTTCAACCGCATTGAAATTATTCTAGGAACACTTTCAAATAGTCTTGTTATAAATTATTGTGGAATAGTGCTCCACACTTATTCCAAGACTTTCCAAAGATCATCTAAGTTGCTGGGATTGTGTTTTTTTCCTCTTTTTTTTTTTGTCCAAATAGTCCCATGCATCTTTCATGATATTGAGACTTTGAGGGAGTTATTCCATGTGTTTAAGGACTCCAGCGTTTAAGCTTCCTCTTTCTTTCACAAATAAGTTCTAGTTATTCCAGCTGAGTGTTTTGGATCGTTATCTTGCTGTAAGATGTTCTGTACACAATAGACGTACACAATATCTTGTGTTCTGTACACAATATCTTGCTGTAAGATGTTCTGTACACAGATAGAATTACCAGTGAACTGGTATTGAGTACCAGTTCACTGGTAATTCCCTGTTTGTCGTTAAAGGCGGCAAAAAGGGTTGGCGTCAGGAAGGGCATCCGGCCGTAAAACATTGCTTCAAATAGGGGACCGAAAAACAACAACAACCACGGTTCCCGAAAAAGGCCAACCCCCGGTTTGCGGGGAAAAATGGCCTCTAAAGGTGGTTTTATCTTGCTGTAAGATGAAGTTTGGACCAATGAGTCTTGTACCACTGGGGATATCATGGCGGATTAAACTTTGCTTGAGCCTTGGTGCAGTCAATAAACCATCCATCAATCTTCAGCAATTTTACAACACAAATTGAAGATATGCAACTCCAAATTTGCATTGAACCTCCTCCATGCTTAATTGTTGGCTTCAGACAAGGTTTATAAATTTCAGTTTTTTGGCGTCTAACATACATGTATAGTCTTCGATTAGGTCCAAATAATTGAAACTTGGGCTCGCCTGTACACTTTGACCATTGTTCCACGGTCCATTTTCTCTGTGCTTTCTTAATGCAACACGTCCTCTAATTCCTGATTTCAATATTCATGACTAAATTCCTGATTTATGTAATAGTGAAGTGGAGTTTTAGCTTCATGGATGTGTCAAGAGGACCGCCTAACGAGTCATCAATTCGATTTGATTCATAAATGTACTGCATAGGATGGCATACTGCATATGTTGCGACGTGTTTGTTCAGGTTGATGGGTGCACTTGGTCTCCATGTGAGCTGTGAACATGTGCCAGGCCTCTTGGGTCGTCAGCGACAGCTGTGCCTTGGGCACGCAGACGTGATGCGTGCTGTAGCGAGAGGTACACGGAATTGGCTGCGCGAATGTCAGCACCAGTTCAAGAACCACCGGTGGAACTGCAGCACTTCCACAAGGGATCAGCGTCTCTTTGGCAAGGCCATCTTGCGAAGTAAGGATAATTTGAGAAACCTTTGCAAATCTGTGTGCCAATTGCACACTACTACTATTGGATAGTGGTCTATGCTCATTCCTTGCGGATATTTTTTATTTTACCTGTAATATCCACTATCTGCGGGAGCAAAATATGGTGTCAATACCCCTTCCCTCCAGCTGGGATCAGGGGTTAAGGCACTTACACTATTCTCCACGTACAGGTGAAAGCATGTCGTCTCCCCATTCTCGGCAGAGGGGTGGGCAGGTTAATATTATTATCATCATCCGTATGGTTGTTTAGCTTGGTGTTGGCTTAACGGTTAAGGTGGCTGGCTTTAGATCTCAGGGTCCTGAGTTTCAAGCCCCCATTAGTTGTTGAATTAACTCTAGGTGGGTTAACTGAGCCTGTCATCCTGAGGTTGGCAAAATGAGTACCAGCTTACTGGGAAGAATGAGCCATTCAAGTATCCTGTGTTAGAGTGGCGACCCGTCCAGGATTGTGCCCAATAGCCTAGGAAACTGCTTAGGCAGCCCTATGCATTTTTAGATGCGAAAGAAGTGGTCTTCTTCTTCCTTGTGATAAATTATTATTATTATTGTTAATATTATTATCAATATAATATTATTACTTTGTCATTTTTTTGTGTGTGTACATGATCGAGGCTCATGGATGAGCTAGATAACAAAATGGAAAGGGGAAACACGGACAGCAGAGTAGAAGTGAGAGTGACAGTGAGGTCAAGGAGAGGTAGAGAAGGACATATGGGGGTGAACAAATTGCACACAAGTTGAATGAAATAGCAAGAAAAGAAGGAGAACGTGGAGATGAAACAGAAACAGAACAAACCGACCAACAACGAACAAACAAAAAGAGGAGGGGGAAGGGGGTGGGGGTCATAATAATCTGGAAAAAGGAAGTGCTTGGGAATGCGTCATTTGTGGTTGAAAAGATCGCAAGTTTGGATGGGGTAGTGGAGAGCAACTTTCTTGAAGCCCTGGAAGAAACAATGGGATTGAACAGACTGGGGAGAATGGTTCCACAGACGAGTGAAAAGGAGGAAGAAATGAGTGGAAGTGAGCGGTGGGCCTGGATTTTGAGAGTTTAACAAGAAGAGATCGAGTTACTAGCAGAAAGTGAGCACTCTGCAGAAATCTGAGAGGGGTAGAGCCAACAGAGGGCAGACGATGAAAGACCAAAAAGGAGGCGGTAGAATACAGAGAGGCTACCAACCTGTCTGCGAGGCTAAATTAACAGGCCGAGACTCTCAGCTTTGTCACGGGAGATCCCAATGATTTTGAGGGCGTTGCTTTCCATGGCATCAAGAAGGGAAATTAGCGAGGCAGGAGCATCAGCCCAAAGGGGAAAGCAGTACTCCATCAATCTGTGAAAATGGTCAGATTGACCAAGGAAAGATCTTTTGAAGGATGTCTAGTCAGGGCTGACTTTGCAGGCCATCTTGGACATATGGTCTGCCCAACAAACATCATGGCTGATTGTGAGGCCGAAAAGTTTGAGTGACTTAACTTGTCCAAGTGGTTTGTTTAGGAAGTAGATTGGAGGGTTTGCCTGACGTTCCTTTCGGAGAAACAGGTCGAGTGTGTGAGACTTGTCTGGGTTTAAAGACATATTCCAAGGGTTGGACCAGCTCCTCATTCTATCAAGATCTGCAGAAAGGGAGAGGCTGCTGCCTGAAGGATGAGAAATTATATACCAGAGGGTAGAATCCTCAGTAAAGAGATAAAGAGGATTTTCCAGGGAATTAGAAATATTATTGATGAAGATGAGGAATAAGACTGGACTCAGGACACTACTTCCGGGCACTCCAGCCACAACTAGGAGACATGATCCTGTTAAACCTACATGCTGAATATGGGAGTGGAGGAAGTCAGTGATCTATGAGAGGAAGTGGCCTTGGATGACATAAGCAGAGAGTTTCGAGATCATGTGGGTGGAAGGATTCTGTGAGGCAGATAAGGGCAGGTTTCCCACTGGCAGTTTGGAGTGAGAAACCATAGAGTTAGGGAAGGGGGAGGAGGTGCTGTTAGAGGGGAGGGTGGGAGAGCTAGGAGAGTGGCAGGCGGAAGGATGTGGAATGGGACATGCGTTGAGCATGGAGGGGGTGAGATGCAAGGGAAGCAGAGGACTGATATGCTGGGGAAGTAGAGGAGGGGGCGAGATGCCGGGAGGCAGAGAAGGGGCAGGACTCTAGGGAAATGGGGAAGAGGTGGGACGCTGGGGTAGTGGAGAAAGGGTGGGACGCTGGGTAAGAGGAGAGGGGGGTTGGGCGCTGGGGAAGCGGAGAGAGGGGGTGGATGCCGGGGAAACGGGACGTTGGGTAAGTAGAGAGTGGGACACTGAAGGCAACTGCTGTTTTTGAACAGCTGCAGGAAAAAACATAAAATTGATGGAGAGTATAAGGGGAGGAGGAAACAGAGGAAAATCGTTTATGGTTGTTTTTATTTCTTTCTGGCTGAAGTATTGGGCGTTGCCCGGGGAGGGCGAAGTGGAGGAAGAGAGGGAGTTAGGAGCAAGGGGTATGGGGAGAGGAGGAGGGCGAGGAGGGGGGAGGGGATGGTGGAAGGAGGGAAGGGAGGATGGGGGAGGAAAGGGAATGGAGGAGTAACCGGGAGGGATGGACAAATTTACCTGTGTGAAGAGTGCTTTAAACTCAGCGTTGCCCGTGTAAAAAAGGAAATTGTAATACCCTCTGCCACCGCCACCAGGTGGCTCTACATGGTACACGTTTACATAGGGAATTTACACCACCGCCACTCCCACGTGAGGCCGCGGCTACATAACCTATAGTGCATTCAGAAAGTATTCAGACCCCTTCACTTTTTTCACATTTTGTTATGTTGCAGCCTTATGCTGAAATCGTTTATATTCATTTTTCCCCTCATCAATCTACATTCAATACCCCATAATGACAAAGAGAAAACAGGATTTTAGAAAGTTTTGAAATTTATTAAAAAGAAAAGCTGAAATATCACATTGACATAAGTATTCAGACCCTTTGCTATGACACTTGAAATTTAGCTCAGGTGCCTCCCATTTCTCTTGATCATCTTTGAGATGTTTTACACCTTGATTGGAGTCCATGAGTGGCCAGACGGAAGCCAAACAGTTCAATCTTGGTTTCATCAGACCACAGAATCTTGTTTCTCACAGTCTGAGAGTCCTTCAGGTGCTTTTTTGCAAACTCCAAGCGGGCTGTCATGTGTCTTTCACTGAGGAGAGGCTTCCGTCTGGCCACTCTGCCATAAAGCCCAGATCGGTGGAGTGTTGCAGTGATGGTTGTCCTTCTGGAAGTTTCTCCCATCTCCACACAGGATCTCTGGAGCTCAGCCAGAGTGACCATAGGGTTCTTGGTCACCTCTCTTACCAAGGCCCTTCTCCCCCGATTGCTCAGTTTGGCCGGGCGCCCAGCTCCAGGAAGAGTCCTGGTTGTTCCAAACTTCTTCCATTTAAGAATTATGGAGGCCACTGTGCTCTTGGGAACCTTCAATGCAGCAGAATTTTTTTTTGTAGGCTTCCCCAGATCTGTGCCTCGACACAATCCTGTCTCTGAGCTCTGCAGGCAGTTCCTTCGACCTCATGGCTTGGTTTTTGCTCTGATATGCATTGTCAGCTGTGAGAGCTTATATAGACAGGTGTGTGCCTTTCCAAATCATGTCCAATCAATTGAATTTACCACAGGTGGACTCCAATCAAGGTGTAGAAACATCTCAAAGATGATCAAGAGAAATGGGAGGCACCTGAGTTAAATTTCAAGTGTCATAGCAAAGGGTCTGAAAAACTTATGTAAATGTGATATTTCAGTTTTTTATTTTAAATAAATTTGCAAAACTTTCTAAAATCCTGTTTTCTCTTTGTCATTATGGGGTATTGAGTGTAGATTGATGATCGAAAAATGAATTTAATCGATTTCAAAATGAATTTAAACGATTTCAGCATAAGGCTGCAACATAACAAAATGTGAAAAAAGTGAAGGGGTCTGAATACTTTCTGAATGCACTGTATGTTACCCCACACACAAAGCTGTCTTTGTACCCCGTGTTTGGTGTTTGTAACTTAAAAGATGTGGCTGAGAAGACAAACAAACAAAAAGAGAGGTTTTTTTTGCCATTGAAATGTACGGATTAAGCAAGGGTGATGAATAAGGGGACAGGGACACGGCGAGTGGGTATGGAAAAAGGTCGGGTCGGGGAGGGGTTACAAAAACGCGAGGCTCAAAACTAACCAAGCTTGATACTCGGGATCAAATTTAATAGAATTAACACGAAAAACCACGCAGGGGTGACTGGTGAGCACTCGATATGAAGAACAATCGACACAAGCAGAGAACACAAAATGTAGGGCGGCACAGCCGATTCTGGAACGATTACTTCGCTTTTTGAAATCAAATCTGGCAACGATTACAGTCGGCCTACCTAACTTTTTGTAGGCAAATGGAGGACCAAGAGAAGTGACCGTGACCAGGGAACCAAAAACAGAGACCCATCATGTTAATTTTCATGTCATTGTTGTCACCTCTGCAACCAAAGTTATGTTTTCACCTCCGTCTGTTTATCTGTTTGTCTGTGAGCAGGACATCTCAAAAAGTTGTGGACGGATTCGGATGAAACTTGGTGGATGAGTTTGGTAGTTTAGAAGAACAAGCAGATTCGATTTTGCCTCAGGTACAGATCCAGGTCTGCCCCATCAGTGGGATACAAAAGGTAAACTGTTCAGTCTGGCGGAGGTATGTGCTCGATACCAAGTGATGTTCTCGAAGATTGAGAAATGTTCTAGAAATGAAATCCCAGCCGAGTGCAGGGTAGAAATTTGGAATTTAACCTTGGTACCGGCACACAACGACCTACCTTTTCAAGATCAATGAGACTCCGTGTGATGTTGAATTATCACAAGCTATTGATGAGGAAGCTGCTCCATATGATGCAACTCTCTACCAGAGAAGCATCAAAAGGATCAAAGCCAGACTCCGGACAGTTGATCAGCCAAAAGACAAGTTCGCTATCCATTGAAGCTGATCCTGCCAGGCCCAATAATCTTCAACTGCCACTGTCGATGAATGGGAGAGTGAATGGACGGGACTGTACGCCATTCGGAACGAAAATGCGAGAAGAATCGCCGCAGAGATTGTAATCCAGAGATGATGTGAATCCTTCAAAGGGCGACGAGGTCAGGCTGTACCTATCGGGTCACGTTGTGTGCCGGTACGGGTTCAAGCGCACACATCGAGAATAACCCGAGCGGGACTCCGTCCATGGACCATCTGCGTCTCTCCTGCTGAGCTTTAAACGAGAAATTCCTAAATCCTGCTTTTCACTCGGGTTATGGCAATCTCTCCGAGCACGCTTAGAACTTCCCATGTTGCGCGATAACAAGGCGAACTAATAACTTTCCCAGCGATCCCGAATGCTAAAGGATGCCCGCAGGGCTCCAATCATAGCGGGAGTGCCCATTATGCCGCCCAGACTCGGATTCGTGTGCTGACGTTTACCTTCATGCGCCAAGATTCCTCGTTTTGAATCATCATGTGTCTCAATAAATGTATAAATACTATATATATATACATACAGGGTGAGCCAGAAATATGGTTATTTTTAACACTCGTGTGAAGGTAATAAAAAGTACACCCGATTAGACTGCATGTGATTATCTATTGTGGTCATATCTAAAGGACAAAGTGTAAGTTATCCGTCCACAAACTCTTCATGAACTTAAGGAAAACATCAGACGCGAAATCAATGATATTGACGTGCCCATGTTGCAGAACATCATGAATAATTGGCGTCCAAGATTGGAGGAATGTGTCAGACGAAATGGTGCGCATCTCCTCGATGTTCTTTTCCACAAATAAATGGCATGTTATGTACTTCACTTTCTTGTAAGAATTTGTTTTGAAAAACAACTTTTTATTACATTTACACGACTGTTAAAAATAACCATATTTCTGACTCACCATGAACATGTATATATATATATATATATATATATATATATATATATATATATATATATATATATATATATATATATATATATATATATATATATATATATATATATAAATACTAGCTTGGCTCGGCTCGCTGCGCTCGCCTCACCAAGCGTCGATACTGAGGAACGGGCTTATTTTAGCTGAGGATAATGACTGTACCTGAGTTGCTGTGTTGTCATGATTTTCACCAATCACAATACAAACAATTATTTTGCACAAATGTATTTGTTGTGTTTGTGATATTACATTTTTATCGGAAATTTAGGTTGAAGATTCAGATTGAAGATTTAGGTTGAATGTTTTTGTTTCAAGAAAGAACCCCTCAGCACACACATAACGGAGGGGTAGGTGCGGACTGGAAGTTTGGGACGATTACACCTCACCATCACGTAATTCAAAACACCTCACCACCACGAAATTAAAAACACCTCACCACCACGAAATTAAAAACACCTCACCAACACGAAATTAAAAACACCTCACCACCACGAAATTAAAACACCTCACCACCACGAAATTAAAAACACCTCACCAACACGAAATTAAAAACACCTCACCAACACGAAATTAAAAACACCTCACCACCACAAAATTAAAAACACCTCACAGCCATAAAACACGTAATAAAAACACCTCACAGCCATAAAACACGTAATAAAAACACCTCACCACCACAAAATTAAAAACACCTCACAGCCATAAAACACGAAATAAAAACACCTCACCACCACGAAATTAAAAACACCTCACCAACACGAAATTAAAAACACCTCACCAACACGAAATTAAAAACACCTCACCAACACGAAATTAAAAACACCTCACAGCCATAAAACACGTAATAAAAACACCTCACAGCCATAAAACACGTAATAAAAACACCTCACCACCACAAAATTAAAAACACCTCACAGCCATAAAACACGAAATAAAAACACTTCACAGCCATAAAACACGTAATAAAAACACCTCACCACCACAAAATTAAAAACACCTCACAGCCATAAAACACAATAAAAACACCTCACCACAACGAAATTAAAAACACCTCACAGTCATAAAACACGTAATAAAAACACCTCACCACAACGAAATTAAAAACACCTCACAGCCATAAAACACGTAATAAAAACACCTCACAGCCACGAAATTAAAAACACCTCACCACCACGAAATTAAAAACACCTCACAGCCATAAAACACGTAATAAAAACACCTCACAGCCACGAAATTAAAAACACCTCACAGCTATAAAACACGTAATAAAAACACCTCACCACCACGAAATTAAAAACACATCACCACCACGTCATTTAAAAACACCTCACCACCAAGTAATTCAAAACGCCTCACCACCACATAATTCAAAACACCTCACCACCAACTAATTCAAAACACCTCACCACCACGTAATTCAAAACACCTCATCACCAACTAATATATATACAGTGCATTCAGAAAGTATTCAGACCCCTTCCCTTTTTTCACATTTTGTTATGTCGCAGCCTTATGCTGAAATCGTTTAAATTCATTTTTTCCCTCATCAATCTACACTCAATACCTCATAATGACAGAGAAAACAGGATTTTAGAAAGTTTTGCAAATTTATTAAAAAGAAAAAACTGAAATATCACATTGACATAAGTATTCATACCCTTTACTATGACACTTGAAATTTAGCTCAGGTGCCTCCCATTTCTCTTGATCATCTTTGAGATGTTTCTACACCTTGATTGGAGTCCACCTGTGGTAAATTAAATTGATTGGACATGATTTGGAAAGGCACACACCTGTCTATATAAGGTCTCACAGCTGACAATGCATATCAGAGCAAAAACCAAGCCATGAGGTCGAAGGAACTGCCTGCAGAGCTCAGAGACAGGATTGTGTCGATGCATAGATCTGGGGAGGCCTACAAAAAAATTCTGCTGTATTGAAGGTTCTCAAGAGCACAGTGGCCTCCATAATTCTTATATATATATATATATATATATATATATATATATATATATATATATATATATATATATATATATATATCACTATTATCGCTCCCAGCAAGGTGCAGCAGCAGCTGTATGGGACACCTTGCTGGCGGTTCTCCACTGATGATATGAAGGTCGCATAGTGACTGATATATATATATATATATATATATATATATATATATATATATATATATATATATATATATATATATATATATATATATCGCTATTATCGCTCCCAGCAAGGTGCAGCAGCAGCTGTATGGGACACCTTGCTGGCGGTTCTCCACTGATGATATGAAGGTCGCATAGTGACTGATATATATATATATATATATATATATATATATATATATATATATATATATATATATATATATATATATATATATGTCGAGATCGAAGACCTCAAGGGAAGGAAGAAGAAGAAGAATCAGAGGAAGAAGAGCAACAATGTTTAATAAAATCGATTATATACACACGTGTGGAGCGAGGCTCGAGAATGTACCGCCTACACGCAGCGGACAATTCCTCAAGACACTCGCTGAAAAATAAGTGGAAAGGCATTTCATTTATAGCAAAATATTAGACAAGAATCTGCGCTAAAGACATAGC
Organism: Myxine glutinosa; assembly: GCF_964187855.1. Lineage (NCBI taxonomy): Eukaryota > Metazoa > Chordata > Myxini > Myxiniformes > Myxinidae > Myxine > Myxine glutinosa. The sequence continues at coordinate 99,136,802 of NC_136264.1, read as the reverse complement.
ACTACTGGGCAATAAGGACAACACCTCCCATTGTCCCGTCCTATAGAAGGTCAAATTTAGACAACAAGATGTAAGCATAATGATAGGCTACGCTTTTTTTGGCTATCTATCTAAACATATCAGACCCGAGCGCAGGCCGAAGTAAATATTCTTATACACTAGGCTAAATGGTAGATGAATGATTGGATACACATGCCGAATACCATTACAATCAAGTATATGTAATGTCTATATTTCTTCCGAGGTGTTAGGTTACGTCCTTGCTTTAGGAGACATACTGAAACTACAAAGATATATAATTAATTATTCCCTTCGTGAAGGAGGCATTTGGCGCCATGTTTTCCTGTACGTGGGTCGCGAACATTTTATCTACTGTTTGGCACATAATTCAAGGACTAATTTACTAGGCTAAGGATCCACCCTGCACGTCGAGCCTCGAAACCACTTTTTGTCCACTCACCTCTGCCTGCAGCTGAGTTCAAATCAGTTTTCAGAAGCACGATATTTAATTTCAGATGTTATACTCAATTGAGTCATGGGGTTTAAACCCTAATGGCTGACAGTTCCTTCCTTTGTCTTTACAAGACAACTCCTTGGAAAGACACCAAATTCATCAATTAGTTACATGCCAGGCACGACATAGCGTCACGTATGCTCAAAGAGAGATACCGGCCCTAACTGGTCGTCTAACATTCAACGCATAAATTGTTAGCCATGATTCGCGACGACGGCGCCTGGTTTAAGAGACTGCTGCCGCCCGCCAGATTCCGAATCCACCCTCGCTGCGGCATAGGTGCGACCCAGTTGCCAGCCAGATTAAGGGGCCCTCTTTATGCAAGTGAGGTCCTCGCGAATCAGGGCAAACAATCGACGTTAAATGCCATCAAGCCCTGTGAATGTGATTTGCTGGGTGGTGTAAATAATTTTTAAAAGAACGTACACTTTCTAAATCACAGATATAATCATCCCAACTAAAATCATAATCATTATCAGAATCCCAAGCATCAAATAGGTTCATCGATCACCCCATATACTCCTTCCTTTTCTGCCAACAACATATCCAAAACCACTTGATTCTGCATCACCATCGTTTGCATATGCATTAATTCGTTTTCCAATTGTAGTTCTGCGATTCAGGTTTCGTTTCCAATTCGTTCCATTACTAATGCGAGACTATCTATTTGCCAATCATTCATAATACATAAGAGGCGTTAGCCAGTACACGCAAGGGATTTTCAACACAAGTATTACAATCATCACAAACATCGATGCAGGCATCAGCCAGTAGCCAGTTCCCACAAGGGATTTTCACAGTCATCACAAAAATCAATACAAAATTCTGAAGCGCCGGTCACATCTGCCTTGTTGAAGGACCCATTCAGATCGACGGCCTCTGTGGTCAAGATCATGGTTTTCCAACGGCGATTTCTTCATCGTCCATCCTGAAAAATACTTTCTTACACACACCATGATCAATTCCTAGCCCCCCGTCCCACTAATTGGCATTTAGTTACCCTCTCTCTCAGATGGTTGGCTTATTCATAGCCGCATTTCCTGTGTCGTGTCTGGAAATTCAAATGCCATATTTACTTTCACCAATTTCCGAAAATTCCTTCCTTTTAATCATCTTCCCTACATTTAATAATACATGATTTACCAAATTTACCTTGGGAAAAATGGATCCCAGATAACAAGTCCCTCCCCACTGTTCGGGTAGGTATGGATATGCTTTATTTCCGCAAATAAACATTACTCCATGGGGTGGGATAAGGGCCGAGGCCATGCATTTACTGATCTCAACGCGGGTGGCGCTTGGTGTCCCCCAAGATATGGTTAGCTTGGTTACGTTATGCTGGGCTTGGTCATCTATGGTTATTACAAGGGGGCCTCCCTTTTCTCTCCATCTGGTGTCGGATGGCAGGGTATGGGTACATTCCGAGGTTCCCATCTGAACGTGTCCCTTTCCTATAAGACACACCCGTCCCTTTTGCTCTGTCACCCAGACTGGATCAGGTGGTTTGTCTAACAAAGCCTGCTTAATGGGTGGGGTATATCGAAACTCCCGGGAACACACTGCTGGGTAGATTTGGGCCTATCAGTTCCAAGGTTGTGGTCAGACATGGGGTACGCAAGGGTCCTGAGCACATATCTCGTAGGGACAGGGGTAGCACTACCATTTCTATCCCTGTCGTACTGGTGTGGGGAAAATGCATGCACACCCAACACCGTGATCGGTTCTGTACTTTCGCCATTGCACGGGTCACAGTCCAATACGTATTTTCCTTTGGCTTTTTCTTGCTTTCGATCCGTGGGTGCGGAATTAATATGTGTGAAATGCATGGTGGCCTATAATCGTAGGGGGAGGTCATGAATTCACATTGTAGTAATAGAGTAGTGCCGCTGTTCAGTAATACATGCGTGGTTAAATTGTTCGAGTCCTTTCCCCATTTGTAACCCGGCCTGGCCATGTTTACTATTGGTGCGCCGCCTTGTCGTGGCGCTTGCTTCAAACGACTGAGGGCAGCAAAACCTGTCTTCCTTCCATGTGAGTCTGTGTACAACACCCTCCACATTATCCGTGTCCATACATCTTCCTTTACATGGCAGCAGGGTATATTTATCCTCTGACCCCAGATAACTCTCTGCCGGTAGACCTTAACAGTTTGGTCGCCATATACATATGTCTCCGTGTTCGCCCATGCCCTCGTGTCCCCAGTGCTGGCAAAGCTGTAAATTAAACTAAGTGTGATTGCCACCCCTAACAGGCGGTGGTGCAGCATCCTCGATCTGTGGTGGTGCGTTTGAGGTGTCTGTGTTTGTGGGTATGGCCAACTTACAATGTGTGGCATGTACCCAGGACGACTTGCCCTCACCAAAACACCGCTGTTGGTGTGATCAGAAGAACTTGGTATGGCCCCGTCCATCTTGGTTCGAGCGCAGTCTTACGGGTGAAATGCTTCACCAGCACGTAATCTCCTGCCTCGACGGTGTGGGTAGGCTTGCTTGTTGGCTCCGGTAGGGCCTCCCGAACGCGTTCATGTATGCTGCGTGCCACATGGGATAGACCTATGCAAAACTTTAAAAACATGTCATCCATGATAGGTAATTCAAGGGCTGCCATATCCACTGGCGCTGATACCGATGACATATAGCGCACGAGCGACAGACCATGGTAACCACAGTCGAAAGGCCTGGTGCTGCCCAGGTGGAAGTGACCTGCCTCATCACCTCACCCCCCTATGGCACACATGGCCATTTGGATGCGCCATGCGTGCCAACCATGGCAATAAAGCTCGCGGTGCCACGGGTTTGTCATTAATCGTCCACATTTGTCCTTCTGCGGGGCACTGAGCTCCCAATTTAATCCAATTTTTGATGTTCTACGTTTGAGGCCGCGGCTTGTAATTGTATTACATCGAACTCTGTAGGTGCGGATGTCGGAACGTCTGTCTTGAGGTGCCAAATTAATTATGAACCCTTCATTGTTGTCCAACACATGGACCGTTCGGTGTTCAACATTGTATCGACGCCTTACTGGCGTTTTCCGCAGTCGGTCCATCATCCATGTACGACAGTACCCTGCCATTCCCAAAAATCGCAACGAACACACTAACTCTTCACTGTTATCCTTCACTTCACTTCAAAATTTCACTGTTATCCTATCAATACCTGGACAATTTTTTCCTTTCCTTCCTAGATACGCGAATTTCACATCAGTATAAACCCACTGGAAAAATTATCTGAAAAATAACTAGCCTCCCAAAACCATTTCCCTGCAAGAGCGGGGTTAGCCTTGCGGTCCACATGACAATCTTTTTTATTTTGCTCTATCACCTCCCTTTGAGCAATAATTTAATTGGTGTGATTCCCATATACCCACTCCTGGTGGAGTTCTGTTCACCTGGTCTGCAGAGCCGTGATCCAATCTTCACCAGCCCCCAATCACCTTCTTATCACAAAACAACAGTCCATAACTAACCACTTTTCTTTATTTCCCGTCTTTTCCATCAACTTTAATAATCTTTTCCCCTCCCTTTCTTAGCAAACCTTGCAAAGTCACTTGTCATTGACAAATGATCCATCTAATTCGACTTTTCTTTAACATCTTCGCACTTTCCATGACCTTCTTCACACTTACTTTAAACCTTTTCTTCAGACACAACCCACATGAGTTATGAATACAATTTCCCCTTCCAGGCACGTGTCTAGTCACTCACAAAGTGTCCATAAGACAACGTCATCATATTTCACAGAACTCCACCACTCTATTAAATCCTAAGCATACCCAATGGGCAATCCACGAAAAAATCAAAGCATTTTCAGTCCCCTTTTTCCCATATACTAGTCAATGTAAGTCAGCCAAACATAAACAGAGAGGTTCCAGCGAGTTGTGACCTCCATAACTCTAAACAACTCCGCTGGCACCTTTTAAAACAAACTTTCCCAGTCACTTACTAAAATAAAGTGCAGCTCTTGTCCGTAGATATACGTTAACCAAGGTTACATGAGACTTGACAACAATAGAATTTGGCTACCTACAGAGAAAGTACCTGCACAACACATTTACAAACCAATTCGTCCCCTCGTATTAGGGAACGTCACAAATGTTCCACCACAATTTACAGCAGGTGACCACCCACCTGCCTTCTGTCGAAGTCCAGTTCAATTTCCATTCACAGACAGACAGACAGACGAACCCCCAACGTACTAACAGGATGGTCTCACAGAGGCCATTCCATTCAAATCTGTAGGCTGCCACGATTCTTCCCGCCAGGACACACCATCATAGTCCCCATAGTCACACGACACGTCAGCAGACACAGTGAATGACATTCAACATCATAACAAACGCCGCAGAAACTGCTCCTCCTTGATCCATATCTGCAGACGCAGTCAGACACACCCAGTTGGACAGACAGACTGGCTCCACATTACAACTGCAAACATCCGAAATGACAACAGCTAACACCAAATATTTATTGTCCCCCTTTCAGGGAAGTCAAATCAACCACCATTAAAGCACAAAACAGAAAACGACCATATACTCAGAGTATATACCATATACTCAGAGTGAGACCAGAAAATCAAGCAGACAGACCGACAATCGAACCTGTCTTTCGACACTGCCGAACGACAAGTTCGCAGACACTGAGGGAGTGACATTCGACCCCCAGTAGATACCGCGGACACCGCTTTGGTCCGCACCAGCAACTCCCTCAAAATCAGTGTTCAGAGACATGACTCCATAGACAGCCAGAAAGCCAGACAAATACGGACACACACACACAGAGATTAATATATTTTTACAGATTAATATACAGAGATTAATAGATTAATATAAACAATTAATATATTGTCCACATTCATCTTGGTCAACCCAACCCATTCTGGCTCTCCCCAAGAGCTCTGTGTCCGGACAGACAGACAGATAAACGGACCGGGTGAAACCATAACCATCCATTCTTCCGATTGGACTCACGTCAGCATCACATGTCATTTTTGCCTTCATTCAACGCATTCTGCCATCCCAAATCGGCCAAATACAAGCCCCGGCCATGCCGTTGAATAAACACCCGGTCGGTTGACAGCCTATTATTTTTGACTTTCACTCCCATTCTCCCTTGCTACATCTGGAGAGCCGTTAATGTGGGGATGTAATTGAACACTTGTTTTAAAGCCCTGTCTACACATGCACTCCATAACATTCTCATTATTCCCTGCCAATTTTACTCATCCGGATTGCCCAACGCCCATAGGCAATTTGGGGAATCCCTTGTCAGTCAATGACACACATCAATGACACACACACAATAAACACAAATACACGCTGCAATGACAGATCATTCATTCCCTTATACACAAATACCATGTGACTGACCTTTCATTCTCCATACAATACAGTATAAATTCATGCACACTCATGCACACTTCAATCCTACTTACCTGTGAACTCTAACACATCCAGTGCGTAGCTTAACTTAAAATACTCATTATTCTACCTTTCTTGGGCTAGTCCCTCCTGGTAGTCCTAAGATCGGGTCGCCCCCCGATTCCTAACCTTAAACGCAGTTCTCACGCCGGAGTAACTTAATACCTATTATCTATCACCCACATATGGGTCTACCTGCTTCCCACGCAGGAAGCTTACCTCCTTATCCCGGGCGCCCTGTATAATCGATTCATTACCCACTGCTGCTCTGGTTTAAACTAAATTTGGTTCGGAATGCAAGCCAGGTGGTACAGCCGACAGAGGTCCATACGTCCAAAGTAAGGCGGGAGGCTTCAATTTCGAGGTGCAAAAATGCGTACCCACCAAATTAGATGCCGGCAGGCCTCCCTCCCGACCTGGAACGTGAGGATCCACCTCGTCTGCACACTTGGATGTATCCCACTCCTGACACCAAAATTGTCGAGATCGAAGACCTCAAGGGAAGGAAGAAGAAGAAGAATCAGAGGAAGAAGAGCAACAATGTTTAATAAAATCGATTATATACACACGTGTGGAGCGAGGCTCGAGAATGTACCGCCTACACGCAGCGGACAATTCCTCAAGACACTCGCTGAAAAATAAGTGGAAAGGCATTTCATTTATAGCAAAATATTAGACAAGAATCTGCGCTAAAGACATAGCACTACTGGGCAATAAGGACAACACCTCCCATTGTCCCGTCCTATAGAAGGTCAAATTTAGACAACAAGATGTAAGCATAATGATAGGCTACGCTTTTTTTGGCTATCTATCTAAACATATCAGACCCGAGCGCAGGCCGAAGTAAATATTCTTATACACTAGGCTAAATGGTAGATGAATGATTGGATACACATGCCGAATACCATTACAATCAAGTATATGTAATGTCTATATTTCTTCCGAGGTGTTAGGTTACGTCCTTGCTTTAGGAGACATACTGAAACTACAAAGATATATAATTAATTATTCCCTTCGTGAAGGAGGCATTTGGCGCCATGTTTTCCTGTACGTGGGTCGCGAACATTTTATCTACTGTTTGGCACATAATTCAAGGACTAATTTACTAGGCTAAGGATCCACCCTGCACGTCGAGCCTCGAAACCACTTTTTGTCCACTCGCCTCTGCCTGCAGCTGAGTTCAAATCAGTTTTCAGAAGCACGATATTTAATTTCAGATGTTATACTCAATTGAGTCATGGGGTTTAAACCCTAATGGCTGACATATATATATATATATATATATATATATATATATATATATATATATATATATATATATATATATATTGTCGTGTGGACGACTCCATTAATACAGAGCGTCCACGGATGGAATCGAGCTTACTTTGAGGCGTTTCCAATTCAATGGCGGATCGATACACGAGAAGGGTGATCGGGGGAGGATGCCGCGGCCTACCTTCACGGCCCCAACGATGTCTTCTCCCTGTGGAAATTAACTCAACCCGAGACGGAGGTAAAATGTACAAAAAAAAAAATTTGTTACGGAACCCGAGAACAATGAAACGCGACGATAAAACCTAAACCCTCTAATGGAGCGCTGCCACACTTCACTTCAAATACACAACACAGGAGGAATGAAACAAGGAAAACGTTGTGGTTCGGATGTGGTGCATATTATCCGTGTCTGGATGTAGCGTCCGTCAGGCGTCCGGCTCGAGCGCGTCGTCCGACCCAGCTCCGGTCGGTGGGAAGAAAGGCCTCGATGCGCCCCCGTTCGCACACTGCTGGGCCACCGAGTCCCTCGTTCGCCCTGGTCTTGCCCGCTCCAGTGGCAAGCTTTGCTCGCACGTGAACGCCAGGGAGGAGCATTGATGGTGCTCCAACGTCCGTCATCAAGCAGGCAAATTCGCGGATGGCAAAGGAAAAAGGTCCAAACGGAGCGAAAGGCAGGGCAGAAGGGAAGTCCGGGAAGGAAAAAAAGCCAAAGCAAGAAGGGCATAATTCCGGTGAGCCAGTTGTTTTAATGCTCGGCTTCCAATGTCAACTCTCTCCCTCTACCAACCAGTGCCTCGTTTACTCGAAACCTTTCGCGCCTTTTCACGTCACCGGCGCTTCTCCCCCAACCAGTGCGTAGCTTGTTGGTAGTTCGTTCATGCCATCCGCACTGATTGGCCGAGCGTCTTTGGTATCACGTCATCGTGTGGCACGTTCTTCATCCTCCCTACTCTCCAATCGGTGCTCCGGTTGTTGCTCGCCCCTCCCCCTCCTGTCAATCACGAGCCTTCCTGCGCGTGTCTCTCAGCCTGCCTGTTTGATGTTTGATGCCCATTTGTTTGCACAGTGGCCGCTTCCTTCTGCTCTTCTGGTCAGTTTTATCATCTTGTGGCGGAGGGGGATTTAATTAATGTGTGCACTAATGGATCAAGATAACGTCTATGAGTGCGTTGCCATATGGGACACAGGAATGATCACAGAGGGGACTACACACAATGGAATTAGCATAATCCCTACGCTAGTTAACAAGCCCCGCCCCCTCGTGGCAGGGACGAAGACACAAGCTTAATCCGACATTCGGGCTACAGAACTTATTACATGTGAGGTTTCCTATCACGACAGCCAAAGCATGATACCTATGCAGATTTACCTAAATCTATATATGCCTACCCAACCGACATAACAATATATATATATATATATATATATATATATATATATGTATGTATGTATGTATGTATGTATGTATGTATGTATGTATGTATGTATATATATATATATATATATATATATATATATATATATATATATATATTGTTGCGGATGTCAGCACTGGCCTTTCCCCTTACCAAGGGGGGGAGGGGGTTAGTCCTCTAGTCTTTTACTAGTCGACGGGACACGGGACCTATGACGTCCTTCCCGGGCAGTGTTAAATAGGGTTTTAGGACTATGAATTCGCTGATACCTAAGTACTAACGCTGACCGGAAACGAGGAAATAAGCCCCGCCCGAATCACGGGTGTTGGTGGAAACGCCGAGTGGTAGCGAACCCGTGACCCGAGCCGTTATCAAGGACTAAACCCGATCCAAGCGGTCCGTAATCGTGCCACGCTTACCCAATGGAGGAAATCATGGAAAAGATCGAATTGCAAGAAAGAAATAAGATTTATTTACACTTTGTACAATAAGAGGAAGAAGAATACACAGTGCAGCCTTAAACAGTCTTAACTTATCCCTGGACAAACGGGCCTGTCACACTCAGACACACTCACACCGGGTTGCAGACGAACTGGTCGATGGTCCAGGCATGGCGTCCAGGCAGCTCACTCTCCGGTCCCCAACTCGCACCGCGAAGTAGATGAACCAGCCGGCATCGGCCAGGAGCTCTCCACGTGTCGTTTTCGCGCACGGGGTAATTACGGGGTGAACGGCAGGCTGGGCTTTGGCGGTTACACTCGCGGGGCTGCGTTCGTAATAAACGGACAGTTCAATACGTGCTTCTCAATGCGCTTCTCAATCAATGCCTCAAAACTGTCATGTGCACGCCGGTCCTCTCAGTGCTGTTCTCACACGAGTGCTCCGGATCAGTTCTCTCGTATCAGCCAGTTCGCTCGGTCCTCATACAGTCCTTTTATAAAGCGCAATTCGTTGCAGTCCTCTCAGCACGCCCTTTCCCCACGAGTCCTGTTCAAGGGCTTTGTGTGAAGACTTATATAGCCTTGCCCAGCGAACTCTCTCGAACTTACTCGGTGCATCGTGCCACGCCCTATCAAGCCATGCCCTCTCAGCCCTGGTTGGCTGTTGCTCTTACCGTCACCACCTCTGACGTGCTGCTTGACGCGGCCACACCTCGACCCTCACGCTCCGCCCTCTTTTCAGGCCTACCTCGTGGTTACCCGACTAGTTTGAGCGAGCAAAAGGCAGGTAATGCTGCTGGCAGCCAAAGCACCACACACGGAGGGATCAGCCAAAATGGGGCGCGGGATCGAGTTTGCCCTTTGATGAAAATGAAGGCTGGCCACAAAATGAAAAGGCCCTCAGCTTAATTCTTTACACAACGCAGATGTCATTAGGGAAATGGCCTACTCTTACACATACTATGACATAACTAATTCTAATGGGCCTACGTGTTGCTTGTGGACTAACTATGGGGGGCGAACCTTTAACCTTTAATGATGTTATATGTACAATCTCAAAACCTCAACACTGCCCCCCTCCTTCGCCAGGCTCATCCCCGAGCCAAATCCACACAAGTGAGCGCGACCGGTTTTTAGCAAGGGTCAGGACTACTTTTTAAATCCGTGTGACACTTCGGTGTGGTTCCCCTCTACATTTAACCTAACACCCAGTTAACACCCAGACAGTTTTACAACACTAAATATGTCCCACCTACTGCGTTGTGTACTAACTAACAGATTCACACCCACAACAAACCGAATTACGGAAAGAATTCTCAAACTATACATAAAGCCGGTGGGGAGCATGTTATTTACAAGTCTAATCTAATTATTTACAGTTCTACAACCCAGGACCTGTTCTTTTGTGGGAAAGAATATTTGGAAGGAGAGAAACACAGAATGCACTGCACCAATACACCATAATAAATGCACCAAAATGCACAATCATGCACAATCATAAAAAATGCACAACAAATGTCAATAATAAATGGCACATTTGCTGCTTGGCTGGTGCTTGGCTGCTACGTCTTGCGTCTTCCTGCTTCGTCTTTGGTGTGGCATAATAAAACATGAGATTTTCCTTCCTGACACACTGGAAAAAATATAAAGTGCACAAACCGTGTCCACTTTTTTTATTATTTGCAGGGCCATCTTATGGTCCATCTGCGTGACATTTACACCACTTAGAATCAGTGGTCCGCAGGGCAAGATAATGTTTGCAGCAATTGTCTGCCCCAGCAAAAGGTGCCAGGCCACAGAACGTGTGGTCCATAGGTGTACTGGTGCAGCAACAGGTAACAGAGTGCAGCACAAAAGTGCAGCCGTACAGGTGGCAACGTGCCGCAGCACAGTTCAGGGTTCCTGCACACTCCCCTCAACAAAAATATGGGTCCATGGGTGGGGAGGAAAGACAAAGCAGAGAGTCAGCGGAGGAAAGGGCGCAAAGGTACACACAATGCAAGGCAATGCAACATGAGGAGCACGGGAGAGCGAGCAGAGAAAGCTCGTCCCTAACCGTTCGTAACCCCCCATGTCGGCCTACACTACCCTTGCCCCTCCCCGTATTTACACTTTACAAATTCGTCGCTACGTTTTGTCTTTTCTATCCCCCCTCTATGCCAAATTCGTTTGCAATCCCTCCCAAGAAGGAAGAGATGGAATATCACAATGTCACACTCACGTCATGATGCCTCTCACCATCCAAACATTTGCAAAACGCGGTGTGGAGCCCTGTCACCTTGGTGAGTGGATGCGGATGGTGCGAAGAGATTTCTCATCCTAACTATACTCTAATTGACATTAACACAGTTACACTACCCGGGTCTTGCCCTGCCAATCGGCATCTTTAAACTATGCAGTTCTAAGAACCAATTCCCATTGACCCACCCTGCGGTGCCCTTCGAATTTGGGTCTCACTCCTCATTTGTTCAATACTGTGCCTTCGCACAATTTCGGGGCTGGGTCATGTGGCTCCACTAGCAGGTCCAACTACCTGGGCACCTCCGCCACTGAAGTCGCCACCTGAGCTTGCCTAGCTCCTTGCGACTACCCTAACTCGGGGAAGGCCCCTCCTGGCTCTCTCACCCCTCTGATGCCCTCTCTGGCATTGGGCTACCCGGGTCCTCTCTTCGGATCCTCGGGCCCCTGTGAACACTACTCTGAACTCTAACTGGCTCCCAGAGCCTACCTGCAGCCTCACCTGGCTGACAAACTACCAGTGGCGGAGTGCCCCAATAACTATACTCACCAATTAAGCCCACACGCCCAGCCATTCCACTCATTTATGCACCCTTCAAAGCAACAACTTGCTACTATCCGCACCACAGATGTCAATATCCAAACAATTTACCTACTCCCTCTACCTCACTTTAAACTACCCTCCCCGGGTATTCGTGAAGGGGTCCATCTTCCCCCATCCACTCCTTCGCACCATGCACTCCACACCACTCATTCCACACACCATTTATTCCACACCATTTATTCCCACACACCAAGTATTCTCACCATTTATCCACTTGCACCCCATGCAAGTCAATTCACACAACACAATTCCATTCGTCCTCAATACACCACTTATACACTTTCTCTGGTCATCCCCGACCAATGCCTCATTTGTGCAAGTTCATCCACAAACAATTTCATTCAATTCCTCATTTGCTCACGCTCACCACAAAGATTCTCATTCTCAAGCTCATACACACAGAATCATCTAGCTAACTACTTCCCTCTAATACTTGTGCTTTCCCGTCTTCCCTTACACTAAGCACTCCCTCGTCATTAACATCCATCTAATCTGACTACGTCCCCTCTACCGGTACAAATGTCACGACTTAAATCTTGTCCCTACTGTCATTTCTAAATCCCTAACAATATCCTAGCCCGCCCTCGACTAGCTTTCACTGCCATCCCCATAATCTAGTGCTCATGTGCCCCAAATATGAATGGTAAAGCTACCATTCACCATCACTATCACCATCTGTCCACTATACTTGAGCCTCTCCGTACGGCAATACATTTCCATCACAGCTCGGCTTCGAAAAGCCGAGCAATGCATGTGGGTGGTTGGTCTCCCGTTGGTTGGGTCCGTCCGGCATTTTTGATTCTGGGGAGGAGGCATGCTTGGGCCAAGTTTCCAGGCGCCATCCCTGCATGGAGCCTTCCGGTCTCCGGCACGATGGCCCAACCTCCCCCGGTCGGAGCACTGCGCCCGCCAGGGGGCGAAGGTCCGACCTCTCCTTCCGCCCCTGGAACCGTGCCGTTTGCCTCTTTCGCCAAGGCGCGGCACCGACCATACAGGGCGGGGCCTGGCACGAATCGTGCACGGCGCTCCTTGCGAGACCACCGCGGCAACGATCCCCGCCGGCTCCCGCAGCACACAAAGTGCACCACGCCCCGAGAGCTCGCGTTGGCTATACGTCAGCCTAAACGCTGCCCCGGTCTGCGTCGATGCCCGAATCGCATTCTCACACCACGCGACCCTTCCCATACTCGCACATCGAGGCACTCCAGTGCCTCCCATACACTCCATACATTCTGTTACCGCACTCGCTCGTGCATACTCTTCCCTTGCACACTCAGGTGCACACCACTCAGGTGCACTCACGCCGCTCGCACACTCCATTATCACCGACTCCGTAACACACTTGGCCATCGCACACCCTCACGCACACTCTTTTGTTACATCCTCAGTAACTACCATGGGTGTGTACTCCTGCACACACCCAATCATGCGCTCTGGTGTGCACTACCGCACACTCTCCTCGGCCATCGCACACTCTGTATCACACTCCGTTCCATGCTCCGTTTCACACTCATCCCACATACACTCCGTTGTGCATCCACTCTCACTCTCGGTTTCACACTCGCGCTCCGGCGCCATTCGCACACGCGCGCCATTCACCTTCACACAGCGCACCATGGACCATCCACGAGCACCCGGGTGACGTCGCGATCCCAAGCGTGCGAAAAATCTTTTCGTGCCAAACACTTTCGTGCCATACATTTTCGCGCCATACACGCTCCTACTCACCTTTGGGATTCTCCTCTTCTGCAACAGCACCTGCAAACTTTCATATGGGTTAGGCAGCATGACATCACAATGCGAACACGGACTTTGCGTGCATTCCATTTCTTTCTTCGATTCATTTCCCGATTCTTTATCTGCCGTCTCTTCATCCCCAATTTCAACTATACACATTTCATTTTCTTTTTCCATTTCCTCGACGACCGCCGGCGCCAATAAAATTTTATTTTCCAATTCGGTGGCCGTCGGCTTTTCCATACCCCGTGTCGCGATTTCTATACCAGTCATTTTAATTGCGCTCGGTTCTACCTCGCTTTCCACGCGTTCCTCACGTCGCGCTACCCCGTCGCGTACCAATGCGACTTTCCCGCTCGACCTGCACTCAATGTCTTTCCCCATCTCTTTTATTAACTCCCCTCAGGGGTCCACTCTTTCATCAAGTTTCTTTATGTCATTCATCAGTTCGCCCATCATTTATTTCGTTTCCCTTATTTCGTTTTTTATTTCCCTTCTGTCTTTGGTGGATTTGTCACTCATTTTTTTTTTTCCGCTATGAATTGCGCCATGATGAATTGCACATACCCTGGCACTGCGGGCTCGGCCTCCGCTGCCACGTGCGAGGCGCCGCCATTTTCTTCCCCTGCTACCTCTACTGCTGTATCCTCATTAATTGCATCCTCCATTTCTCCCAATTATTCCCGGGGGTCCTGGGTTATTACTTCCTCTATCTCCTCATCTTCTACCCCCACCGACATCTGACCATCTTGGTTATCCATGGCACGATTTAATTTGGATTTTTGAACTAAATTTCAGCCGCTCGTAATTTTGAGTGTGTTAGGCGCACCTCGGGTCCAATCCCACTCCTTACACCAATTGTTGCGGATCTCAGCACCGGCCTTTCCCCTTACCAAGGGGGGGTTAGTCCCCTTGTCTTTTACTAGCCGACGGGACCCGGGACCTATGACGTCCTTCCCAGGCAGTGTTAAAAAGGGTTTTAGGACTATGAATTCGCTATTACCTAAGTACTAACGCCGACCGGAAACGAGGACATAAGCCCCGCCCGAATCATGGGTGTTGGTGGAAACGCCGAGCGGTAGCGAACCCGTGACCCGAGCCGTTATCAAGGACTAAACCCGATCCAAGCGGTCCGTAATCGTGCCACGCTTACCCAATGGAGGAAATCACGGAAAAGATCGAATTGCAAGAAAGAAATAAGATTTATTTACACTTTGTACAATAAGAGGAAGAAGAATACACAGTGCAGCCTTAAACAGTCTTAACTTATCCCTGGACAAACGGGCCCGTCACACTCAGACACACTCACACGGGGTTGCAGACGAACAGGTCGATGGTCCAGGGATGGCGTCCAGGCAGATCACTCTCCGGTCCCCAAATCGGACCGCGAAGTAGATGAACCAGACGGCAGCGGCCAGGAGCTCTCCACGTGTCGTGCATGGGGTAATTACGGGGTGAACGGCAGGCTGGGCTTTGGCGGTTACACTCGCGGGGCTGCGTATGTAATAAACGGACAGTTCAATACGCGCTTCTCAATGCGCTTCTCAATCAATGCCTCAAAACTGTCATGTGCACGCCGGTCCTCTCAGTGCTGTTCTCACACGAGTGCTCCGGATCAGTTCTCTCATATCAGCCAGTTCGCTCGGTCCTCATACAGTCCTTTTACAAAGCGCAATTCGTTGCAGTCCTCTCAGCATGCCCTTTCCCCATGAGTCCTGTTCAAGGGCATTGTGTGAAGACTTATATAGCCTTGCCCAGCGAACCCTCTCGAACTTACTCGATGCGTCGTGCCACGCCCTATCAAGCCATGCCCTCTCAGCCTTGGTTGGCTGTTGCTCTTACCGTCACCGCCTCTGACGCGCTGCTTGACGTGGCCACACCTCGACCCTCGCACTCCGCCCTCTTCTCAGGCCTACCTCGTGGTTACCCGACTAGTTTGAGCGAGCAAAAGGCAGCTAATGCTGCTGGCAGCCAAAGCACCACACACGGAGGGATCAGCCAAAATGGGGCGTGGAATCAAGTTTGCCCATTGATGAAAATGAAGGGTGGCCGCAAAATGAAAAGGACCTAAGCTTAATTCTTTACACAACGCAGATGTCACTAGGGAAATGGCCTACTCTTACACATACTATGACATAACTAATTCTAATGGGCCTACGTGTTGCTTGTGGACTAACTATGGGGGGCGAACCTTTAGCCTTTAATGATGTTATATGTACATCTCAAAACCGCAACAATATATATGTATGTATGTATGTCATGTGGACATATATATATATATACATATATATATATATATATATATATATATATATATATATATATATATATATATATATATATATATATATATATATAAATATAATTGGATGGTGGACAGGATTGAAAATCATCAAGTTTTGATGTGTGAGAAAATTAAGAGCTCAGACTGGGGATGGAACCCATGCTATTGAGTGGCCGGGCTGAACCCCCCGAGTTGGAGGTGACGTTACTATGGCTTGCACATGAACAGGATTTTTATCCATGGACATCAGGGGAGTGCTCATCACATTCCACAAGTTTTGATTTAAATATCCGCCCGCTCACAAGTACAGTACAGTGCCCTCTATAAGTATTGAAACAGTAAAGTGAAATTTATTATTGCTATATATTCAAGAAATTTGGATTTGAGATCAAATTATGAATATGAGGCAAGAGTACAAAAGATCAGCTTTTATTTATTGGTATTTCTATGCATATATGGTTTACCATTATCTATAGCACTTTTATGTTCATTCCCCGTGTTGTGGATATGAGGATTGTGTTTTTTTTGATTGTTTTATTCTGGACCCTCCTGCCTCCAGTCTGTGTATAAAGGTCAAAGGTCGTTCCGTAGTTATTTCATAAGCACTCACGTTAGCCAATCATAGATTTCCTCCTTGTTGACAGTTATTTCCTTATTCTGTGTAGTAGGCTAAGGATTTGTTTTCCATTAATTGACACTCCATTGCACCGAAGTCAAATAGATAGATCCCAATTCATTCCCAAAGCCCCATTCACAAAGCCTCGATTGCCAACTGCATTCGCCGCCATTGCCATGTGCTCCGTGCTCTGTGTGAACAGGAGGGGCGGGGTCGCCGGGAAGAGGCAAGCCCAGGGCGCGCCACGAGGGGCGGGGCTGTTCAGCCCCATGCCCAAATAAGGGAACAAGCCCGTAGCTCGCCACGAGGGGCGCCCCGTTCGGCGCCATGTCCAAATAAGGAGGCAAGCCCGTGGCATTGCCATATAAGGTCACAGAGCATGGGGGGAGGGCGGTACCGAAACTGAGGAGGGCGTGTCACACCGGCGCTTGAAGATGAGATATGCGTGCGAAGATCGCGAAAACGGCAGATGAGTCCTGAAAAAGCACACGACGTCCCCACGGCAGCACGGAGAGTGAACCATTGAGCAAGACTGAGAGAGAGAAACGTGAGGGGGTGCCTGTATGGCGGCAATAGGCCGATACCCTCTAGGCTGTGCTGTGTACCCCCTATTGGATACCCCCTATTGCTGTGTTTGCTGGGTTTTCGCCTCGACCCCAAAGCGTGGATCGGAGCGCGCGCTTGGAGCCGGACCTTGACGCCTACCATATGCCTGGACCCTCCTCTGCCGTCCCAAACCATCCCTGCCTTTCCATCCTTCTTGTGTACGTGAGTTTGTTTTGTTTGTTCTGTCCAGGGTATAAGTTAAGCCTGTGTAGATAAGCTAGCAATTTTCACTGTGTCTCCTTGATTTCTTCTGTAAATTATTTTATTATCCTTCCTTCTCCTTGGTTACTTTTGGTTGTAAATAGCAAATAAATTATATTCGTATTCCCTACTTCTGTCTTCCTCTTCTTCACATCCGTCGCCTTTGTCTTTTCCCCATTGAATATCTGTGGCACGATTTGGCCCACGTTTAAGGAATCGGGTCTAGTCATTGTTAACGGTTCGGGCCGCGGCGCCATCCGCTCGGCAAATTAACATCTTATCCGCGGTCCGTAACAATTGGTGCCTGGGAGTGAGATTCGGACCTGGAGCGCGAATAGCGCGCTCAAAATTACGGGTGGCCCAAAAAGAAATTTTGTTTTATTTAAAATCTTAAATTTGGAAGTCGTGCCATGGACAATCAAGGCGATCGGATGCAGGTTGGGGAACTAGAAGAGGGGTTAGGGGTAACCCAGGACCAGAGGGAGGAAATGGAGGAGAGCAATGAGGAGATGGTTGAGGAGGTGTCAGGTGCACAAAATGGCGCCCTCGCGCACGTGGTTGAAGGGACGCAAAATGGCGCCTCGCACATGGCTACGGCGGCCGCACCCGCTGCACAAGTGGGAGGAATGGCCCAAATGCAGGCCCTCATGGAGCAATTTATGGCACAAATGCAGGCGTCCCTGAACCTGCAAGGGGATAAATCAAGGGCGGAAAGCAGAGAAATGGGACAAATGATGGAAAGGAATAGTGAGCGATTGGCGGGCCAAATGGGAGCAATAAGGGACGAAGCGAGGGCTGATAGTGAGCGATTGAGGGGCCAAATGGGAGCAATGAGGGACGAAGCGAGGGGTACCGGTGAACGGTTAGACAATAAATTTGAGGGGTTAGACAATAATTTTGAGGGGTTAGACAATAATTTTAAGGGGTTGGACAATAAATTTGAGGGGTTAGACAACGGGATAAAAGAGATAAAGAAGGGGTTAACGGGGCTAGAAGATAAGATGGAAGGCAAATTGCGGGAAATAGGGGAGCAATCCGCCCGGGAAATCAAACAGATGGGGAACCAGATAGAGGAGGTGAAAGTCGGGTTAGAAGGTAAATTGGATGCTCAGAGGGATGAATTAGAACAAATGAGGGCGGCATCTACTAAAGAGATGGGAGAAATGGGAAAGGAGATCAGACGAGGTGTAAGCGAGGAGGTCTCGGGGGTACGCGACAAGGTAAGGCAAGGTGAGAAGCGTATGGAGAAAGAGGGGAGGAATAATACGGCTAGGTTACAGGGGGGCATAGAAGATCTGACGCAGGAAATAAAACAGCTGACGGTGGGACAAAAAGAACCAGTGGATCAAGCAGAAAAGAACACTGCGGTACTAGGAGGGTTGAAAGCGACACAAAAAGACATCAAGAACGAATTGATAGCGACAAAGAAGGAATGTCAGATGGTACGTGAGGGACTGACAACGAGGTTGGACGAGGTGACGGAGGCAATGGAGACAAAGGACCGGGAGGTGAGGACGCATATAGAAACGGTCAAGGTAGCGTTAGAGGACAAAATTGAGGGGACGCACCGGGAAATAAAAGAGGTGAAGCAAAAGTTAGAGGAAGTGGAAGAGGGGGTGAGTGAAATTAAGAAGAGACGGAGGGAAACTAAGAGGGAGATAAAGGAGGAGGTGATGGAATATGTACAAGGTCGGTGCTCAAATCGTGATGGTGTGCTCGCTGACCAAATAAAGAGTTTGCAGGTGGCGAAGGAGGTGCAGAGACGAGGTGCCAAGGTGAGTGGCGATATACTCGGAAATGTATATGATGTGAGGGGAGCTTCAGTCGGCTTGGGGGTTGGTGTGGACCCGGGTGTTCATGAGAGGCCGCGGGTGAAGTGTGCGACAGGTACGGTGTGCGAAGGAGGAGGTGTGCGAGAATGTCCGACTATGGGGTGTGTGAGGAAAAAGTGCGCGCCGAGGAGTGAGTATGCTGTCGAGAGTGAGTTGGTCGTAGCGCGTGTGCGGGGGGGCACATGGAAGCGCGTCATAGGGAGTGTTACAAGGGATGTAACGGAAGCATGCACGCCTGAGGTGAGTGTTACGGAGGATGTAACGGGAGAGTGTGCGCAAGAGGATGCGCGAGAAAGGTGTGTAACGGACGGGTGCATAAGGACAGAGTGCACGGTCGAGAGTGAGGGTGAATGCGCGACCGAGTGTGGTGGTAAAAGTAGTAAGAGTGACATGGAGCGTGAGTTGGTTGTGGCAGGTGAGAGAGGATGTACACCTGGAATGGAAGGATGCACACCTGGAATGGTAGAGCGCGTACGGGAATGCACGCTGGAGTTGGTAGTGAGGCACGTGGTTGGGTGTGCAAGTGAGAGCACACCTGTGGTTGTCACAGAGGAGGTGATCGAGGAGGGGGCGCGAAGAGGTGTGTTGGTGAGGTGTGCAAACGACGAGTGTGTGCAAAGGTGTGCGGTGGTCAGGTGTGTGACCAAGTCTGTGAGCGGAATGAGTGTACCTGGGGGTGTAAGAGAAGGTGCAATGACAAATAGCATGGAGACGGCTGGATGTGTGAGCAAGGAACAGGCTGCGGGGTGTAGCATGCAAGTGGAGCGACGCTAACCGGGTTAGCGGTTAGAGTGACGTATAGCCGAAACGGGCCCTCGGTGCGTGCCGGGCAGCTTTGCGTGCTGCGGGGATCCGCGGGGATTGTGACCGCGGCGGTTTCGAAAGAACCACCGTGCGGGATCCACGCCGGGCCGCGCTCTGAACGGCCGCGTCCGTGCTCCGCTAGGCGGAACGGGCGGCCCGGTAGGAAGGGTCGTCATGGCGACCCCTTTTTGTTGAGGCGTTCCGGCAGGGCGAGATCGGGCCATTGGACGGCTCTGTGCCGAGATGGTGCGTGGGATCTCGGGCCGGGTAAACCTCCTTCCCTGCACCGAGTGCCGGACAGATCCAGCCGCCGGCACCAAGCAACCCGCATTCATTGCTCGGCTTTACGAAGCCGAGCTTTAGAGATGAATTGGCGCACCGAGAGGCTCAAGTGAGTAGACGTGTGACGAGGATAGTGTTTTGGACCCCCGAAATTAAAAAGAAAAAATTAATGATTGGCAAAGGATTGGCAGAGTGATGATTGGCAGTAATTGGAAAATTTTTGATTGGTTGCAATTTGGTGTGCAAAATTGGTAGTGAGATGCCCGATGTGGTGGGATGGCAACTCTGCCATCTCTCACAGCGGGGGCAAAGGAGCACTAGGTTATGGGATTGGCAGTGAAAACTAGCCCGGGAGGGTTAGGATAATGATAGGGATCTAGAGAAGATGACCTTAGGTAACGTTAAGGTTAGGTAGTGACAATGATACCTGTAGTGGGGACGCAGGTAGATTAGTTTGGATAATAATGACGTGGTATGTGCTTAGTTTAAAGGGAAGACGGGGAGCACTAAGTTAGCAGGGCAACAGGTAGTTCAGATGATGCCGTGTGTATGGTTAAAAGGTGTGATTGCACAGGTGTGCAACTGGACAGGTGTATGGAGCAGGAGCAGTGCTTGAGTGAGTGATAGTGAAGTGTGTTGTGCTGACCAAATGGTCCAGGAAGGAAGGAGGGTGCAGGTGGCACCAGGTGTGATTGCACAGGTGTGCAACTACAGGTGAATGGAGAACAGGTGTATGGAATGGATGGTCGTGGAGTGAGTATGGTGGAAACTGTGGAGTGGAGTGGATGGTGCGAAGGTGTGGATGGGGGAAAGGAGGATGGACCCCATCACGAATACCCGGGGAGGGTAGTGTAAGTGTTAGGAAGAGGGTACAGGTAAATTGTGGTTGGATATTGGCATCTGTGGTGCGTGTGGAAGAATGGTACTTGGATGGGTGCATTAGTGTCGTGGAAATGGCTGGGCGACTGGGCGTGTAGCCTGTTAGTGTGTGTAGTTGGTTGGGCACTCCACCACTGTGAGGATGTCGGCCAGGTGAGGCCGCAGGTGGGCTCTGGGAGCCGGTAGTTGTTGTGGATGGGGCCCGAGGATCCGGAGGACGGACCCGGGTAGCCCAGTGCCAGAGGGCACCAAGGGGTGACAGAGCCAGGAGGGGCCTTCCCCAATTAGATAGGTTAGGGTGAGGAGCTAGGTAAGCTCGGGTGGCAACTGCAGTGGTGGAGGTGTGCAGGTGGGTAGGCCTGCTGGGAGAGCTACACGCCCCAGTCCTGAAATTGTGCAAGGGCACAGGGAGTTGCATCGGGGGAGTGAGACCCCAAATTGAGGAAGCACCACAGTTTGGTCAATGGGAATTTGGTTCTTAAAACCACATAGAGTAAGATGGCCAATGGTTTGGCAGGGAAAGACCCCAGGTAGTGTAAAGTGTGTTAAAGTCATTTAGAAGGTAGTTAGGATGGAGATCTCCTCGCACCATCTACATCCACTCATCTGAGGTAACGATGGTACTCCACACCATGCCATGGTTGTTTTTTTATTATTTTGATGCAAATGTTTGGAGTGTGAGATGCATCATGACGTGGGTGTGACATTGTGCTGATGTTCCATCTCTTCCTCCTTATGAGGATTGATGATGAATTGGGTGATGGCAAATTTTGGTTAGTGGGATTGTGAAGACGAATTTGGTGTAGGGGAAATATGGGGAAGATGTGACGTAGTGACGAATTGGTAAATGTGTAGATTGTTGTAAATATGGGGTAAGGGCAAGGGTAGAGTAGGTGACAGGGGGGGTGACGTACGGTAGGGACGAGCTTTTCTCCGCTCCGTCTCCATACGCACCTTGCCTTGCATTGCCTGTATTGATGTGTACCCTTGTGACCTTACCCCACGCTCATCTGTCTTTTCCCCCCTTGTCTCCCACATGAGGACTGTGCGCCACTGGGTGCCGAGGGGAGCGTGCGAGAGTCCGCCATTGGGCGCCCGAACCTCTCGCAACCACAGCTGTCTGCATCGATGCACCACCTTATGGACCACATGTCTGTGGCTGAGCACCACTTATGGACCCCATGGGTTGGGGCATGGCCCCTCTGCTGGAACCGGCCATGAAGGCCAGAGATCTTGCTGGCGGACCTTGGTCACAGGGCACCGATGCCCCACAGGTGAACCACACGTAGTCGGCCCTGTGGGCCATAAATAAAGAAAATAAAAATGGACACGTTCTGTGCAAGTTTCATTTTATTATTGCAAATAGGCCGCCAGCAAAGAAGATGACAACCACAGGAAAATAACAATAGGCAGCAGAGGGAGCCGAAGAGGAAGACCAGCACCAGGGTTTGTTTGGTTATTTTTATTATTGAACAGTGATGACTGTGCACCGATTGGTGCTTGAGGGTGTATTGGTGCATTGTGGGTGCTTTCATGGTGCATCGATGCAGGGCAGACTGTCCCGTCCCCCCCGTTCCCCCCAAAAGAACGATCACAGGTCCTGGGTTAGTATTGTAAATAAAGTAGAGTCGTTGTAAATAATGCGCCCCCACCGTAAATGTATAGTTTGAAGACCATTCCGCAATTCGGTTAGCTGTGGGCGTGAATCTGTTAGGCAGGGTGCAATGGAGCAGCGGAACATATTTATTTATGTTTTAAAACTGTCACACTCAGGGTCAGGTTAAATGTAGATGGAACTACACCTACGTGCCACACTAAAAGTAAAGGTAAGAGGCCCGGGATTGCCTAAGAGGAGGAGGGTGCAGTGTTGTGGATATGAGGATTGTGTTTTTAAAATTGTTTTATTCTGGACCCTCCTGCCTCCAGTCTGTGTATAAAGGTCAAAGGTCGTTCCGTAGTTATTTCATAAGCACTCACGTTAGCCAATCATAGATTTCCTCCATGTTGACAGGTATTTCCTTATTCTGTGTAGTAGGCTAAGGATTTGTTTTCCATTAATTGACACTCCATTGCACCGAAGTCAAATAGATAGATCCCAATTCATTCCCAAAGCCCCATTCACAAAGCCTCGATTGCCAACTGCATTCGCCGCCATTGCCATGTGCTCCGTGCTCTGTGTGAACAGGAGGGGCGGGGTCGCCGGGAAGAGGCAAGCCCAGGGCGCGCCACGAGGGGCGGGGCTGTTCAGCCCCATGTCCAAATAAGGAGGCAAGCCCGTGGCATTGCCATATAAGGTCACAGAGCACGGGGGGAGGGCGGTACCGAAACTGAGGAGGGCGTGTCACACCGGCGCTTGAAGATGAGATATGCGTGCGAAGATCGCGAAAACGGCAGATGAGTCCTGAAAAAGCACACGACGTCCCCACGGCAGCACGGAGAGCGAACCGATTGAGCAAGACTGAGAGAGAGAAACGTGAGGGGGTGCCTGTATGGCGGCAATAGGCCGATACCCTCTAGGCCCTATTGCCGGTCGGTGAGACGCGAGGCTGTGTTTGCCGGGTTTTCGCCTCGACCCCAAAGCGTGGATCGGAGCGCGCGCTTGGAGCCGGACCTCGACGCCTACCATCTGCCTGGACCATCCTCTGCCGTCCCAAACCATCCCTGCCTTTCCATCCTTCTTGTGTACGTGAGTTTGTTTTGTTTGTTCTGTCCAGGGTATAAGTTAAGCCTGTGTAGATAAGCTAGCAATTTTCACTGTGTCTCCTTGATTTCTTCTGTAAATTATTTTATTATCCTTCCTTCTCCTTGGTTACTTTTGGTTGTAAATAGCAAATAAATTATATTCGTATTCCCTACTTCTGTCTTCCTCTTCTTCACATTTTTTTTTTTTTTTTTTTTTTGTATACTGAATCGAGGCTCGTGAAAGAGCTAACATTTACTTCACAAACAAATCAACCAGACAAACAAAATATATAAAAAGCGGGAGCGGAAAACAAGATGGGGAGAGAAGGTGAAGCACACAAACACAACATTTGAGAGCAGGGAGATGTGTGGAAGGGAGAGGGCTTGGGGGGAGGAGGCATGGGAAGGGGGGGGGGGTGGAGGGAGAAGTATAAAACATAAGGACACCAATGACTTCCAGGACAGAAGTTGGTATTTCAAAAAAGTGGAATTGGGGTGAAATTAGCGGGGGTAGAAAAGATCAAGGTTTTGGATGGGGGAAGATAAGAGATGGTGGTGAACAGCTGTTTTAAAGACCTGGAGGGTGGAGTGGGATTGAAGAGAGTGAGGGAGTTTGTTCCAGAGGCGGGAGAAAAGAGGAATGAAGGAGTGAAGGTGAGCAGAGAGTCTTGATTTTGACAGTTTGACCATAAGAGGGTTGCAGGCAGATCTTGTGCGACCTGTAGGAATATTTGCGGGACAGAGCCCAGAGAGAGCTGGGGGGGCAAGGCCAGAGAGGAGTCGGTAGAAGATGGAAAGACCACCAACCTGCCTGCGGTGAGTGAGTGAGAGGCCCTTGGAGTTAGCTTCATCGCGGGAGATTCCAATGATTCTGAATGCTTTGGATTCAACAGCGTGAAGACGAGCTAGGTGTGAGGCAGGAGCACCAGCCCAGAGGGGAGAGCAGTATTCCATTGAGCTGCGGATGAAAGCCTTGTATGTGGTGAGGAGCTCAGGTGTGCCAAGGAAGGACTTCGCACGACGGAGGATGCCCAGTCGGCGACTGGCTTTGGAGGCCAGATTTGAAATGTGGTTTTCCCAGGAAAGATCATGGCAGATAGTGAGACCCAAAAGCTTGAGTGACAGAACTTCTTGGAGAGGATTATTCAGAAAGTGGATGGGAGGGTTGTCCAGTCGGTCTTTTCGGAGAGACATCGTAAGAGTGTGAGATTTGTCAGGATTGAAAGACATGTTCCACTTGTTTGCCCAGTCTGTGATTTTGTCCAGGTCTGCAGAGAGTGAGGAGGCAGCAGACTGCCGATCTGAGGGATGAAGAATGGAGCGACAGAGAGTAGAGTCATCAGCAAAGAGATACAGAGGATTTTCAAGAGACTCAGAGAGATCATTGATGAAGACCAGAAAAAGGACAGGGCCTAGAACACTGCCTTGTGGAACTCCAGCCTGAACAGGAAGAGGAGATGAGAGAAACCCATTCAGGGCCACACGTTGACTACGACTAGAGAGGAAGTCCGCCAGCCATGCGTGGAGATTTCCATGGATACCAAAAGAGGAGAGTTTGGTGAGCAGAGCGGGGTGCCAGACCGTATCGAAGGCACGTGATATGTCAAGGGAGACTGCTCTAATTTCCTGTTTGGCATTGAGGACCTCCATCCATTGTTGAGAAAGCAGAAGCAGCATGTCCAGAGTAGAGTGTCCAGGTCTGAAACCAAATTGATGATCAGAGATCAAGCCATTGAAGAAGAGGAAAGATTTCATATCTGAAGCAATGATGGATTCCATGACTTTGCTGATAATTGGGAGAAGGCTGATTGGTCTGTAGTTGCTGGGATCTGTTTTTGCACCTTTTTTGTGCAAAGCGGTGATGTTGGCAGATTTCCAAGCAGATGGAAGATGACCTTGAGCAAAAGAGAGGGTGAAGAGAACAGAGAGAGGGAGTGAAAGAGCGGAAGAACAGGATTTTAGGACCCGTGGGCTGATGCCGTCAGGTCCAGTTGCAGAATCCGAGTCGAGGGTTGACAGAAACTTTTCCACCTTGTCAGGAGGAAAGGACACAGAGTCCAGGAGCAGCTGGGTACGACTGGGTACGGTGGGTACAGAGAGGGATGGGTTTGGGACACAAGATTTAGAGGCAAACACAGAGTTGAGGCATTCAGCTTTTTCGCGTGCGGAGTCAGCCGTGTGGCCATTTGAGGTGAGGGAGGGGATGGAGGGGGAACAAACACCAGAAACAGATTTGACCAGACGCCACCAGGATTTGGAAGAGGGAGACAGATAAGAGAGTTCGGTCCTGAGAACGGAGAGATATTGTTTCCTGGCTCTCCTGAGCGTGGACACACACTTGTTTCGGGCTTTGTGAAAGGAAATGAGATTTCCTTCCGTTGGATTTGCTTTCCAGGAGACGAAAGCAAGTTGTTTCTGGGCAATAGCCTCACCACAAGATTCCGTGTACCATGGACGGGAGGAAGGGTATGACAACAGAAGACGAGATGGGATAAATCTGTGCATGAGAGAGAGCAGTTTGCTTTGGAAGAATTCCCAGGAAGAATTTATGTCAGAGGCAGTAGAGATGGGAGACCAGTCCAGATGATTGATGGCTGCTTGAAGACCGTGCCAGTTGGCCTGAGTGAAATGCCAGACTCGTCGACGCTGAGGAGGCTCTCTGAGAATGGTCAGAGAGATGTCCACTTTAACAAGCACATGATCAGAAGAGCCGATTGGAGCAGAAGAAGAGCAGCAGACATTTTCAGGGAAGTTAGTCATAACCAAGTCCAGAAGAGAAGATGCTCCGTTGACTGAAATCCGGGTCGGGAAATTGACAGTTTGTGTCAGTCCCAGTGAGTCACAGAAGTCCTTTGCTGAAGAGCCATGGCTGGTGAGAGAGGTACCCACACCCAGCCAACTGGCATGGTGACAGTTGAAATCACCACATATGAGGAAGAGAGAGTTGGGATGGGTAGATAGAAGTTGGTCCATATTCTCAGACAGCGAGATGTAGATGGAGTCATCACTGTTTGGTGGACGGTACAACACACATATGAACAAAAGGTGGGAGCGAAGGGGAAGCCGTAGCCAAAGGTATTCCTGGGGGTGAGGTGGAGAAAGGGCAGTGCAGGGCGAGTGAGGAAGAGAGTTTTTTATAAAGATAGCAACCCCACCTCCAGGACGAGGCTCAGGTCTATCATACCGGAGTAGGGAGTAACCTGGGAGAGATACCAAGGAATCAGAGACATCGTGAAGGAGGAAAGTTTCTGTTAAGCAGATCACGTCTGGTTTGTCAGAAGCAACCTGTATGGAGAGATCAGACATGTTTGAGCGAAGGCCCCGGATGTTTGAGGTCCATACTGTTAAGGAAGAGGAAGGGGGAGCATCGGATACAGAACAGGGGGGGGGGGGAGCGGTAGGGTAAGATGTGGAAGAGGAGGAAGAGGTAGGGAGAGCTGTTGAAGGTGTGTCAGAGATTACAGAATAGCTCGGAGAAAGGGAAGGATGGGGCAGACAAAAGGTTTGATGGTGATTGGGAGAGGTGCAGTGAGGTGTTATTTGACGAGGGGGAAGAGCGAGGCAGAAGGTTGAGGGAGATGAAGGTGAAAGTTGGAAGGGGGAAGAAGCGGGGAGGACGCTTTGAGGGGGAGGGGTGAGAGGGGAGTCTAGGAGGGGAGGAGTGAGGGAGAGTCTCGGAGGGGAGGGGTGTGGGGGGAGATTTGAAAGGAATGGGTGATTGGGAAGATTTGGAGGGGAGGGGCAAGGGGGAAGATTTGAAAGAGATGGGTGATGGGGATGATTTGGAGGGGATGGGCAAGGGGGTAGATTTAGAGGGGAGGGGTGATGGGAAATGGGATTTTGGGGTGATGGGATTTTGAAAAATGTACGATTAATGGGAAACGAAGATTTATTGCAAAATGAGTTTCTTGAGACATTCGAGTCAAAAATACGTTTGAGGACGCTGGAGGGAGGATGGAGTGCTGGAGAGTTTAGGGAATGAATGAAAGATGCACTATAAGAGATGGAATTTTTTTTTGGAATGAATGGATTTGGTGAGCAAGTCGAAAGCATCCTTTTATAGAAGAAGAAGAAAAAGGTGTTATAGAATATGACAGAATACAGGTCTTCAGGGTTCAGATGAGACATTTTTTAACAACGTGATCACAAACAGCGTGGTCGAAGAATGAACGAACGAACAACTAAGAACGAATAAACGAATAAAAACGGAAGGAAATGTTTTTGGGTTTTTTTTTTTTTTTTTTTGGAGATTTTAAAACAAGGACGTATGGGATGAAAAGACCGTGAAAACAGAGACCGGAAAAAAAATTTCAGCGTGATCGGAGAACCGCTGAGACAAAAACAAAGCCTAAAGCCAAGGTTGGACACAGTAGCCTAGTACTACACTTAGGCCTCAGAATACACGATGAGAAATACCGACGATTCTGTACACAGGTACAAAAAACCAACGCCAAGAATACTATTAAAGACACCCCAATAGGTACATACAAGACCAGTTTCGACAAAAACACAATTGTGAAAAGTTACTTAACTTCGAAAGCGAGCGTGCATGGACAGCTTTGAAGAGACGAGACCTCCAATCTTGCGCATGCGCAGATCAAAACTCCAAGCGACATCCGTCGCCTTTGTCTTTTCCCCATTGAATATCTGTGGCACGATTTGGCCCACGTTTAAGGAATCGGGTCTAGTCATTGTTAACGGTTCGGGCCACGGCGCCATCCGCTCGGCAAATTAACATCTTATCCGCGGTCCGTAACACCCGCATTTTAGTTAAGCATAAATATTGGAATAAATGTCTCTCTGAAAAGACCATCTGGAAAACCCTCCCATCTACTTTCTCAACAATCCTCTCAAAGAAGTTCTGTCACTGAAGCTTTTGGGTCACTATCTGCCATGATCTTTCCTGGGGAAACCACATTTCCAAGCTGTCCTCCAAAGTCAGTCGCCGACTGGTCATCCCCCGTGGTGTGGAGAGTTTGAAACCGTTGTTGAAACCAAAGCTTTCAGAATCATTGGAATCTCCCGCGATGAAGCTGATTTTGAGGGCCTTTCACTCACTCACCGCAGTCTGGTTGGTGGTCTTTCCGTCTTCTACCGACTCCTTTCCGGCCTAGGTCCCCCTGCTCTCTGTGCTCTTTTCCCCAAATATTCCTTCAGGACGCACAAGATCTGCCAGCAACCCTCTTCTGGTGAAACTGCCAAAATCAAGACTTTCTGCTCACCTTCACTCCTTCATTCCTCTTTTTTCCTCTATCTGGAACAAACTCCCACACTCTCTTCAATCCCACTCCTCCCTCCAGGTCTTCAAAACAGCTGTTCACCACCATATCTTATCATCCAAAACCTTGGTCTTTTCTACCCCCTTTAATACACCCCAAATGCACCTTTTTCAAATTCCAGTTTTTCTTTCCTGAAATTCATATTGGTGTCCATTTGTTTTATACTTTACCGCCCCCCTTGCCCCCCCCCCCAACTCCCAGACCTCTACCTAACACAGATCTACCACTGTCCCTGTTCTCTACTGTTTGTGTGATTCCCTCTCTCTCTCCCTCTTGTCTCCCGCTCCCTTTATTATATGTTTTATGTGTTTTCTGATTATGTCTGAGTTTCATGTGTTGTTCTTACACGAGCCTCGATTTTGTATACAAAAAAAAAATGACTGACAAGTGTTTCTTGTTGCATTGATTGTTCACACCTAAAAGAGCTGTGAATGCCTACTCTTGATTTTAGCCGTTGCTTTTGCTTCGGGAGTCTGCCTTTGGATGGAATCATTATGCATAAAGCAACATGAAGACCAGATAACTGTTTATGAAAGAAAAGCAGGCAATTTGGAAGCTGAAAAAGAACAGAATCATTCAATTAGAGCCATAGCACAATAAATGGAAATAGCAAATCCAACAATTTAGAATATCATGACAAAAAAAGAAACCACTAGTATTCTTAGCAATAGACAAAGGCCAGGTGGGCCAAGGAAAACAACTGCAGTTGATGACAGAAAAATAGGGGGAATAGCACTGGGCCTCGTACTAAGTAGCATAAAGCAGTATACTACACTGACTAAAGGTATTTTAAACAGTTTGGTGTTTTAAACCAATTTCAATGGTTGCTAGAAGACAGGGCAGCATGTGGAATCATACTGACATAATCATAAGACTTTAAACAAACAAACAAAAAAATACCTATTTTGGGGGTACCTCCCCTCCCCTCCTCCTCCTATACCTCCTTAGACCCCAATTTTTCTAATGCCTTGAACAAAAGTTGATGCATCACCGGTGATGAAGGTTGTGGTCAAGTTTCATTGAAATTGTTTGTGTAGTTTCAGAGAAAAGAGCAAATACCTACTTTGGGGGGCAACACGCCCTCCTCCCACTCACCTCCCCCCCCCCCTCGTCGACCCCTTCAGGGCCCGATTTTTTTAATGCCATGAACAAACTTTGGTGCAACACTGGTGATTAAGGTTGTGGTCAGGTTTCATCAGAATTGCGTGCGGAGTTTCTGAGAAGAAAGCAAATACCTTTGGCTGAGCAACCAAAACCGACATGATGCTGGGAACTCTAAGTGTACAAGACCGCGACCAATCTCTATCTCAAACAGATTACATTAGAGCCACCAGATGAAACCGTCGGGGCAAACAAGATGAGGCAGCGACCAAGTCAGATTTATGCATGTATTATAAAGAAACAACCAAGAAAAACAGGATTTGTACATGGCAATGATTGAGCTTACCCCTACCAGATATCGTCAACTTAACGAGATATTATATGGGCCCGCATTCACTCAACAGACAGAGAGACAATTCATTTATATTCATGGTTTATTTCAAGCATTCAACCCTTGAATCAAATTTACTTAGGGATAAGAACAAGATGTATCTGCCAATAAAGTATATAGTAGTTAAAAAGTAAACTGCGTACATTTTTTTTTTAAGTAGCGCCACCTCCAGGTGGGATTACAAGTCTCGCCCTTTACAATACAGTATTCCTGTTCCCATGCAGAGGTGTTTTGAATTTTAAGCAGTAGGCATGTTTTTGCTTCATGCACGTAACCCTGGTTACCCTCGCCAGAGGAGAGGGTATTGCATTGGAGTCCGTTTGTTACTCGGCAATTATTTTTCTTTTTTTTTGCAATTATGTTCATCACTCCAGTTTGTGTGTTTGTTTGTGTGAGTGTGTGTGTGTTTGTGTGTTTGTCCGTCCGCTCACTTATACTTGCCTACAGGGCACAATTTTAAACCGATCTTCACGAAACTTCACCAAATGGTAGTTTGTGGTCCGACAAAATCCGATATATTTTGGGGTCAAAAGGTCAACATAGGCCAAAGGTCAATCACATTTTTTCAAATTTATAAATCCTCAATTTTCATCCGATTAACTTGAAATTTGAATAGGATATACATACAGGCGAACTGAATTCAACCACCAACTATTTTTGAGATCAGCATAAGCCAAAAGGTCAACATAGGCTTAAGGTCAACAACCATTTCAAATTTCTAAAATCCTAAATTTTCATCCGATTGACTTGAAATTTGAATAGGATTTACATATTGGCTAACTGAATTCAACCACCAACTATTTTTGAGATCAGCTTAGGCCAAAAAGTCAACATAGGCCAAAGGTCAACAACAATTTCACATTTCTAAAATCCTCAATTTTCATCCGATTGACTTGGAATTTGAATGTGATTTTCATATTGGCCTACTAAATTCAACCACCAACTATTTTTGAAATCAACATAGGCCAAAAGGTCAACATAGGCCAAAGGTCAACAACAATTTCAAATTTCTAAAATCCTTAATTTTCATCCGATTCACTTGAAATTTCAATGGGAATTACATATCAGCTAACTCAATTCAAACACCAACTATTTTTGTGATCAGCATAGGCCAAAGGGTCAACCACTTTTTCACATTTCTAAAATCCTCAATTTTCATTAGATTTACTTGAAATTTGAATAGGATTTACATATCGGCTAACTTAATTCAACCACTAACTATTTTTTAGATCAGCTTAGGCCAAAAGGTCAACATAGGCCAAAGGTCAATCACTTTTTTTGAAGTTCTAAAATCCTCAATCTTCATCCGATTGACTTGAAATTTGAAAAGGATTTACATATCGGCTAACTGAATTCAACCACCAACAATTTTTGAGATCAGCATAGGCCAAAAGGTCAACATAGGCCAAAGGTCAACAACAATTTCACATTTCTAAAATCCTCAATTTTCATCCGATTGACTTGTAATTTGAATGTGATTTTCATATCGGCCTACTGAATTCAACCACCAACTATTTTTGAGTTCAACATAGGCCAAAAGGTCAACATAGGCCAAAGGTCAACAACAATTTCAAATTTCTAAAATCCTTAATTTTCATCCGATTCACTTGATTCACTTGACTGGGAATTACATATCAGGTCACTGAATTCAACCACCAATTATTTGTGAGGTCAAAAGGATGCTCTACTGAGTGCCATTCTGCTTTGTTCTCTTTTGCCAAGTGTCGCTCTTTGAGTGATTTTTCATCTGTCTGTCTGTTTGTCTGTCTGTTTGTCCGCACAGAATAAATATGATTTTCTCTGCAACCGTTGGTCCGATCGACAGGAAATTTTCAACATAGGTTCAACTCCACCTGTAGAATTTTTGATGATAATTATGACGTCATATGTCACGTGGTTCGGCCGCCATCTTGGAAAATCCGAAAAACGTTGCACCTCGATATCTCCAAAAGCACTGCATAGAAAAAATTGAGACATGGCTCATTATAAAGAACTCTCCATGTGGAATAAAATATGTTAATGATGATGTCATAGGTGCCTCCATTATGACGTCATAATTCGACAAGTACAACACTTCATCCCATCAAGATGAAATTTCTTGAGTGTCATGTAGGCATAAATTGGTGGAGGAAAAAAATAATTATGACGTAATCGGTCACGTGGTTTGGCCGCCATATTTGTTTCAACCCAAAAGCCTTAAAAACCACTGAAAATACATCCTGGTGAGGGTTTGCAATCTCTGCTTGCTCTTTCTTGTTTTACTTTTTTTTGTTTTCAGGAGCGACTGAGGCAGCTGCCAGTTGCCTATACACCACCCAAATAAAAGTATGTTTTGAAGAACGCGTTGCATCCCAAGAACAAAATCGCCCGTTGGGCACGTACTCTGATTGTACCTATTAATTAGGCAACCACTGTCTGAACTCATGTTTTTTTTACCATTTGTTTCGGAAATTTCTGGAGAATTTCCATTCTGCGTGGCTTCTGAGTT
Source organism: Myxine glutinosa (assembly GCF_964187855.1). Lineage (NCBI taxonomy): Eukaryota > Metazoa > Chordata > Myxini > Myxiniformes > Myxinidae > Myxine > Myxine glutinosa. Next base: position 99,103,719 of record NC_136264.1, on the reverse strand, counting down.
TTTACCCTGCAGACATGCTGGACCTGATCCTAATACTGATAAGATACATCCAAGATTATTCTTATGGCTCTTTTCTGAATCCTCACCACTATTTTATCTGAGATTCGGTCAAGCTAGCTGGTGCGTCGGTTTCTTGGGAACCCGCTGCGTCCCCCTCAGAGGTTGCATGTGTTTGGATGCCCGCGGCTCCTGGAGAGTGGTCGAGGCCCCCCTGCGACTGTGGTGAACAGTGCCCTCATGTGCTCTAGGCATTAATGCTGGTACACCCAGATGTTGATCCCAGACACAGCGAGAGAGGATAGGCGTTGATGCCGACGATCGACCCGAGCGAGCAATTCCATGCACTTTTATTTCCGGCCTCAGCTCATAAGTCCTCCTCCAGGCCATTCTTGACGACGCTCTCAGGCCAGGAAGAGTTCTTGTGCGAACGGGGAGCCAAATAAGGAGGCCAAGAGACCAAGAGCTGAGGCCAAGAAACTAGAACGGCACTCTTCGACATCGCGATGTCGACCTATATGCCGTCGTCCCCATTATCACGTCATTATACACATGTGAACCAGGTTTGATATAAATCCCTTCAGTTGTTCTCAAGTTCCACATTTTTACGTGACATGACCTCTGACCCTTGACCCAAAATCGAATCTGTTTATCTTTGCATCATAATACATACTTATACAGGCAGTCCCCGGGTTACGAACGAGTTCCGTTTTTAAGTCTGTCTGTAAGTCGAATTTGTATATAAGTCGGAACAGTTACGTACGGTTCACTTCTAGTGTCAATTAGTCAAATGTTTGTCTTAGTATATCGTATATATTTTACCTAAAACATCTATAGGTATAAAAAAAACATGAAAGAAACATTTCTTAAACTGTTTAGATAGAAAAGAAAAGATAATGATTAAAGGTTAACACATACTCTCGTTCCAATTGATGTCTTGCAAACCTTGAAACGATCATACCTTGATATATCTCTCCGAGGTGATGGGCCTGGTGTTGGAGAGGATGGACCTGGTGCTGGAGAGGATGGACCTGGTGCTGGTCAATTTTCTTAAAGTAAACATCAAGGGTGGCTTGAACAGAGCTTTTCTCATATTTCTCTTGTCTTACTTAGGCAGTTAAGACTGAAAAATAGGGCGTATCGTTCATTTTTTCAGGAAAGCACCAAATTTGGCACAGTTGTAGTATGGACCTATACAATTGTTTTCCTGAGGGGCGCCCAAAAATTCAGAACCCCTGGTGGCCGCCATATTGAATTTCAACATGACCGCCCTCTGTGACCTATTTCCCTCAATAACTTCTATACTATGAGCGATAACACCACAGTTCCAGTGTCTTACCCCATGTTTTCATGGTCTCTGAATCCAATGGGATCAATTGCATAAAGATTGGCATCCATCATCTTTAATTTCAAGATGGCCGCCATGGTGTTTCCATTTTCCTTGAATCTCTCATAGTATTTTAGGTAAAATTTCAATTCCAAGTGATACACATTGTTTTTTTGGTCTCTGATAACAATGGAATGGTATTAATTAATCAAACTTACACACAGTTGCAGTTTTAACTTAAAATATTGTGGGCACTTGAAAGGTGGAGGCTCTCGCACAGACGCGTAGTATGACAAGCACTGTCCATCGCAGTCACACAGTGATGTGCAGGGCAGATTTGCCCTGGAGCATTTACAGTTGCCTTTACAGGCCGACTTACAATGGCAGCTTGTAAGCTCTGAACCTGCCTCCTGTATCAGTGGTATTGTGGTCCAAATTGGTGTCCAAGAAGTCCCTGTTTTCATCCAGCCCCAATCAGCTGGTGATGGAAGTTCTGGGTAGGGCACAAGTGCCTGACTCCATACGTGTCCAGCCTGAAAACATGCACGTTTTAGGTGTTGTTCGAAGGCGTCTGCTGTTGGGGGAATGTGATCAATTGTTCTTGCCTTCTTCATGAACAAGTGTCGGCGCATGTCATTCACTGTCTTTATCTCGGTAGTCCGGTCATAGAGGATGGCAACATATCTTTATATGCTCTGTAGTTCCATAGTAATAGCGTCCACAGATGGCCTATAAGCGAGAGCATGAAAGGTCTACGTGATGCTGGGGTAGTGGGGTATGCCTCCCAAGCCTTACAGGTTGTCTTTTTCCCAATTTGGGCAAAAAATGACACTGTGTCGCAGCCAGTGAAGGCATGAAATAATGGCAAAGACTCGGACTTCCTGCGGCCAAGGCCGGTGGCAATTTTATGGATGGCAAGGTAGCGGTAGCTTTTACCAGTGCCAATGGCAATCCAGAGTTCCTCCACACCGTGTGACTGGTAGGTAAAGTCGTGTGCTATTGCCAAGACCACAATATCAGAATCTACAGTTCGAATCAATACCCGTTTTCTCCATTTTTTCATGGCATCCAGGACATTTTTTGGGATTTTTTGAATTTTCTGAATTTTTGGGCGCCCCTCAGGAAAACAATTGTATAGTAGTCAGGGCCCTTAGGGATATTTTGGGGCCGTTTGGTTCAAATTCTTCCAAAAGCATCAAATTTGGCCCAGATGTTGCCCATGCCATACTCTTTTGATTTTTGACGGGCGCCAAGACGGCCCCCCCCCCCCCGGGGGCCCCATATTGGCGAAATACTAAATGGCCGCCACCCGGATTAAAGGAAAATCAGTTAAATAACCAAAAGGGTTGGAATCATGTATGATACCACTTTTCAGGGGTTTTCGAGGTCGAGGAATCCAATTATGATGTTATTTTGATGATTCGAGGTCAAGGTCAACCCTTAAGGTCATCTTAAAGGTCATTTTTGAGTCAAACATGTCGGTTTTTGAGTTTTTTGTCAAGATTTACGCGAGGTTCACCATTTTATGTTTCTGGGTTGGGTAATCGAACTCTGACCTTATTTTTGACAATTAGAGGAAATATTTACATGTCTATTTCCTAATTTTCAGGCATATGCAGTTCATCAGTCTAATTACAAAGGTACGGATTTTGATGTTTTATGAACTGTATGCCATATTCTTGTGTTTAATTTTTATGCGATCATGATCCGGGTTCATGTATACATGATTGTATACATGTCATAAATATGACGTCATAGGTCGTGTGACCTGGCGGCCATATTGGATTTTATGAAAACCTTAAAAATGGATCCCTGCCTTCATTTTTCGATCGATTCATTTTGAACTTTGACCACTTATAGTACGCCATGTGATTGGATGCATATCCTAATTATGACGTCATAGGTCAGGTGACATGGCGGGATGGACCGGTATGGTCGGCGGATCATACTGCCCTTGGCGCCTGTCAAAAATCGAAAGAGTATGGCATGGGCAACATCTGCGCCAAATTTGATGCTTTTGGAAGAATTTGAACCAAAATATCCCTAAGGGCCCTGCCTATAGGTCCATACTACATCTGTGCCAAATTTAGTGCTTTCCTGAAAAAATGAACGATGCTTCCTCTTAACTGCCTATCTACCGCTCCCCTTATTATATATACACAAAGAATTAAGTTAAGCACCCCCCCCGTTTTTTTACAACCTCGCACATTACAAGTTTGTTGTCGTCAAAACAGTGTAATATACCCATGATATTGCTATATTTTCTGGAGAAGTGATATTATGGTCACATAAAAACATAACAATCATGCCGTTTTCAATATTTTATTCTGAATAATTTAAGGTGAAATTTTTTGGGAATTTTAGGCATATTTTCACCTCAATTTAAGTATGGAGCTATAGGTCCATCACGGACAGTGTGGATGACGTTTATGTTTTCTAACGTACAGTCATTGTTCTGAGAAGACCTCTAGCGATCTTTGCGTCAATAACGTGTGTAGGACCCACGTGATCGGATCACTGACTCAACCCTACGTCTCATAGACCCTGTAAGCCGTCGTATGCGTTGCTGTGGCAGGTTGTTCCATTCCCGATGTAATGCACGTTCCAATTCATCCAGATTGGCTATTGGAGGGACCATCTTCGCAATTTGTCGTCCCAACATGTCCCAAACGTGCTCGAGGGGGTTCAGGTCAGGACTGTACGCAGGCCAGGGGATGGTTGTCACAGCACCTTGCTCCAGCAAGGCTCGGACGCGTCTCGCACGGTGAGGCCTGGCGTTGTCATCCATGAAGATGGGTCTGCTGGCGAGGGTGTGGTCATCGAAGTGCGGGATTACGGTGGTATTCAGGATTTCCTCGGCATATCGCTCTCCGTTGAGGTTACCTCGCACAGTTATCAGGTCCAATTTACAGTCATGGGAGAAGCATCCCCAGACCATAATCGAGCCACCACCAAAGGGTACCGTTGGTTGAATGTTTTTAGGTGCATACGCGGTGTTTTTGTGGCGCCACACCCGAACACGCCCATCTGTCACGTACAGCAAGAACCGGCTTTCATCCGACCAATGAACTCGCCTCCAAGACCGGATGTTCCATCCACGTCGCGCTAGGCACCATGCCAAACGCTCCCTCTGATGTCGTTCGAGTAGCCTTGGACGCTTGATCACTCGTCTTGACCTTAAACCGGCCGATTTCAGGCGGTTCCTCACGGTACGGTGACATAGCCTTCTGTTGGGCAGCCAGTTGTCCTTCAGGAAATGGCTCGAGGCGAAGGGATATCGTCGCACCAGTCTCAAATGCGCTCTATCTTGGCGGACTGTTGTCACGCGAGGTCTTCCAGACCTTGGGCGGTCCTTCACCGCATCCGTTTCCTGGTGTTTCTGCACCAACCGACTGATCACCGAATGGTGGTAACCAAACGTTCGAGCTACAGCTTTTCTGGACATTCCGGACTCGATCATGCCTATTATCCGCCATCTTTCTCCGTCCGACAACCGTCTACGAGCCACCATTACGAGAAAATGACCATGTAACCCCCACACGAGCTCAGGCGTGACTTGCAATAACCCGTGATGATAGTGCATTTACAGAAAATCACGACCACGTGGATGATAACACGTGCTGCACGAGCGATGGGCGTCACAGATGCGTGCACTCATCTGCATTTCATCAATGGATAATTGCTAATGTCATACCAATCATTATTTGATCTCACATACCTTAGAATATATGCCAATGTATACATATACACAAAGAATATATATTAGGGGGTGCTTAACTTAATTCTTTGTGTAGGGGTGCTTAACTTAATTCTTTGTGTATACTTTGTGTGTCTGTTTGATTTTTTTTCTGTGTGATAAATGTTAGCTCTTTCACGAGCCTCGATTCTGTATCCCCAAAAAAAAAAAAAACTCTTTTTTAAATAATAGGCTTTACGGAGGTCGGTATGTAAGTACGGCGTTCGTAAGTCGGGCGTTCGTAACCCGGGGACTGCCTGTACCTAGTTTGGTGAAAATACCATCACGGGTTCACAAGTTAGCTCTGACCTTTGACCTATTGACCCCATAATCGAATCAGTTCATCTTTGCTTCATTATACATACTTGCAGCAACTTTGACTTTGATCCCTTCAGCTGTTCTGAAGTTATCGCAGAAACAAAAGGTTATGATGGACAGACGGACGGACAACACACAAACATATGGCATAAATAACATATATATATGTACTTGTAAATAACATAAATAACATACAGGGTGAGCCAGAAATAATAATAATAATAACTTGTATACTTAGCGTTATACAGTACTAAGGATTATTTAACTCCAAAGAATAGTTTTGTACACTGTATGTGTACGGTGTGTGTATATATGTATGTATGTATATATATATATATATATATATATATATATATATATATATATATATATATATATATATACACACACCGTATATATAAAATCGACCAAAATATGGCCCTTCCGACCCGATAAATGCATAAACGCCATGAGCGTATGCGTTAAATTCCCAAACTGACAAAAAATCTTGGATTAGTGTTTTGTAGACAAGTTGTTGCATCACAAAGTGTATCATCCCTGGGATGTTAATCCTGGATATATGTTAATCCTGGAGTCCCATTAGTTGGTAGTGAATTGGAGTTTCCATGTTGTCTTTCGCATAAATTAGGTGAGTCATCACCGCACCCCGAATAAATTACAAATCACTGCCATAAATGAATGCTGACAGGACCATGACAAACCATCCAGTGTATTTTCTGGACAAGTAAGTTGCTTCGCAGTTCCCACAGCATGGAAAGGGTGTTTGTGATGAAACCTTTGTCAGGCGATGATGAACTTACTTATAGTTCCTAGTTAGTTCAATTTAACTTCTTTTATTTATTTATCCAATTGTTTAAAATTGTTACAGGAATGACGGGGTGCAAAATACCATTTAGTAAGGTTGAAGTTGGTTGTAGTGGTGAAATGACGCAGCCATGCCCACATCACGTGATTAAGCACATCATCCTGCCTTGTTTGCACCCCGTAGGCAGTCGTGAATCAGCCTTCGTATACGCCATCTCGTCGGCGGGCGTGGTGCATGCGGTGGCGCGAGCCTGCGGTCGCGGAGAGCTGCGCGCATGCGCATGCGGTGCCCCGGGGCACGCGTCAGGAGACTTCGCCTGGGCCGGATGCAGAGACCACGTGCGCTACGCCACGAGATTCGCGCGCGCATTCGTGGACGCAAAAGAGCGCGCGGAGAAGGACGCGCGTGCCCTCATTAACCTCCATAACAATCGCTCAGGCCGCAAGGTAAGCTGGGTCAGCAATAGTTGCAAGAAAATAACCACACAGGACTCGATAAAATCGAGATTTCCATTTTTCCAAACAAATTAGAAGTTAGAACGGCACTCAGTGGAGAGCATACCTCGCCGAGTTGGCCATATCACTCAATGGTGAAGAATCACTTTTAAAATTCTACTAGCCGGATCCGGATCTGGATCTTCACCAAAGTTGAATCGAATCTTACTTGTCAGATACACAACCTGTCCAAGTTTCGTCCAAATCCATCTATAACTTTTTGAGATATCCTGCTATGTATCATTTTTAGCCCTAACTCCGAATGGTGAAGAATCACTTAAAAAATTAAATAATTCTCATATCCGAATCCATATATTCCGATGTTCACCAGAATCCAATCGTCCTTGTCAGACAACCAACCTGTCCACCAAGTTTCATCCAAATCCGAGCATAACTTTTTGAGATATCCTGCTACACCAAGTTATCGTTTTTGGCCCGATCTCCCAATGGTGAAGAATCACTTAAAAAATTCTAGTAGCCGGATCCGAATCTGGATCTTCACCAAAATCTAATCATTTTGTCGGTGTCACATACGCTACATCTCTGACAAATTTCGTCCGAATATGTCCGCAACTTGTTGAGATATTTTGTTCACAAACAAACAGACAGACGGGGGTGAAAACATAACCTCCATCCACCTTTGGTGGTGGAGGTAATAAGGGAAGAAACGAAAGATTATAACCTCCAAACTGATTTTTCAAAGAACATCTTCTAAACACTAGAACACCATTATATTCTTAAATGACCATTCACTTTTCGGCCAAGTGTTATGTCATCATCCGCATGCGTGTTATTCGGGGACGGAGGGGCTATTGGCTGTGTGATCTGAGTTACCTGGAATCCCCTATTAGTCCAGGCGGAGAACCACCAAACTGTCAAACCTAGAAATAATTCTGCACAAAGCAAACTAAGTTGCATTCGACTCTGCAATATGTCCAGAACAACATTCTAAAAGTCCCAAAGTCCGCTTTGGGAATTTTTTTTATTGTGGGGTGAAGTTTTGACTTTCATGGTCATTTGGGCAGGGCTCTTGAAAAACGAGCATTCTGAGTATTGCGCTGCAATACATGTCCTCTACCAAAGTTCAAAGTGCCATAACTTTGTCAAAAATGATCGAATATGCAAATTTATGCACGGTTGATGCTGGTTTTCAAACTTGATCTGAGGTATGCTGAGACACATGTGTGTCACGCCTCACCTCGTTGGAGCGGCCTGCACGTATTGCACTGTGTGAATTATATAATTACCAACTCACAGTCTGAGGTACTAGCGATTCAAGAGATATCCATTTAAAAAAAAAAATTTTCGTTTAATTAACGATATCTGCCAAACCACGTGCCCTATCGCAAATTCCAAAAGGTCATTTTAGTAAACTGACATGCTGAACAGATTTGTGAAGTTTCCCCTCGATTGGATCAAAAATGAGGGAGGAGCTCGGTTTTAAAGGTTCATGCTTAAAAACGTCATAACTCTGAAACCATGTGACGCATGACATCATGCTCGCTGACTTTTTTGTTCGTCATGGGTATGCGATTCTGCCTGCAAAGATTGGCCTCGATCTGTTCAGCCGTTGCAGAGAAAAAAGGGTTTTCGTGTTTTCATGAAAAACAATATGGCGGCCGAACCACGTGATCTGTGACGTCATAATTACGATTAAAATATTCTGCAGACAGAGTCCATCATATGGTGAAAATTTGATTTCAATCGGTCCTATTATTGCAGAGAAATTGGTTTTTAAAGGAAATTAAAACTTAAAATGGCACTGAGTTAAGGATCATCAGAATGATCAGAATTCCCAAAGTTCAAAGTGCCATAACTTTGTCAAAAATGATCGAAACGTCGTGAAGTTCGAACTTGACCTGTAACTTATCATGAGGAAACCATGTGCCAAGTTTGAAATCATTAGCGTTAAGCATTTAGAAAAAAAGTCCGGAAAACTGTTCTTTGCGTGACGGACTGACGGACAGAGGGACGGCGTGCAAACCTATAGTCCCCTCCGGTGTACACTGGTAGGGGACTAACAAGGGATAGGGGTAGTAAAACGTTGATTTCTAGCCTCACTTTTTATGTTGAAGGTTCCAGTCACAGAGTATATAGTCCTCATCGATGCCATACCTTAAATAAAAGAACTGCATTGATAGAAAAGAGAATAAGAAAGTAAAGAAAGAGAGAATTGTCGAAAAGTTTTTTAGGAAGTAAAAAAAAAAAAATTGCTTTTTGTAAAGGGGAAGGTCATAAGTGTTTGGAAATACATGGGAAGGTAAAGAGTTCCAGAGTTTGGCAGTGGTGGGGAAGAAACAAACATCATAACGGGCCACCCTCGAGTTACCAATGGCCAGACAATAATCATGCGATGTAGTGGCTTGTTGAGTATTCCTTGGTCTCGCTAATGGCGGAGGTACACAAGTTCTCAGGAGCAGAAACCAATGTGATATCTGTAGAAAAGAGAAAGAGCAGCCAACTTTGCGGCGTAATTCGAGCGGTCGGGTTTTGAGGTTATATTGGGAGAGTTTATAAGTCGGATTACTTTGGATTCAATTCTGTCCGAGAATTATGTGGAGCTAGAACCTTCCCAGATGTGAGAGCAGTACTCTATACAAAGACGAATACAAGTAGAATTTTCGAAAAAAAAAAATTTCCACCTTGACATTATGGGGTATTTATTTATGTGCAGATCAGTTCCAAAAAACCTCAATTATTTCATTTTAAATTCAGGCTGTAACACAACTAAATGTGAAAAATGTCAAGGGGCGTGAATACTTTCTGAAGGCACTGTATACTGTCCCAGATATTAACTCGACCTGGGTATTCTTCCACTGAAACCTTACATACAGATTCATCGCATATCGACTTCAGTTGTTATACGCACCCTCCCACCCATGGTACACTGAATCCTGTGGTGAGGCAGTTGCCTTGAAATAACTTGTATTCTCATTCTGGAAGGAAAATCCGACCGAAGGTAACCTCAGATCATTCCACAAAGCCCGCAACAAGTGTGTCCACTCTCAGGAGAGGCAGAAAACCAAAACCTGTCCAACCTCAAGATTATTGAAATTTCAAACCTGTCTCCCTCCTCAAAGACCTGGTGACACCTTCTAAAGTCTGTCTCTGGAGTATGCTTCTGGAGTATACACACTTAAAAGGATGAGTGACATTTTGCTGACATTTCGTGTGAGACATTTTGCTGCAGCAAAGGTGGTATGCATGTGCAAGAAAAGATATGGAGTTAAATTGTTGAGTCAAAACGTTTGGGACTTGTGCTAAGACTTGGGACATGCAACTGAGGTGAAGGATAGTGAGATTATATGAAAAGGTAATCTTGCCTTGTGGGTTACACACTTCCGTTAGGTAGTGCTGGTATTGTTGCACCTGCTTGGACAGTATCCATCAATAAGCTTGATTTTTTTCATAAACCAAACAGCAGGAGCACAATACTGAGAGTAAAACTTCACCCTTGGGCTTAACCCCCTCTGCAGCCCCAACTCCTGTTGATGAAGCACACAGATTAGCTCACAAAGTCTTGGAATTAATGTCGCTCCACGCAGGCCACAAGCCCATTTCGACATCACATGACGTGTTCCCCGAAGGCAGGACCAACGTTGCCATATTCTCTCAAATTTTCCGATTCACTAAGCCCGAAAGGCTAGGCCGGGGGATAAAACGGGATTTGTGAAGTTAGATTGCTTGTTTGTTTGCCACCAATTGGGCCCTGTTTCAGCCTATGATAGAACTCTGTGTGAGACCGTCGTCACCAAGGGGCCTGATTAACCCAAGCCCAGAAACCTTTGTCGGCATAAGATTCGTTGCCTTTTCATCCTTGTTCTCAGCCAAAACGTGACATGGGGATTGCGGCAGCTCCTGTAAGCATCTCAATAGGCTGTGGATATGGAGTCTTTGGTTGCTTGTTTGTGAGCTCTTTATGGTCATTGTTCATACACCAAGTTTGCTTTCTTGATTCACTCTCATCCACTTCCTCACCCAGATTTTCACAAGAAGCAGTATTGATCATGTGGTATTCTACAGGCACATAGGTGTATGAAAAATAGAGCTTGCAAGAATTATAAAACTGTCGGTTTCTCATCTGCAAATAACTTGTGTTGACAGAGTCTTACAGGAGCATCACATGCAAGAGCAATTGCATCACATACTATAGCAGTTGCATCACATATTATAGTAATTGCATCACATGCTATAGCAATTGCATCACATACTATAGCAGTTGCATCACATGCTATAGCAATTGCATCACATATTATAGCAATTGCATCACATGCTATAGCAATTGCATCACATACTATAGCAGTTGCATCACATACTGTAGCAATTGAATCACATGCTATAGCAATTGCATCACATACTATAGCAGTTGCATCACATATTATAGTAATTGCATCACATGCTATAGCAATTGCATCACATACTATAGCAGTTGCATCACATGCTATAGCAATTGCATCACATATTATAGCAATTGCATCACATGCTATAGCAATTGCATCACATACTATAGCAGTTGCATCACATACTGTAGCAATTGAATCACATGCTATAGCAATTGCATCACATACTATAGCAGTTGCATCACATATTATAGCAATTGCATCACATACTATAGCAGTTGCATCACATATTATAGCAATTGCATCACATACTATAGCAATTGAATCACATGCTATAGCAATCGCATCACATACTATAGCAGTTGCATCACATACTATAGCAATTGCATCACATACTATAACAGTTGCATCACATATTACAGCAATTGCATCACATACTATAGCAGTTGCATCACATACTATAGCAATTGAATCACATGCGAAAGCAATTACATCACATACTATAGCAGTATGTGATGACGGATTTTCGAGGGTAGGATTTTCGAATTTTCGAATTTTCGATTTTCGAAGACGGATTTTCGAAGCTCCACACGGTCTCCACGTTTTCAAAGTTAAGTCTGTTCACAATTGTATTTTGTCGAAACTGTATTTATCTTTCAGTGTGTGAACCTATAGTGTGTCCCTTGGAAGTTTCTCCGTGTTTTTCTTTCATAAATTAATCGTTTCTGTTTGCCGCGCTGCGTGTGAGGCCTTGCAGCCTCAGGCTTCCCCCGTCGAAGTTTGTTCCTTTCTTCACTGGTTTTGCTAGGTTTTTTGATTTTTCCCTTCTCCCCCAAACTTCACCGAGCATCTACTCTTTGTTTAACGTTGTAACCCCCACCCCCCCCCCCCAAAAACAAACAAACAAAAAAAAACTTTTATTTCCCTTTCTCCTCGTGTGCTTTTGTCACATCGTGTGCTTTTGCCTCTGTCCACGTGCGCTGTCCTGCCCCGCCCCCATTATCGCCCTGCCTTCCACCTTTTGCCCTGTTCAAGTGACTCGTGGTTGTCCCTCTAGGCTCCCTCTCCCCATTCGTATTTTTGTGAATATAAGATTGTTCTTCATGGTTCTGTTTAAATATGTTTAAACTTTCCCCTTCAGTGATTTATTCAGTGGTTTATTACAACATGCTGTTTTTCTTCCTATTTAAAAGGCTCCTTCCAATTTCCTCTTCAACTCATTCCATTTCAAAAAATATTCAATCTCTTATAATTCTTTCTCACTACATGCTCTAAATTCTCATTCATTCCACCCCTCCTCCATCGTTCTTAAACGGATCGCTAACTTGAAAATCACAACAAACCCAATTTGTTATACATGTTCATCTTTCAGTAATTATCCACTTTCTAAACTCCCCCCTTGCCCCTCCCCTCCAAATCTCCCCCCTTGCCCCTCCCCTCCTAAACATCCCCCTTTCCCCTCCCCTCCTAAACTCCCCCCTTGCCCCTCCCCTCCAAATCTCCCCCCTTGCCCCTCCCCTCCAAATCTCCCCCCTTGCCCCTCCCCTCCTAAACTCCCCCCCAACCCCTCCCCTTAAAATCTCCCACCCCAACCATCCCTCCCAAATTCTCCCTCCTCCCACCTCCTTCTCAAAGCTGCCACCTCCCCACTTCGTCTCCCTTCTATCTCATACCTCCACCTCCCCCAACCTTCTACTTTCCTCTGCCCCCCCTCAAACAACCCCTCACTGTGCCTCATCCCATCACCATCAAACCTTTCGTCCTCCTCATCCTTCCCTTTCTTGTAACTCTTCTGTAATCTCTGACACACTATGAACTGCTCTTCCTACCTCCACCTCTCATCCTTCATCTGACCCTACCCCTCCTCTCCCCTGTCCTGCACCCGATGCTCCCCCTCTCTCCTCATTACCAGTATGGACCTCAAACATCCGGGGCCTTCGCTCAAACCTGATTGATCTCTCCATTCAGGTTGCTTCTGACAATCCAGACTTGATCTGCTTAACAGAAACTTTCCTCCTTCAAGATGTCTCTGATTCCTTAATATCTCTTCCTGGTTACTCCCTCCTCCCGTATGATAGAGCTGAGCCTCGTCCTGGTGGTGGGGTGGCTATCTTTATCAAAAACTCTCTTCCTCACTCTCCTTGCACTGCCCTCTCTCCACCCCAACCCCAGGAGTACCTCTGGCTACGGCTTCCTCTCCGCTCCCACCTTTTGTTCATGTGTTTTGTATCGTCCTCCAAACAGTGATGACTCCATTTACATTTCGCTGTCGGACAACATGGACCAACTTCTATCAACTCATCCAAACTCTCTCTTCCTCATATGTGGCGACTTCAACTGTCATCATGCCAGCTGGCTGGGTGTGGGTTCATCTCTCACCAGCCATGGCACCTCAGCAAAGGATTTCTGCGACTCATTGGGACTGACACAATCTGTCAATTTCCCGACCCGGATCTCAGTCAATGGAGTATAGTCTCTTCTGGACTTGGTTATGACTAACTGCCCTGCAAATGTCTGCTGCTCTTCTTCTGCTCCAATCAGTTCTTCTGAGCATGTGCTTGTTAAAGTGGACATCTCTCTGGCCATTCTCAGAGAGCCTCCTCAGCGCCGACGAGTCTGGCATTTCACTCAGGCCAACTGGCATGGGCTGCAAGCAGCTATAAATCACCTGGACTGGTCTCCCATCTCTACTGCCTCTGACATCAATTCTTCCTGGGGATTCTTCCAAAGCAAACTGCTCTCTCTCATGCACAGATTTATCCCATCTCGTTTTTGGTTGTCTTACCCTTCCTCCTGTCCATGGTACACTGAATCTTATGGTGAGGCAGTTGCCCTGAAACAACTTGCCTTTGCCTCTTGGAAGGCAAATCCAACTGAAGGCAATCTCAGTTTCTTTCACCAAGCTCGGAACAAGTGTGTGTCTACCCTCAGGAGTGCCAGGAAGCACTATCTCTCCACACTCAGGATTGAACTCTCAAATCTGTCTCCTTCCTCCAAATCCTGGTGGCGTCTGGTCAAATCCGTTTCTGGTGTTTGTTCCCCCTCCATCCTCTCCCTTACCTCAAATGGCTACACAGTTGACACCGCACGTGACAAAACCGAATTCCTCAACTCTGTGTTTGCTCCCACCCCCCCCCTTCCCACGCCTCCTCCCCCCAAGCCCTCTCCCTCCCACACATCTCCCTGCTCTTAAATGTTGTGTGCTCTCAAGTGTTTGTGTGCTTCCCCTTCTCTTGTCTTCCGCTCCCTCTTTTTATATATTTTGTTTGTCTGGTTGATTTGTTTTTGAAGTAAATGTCAGCTCTTTCACGAGCCTCGATTCAGTTTCCAAAAAAAAAAAAAAGCCTCAAAATCTTGTGTCCAAACCCATCTCTCTCTGTTCCCACCTTTCCCAGTCGAACCCAACTGCTCCTGGACTCTGTGTCCTTCTCTCCTGACAAGGTGGAGAAGTTTTTGTCAAACCTCGACTCTGATTCTGCAACTGGACCAGAAGGCATAAGCCCACGGGTCCTAAAATCCTGCTCTGCCGCTCTATCTCACCATCTCTCTGTTCTTTTCACCCTCTCTTTTGCTCAAGGTCATCTGCCAGCATCTTGGAAATCAGCAAACATTACCGTTTTACACAAAAAATGTGCAAAAACAGATCCTTGAACTACAGAGGCTGCTTCAGCCTGCTTCCAATTATCAGCAAAGTCATGGAATCCATCATTGCTTCGGATATCAAATCCTTCCTCTTCTCCAAGGGTTGATCTCTGATCAACAATTTGGATTCAGACCAGGTCATTCTACTCTGGACATGTTGCTTCTGCTGTCTCAACAATGGATGGAGGTCCTCGATGCCAAACAGGAAATCAGAGCTGTCTCACTTGACATATCACGTGCCTTCGATACGGTCTGGCACCCAGCTCTGCTCACCAAACTCTCCTCCTATGGTATCCATGGAAATCTCCACTCATGGCTTGCGGACTTCCTGTCTTGTCGTAGGCAACGTGTGGCCCTGAATGGATTTCTCTCATCTCCCCTTCCTGTTCTGGCTGGAGTTCCCCAAGGTAGTGTTCTGGGCCCTGTGCTATTTCTGGTCTTCATCAATGATCTCTCCGACTCTCTGGAAAATCCTCTCTATCTCTTTGCTGATGACTCCACTATCTGCCGCTCCATTCCTCATCCCTCAGATCGGCAGTCTGCAGCCTCCTCACTGTCTGCAGACCTGGACAAAATCACAGACTGGTCAAACAAGTGGAACATGTCTTTCAATCCTGACAAATCTCACACTCTAAGAATGTCTCTCCGAAAGGACCGACTGCAAAACGCTCCCATCTACTTTCTCAACAACCCTCACCAAGAAGTTCTGTCGCTCAAGCTTTTGGGTCTCACTATCTGCCATGATCTTTCTTGGGAAAACCACATTTCCAAGCTGGCCTCCAAAGCCAGTCGCCGACTGGGCATCCTCCGTCGTGTGAAGTCGTTCCTTGGCACACCTGAGATCCTCACCACATACAAGGCTTTCATCCGTAGCTCAATGGAATACTGTTCCCCCCTCTGGGTTGGTGCTCCTGCCTCACACCTCGCTCGGCTTCATGCTGTTGAAACCAAAGCTTTCAGTTTCATTGGAATCTCCTGCGATGAAGTTAACTCCGAGGGCCTTTCACTCACTCACCGCAGGCAGGTTGGTGGTCTTTCTGTCTTCTATCGACTCCTCTCTGGCCTTGCTCCCCCAGCTCTCTCTGTGCTCTGTCCACCAAATATTCCTTCAGGTCGCACAAGATCTGAATGCAACCCTCTTATGGTTAAACTGCCAAAATCTAGGCTCTCTGCTCACCTTCACTCTTTCATTCCCCTTTTCTCCCTCCTCTGGAACAAACTCCCCCACTCCCTTCAATCCCACTCCTCCCTCCAGGTCTTTAAAATAGCTGTTCACCACCATCTCTTATCTTCCCCCATCCAAAACCTTGATCTTTTCTACCCCCACTAATTCACCCCAGATACACATTTTTTTTTTTTTTTTTTTGAAATTCCAACTTCTTTCCTGGAAGTCCTTGCAGTGTTCATATGTTTTATACCTCTCCCACCTCCCCCCAAGCCCTCCCCTCCCACATTTCTCCTCATGTCCCTGCTCTCAAATGTTTTGTTTGTGTCCTTCCCCCTCTCTCCCCATCTTGTCTACCGCTCCCCTTAGTTTTTGTGTTTTATGTGTCGGTTTGACTTTTTACGTGATTAATGTTAGCTCTTTCACGAGCCTCGATCTTGTATACAAAAAAAAAAAAAAAAAAAATTTGCATCACAAACTATAGCAATTGCATCACATGCCATAGCAATTGCATCACATTCTATAGCAATTGCCTCACATGCTATAGCAATTGCCTCACATGCAATAGCAATTGCATCACATGCTATAGCAATTGCATCACATACTCTAGCAATTGCATCATGTGCTATAGCAATTGCATCACATACTATAGCAATTGCATCACATATTATAGCAATTGCCACACATGCTATAGCAATTGTCGGATAAGTGGGTAGGAATAACAAATCGGAAATATCCTATTGGTTGTTGCCCATTCGTTTTTTTCCAGTTAATTTCCAGTAAAGGGAATGGAGACTCAGAGTGGGACTCAAGAGGCCCAGGAAGCATGTCAAGGAGCTGGGAGACGGTAATAAATCAGAGATGTGTTCAAGGATAAAGGATAAAGAGTTGAATGCCCGGAGGGTGCTGATTGGCTGGCATCTCAGCGAATTAGGTGGATTGCACTATTTAGCTCCAAGCTGTGGTTTCCCTGAAGTCTGTTGGCACAGACTCACACAGCCCGACAACTTTGATCGACTTTAACTCGGGAGGCAGAACCTTTTGTTTCTGTTCAGTGCTCTGGAACTGTGGGATTGTACATTTACATCTTTACTCTTCACCACTACCAACACCACCAACACCAACACGATGTCATCTCCCTCATCCTATCCAGAAATCCATGCCCAGAAATCCATGCCCAGAACAGACTTACAGTCACGTGAAAAAGTAAGTACACCCCATATAAAGTTTTGACTTTTTCAACATATTTCAACATAGAGCTATTTGATCTTCATTTCCACAATATTGATAGATAAAGGTGATATAATATAACAAATATCATGAAACATTTAGCCTGGTGTTGGCTTAGTGGTTAGGGTGCCGGCTTGGGATCCTAGGATCCTAGGTTCGAATCCTGGTCAATTGCTGAATTAACACCAGGGGGGTTGACTCAGCCTGTCATCCTTCCGAGGTCGGCAAATTGAGTACCAGCTTGCTGGGATGAATGATCCCGGTGTGTACCCCGGTTTAGAATAGGTGCACCGTATCCCTGCGCATCGTAAGAGGCGACTAAGGGTTGGCGCCAGGAAGGGCATCCGGCCATAAAAACATTGCCTCAAATAGGGAACCATGATTGTCATGGGGCCCGCAAGGCTAACCCCTGCTCTAGTCGGGAAAATGGCCTTAAAACGATCATTTATTCATTCATATATTTACATTTTGTAGTCCATTGGATAATTTAAATAAACATAAATGCAAATTTCGCATGTGGAAAAAGTAAGTACACCCCTACATTTATCACTACTTCAAATACCTAAAATTAGAATCAGATGCACCAGCTCAGGTGCAAATGATTAGAACATCGTTAGAGAGGATCTTGGAGGAACCTGTCTTATTTAAACCTCAGACATTTGGTTTGGTTTGCTTTTTGTTGTTGAAATGTACGGCGTCACCATGCCTGGATCAAAAGAGCTCTCTGAGGCCTTCAGAAAGAAGGCTATAGATGCCTACGAGTCTGGGAAGGGATTTAAAAAGATCTCCAAACAATTTGAAATCAATCATTCGACTGTCCGGAAGATCATCTACAAGTGGAGAAGATTTCAAACAACTGCCAACTTGTTCAGGCCAGGCCACCCCAGCAAGTTCAGCCCAAGAGCAGACCGCAAGATGCTGACAGAAGTCTCGAAGAACCCCAGAATGTCATCACGGGACCTACAGGTAGCTCTTGCCACTGTTGATGTCAAAGTGCACGAGTCTACCATCAGAAAGAGGCTGCACAAATTTGATCTGCATGGGAGGTGTGCCAGGAGGAAACATTTGCTGTCCAGAAAGAACAGAAGGGCAAGACTAAACTTTGCCAATGAACACCTAGGCAAAGACCAGCATTTCTGGAACAATGTGCTCTGGACAGATGAGTCAAAGGTAGAGCTATTTGGCCACAGTACCAGAAGACATGTTTGGCGAAAACCAAAGGCAGCATTTGACCACAAGAACCTGATACTAACTGTATAGCATGGTGGTGGAAATATTATGGTTTGGGGCAGCTGTGCTGCATCAGGGCCTGGGCAGCTCACCATCGTAGAATCCACTATGAATTCTTCATTGTACCAGAGGGTGCTTGAGGATAATGTGAGGCCATCTTTTCAGCTCTTTCACGAGCCTCGATTCAGTATTAAAAAAAAAAAAAAAAAAATCTGTCGGAAAGTTGAAGCTCAACGGAAGGTGGACCTTGCAACATGGCAATGACCCTAAACATACCAGTAAATCCACCAAGGAATGGCTGAAAAGAAAGAAATGGAGGGTTCTGGAATGGCCAAGTCAAAGCCCGGATCTAAATCCCATCGAGATGTTGTGGGGGGATTTGAAACCAGCTGTGCATGCAAGAAACCCCTCAAACATCGCACAGCTGAAAGAATTCTGCATGGAGGAGTGGGCAAAAATTTCTCCCAGTCGATGTCAGAGACTGGTAGACAGTTATAAGAAATGCCTACTTGAGGTTGTTTCTGCCAAAGGGAGCAATACCACCTATTAGTGCCAAGGGTGTACTTACTTTTTCCACATGCGAAATTTGCATTTATGTTTATTTAAATTATATAATGGACTATAAAATGTAAATGTTTCATGGTATTTGTTATACTAGGGCATGCCCGTACTATATCTATATCTAAAATTATATCCCCCCCCTCTATTTACATGAAATGGTTTGGTCCAAAGCGAACGGCTTGCGAGTGGTGACAATCCCCCCCCTCTATTTACATGCAATGGTTTGGTCCAAAGCGAACGGCTTCCGGAGTTTGGTAAAGAAATCGCCATCGCGTGCACAAACGCGCAGGAAAGCGAATGAATCGCAAATTCGTTTTTATTAGTTGTAAAACATAGTTTAACGCCAACATAGTTTGCAAACGTGAAATAAATGAATACGCTCTCAAATGTGCCATCCGAGGCAGAGTGTGCCCGCCACGTTCGGCACACGCGATCGTTCGCTGCTCTCTGATTGGTTGAATCGTTTTTTGGACATAGCTCGGTAAGTAATTGTCCGATTAATATGAAACCTTGAAAAGGCACATCCTCGGGTCCCCAGCAATATACCTGGCAAGTTAAAAGTATATCGGACCCGTGGTTGTCGAGAAACAGCGGTCACAGACAAACGTACAGACGTACAGACAGACAGACAGAGATTACTGGAATTATAGATAGATTATATCACCTTGATCTATCAATATTGTTGAAATCATTGATCTTGCGAGATCTTTGTCGGCGAGGTCACGTCTTTTCGAAGCTGTCCATGTGCTTACGCTTTCGAAGTTAAGTAATTTTTCACAATTGTGTTTTTGTCGAAACTGTATCTATTTTTCGGTGTGTGTACCTATTGTGTGTCCTGAGGAAGATTCTCGGTGTTAATTTTTCATACCTGCACACAAAATCGTCGGTTAATTTTTATACCTGCATACGGAGAGTAAACCCAAGTCAAGAAAATATATATATTCCATATTAAATGCCAAGTCTGTATATATATATATATATGTATATATTGTCGCGATCCCGGCTGTGAAATGGTTCCCAGCACGGAATACGGACGTTAATGTCCGGGCTTCAAGTAGTCCACGGAGTGGACAGAGAGAACTCAATAAACACAATTGTGTTTTAATCGGCCTTCTAGGGGTAAGGCACGATGCTTTATTGGCTCGATCACAAAAACCATAAATGGTAACAGAATGGAATACACTGCACAAAGCCTGCAGGAACTGTCGGCCCCAGAAGCTCCAAACAGGACGCAGGCAAGATCACTCGCGGTTCCAATCGACGATCTCCGGGACTCGGAGGGTAACAGAGTGGAATACACCGCCCAAGGCCTGCAGGAACGGTCGGCCAGCAGCTCCAACACGACGCAGGCAATATCTGACTCACGGTTCCAATCCACGAGATCCGGGAATCACTCGTTCTCTTCCGGAGTTACTCACTCGTAAAATACAGAACGGTAAACGATCAGCCCAACGCGGCTGTCGTGAAGATTAAGGGAAATCCCTTTATCTATGTCCCACTCGGAGCCTTCGAGAGTCGCGTCCGTTGCATAAGATGGCGACCGCGCTCTCTGGACTCTCCACCAATCACGTGCCGAATCGCCTCCCGATCGCGTGAGGCTCCAAGGAGGCCACGTCACGTGGTGGGCGGGGCACCAAATCTGGGTGAGAACAGGTGGTTTCACCGGTGGTTTCTCACAGTCCTCCCCCCCTAAGTAAAAACCCCGTCGAATAGACGGCGTTTTTAAAACCAGTATTTGTAGTAGGTGCAAATCACATGGCAAGATGATGGCGGTAATCGCTAACAGGCAATTAACGCAATTAACAATTATTAACACTTATTAACAACAATAACGCAACAACGCAATAATACAACGCAACGCAATAGCGCAACAATAACGCAATTATTAACGCACAGGCAATTAACAGGCATTAACAGGTTAACAATGAACCAGTTTGGTTTTTTTTTTTTCACACACAAATTTTAACACCATACACCACATTAATATCTACCCTACAAGAGTTACACTTCACACAAAGCACAATAGAGAGGCAAGGGGGCCAAACTCAAGTTGGGGGAAGCGTTGACAGGAAGGAAACGGGCCGAGACCTAGAGCGGCGGGTACTCCTCCGGTGTCGAGAACAACAGTCATATGCGTAATGACCCCTTTCACCGCACTGGTAACATCGATCGTTCGGGTCGAAAGGCCTGCGGACCAAAGGGCGTCTGAAACGAGGCCGCCGCGACATGCCATTCGACATCTCGACGCACACACGCGATCCGCAAATTAACCTTCCATCAAGGGCTCTGACCGAATCTTCAGCATCTCGTGGCTCTTCAAACTCAACAACTGCAAATCCAGGTGGGTTTCGAGCAACCCATACGTTGCGGAGTGGTCCGTAATGTTCGAAGACCCTCCCTAGCTCGGCTTTCGCTGCTCCATTGCCCAGGTTTCCCACATATACCTTAGCATTAGCGTTCCTGCTGAATCGCGACATGGCGGGAGCGGTCCCTGAGGAGCACGGCACCTGAGGGTGGCTTGACGGGAGGCTCGGGTGGACTTCAGCTGACGCAACGTCACCGTCGGGAACTGGAGTCGAGGCGCTAGGCTCCTCGGGCCAGAGTGAAGATATGTCTGACTCCGCCACTCTCTCCGCCTGTTTACTCTGGGATCTAGTGACCCCCCCACAGGTCAGAGTCAATGACTCCTCCCTGGCCATGGCATCATTGCCAATCAGCAAGGAGACCCCGGGTATCGGGTAGTAGGGTACCACCACACAGGTCACTGGACCCTTAAAAATGTCACTCCGGACCTCGAGGAGGGCAAGGGGATACCGGCCAAGAACCCGGTCAATGCCCCGAAGGAGGGTATACTCGCCGGTATAACGCATCTGAGAGGCCGGAACTACCCCCGCCCGGAGAACACACCGTGTCGCCCCAGTATCCCGAAGGTATTGGGCCTCAAACTTCAGCATCGAATCAGGGCCACCCACTAAGGCTGTCCCTGAATAATCCTGGTACAGTGGATGAATGGAATTAGCCTCGGTGGCAGTGACCTCGGTCACCGATGCCACCGTCGTGTGCGAGGGCCCGGCGGATGAGCTCCACTGATCTCCCTCCGACTTAACAGGAGGGTTGCCTCGGTAGGCTGGACTAGCGGGATTAGAGAAGCAGCGGTTTTCACCGTGCCCCACGCGTTTGCAGAAATCGCACCAGGGCCCTGCCCTGGTCTGCGGCTCGCGACCGCCACCAGTGGAGGGCATCGGAGAACCCTTCCCCTCAATCCAGCCGCCGGGCAGACGGGGGGCGGTCTTGATCGCATGATCCTCCGTCTTACGACGCGACTGCGTGACTTGCAGCATTTTGCACGCCAAAACATGTTTATCAATAAGGTTGACGCAGTCTGCCAAGGAAACAGTGTCTTTGTCGACAAGAAACAATGCTAAGTCAGGCGGAAGCTGTTGATCGATACGGTAACGCACCAGGAGTTCCGCAACCGCTTGAGGTAACTCCACCTTGCTCCCCTTGAACCATCTCTGCAGCTGTTCCAACAAGGCCCGCGAATGTTCCTCATAGGTTTGACTGGACTGACGAGTCCAGCTGAAAAAATTTCTCCTATAAATACACGCGGACACCGCATAGGCGTTCAAAATCTCGGCCTTCAATGCCCTGTATTTGTTTGCGTCCTCGGTTGCCATCCTCGCATATACCTCCCTCGCCTTCTCAGATAGATGGCTCACAAGATGGCCGACCCACAAGCTCTCATCAATGCCACCGGCAGCCAACAACTTCTCCGCCATCTCCAGATACGCTTCTGGCTTCGTGTCTCCCGTCCAGTCCGGCAAACGAACATGAACAGTTTCCGGGACTCTTGCAGCAGACCCCTCTGCCCGCGGTCGTTCAGTCAACATTCGCAACTCATGCTCTCTGACGTGTTCAGCTTCTGCTGCTGCCTCTGCTGCTGCCGCACGCTCTCTCTCTCTCTCACGCTCTCTCTCTGCTGCCGCATGCTCTCTCTCTGCTGCCGCAGCACGCTCTCTCTCTCTCTCACGCTCTCTCTCTGCTGCCGCATGCTCTCTCTCTGCTGCCGCAGCACGCTCTGCCTCTGCTGCTGCCGCACGCTCTCTCTCTCTCTCACGCTCTCTCTCTGCTGCCGCACGCTCTGCCTCTGCCCTGTCATTCTCCCTGTTATACATGTCAAGTTGTTGAACCGGAGT
The DNA here is from genome assembly GCF_964187855.1 of Myxine glutinosa. Taxonomy (NCBI): domain Eukaryota; kingdom Metazoa; phylum Chordata; class Myxini; order Myxiniformes; family Myxinidae; genus Myxine; species Myxine glutinosa. The sequence goes on along the minus strand of NC_136264.1, from coordinate 99,080,678 downwards.
CAGCCCGGTCCAGAAGGGCGAACGCATGCATTTAGTCATGATGGAATCGCTTCCTAACATATCGGGTTTAGTGACTGGGTCAAGGCTGATTGCGTCGCTCGCATCGCCACCCACGCGACTGTCAACATGATCAGGTTGAACTCTCACTTCTCTGGTCGACATAGCTTGGCTACGAGTTATCATAAGACAAGGCACAAAACACAACGCTCAAACACAACGCTCTGTTGGGGAAATACGACACGAACTACACAATATCACCACCGCACATCAAATTGCCTATGAGAAAAATACCACGTACAAATACTCACGTTTTTTTTTTTTTTTTTTTTTTTGTCGGTTGTTTGGAGGGATCCGAAGCTATTCACTTATTCGGCAGTGAAGCACCACCCAAGACAGCGTCCCACGGCGAGAAGGCTCCTCCAAGACGGCGCCCGCTGGCGAGAAGGCTCCTCCAAGACGGCGTCCGCTGGTGAGAAGGCTCCTCCAAGACGGCGTCCGCTGGTGAGCAGATGCAAAGAAGATGCAGATGCAGAATTCCCGTCTCAATTCGAATGTCTCTTACTTGAATGATCCTAGGACGAGCAACCCATTTGTCGCGATCCCGGCTGTGAAATGGTTCCCAGCACGGAATACGGACGTTAATGTCCGGGCTTCAAGTAGTCCACGGAGTGGACAGAGAGAACTCAATAAACACAATTGTGTTTTAATCGGCCTTCTAGGGGTAAGGCACGATGCTTTATTGGCTCGATCACAAAAACCATAAATGGTAACAGAATGGAATACACTGCACAAAGCCTGCAGGAACTGTCGGCCCCAGAAGCTCCAAACAGGACGCAGGCAAGATCACTCGCGGTTCCAATCGACGATCTCCGGGACTCGGAGGGTAACAGAGTGGAATACACCGCCCAAGGCCTGCAGGAACGGTCGGCCAGCAGCTCCAACACGACGCAGGCAATATCTGACTCACGGTTCCAATCCACGAGATCCGGGAATCACTCGTTCTCTTCCGGAGTTACTCACTCGTAAAATACAGAACGGTAAACGATCAGCCCAACGCGGCTGTCGTGAAGATTAAGGGAAATCCCTTTATCTATGTCCCACTCGGAGCCTTCGAGAGTCGCGTCCGTTGCATAAGATGGCGACCGCGCTCTCTGGACTCTCCACCAATCACGTGCCGAATCGCCTCCCGATCGCGTGAGGCTCCAAGGAGGCCACGTCACGCGGTGGGCGGGGCACCAAATCTGGGTGAGAACAGGTGGTTTCACCGGTGGTTTCTCACAATATATATTGTTACGGACACGCGGATTAAGATGTTATGATGGGCCGAGCGGAATGGCCGCCGTGTTCGCACAGTTTACCCGATTCCACCCGACGTTGACCAAATCGCGCTATGCTAAATCAATGAAGGAAAGGACACAACGGCTGGGATAAATGAAACGACACAAGGGGTACAGTTCTCAAGACCTCCGGAGGAGGATATAATTGGTGGTGCAGAAAAGGGGTAGATTACAAGGTAAGAGGTAAAGCACAGAAGAGATAGGCACTTAGATACAATCTTATCTATCCCAGACAGACCACAGACAAACGGAACAAGACTGACTTACACAGGGATTGATGGCAGGGAAGGACAGGCAGTCGATAGCACAAGGTGCACCTTGGCTCAGGGGCAGACTCAAGCACGGTCCAGTCCAGAGATGCGGGGAGGTATTGCAGCGCTCGGAGGTGGCGTCTCTCTTCCTTCAAGTCCAGCGCGCATCTGACGTCACCTCCCTCTTCCTGCGCATGCTCAGCGGGGAGTGACACGCCCTCGGCTCGTTGGCCCCGCCCCAGATGGGATCGGTCCGCCGCTTCTATTGGGTGCGGGGGGTTACCGGGCTCCGCCCTTGACGAGGAGCTGACAGCGAGCCCCTACGTGGTAACCCCGTCGAGCACATGTTCGATGGCGGCTAACCAAGCCGGAGTGAGGACGCGCACTCCCCGCGCCGCCGCCGTTGTTGTTGCTGTTGTTGTTGTTGTTGCTGAACCGTGAGGAAAAGCTGCGGGGAGGTATTGGGAGGTCCTAAACTTCCTAACGGTGCCATACAATCACATTCTGGTGCAACGAAGAGTCAGAATTAATGGAAACGAGTCCTTAACTGACATAGACTAAGAATAACTAGCAAGATGTCCTATAGTTGTCTACGTGAGATGCGGTGGACCTGGATGCGACATTTAATGGGGGAAATAGGGGAAGGTCGGGTCTACAGAGTGTTGTTTACAGAAAATGGGACTAGGGAATGGGGGATTGGGGATAGTTGGGAAGTATGGAGGAAATAGGGGAATATTTACAAGCGGATATGGATGGAGGCCAATCTCATATCCGCAACATTGCACCCTTTTCTACCTCGGGGCGACCCGACCCGATAAAGTTTTACCTACGTTAGTGTGGCACTCAGATGTAGTTCCCTCTACTATTAACTCAACCCTGAGTGCGACAGTTTTACAGATGTTCACAAATGAGTAAATATGTCCCCCTGCGACGTTGCACCCTTCTCCTAACAGAAACACACCCACAGGATAACCGAATCGCGGAAAGCATTCTCAAACTAAACATACAGCCGGTAGGGAGCATTATTTACACAAGACTGATATTTACACTACGATCCAGGACCTGTTCTTTGAGGAACACATGCAGATGTTATGCATAGAGAGAGAGCACGCATGCCAGCATCGATACACCAACCCACGAGTGCCCTGTGGCCCTACGGCCTTTAATAATGTGCAGAGCACCCCATCCAAGCACCAAAAGCACCACCCCATACACACAGTCAGCACCATCCGGTGCACCAATAAAGTGTTCATAGTCACCGGTGGTGTCGCAGCCGGCCGATGTTCTGCCGCTGGTCTTGCCTTGGAGCCCACTTGGCCTTCTTGCTTCTTTAAAAATAAAGAAAGGCGCCAACCGCGTCCATTTCTGAATTGTGGCCGTCAGGGGGGCTAACTATAAGTGGTTCACCTGTATGGCATAGGTGCCACGTTGACCCAGAGGTCCATCAACGGGTGGTGCTTGCCCGCAAAAGAACTGCGGTCCATTGTGGGCGGCCACAAAAATTGCGGTCCATATGGTGTATCGATCCAGGCAGCAAGCAGCGAAAGTACAGGCCCACAACTGCGGAGCCAGCACCTCTCTCTCCTCTCTCTCTGCCCCAAAGCCAGATCCTCGGAGGTGGGAGACAAAAGAAACAAGTGAGTAAGGTGGTAAGGGCGCAAAAGTGCACGCAATACAAGGTAATGCACACTGGGGGCACATGGGAACCAGGTGAGACAGGTACGTTCCTACCGTACGCCCCACCCCCCCACCAGGTAACCTACATTGCCCCTCCCTTACCCCTTACTGTATCCACAAAACACAACACTACCCATAAACATCTACTTTACACATCAACAAACGTCCCTACTGTCTTCCCCCCCCCCCGTTCCTCCCATAAACCAAATTCGTCTTCTCTCCCTCCTAACCAATCAAATTTGCCATTTCCAACTCTCATCAAAATTTGCCATCTCAAACTCAACATCAAAATTTGCCATCTCCAATTCATCATCAGTCCCTCCTAAGGAGGGAGAGATGGAATCACCCCAATGTCTCATCCACGTCGTGATGCGTCTCACAAATCCACACAGCAATTCTCCTTTCCTGCAACACAAAACAAAGAAAACACAGGTGTGGAGTCGTCATCATCACCTCAGGTAAGTGGCTGCGTATGGTGCGACAGGTTCATCAATCCTAACTATTTCCTAAATGACTTTAACAACTTTACATTACCCGGGGTCTTTCCCTGCCAATCCATTGGCCAACTTACACTATGGGTTCTAAAAACCAATTCCCATTGACCAAACTGTGGTGCTTCTCAATTTGGGGTCTCACTCCCCCGATTCATCACTCGGTGCCCTCGCACAATTTCTGGGCTGTGACGTGTAGCTCTCCCAGCAGGTCTACCCACCTGCACACCTCCACCACTGGAGTTGCCACCCGAGCTTACCTGCTCCTCACCCTAACCTAACTAACTGGGGAAGGCCCTCTTGCACTCTCACCCCCTCAGTGCCCTCTCTGGCACGGGCTGCCCGATCCACACCCGGGATCCTCAGGCACCCATCCACAACTACCGGCTCCCAGAGCCCACCTGCGGCCTCACCTGGCCGACATCCTCACAGTGGTGGAGTGCCCAAACCAACTACACACACTAACAGGCTACACGCCCAGCCATTTCCACAACACTAATGCACCCATCCACAATACCATTCTGCAACCGCACCACAAATGCCTATATCCAACCACAATTTACCTATACCCTCTACCTAACACTTACACTACCCGCCCCGGGTACTCGTGAAAGGGGTCCACTCTTCCCCCATCCACACCTTCGCACCATGCACACCACTCCGTACCACTTACTCCATGTATTCCACACACCTGTACTTGCACACCTGTGCTCTCATACTTGGTGCCACCTGCACCCTTCTCTCCCCAAGCACATTCGCGCTGATCCACAACACTCACTACTCACACACTGCTCCACACACCTGTCCAGTTCTCACACAGCATCATCTCATCTAACTACTCCCCTCTGAAACTTGCGCTTCCCAGTCGTCCCTTTAAACTATTGCGCTCCCTCGTCATTATCATCCACTCTAATCTACCTGCGTCCCCACTACAGGTATCAGTCACTATCTAAACCTTAACGTTACCTAATGTCATCTTCGCTAGATCCCTACACACAATATCCTAACCCACCCGGGCTAGTTTTTACTGCCATACACCCCATAAACTATAGCGCATTTGCCCCCACCTATGGGAAGGGTGGCAGGGATGCCACCCTTACCCACCGTCATACGGCGCGAGTGGGACCTTGTGGGACCACCTCGTATGCGAGTCGTTGCCCGCCTGCCGGACCCCGTGCGTCGCCCCTTGCGGGGTCAGCGCGGGGCCGAACCGGCCGGGCCCCCACAGTACATTACCCCCAAGGGGCTCTCGTGCCTCCCCTGTCCCTCTAAAAACTACCCCTGTTGGTGTCGATGCATGGGTCACACTTCCGCAACCCGCTACCCATTCCATACCACCACAACCTTGCTCACTCACACCTCGCACCTTTCCCATCACCGGACCCTCTCGCTCGCATCCTCGTTCCATACCCTCCGGACCAGCCATACACCTCACTCTTGGCCTCTCACGAACATCCGGGTCTATCTCGACCCCCAAGCTTATTAAATCACCTGGCGCATCATACGCACGACCATATTGGTCACCACTTACACCGGGTCCTCTTTCTCTTCGCTTCTCCTCCATCACCTGCGAATCCCTCATCCGGTTAATGAGCACATCATCACGATCCGAACACAGACTTTGGACCAATTCTTTTACTTCCTCCTTTATCTCTTTCTTATCCTCTCTCCGTCGCTTCTTAATTTCGCTCACCCCTTCTTCCACTTCTTCTAATTTCTGCTTCACCTCCTTCATCTCCTCGTGCGCCCCCTTAAGTTCTTCCTCTAACTCCACCTTATTTTTTTCTATGTGCTCCCGCACCTCCCGCTCTTTAACCTCCATCACCTCTACCACCTTGTTCATTTTCCTCGTCAGGTCCTCATGTACCGTCTGACACTCTTTTTTAATTACCCCTACGTCCTTTTTCATCTCCTTCTGTGTCGATTTTAAACCCTCTATTACCGCTGTGTTCTTCTTTACCTGGTCCCCCAACTCCTTTTGTCCCACTGTCAGTTGTTCTACTCCCAGCATCAACTCCTCTATACCACCTTGCAATTTTACAGTCCCCTTTCTCACCTCCTTCTCCATGCGCTCCTCACAGTGCCTCACCTCCTCGCGCACTCCTCCGACCTCCTCACTCACACCTCTTCTGATCTCCTCTCCCATCACTTGCATCTCCTGCCCAGATGCCACCCTCATCTGCTCCATTTCCTCCCTGTGAGCATCCAATTTAGTTTCTACCCCCATTCTGACCCCCTCTATCTGCTGCCCCATTTTTTAACTTCCCTTTCCGCTTGGTCCCTCATGTCCCTCAATTTGCCTTCCATACTGTTTTCTAACCCCTCTAACCCCTTTTTCATCCCTTCCATTTGATTCTCTTGAGTGGCCATTCTGTTTTCTACCCCCGTTAACCCCTCCTGTATTTCCCCTAATCTATTGTCTAATCCCTCAAATTTGTTTCCTAATCCCTCTATTCTACTCCCTAACCCTCCGATCTGGGCCCCCATGTCCTCCCTCAATTTCTCGCTATTGGACCCCATCCTTTGTTCTAACCGTTGGCTATTGGCCCCCATGTCCTCCCTCAATTTCTCGCTATTGGACCCCATTACCCCCATTTGGCCCTCCAATCGCTCACCCTGAGCATCCATCCGGTTCCCCATTACCCCCAATTGCTCACTCTGCAGTTTGAGGGACGCCTGCATTTGCACCATAAATTGCTCCATGAGGGCCTGCATTTGGGCCATCCCTCCCACTTGTGCAACGGGTGCGGCCGCCGTAGCTATGTGCGAGGCGCCATTTTGCGAACCTGCCGCCCTCCCTGCTTCGCTCTCCTCATGTCCCTCAATTTGGTCCTGGATCGACCCTGCCTCACTCTCCTCTACCGGAACCCAGCCGTCTTGATCTGCCATAGCGCGACTTTCAAAATTCGGGTTTTTATTTTTGTAAAACAAAATCAAATTTCGCCGTTAATAATTTCGAGCGCGTGAAGCGCGCTTCGGGTCCAATCCCACTTCCCGACACCAATTGTTACGGACACGCGGATTAAGATGTTATGATGGGCCGAGCGGAATGGCCGCCGTGTTCGCACAGTTTACCCGATTCCACCCGACGTTGACCAAATCGCGCTATGCTAAATCAATGAAGGAAAGGACACAACGGCTGGGATAAATGAAACGACACAAGGGGTACAGTTCTCAAGACCTCCGGAGGAGGATATAATTGGTGGTGCAGAAAAGGGGTAGATTACAAGGTAAGAGGTAAAGCACAGAAGAGATAGGCACTTAGATACAATCTTATCTATCCCAGACAGACCACAGACAAACGGAACAAGACTGACTTACACAGGGATTGATGGCAGGGAAGGACAGGCAGTCGATAGCACAAGGTGCACCTTGGCTCAGGGGCAGACTCAAGCACGGTCCAGTCCAGAGATGCGGGGAGGTATTGCAGCGCTCGGAGGTGGCGTCTCTCTTCCTTCAAGTCCAGCGCGCATCTGACGTCACCTCCCTCTTCCTGCGCATGCTCAGCGGGGAGTGACACGCCCTCGGCTCGTTGGCCCCGCCCCAGATGGGATCGGTCCGCCGCTTCTATTGGGTGCGGGGGGTTACCGGGCTCCGCCCTTGACGAGGAGCTGACAGCGAGCCCCTACGTGGTAACCCCGTCGAGCACATGTTCGATGGCGGCTAACCAAGCCGGAGTGAGGACGCGCACTCCCCGCGCCGCCGCCGTTGTTGTTGCTGTTGTTGTTGTTGTTGCTGAACCGTGATGAAAAGCTGCGGGGAGGTATTGGGAGGTCCTAAACTTCCTAACGGTGCCATACAATCACATTCTGGTGCAACGAAGAGTCACAATTAATGGAAACGAGTCCTTAACTGACATAGACTAAGAATAACTAGCAAGATGTCCTATAGTTGTCTACGTGAGATGCGGTGGACCTGGATGCGACATTTAATGGGGGAAATAGGGGAAGGTCGGGTCTACAGAGTGTTGTTTACAGAAAATGGGACTAGGGAATGGGGGATTGGGGATAGTTGGGAAGTATGGAGGAAATAGGGGAATATTTACAAGCGGATATGGATGGAGGCCAATCTCATATCCGCAACAATATTGTTGCGGATATGAGGACTGTATTTTTTTTTGATTGTGTTGTATCGTGGTAAATTGGTGATGAGTTTGCTTGAGTCTGCGCCTCCTGCCTCCGGAGCTGTGTAAAGGTCAAAAGGGCGTCCCATAATTAGTCCACAAGCATACACGTCAGCCAATCATAGAATACCCCTGTTCGATAGTTATATCTTATTCTGTGTTTTAGGGTAAGGCTGTGTCTCCCATTAATTGAAATACTCCATTGCACCAGTGAAAGAGATAGATTCCCTTCATTCCCACTCCCAAAACTTCATTCCCACTCCCAAAACTTCATTCCCACTCCCAAAACTTCCATTCCCATTCCCAAAATCTCCCTTCCAATTGCCAACTTCATCAATGATCTCTCTGACTCTCTCGAAAATCCTCTCTATCTCTTTGCTGATGACTCCACTCTCTGCCGCTCCATTCCTCTTCCCTCAGATCGGCAGTCTGCTGCCTCCTCACTCTCTGAAGACCTGGACAAAATCACAGACTGGTCAAACAAGTGGAACATGTCTTTCAATCCTGACAAATCTCACACTCTTACTATGTCTCTCCGAAAAGATCGACTGGACAACCCTCCCATCTACTTTCTCAACAATCCTCTCCAAGAAGTTCTGTCGCTCAAGATTTTGGGTCTCACTATCTGCCATGATCTTTCTTGGGAAAACCACATTTCCAAGCTGGCCTCCAAAGCCAGTCGCCGACTGGGCATCCTCCGTCGTGCGAAGTCCTTCCTCGGCACACCTGAGCTCCTCACCACATACAAGGCTTTCATCCGCAGCTCAATGGAATACTGTTCTCCCCTATGGGCCGGTGCTCCTGCCTCACACCTAGCTCGGCTTCACGCTGTTGAAACCAAAGCTTTCAGAATTATTGGAATCTCCCGCGATGAAGCTATCTCTGAGGGCCTTTCACTCACTCACCGCAGGCAGGTAGGTGGTCTTTCTGTCTTCTACCGACTCCTCTCCGGCCTTGCACCCCCAGCTCTCTCTGTGCTCTGTCCCCCAAATATTCCTACAGGTCGCACAAGATCTGCCAGCAACCCTCTGATGGTTAAACTGCCGAAATCTCGGCTCTCCGCTCACCTTCACTCTTTCATTCGTCTTTTCTCCCGCCTCTGGAACAAACTCCCTCACTCCCTTCAATCCCACTCCTCCCTCCAGGTCTTTAAAACAGCTGTTCACCACCATCTCTTATCTTCCCCCATCCAAAACCTTGATCTTTTCTACCCCCGCTAATTCACCCCAGATCCACCTTGTTTGAAATTCCAACTTCTTTCCTGGAAGTCCTGGCAGTGTCCATATGTTTTATACCTCTCCCACTGCCCCCTTCCCACGCCCCCCCCCCCAAAGCCCTCACCCTCTCTCAGATCTCTCGATGTCTCCATGTCTCTCGGTCCCTGCTCTCAAATGTTGTGTTTGTGTCCTTCCCCCTCTCTCCCCATCTTGTCTACCGCTCCCTATGTTATGTTTTATGTTTATGTTTTGTTTTATGTGTCGGTTTGTCTTTCTGTGTGATTAATGTTCGCTCTTTCACGAGCCTCGATCTTGTATACAAAAAAAACAAACAAAAAAAAACAAAAACAAAAACTGCATTTTGGGCGGTTTTCTTCAACCACCATTGGCCACGAGGCAGGGTTGGGGAAGAAAGGCGTGTCTCCACCTCGTCATAGAGGGGAGGAGTGAGCCAGCCCCGAACAACCAACCGAGCACGAGGGGTTTGGTTTGAGAGGGCGGAGGAAGAGCGATCGGGGAGGTTCGCAAAGGTTCAAGGGTGGGGCTATATATAACCCATGAGAGACGCCCCCAAGAGAGATGAGCTTTTACAGAGGAGAGACGAGTACAAAGGAAAGAGCTGGGTCGTCAGAGCAAGAGCGCGTAGAGAGGTCCATGACAAGAGCTGAGTTGGTCGTCAGGGGTGGTCAGTGGTTGCGTTCAGTGGTTGCGTTCAGTGGTTGCGTTGAGTGGTTGCGTTGGAGAAAGAGTGGTTGGACAAACAAAAGAGAGAGGAGAGAACCCGTCACGCCAGACCCCCCACCAGCGCGTCGGCTCTGACCGTGATCCGACCCGTGATCCGACCCGTGATCCGACCCGTGATCCCGCGCACACGACAGGATCGGTGGCATTAGCGGCCGTCGAGGTCCAGCCCGACGTCCCGTGCGGGATCAAGCTCCAGCCAGCTCCGTGCCGTCCTCCCCCTCCAGCCACACACCTCCTTCCAGCCAATCCACTCTGCAATTCCCCGTGTGAGTCGTCTTTGTTTGTTCTGTCCTGGGTAGGTAATTAAGCTTGTATAAGGGATTCACTGTGTCACCTGCGTCTCATGTCCCTGTACATAATCGTGACTGCTCCTTCTTGATTATATGTGTAAATAATAAATCCAATTACTCTTCTGTACGTCTTCTCGTCTTATTCCTTTTTTCCTCTTTGTATTCGGTCGCTTTAGAGTTTTCCCGATTGAATAGCGGTGGCGCGATCCAGCCAAAGTTTGGGGTAAATCGGGTGTTAGAGTCGGGGAATAACTGTTCGGTCGCGGTAATACACCACCGCTCGGTCAAAATAACATCTTGTCCGCGACCCGTAACAATTGGTGTCTAGGAGTGAGATACGGACCCGAAGCGCGCTTCACGCGCTCAAAATTACAAGCTGCTGGAAAATTGTGTTTTAAAAGAAAAACCCGAATTTTGAAATCGCGCCATGGCTGGTCAAGGCGATCGGATGCCGGTGGGTGAGCTAGAGGAGGGGTTAGGAGTAACCCAGGATCAGAGGGACGAAGTAGAGGAGAACATTGGCAATATGGTTGAGGGGGTATCAGATGCACAAAATGGCGCTCTCGCGCACGAGGTTTCAGGCGCGCAAAAAGGCGCCTCGCACGAGCGCGCGGTAGCCGAGCCCGCTGTATCAACGAGCTTTAACATGCAGCCAATTGACATGCAGGCCCTCATTGCGCAGCTACAGGCAGCTGTACAGATGAGTATGGGGAGCCAAATTGAGCGATTGGGTGAGCGATTGGAGGGCCAAATGGGGGTAATGAGGGACGAAGCGAGGGCTCAGAGTGAGCAATTGGGGGTAATGAGGGACGAAGCGAGGGGTACCGGTGAGGGGTTAGACAATAATTTTAAGGGATTAGAAAAAAAATTTGAGGGGTTAGACAACGAGATAAAAGAGGTAAAGAATGGGTTAACGGGGGTGGAAAATAGAATGGCTGCCCAGGAGAATCAGTTAGAGGGGGTGAAAAATGGGTTAATGGGGTTAGAAAATAGGATGGAAGACAAATTGCGGGAAATAGGGGAGCAATCCGCCCGGGAAATCGAACAGATGGGGAACCAGATACGATAGAGGAGGTGAAAATCGGGTTAGAAAGTAAATTGGATGCTCAGAAGGATGAATTGGGACAGATGAGGATAGCATCTACAAAAGAGAGGGAGGAGATGAAAGAGGAAATACGACGAGGTGTAAGTGAGGAGGTCTCGGGGGTACGCGAGGAGGTAAAGCGAGGCGAAAAGCGTATAGAGAAAGAGGTGAGAAATGGGACGGCAAAGTTACAAGGGGGAATAGAAGATCTGACGAGGAGGTGGAACAGCTGACAGATGGACAGACGGAGTTAGTGGAGCAGGTTCAAAAGAACACTGCGGTACTAGGAGGGTTAAAAGCGACACAAAAAGAAATTAAAAATGACTTAATAGCGACACAGAGGCAATGTCAGATGGTACGTGAGGGACTAACAATGAGGTTGGATGAGGTGACAGAAGTAATGGAGACAAAGGACCGGCAGGTGAGGATGCACATAGAGACGGTCACGGTAGCCTTAGAGGACGAACTTGAGGAGACGCACCGGGAAATAAAAGAGGTGAAGCAAAAATTAGAGGAAGTTGAAGAAGAGGTGAGTGAAATTAAGAAGGGACGGACAGAAACTAAGAGGGAGATAAAGGAGGAAGTAATGGAATATGTACAAGGTCGGTGCTCACTAACCAAATAAAGAGTTTGCAGGTGGCAGAGGAGGTGCGACGACGAGGTGCCAAGGTGAGTGGCGATATAATCGGGAATGTACATGATGTGAGGGGAGCTTCAGTCGGCTTGGGGGTTGCTATGGATCCGGGTGTTCGTGAGAGGCCGGTGGTGAAGTGTGCGACAGGTCTGGTGTGCGAAAGAAGAGGTGTGCGAGAATGTCCGACCATGGGGTGTGTGAGGAAAAAGTGCGCGCCAAGGAGTGAGTGTGCCGTCAAGAGTGAGTTGGTCGAAGCGCGTGTGCGAGGGGGTACATGGAAGCACGGTGTGGTAAGTGTTACGGAGGAAGTAACGAAAGAGTGTGCGCAAGAGGATGCGCGAGAAAGGTGTGTAACGGACAGGTGCATGGGGAAAGAGTGTGCTGTCAAGAGTAAGGGGGAATGCATGCCTGTGGTGAGTGTTACAGAGGATGTAACGAGAAAGTGTACGCCTGTGGTGAGTGTTACAGAGGATGTAACGAGAAAGTGTACGCCTGTGGTGAGCGTTACAGAGGATGTAACGGGAGAGTGTGCGCGAGAAAGGTGTGTAACGGACGGGTGCATGAGGAAAGAGTGTGCTGTCGAGAGTAAGGGTGAGTGCGCTGTCAAGAATGGAGGTGAAAGTAGTGAGAGTGACACGGAGCGTGAGTTGGTTGTGACAGGTGAGCGAGGATGTACACCTGGAATGGAAGGATGCACACCTGGAATGGTAGAGCGTGTGTGGGAATGCACACTTGAGTTGGTCGTGAGGCACGTGGTTGGGTGTGCGAGTGAGAGCACACCTGTGATTGTCACAGAGGAGGTGACCGAGAAGGGAGCGCGAAGAGGTGTGTTGGTGAGGTGTGCGAACAACGAATGTGTGCCAAAGTGTTCGGTGGTCAGGTGTGTGACCAAGTCTGTGAGTGGAATGAGTGTACCTGGGTGTGTAAGAGAAGGTGCAATGACGAGGAGCGTGGGAACAGCTGGATGTATGAGCAAGGAACGGGCTGCGGGGTGTAAGCATGCAGGTGAGGCATCGACGGTAACCGGGTTAGCGGTTAGAGCGACTTTTAGCCGAATCGGGCCCTCGGTGCGTGCCGGGCTTCGCGTGCCGCGAGAACCAGCGGGGATCTGAGCCACGGCGGGTTCGAAAGGACCGCCGTACGCGATCCACGCTGGGCCTCGCTTGGAACGGCCGCGTCCGTGCTCCACTAGGCGGAGCGGGCAGCTCGATAGGAAGGGTCGTCATGGCGACCACTTTTTGTTGAGACGTGCCGGCAGGTCGAGATCGGGACATTGGATGGCTCCACGCCGAGGTGGTGCATGGGATCTCGGCCCGGGTAAGCCCCCGGCCCTGCCCCGAATGCGGGACGTATCCAGCCGCTGGCACAAAACAACCCGCATTCATTGCTCGGCTGTACGAAGCCGAGCTTTAGAAGGGAATTGGCGCACCGAGAGGATCTAATAAGTAGACGGGTGATGAGGTTAGTGTTTTGGACCCAAAATTAGAAAAAGGCAAAATTTGATGATTGGTACGGTGATTAGCAGTAAATGGCAAATTTTTGATTTTTTGGATTTGGACGAGCGAAATTGATAGTAGGACCTCCCCGATGTGGTGGGATGGCAAATCCATCATCCCTCACAAGGGGGGGGCAAAGGAGCACTAGGTTTATGGGGTTTATGGCAGTGAAAACTAGCCCGGGTGGGTTAGGATATTGTGTGTAGGGCCCTAGAAGATGACATTAGGTAACGTTAAGGTTAGTTAATGACTGATACCTGTAGTGGGGGACGCAGGTAGATTAGGTGGATTATAATGACGTGGTATGTGCTTAGGTTAAAGGGAAGACGGGGAGCACTAGGTTAGCAGGGCAACAGGTAGATGAGATGATGCCGTGTGTTTGAGGATTGAACAGGTGTGATTGCACAGGTGTGCAACTGAACAGGTGGATGGAGCAGTGTATGAGTGAGTGAAGGTGATTGTGTATTGTGCTGACCAAATGGTCTAGGAAGAGGAGGAGGGTGCAGGTGGCACCAGGTATGATTGCACAGGTGTGCAACGACAGGTGAATGGAGGACAGGTGTATGGAATAAATGGTATGGAGTATTGGAATGGATGGTCGTGGAGTGAGTATGGTGGAAATTGTGGAGTGGAGTGGATGGTGCGAAGCTGTGAATGGGGGAAGAGTGGACCCCCATCACGGATACCCGGGGCGGGTAGTGTAAGTGTTAGGTAGAGTGTACAGGTAAATTGTGGTTGGATATTGGCATCTGTGGTGCGGGTGAAAGAATGGTCTTTGGATGGGTGCCTTAGTGTTGTGGAAATGGCTGGGCGTGTAGCCTGTTAGTGTGTGTAGTTGGTTGGGCGCTCCACCACTGTGAGGATGTCGGCCAGGTGAGGCCGCAGGTGGGCTCTGGGAGCCGGTAGTAGTTGTTGTGGATGGGGCCCGAGGATCCGGAGGACGGACCCGGGTAGCCCAGTGCCAGAGGGCACCGAGTGGGGTGACAGAGCCAGGAGGGGCCTTCCCCAGTTAGTTAGGTTAGGGTGAGGAGCTAGGTAAGCTCGGGTGGCAACTGCAGTGGTGGAGGTGTGCAGGTGGGTAGACCTGCTGGGAGAGCTACACGTCACAGCCCAGAAATTGTGCCAGGGCACCGGGAGATGAATCGGGGGAGTGAGACCCCAAATTGAGAAGCACCACAGTTTGGTGAATGGGAATTTGGTTGTTAGAACCCATCGTGTAAGTTGGCCAATGGATTGGCAGGGAGAGACCCCGGGTAGTGTAAAGTGTGTTAATGTCATTTAGAGGATAGTTAGGATTAGGAAGTCTCCTCGCACCATCTGCATCCACTCACCTGAGGTGACAGGTACTCCACACCATGCCAGGTTGTTTTATTATTTTTGATGCAAATGTTTGGATTGTGAGACGCATCATGACGTGGGTGTGACATTGTGCTTTGTTGTTCCATCTCTTCCTCCTTATGAGGATTGATGACGAATTGGGTGATGGCAAATTTTGGATAGTGGGGGAGTGAAGACGAATTTGGTATAAGGGAAATAAGGGGAAGACGTGACGGTAGCGACGGATTGGTAATGTGTAGATTTTTGTACATATGGGGTAAGGGCAAGGGTCGTGTCGGTGACAGGGGGGTGACGTACGGTAGGGACGAGCTTTCTCACTTCGCCCTCCGTACGCATTTCGCCTTGCATTGCCTTATTGATGTGTACCCTTGTGACCTTACCCCTCGCTCAATTGTCTCTTTTGTCTCCCACATGACCTGTGCGCCATTGGACGCCGAGGGAAGCGTGCGTGAGTCGGCCATTGTGCGCCCGGCACTCTCAGAACCAGCTGTCTGCATCGATGCACCACATTATGGACCACATGTCTGTGGCCGAGCACCACTTATGGACCCCATGGGTTGGGGCATGGCCCCTCTGCTGGAACCGGCCATGAGGGCCCGAAATCTTGCTGGCGGACCTTGGCCACAGGGCACCGATGCCCCACAGGTGAACCACACGTAGTCGGCCCTGTGGGCCATAAATAAAGAAAATAAAATGGACACGTTGGGCACACTTTATTGCAAATAGGCCGCCAGTAAGAAAATGAAAGAAAGACAACATCTGGAAGAACAAATAATAATAACCAGCAGAGGGAGCCGAAGAGCAAGAGATCACCTGCAGGGTTAGGGGTTGTTGGTTTTATTTTCTTGAACAATGGTGACTGCACCGATTGGTGCTTGGGTGTGTATTGGTGCGTTTTTGGGTGCTTTAATGGTGCATTGATGCAGAGCAGACAGTCTCCCCCCCAGAAAGAACAATTACAGGTCCTGGGTTAGTTTTGTAAATAAAAATAGCGTCATTGTAAATAATGCTCCCCACCGTCAGTGTATAGTTTGAAGACCAATTCCGCAATTCGGTTAACTGTGGGCGTAATTCTGTTAGGCAGGGTGCAATGGAGCAGCGGGACACATTTATTTATGTTTTAAAAACTGTCGCACTCAGGGTCAGGTTAAAAGTAGAGGGAACTACACCTACGTGTCACACTAAATGAAAAGTTGTAGGCCCGGAACGTGCCTAAGAGGAGGAGGGTGCAGTGTTGCGGATATGAGGACTGTATTTTTTTTTTATTGTGTTGTATCATGGTAAATTGGTGATGAGTTTGCTTGAGTCTGCGCCTCCTGCCTCCGGAGCTGTGTAAAGGTCAAAAGGGCGTCCCATAATTAGTCCACAAGCATACACGTCAGCCAATCATAGAATACCCCTGTTCGATAGTTATATCTTATTCTGTGTTTTAGGGTAAGGCTGTGTCTCCCATTAATTGAAATACTCCATTGCACCAGTGAAAGAGATAGATTCCCTTCATTCCCACTCCCAAAACTTCATTCCCACTCCCAAAACTTCATTCCCACTCCCAAAACTTCCATTCCCATTCCCAAAACCTCCCTTCCAATTGCCAACTGCATTTTGGGCGGTTTTCTTCAACCACCATTGGCCACGAGGCAGGGTTGGGGAAGAAAGGCGTGTCTCCACCTCGTCATAGAGGGGAGGAGTGAGCCAGCCCCGAACAACCAACCGAGCACGAGGGGTTTGGTTTGAGAGGGCGGAGGAAGAGCGATCGGGGAGGTTCGCAAAGGTTCAAGGGTGGGGCTATATATAACCCATGAGAGACGCCCCCAAGAGAGATGAGCTTTTACAGAGGAGAGACGAGTACAAAGGAAAGAGCTGGGTCGTCAGAGCAAGAGCGCGTAGAGAGGTCCATGACAAGAGCTGAGTTGGTCGTCAGGGGTGGTCAGTGGTTGCGTTCAGTGGTTGCGTTCAGTGGTTGCGTTGAGTGGTTGCGTTGGAGAAAGAGTGGTTGGACAAACAAAAGAGAGAGGAGAGAACCCGTCACGCCAGACCCCCCACCAGCGCGTCGGCTCCGACCGTGATCCGACCCGTGATCCGACCCGTGATCCGACCCGTGATCCCGCGCACACGACAGGATCGGTGGCATCAGCGGCCGTCGAGGTCCAGCCCGACGTCCCGTGCGGGATCAAGCTCCAGCCAGCTCCGTGCCGTCCTCCCCCTCCAGCCACACACCTCCTTCCAGCCAATCCACTCTGCAATTCCCCGTGTGAGTCGTCTTTGTTTGTTCTGTCCTGGGTAGGTAATTAAGCTTGTATAAGGAATTCACTGTGTCACCTGCGTCTCATGTCCCTGTACATAATCGTGACTGCTCCTTCTTGATTATATGTGTAAATAATAAATCCAATTACTCTTCTGTACGTCTTCTCGTCTTATTCCTTTTTTCCTCTTTGTATTCGGTCGCTTTAGAGTTTTCCCGATTGAATAGCGGTGGCGCGATCCAGCCAAAGTTTGGGGTAAATCGGGTGTTAGAGTCGGGGAATAACTGTTCGGTCGCGGTAATACACCACCGCTCGGTCAAAATAACATCTTGTCCGCGACCCGTAACAATATATATATATATGTATATATATATATGTATATGTTTATATGTATATATATTTGTATATATATATCCCTGCGCATCGTAAGAGCGTGACCAAGGGTTGGCGTCAGGAAGGGCATCTGGCCATAAAAAAAAACATTGCCTCAAATAGGGAACCATGATTGTCATGGGGCCCGCAAGGCTAACCCCCGCTTTAGCGGGGAAAAATGGCCTTAAAACGATCATTCATTCATTCATTCATTCATACAAAATCGTTGGTTAATTCGTGTCGCGTATTTTGAGGACGAGGAGGCCACCGTGTCCGACCTTGAGGCTTTGTTTTTCTCGCAGCGGTCCATCGATTGTGCTGCAATTACTTTCGTTCTCTGTTTTTGTCACAGTCTTTCACCCTATACTTCCTTGTTTAAAATCTCAACTAAAAAAAAAACAAACAAAAAAACAAATTTCCTTCTCTATTCTTATTCGTTTATTCGTTGTTCTTATTTGTTTGTTCGTTCTTTGATCACGTGTTTCACCCCCATTTCCATTTTCCATTTCCCCAGATAGTTTTCACTGCTCAATTTAAAAATGTTTAAACTTTCCCCTGAAGTACAGTATTCTGTCGTATATTATAACACCTTTTTCTTCTTCTATAAAAGGATGCTTTCGACTTGCTCACCAAATCTATTCATTCCAAAAAAAAAATTCCATCTCTTACAGTTCCTCTTTTCTACATTCCCAAAACTCTTCTGCACTCCACCACTCTCCAGCGTGGTGACTCTCCAGCGTCCCCAAACGTATTTTTGACTTGAAGGTCGCAAGAAACTCATTTTGCAATAAATGTTCGTTTTCCATTAATCGAACACTTTCTAAAATCCAATCTCACCCCTCCCCTCCAAATCTACCCCATCACCCCTCCCCTCCAAAACTTCCCCATCACCCCTCCCCTCCAAAACTTCCCCATCACCCCTCCCCTCCAAATCTACTCCCTTGCCCCTCCCCACCAAATCTTCCCCATCACCCATCTCTTTCAAATCTTCCCCTTTGCCCCTCCCCTCCAAATCTTCCCCATCACCCATCCCTTTCAAATCTTCCCCCTTGCCCCTCCCCTCCAAATCCTTCCCATCACCCATCCCTTTCAAATCTCCCCCCTTTCCCCTTCCCTCCTAAACTCCTCCCACACCCCTGCCCTCTGAGACTCTCCCTCGCTCCTCCCCTCCTAGACTCCCCTCTCACCCCTCCTCCTCAAAGCGTCCTCCCCACTTCTTCCCCCTTCCAACTTTCACCTTCATCTCCCCCAACCTTCTGCCTCGCTCTTCCCCCTTCTCAAATAACACCTCACTGTGCCTCACCCAATCACCATCAAACCTTTTGTCCGCCCCATCCTTCCCTTTCTCCAAGCTATTCTGAAATCTCTGACACACCTTCAACAGCTCTCCCTACCACTTCCTCCTCTTCCACATCTTACCCTACCCCTACCCCCCCTGTTCTGTATCCGATGCTCCCCCTTCCTCTTCATTAACGGTATGGATCTCAAACATCCGGGGCCTTCGCTCAAACTTGACTGATCTCTCCATACAGGTTGCTTCTGACAAACCAGACGTGATCTGCTTAACAGAAACTTTCCTCCTTCATGATGTCTCTGATTCCTTAGTATCTCTCCCAGGTTACTCCCTCCTCCGGTATGATAGACCTGAGCCTCGTCCTGGAGGTGGGTTTGCTATCTTTATAAAAAAAACTCTCTTCCTCACTCGCCCTGCACTGCCCTCTCTCCACCTCACCCCCAGGAATACCTTTGGCTACGGCTTCCCCTTCGCTCCCACCTTTTGTTCATATGTGTGTTGTACCGTCCACCAAACAGTAATGACTCCATCTACATCTCGCTGTCTGATAATATGGACCAACTTCTATCTACCCTTCCCAACTCTCTCTTCCTCATATGTGGTGATTTCAATTGTCACCATGCCAGTTGGCTGGGTGTGGGTACCTTTCTCACCAGCCATGGCTCCTCAGCAAAGGACTTCTGCGACTCACTGGGACTGACACAATCTGTCAATTTCCCGACCCGGATCTCAGTCAACGGAGCATCTTCTCTTCTGGACTTGGTTATGACTAACTTCCCTGAAAATGTCTGCTGCTCTTCTTCTGCTCCAATCGGCTCATCTGATCATGTGCTTGTTCAAGTCGACATCTCTCTGACCATTCTCAGAGAGCCTCCTCAGCGTCGATGAGTCTGGCATTTCACTCAGGCCAACTGGCACGGTCTTCAAGCAGCCATCAATCATCTGGACTGGTCTCCCATCTCTACTGCCTCTGACATCAACTCATCCTGGGAATTCTTCCAAAGTAAATTGCTCTCTCTCATGCACAGATTTATCCCATCTTGTCTTCAGTTGTCATACCCTTCCTCCCGTCCATGGTAAACGGATTCTTGCGGTGAAGCTGTTGCCCAGAAACAACTTGCCTTCATCTCCTGGAAAGCAAATCCAACGGAAGGAAATGTCATTTCCTTTCACAAAGCCCGAAACAAGTGTGTGTCCACCCTCAGGAGAGCCAGGAAACAATATCTCTCTGTTCTCAAGACCGAACTCTCTTATCTGTCTCCCTCTTCCAAATCCTGGTGGGGTCTGGTCAAATCTGTTTCTGGTGTTTGTTCCCCCTCCATCCCCTCCCTCACCTCAAACGGCTACACGGCTGACTCCGCACGTGAAAAAGCTGAATGCCCCAACTCTGTGTTTGCCTCTAAATCTTGTGTCCCAAACCCATCCCTCTCTGTACCCACCGTACCCAGTCGTACCCAGCTGCTCCTGGACTCTGTGTCCTTTCCTCCTGACAAGGTGGAAAAGTTTCTGTCAACCCTCGACTCTGATTCTGCAACTGGACCTGATGGCATCAGCCCACGGGTCCTAAAATCCTGTTCTTCCACTCTTTCACTCCCTCTCTCTGTTCTCTTCACCCTCTCTTTTGCTCAAGGTCATCTGCCATCTGCTTGGAAATCAGCCAACATCACCGCTTTGCACAAAAAAGGTGCAAAAACAGATCCTAGCAACTACAGACCAATCAGCCTTCTCCCAATTATCAGCAAAGTCATGGAATCCATCATTGCTTCGCATATGAAATCTTTCCTCTTCTCCAATGGCTTGATCTCTGATCATCAATTTGGTTTCAGAACAGGTCACTCTACTCTGGACATGCTGCTTCTGCTTTCTCAACAATGGATGGAGGTCCTCAATGCCAAACAGGAAATTAGAGCTGTCTCCCTTGACATATCACGTGCCTTCATTACGGTCTGGCACCCCGCTCTGCTCACCAAACTCTCCTCTTTTGGTATCCA
This sequence comes from Myxine glutinosa, assembly GCF_964187855.1. NCBI lineage: Eukaryota > Metazoa > Chordata > Myxini > Myxiniformes > Myxinidae > Myxine > Myxine glutinosa. The sequence goes on along the minus strand of NC_136264.1, from coordinate 99,060,096 downwards.
TGGAAATCTCCACGCATGGCTGGCGGACTTCCTCTCTAGTCGTAGTCAACGTGTGGCCCTGAATGGGTTTCTCTCATCTCCTCTTCCTGTTCAGGCTGGAGTTCCCCAAGGCAGTGTTCTGGGCCCTGTGCTTTTTCTGGTCTTCATCAATGATCTCTCTGACTCTCTTGAAAATCCTCTCTATCTCTTTGCTGATGACTCTACTCCCTGTTGCTCAATTCCTCATCCCTCAGATCGGCAGTCTGCAGCCTCCTCACACTCTGCAGACCTGGACAAAATCACAGACTGGGCAAACAAGTGGAACATGTCTTTCATTCCTGACAAATCTCACACTTACGATGTCTCTCCGAAAAGACCGACTGGACAACCCTCCCATCCACTTTCTGAATAATCCTCTCCAAGAAGTTCTGTCGCTCAAGCTTTTGGGTCTCACTATCTGCCATGATCTTTCCTGGGAAAACCACATTTCAAATCTGGCCTCCAAAGCCAGTCGCCGACTGGGCATCCTCCGTCGTGCGAAGTCCTTCCTTGGTACGCCTGAGCTCCTCACCACATACAAGGCTTTCATCTGCAGCTCAATGGAATACTGCTCTCCCCTCTGGGCTGGTGCTCCTGCCTCACACCTCGCTCGTCTTCACACTGTTGAAACCAAAGCTTTCAGAATCATTGGAATCTCCCGCGATGAATACAACTCCGAGGGCCTTTCACTCACTCACTGCAGACAGGTTGGTGGTCTTTCCGTGTTCTACCGACTCCTCCCCAGCTCTCTCTGGGCTCTGTCCCCCAAATATTCCTACAGGTCGCACAAGATCTGCCTGCAACCCTCTTATGGTTAAACTGTAAAAATCAAGACTTTCTGCTCACCTTCACTCTTTCATTCCTCTTTTCTCCTGCCTCTGGAACAAGCTCCCTCACTCTCTTCAATCCCACTCCTCCCTCCAGGTCTTTAAAACAGTTGTTCACCACCATCTCTTATCTTCCCCCATCCAAAACCTTGATCTTTTCTACCCCCGCTAATTTCACCCCAAATCTACTTTTTTGAAATACCAACTTCTTTCCTGGAAGTCCTTGGCGTTCTTGTGTTTTATACTTCTCCCACCCCTCCCCCCCCTTCCCCCGCCTCCTCCCCCCAAGCCCTCTCCCTCCCACACATCTCCCGATGTCCCTGCTCTCAAATGTTGTGTTTGTGTGCTTCCCCTTCTCTCCCCATCTTGTCTACTGCTCCCTCTTTTGATATATTTTGTTTGTCTGTTTGATTTGTTTGTGTGATAAATGTTAGCTCTTTCACGAGCCTCAATTCTGTATACAAAAAAAAACAAACAAAAAAAACTCTGCTCACCTTCACTCCTTCATTCCTCTTTGCTCCCGCCCCTGGAATAAACTCCCGCACCCTCTTCAATCCCACTCCTCCCTCCAGGTCTTTAAAACAGCTGTTCACCTCCATCTCTTATCTTCCCCATCCAAAACCTTGATCTTTTCTACCCCCGCTAATTTCACCCCAAATCCACTTTTTTGAAATACCAACTTCTTTCCTGGAAGTCCTTGGCGTCCTTGTGTTTTATACTTCTCCCACCCCCCCCCCCTTCCCACGCCTCCTCCCCCCAAGCCCTCTCCCTCCCACACGTCTCCCGATGTCCCTGCTCTCAAATGTTGTGTTTGTGTGCTTCCCCTTCTCTCCCCATCTTGCCTACCGCTCCCTCCTTTTATAAATTTTGTTTGTCTGTTTGATTTTTTGTGTGATAAATGTTAGCTCTTTCACGAGCCTCGATTCTGTATACAAAAAAAAAAAAAAATGCAGATCAAATAGCTGTATGTTGAAATATGTTGAAAAAGTCAAAACTTTACATGGGGTGTACTTACTTTTTCACGTGACTGTAAGAGTTTCGCTGTTGTGACCGAGACACCATGAACATATTTTTGTGTGTTTGTGTATCAGCTTAAGATTTAAGGCTTCGTTGGAATTTACTTTTTGGATTAATTGCCTATATCTTTATTACTGTGTGAGATTCCATCAACTTGTCTTTTCTCCCGCTTATTGAATCTTCATCTTCAGTCGGTTCAATTACATTTTCCCCTCCAGGACTCACATTGACTGTACACCAACACCTAAGGTCACTCTTGTGGTATTGGGAGTTGCATGAATATTAATGAATGCATGATTAACCGGAAAGGATGAGGCGTAACCGGTAGTGACTGCATGAGCTGGGTGAGGAGTGGAGAATGAGACGCCATTAAACGTTTGAGCTGAAGAACCTGCGTGTGGGCTGTCATTGTTATACAAGATATTGGCGACGAGGATGGGATGGTTTACCTTGCTCTTACACCACCTGCTGCATTCGTACCGATTCCGGATGAGCCTTCGATACCTTTTACATCATGGATGCGCATGTTCGAGAACTTCATGCTGGTGGTAAATGATGACGCATTTTCCGATGTGAGGAAGCGCGCATTGCTTATACACTGCCTAGGAGCTGAAGGGAAGCATTTATTCTACACTCTACCAGTTGCTGAGGACACGTACTCTGCGTACTCTGCTGCTCTCGCCGCATTAACAGCTAGTCCGTGGGCTGAGTAGGGTTTACATGCACCCCCCCCCCCCCACAACTTACCTTCCCGGGTATGTCCATGTACCCCCCACCCTAGGGGTTAGGAAAAACCATGTTAACAGAAAAAAAACTCATTCCCAAGGTACCTCCCACGCATATTTTGATGTTACCCCCCCTGTGTCAGTGATTTCCGAAAATTAGGGGTAGGCGAAATTCAAATGGCCATAACTTTTTACCTAGTCATCCTATGGTTGCATATGACCCCTCAAAATGTTTGTCCTGGGACACTCTTTACAATGATATGTGTTATATGCAAATGAGGTCACTAATGAGGTCACCAGAGGTCAAACTATGAGGGAATGAGTTTTTTTTCTGTTAACATGGTTTTTCCTAACCCCTAGGGTGGGGGGTACATGGACATACCCGGGAAGTTAAGTTGTGGGGGGGGGGGGGGGGGGGGTGCATGTAAACCCTACTCAGCCCATGGACTAAGCCTTTTTCATGCCAAAAGTGAACGTTGTTTTCGAACGATATAAGTTTCGTCAGCGAGCACAAAGACTGGGTGAATCGACTGCTCAGTTCGTTGCTGCTTTAAGTGAGATTACGGTTAATTTTGAGTTTAGAGATCTCTCTGATGAAACGATACGAGATCAGCTCGTGAAAAAATCTCGCATACAGAAAAAAACCAGAATGACGTTTACAGAAAAAACCCTTGCATGAAGACGTTTGCTTTTGGAACCGGAGCTTACACTGGAGAAAGCCCTTGTGATGGCGGGACAAATCGAATCAGCCATGGTGGAAGCGAAAGCGATTACATACGGCACATCAACGTCCTTTCAAGATGTAAATACAATACCTGCACGTACCAGAGCGGAGCAATACAGGCGTGACCCTATACACAGGAACACGTCAAATGAACCTGCAAACCCAACATTTTCACAGGCTCGACAGGTACGCCAAGAGAGTACTTGTTATCGTTGTGAATCTGCAATGCACTTAGTCAATGACCCCAAGTGCCCTGCAAAAGATGTAAATTGCAGGCAGTGTGGTAAAACTGGACATTTTCCCAAAGTATGTCACAGTAAAGACCACAAATAGCAATTGCGTGAAATGACTGTTTTAAGCATAGACACACATGCTGCTGAACAAATTAGAAGGAACCTATTTTGTGATGTTCGTCTTTGCACACCTGATGGACAGGCATGCTCAACTAAATTACTGGTGGACACATGTTCAGTCGTTTCAATACTTCCAGAGTCTACCTACCTGGAGCATTTCAAGAGTGCACTTCTTACAGAACCAAAATTACACTTGGTGATTTACCTGAAAAAAATCAATCACTGTGGTTGGTTGTCTTCACGTACTCTACACAACCATGCGTCTGTGCTTGCTGATTTCTTCATTGTGCCTTCTGGAACATCTATACTTGGCATGCATATTTTTACTGCTCTCGGACTGAATATTGTTAATGGATGTGTTACTCCTGCACCAGTGTTAAGTACCTCTGTTCATCAAACCGGCTTGTCGGACATCTAATCCTAGCTCCATTGGAACTCTAGGCTATGCAAAAGGATTTGTACACAGAGTAAAGACAAGGCCTGATGTGGTGCCAATCCAGCTCAAGCTTCGCCGCTTACCTTTTGCTGTCTGCGATGCTGTCTCACAAGAAGTGAAAACACTTTAAGAAGCAGGTATCATTGAGAGAATTGACTCTTCTGAATGGGTTTCACCTATTGTCGTTACGCATAAGAAAACAAGAGGTATATGACTGTGCTTGGATCTTCGTGAACCCAATAAGGCGATCGTAATAGACAGTCATCCACTCCCATAAATTGAGGAGGTATTCGCAGAACTTTGTGGAGCGAGAATGTTCTCTACTCTTGATGTTCAGTGTGCATATCATCAAGTGATCTTGCATGAGGAAAGCAGAGACCTTACGGCTTTCATAACACACGAGGGACTTTTCCGCCATTGCCGTGTACCTTATGGTCTTGCTTCTGCTCCCAGTGCATTTCAGCGAATGATGTCACAGATATTATCTGGACAGGAGGGTGTCCAGTGTTACCTAGATGACATAACTGTGTATGCTTCGTCCCCTGAGAAACATGAGGAACGCCTCCATGCTGTTTTGAATCGTATTGATCAATCAGGCTTAAAACTGAATTATGAGAAATGTCATTTTAGGAAGGCTGAACTTTCTTTTCTGGGTCACGGGATCTCAGGAAAGGAAATGAGTCCAAATACAGAACATGTGGTGGCAATAACACAAGCACCACCCACAAAGGATGCATCTACTCTGCGTTCTTTTCTGGGTTTGACTTCTTGGTACTCCAAATTAATTCCAAATCGTGCGGCACTCGTGGAGCCACTTCGTGCCCTACTTCGCAAGAATGTTGACTTCTCCTGGACCGATTCTGCACACACTCGATTTGAAAGGGTAAACAAAAGTAATTGCTAACAGCCCTGCACTTGCTTTGTTTGACCCTACTCTGACCACCATTGTGACCACATACGCATCTGATTATGGACTTGGAGTAGTGCTCATTAAACTTCATGAGGACTCTACAGAAGAAACAGTAGCATTCGCCTCATGAACGCTCACAGAATGCGAACGCAAGTACTCTACAGTAGAGGAGGAAGCAAGTGCCTGCATCTGGGCAACTGAGAAATGGTGTACTTACCTGTGGGGTCGGAAATTTATCCTGCGTACAGACCACAGTCCACTGACCACACCACTGTCTTTGAAAGGTCTTGGTCAAACTGGAATGAGAATTGCATGTTGGTCTGCACACTTACTGTCGTTTAACTATGAAATTGTACACAAACCTGGACATCAAAATGTGACTACAGACTGTTTATCTCGATTACCATTCCCCATGACAGAGCCTTACCATGGACTGGATGTAGAAATTGTGGCTTTAGTGTCCGGTGACTTCTCTGCTGTACCTGTAGCACAATTCAAGGAAGCTTGTAATAGATGTCCTATTCTACAAAAGGTGCTAATATATGTCTCCAGAGGATGGCATTGCAATGCAAATGTGTTTCCCTACTTTCGCATTCGGAATGAACTGGCTGTACATGAGGATTACTTGATTCGTGGCACTCACCGTGTGATAGTGCCGACAGAAGTTCAACCCAAGTTAATCCAGCTTGCCCATGATATGCATCAAGGAATTGTAAGAACTAAACAAAGGCTGCGTGACCTTTACTGGTGGCCAGGGATGGACCTCCAAGTAGAAGTTGCCATTAAGTCGTGTATTACTTGCCAAATGCATGATAAAACAACTGTCACTCGGGTTCCACCTTTGCAACCAGTTCCTCGCCCTAATGCTGCATGGGAAAAGCTTGCCTTCGATATTGTGGGACCACTTGATAACGGCCCAATGGACTGTCACTATGCCATTACCTTAATTGATTACTTCAGTAAATGGCCAGAAGTAGCCTTTACGTCTCAAGTAACATCTGCTACATTTATTAAGTCCTGACTACAGTATTCAGTCGTGAAGGAAACCTGCAGGAACTTATTTATCTCTGACAATGGATCTCAGTTTTTTTCAACTGAGTTTGAAACATTCTTGCAGGAAAGAAACATCAAGCACTGCCGCAGTTCTATCTACCACCCACAAGCCAATGGGAAGATAGAACGCTTCAACAGAGTACTTAAGGACTGTTTACACACTGCAAACCTCGAAGGGAAGCCCTGGAAATCATTTGTACCCGACTTCTTGCAAACGTATTGATCTACAAGACATGCAACAACTCACCAGACTCCTGCTGAACTTCTACATGGATGTACATTGCACACCAAGTTGCACATTGGGGACCGTCAAATCAGCGTACCTGCTGCAAGACTCGAGGATGTGAGACACTGCGTTCAACAGAAACAAGAGAAGTCTAAACGATACACAGACAAGCGCCAGGGAGCAAAACCTTCCACCTTTCAATGTGGTTCTTTCGTGCGAGTTCGGAAACCTGGATTTCACAAGAAAGGACAAACCAAGTTTACCCATCCCCTCCAGATCATTGAACAGAGAGGTCATGCTACCTACAGACTCTCTGATCGGAAAGTGTGGAATGCAATTCATCTCGCACATGCAATTCAGACCACAAATGGACTTGCTGCTGAAAGTTTGACAGGTTTTGAGAATTATAGTGCACATAACCCTGTCCAACAAATGCCTCCACAAGTTATTGCCCCAGGTGTTTGTCGTGGGACCAGACATCGTCGAGCCCCTGAATGGACCAAGGACTTTGTCATGTGACATGTTTACTTTCAATTACATGCTTACTATGTTTTTTGTTTTTTTCATTATTAGTTGTTATCTTTATGAAAAAAGGAATATGTGGTATTGGGAGTTAGATGAATATTAATGAATGCATGATAAACCGGAAAGGATGAGGCATAACCGGTAGTGACGTGTACGAGCTGGGTGAGGAGTGGAGATGGTGACGCCATTAAACGTTTGAGCTGAAGAACCTGTGTGTGGGCTGTCATTGTTATTCAACAACTCTCCATCCCTACTCATGAACTTTTCTAATCCTCTAACCTCACCTACCCTCTCTCCCTCCAATGTCTCTTGATCTATTTTCAGGTTGCAATATTTTCATCCTTCTCTCTCCTCCACTTGTTTCTTCACCCTTTCTTACATCCACATGGTGGGCCCCACTGACACATTGTCAGTACTTACTGCTTTTCCTTCGACCTTCTGTCACTCCATTTTCCATGAGCCTAAACTTTGTATACAAAAGAAAATGTAACCTGATATTGCTCAAAAATAGGGACAGTTGTCTTTAGACAATAGGTGTGTGGTATTGTTGTTGTTGTATCTTCAAAGCCACCTGCTATGTATGATTGTTTGCTCTGCTCTTCTACACAGAAAGGGAGCGGTAGAGTGTGCATTTACTACCTGTGTAAAGCACAGCAAACCATCATGTAATTTAAAACAAAGTATGATTTATCCACAAAACTACACCAGAAAAATCCTCTTTAGGGGCTACCTACGTTTATGCCCGAAAGAGCTTAACTTTATTTTTGGATAGGGAGTCAAGGCTCATGGAAGAGCTAGATCACAACATAACAAAAGGAACAGCAGAAAGAGAAGGGGAAAATTGCAACAGCAGGGCCGAGGGAGAAAATAGAGGGAGACGGCCAAACAAGGGATGCGGTTAACATGGTTTAGGATGGGGGGGGGGGGGGGGGTGGATTTAGATGGTGGTGAACAGCTGTCTTGAAGACCTAGAGGGAAGGATGAGATGGAAGAGGATGTGGAAGTTTGCTCCGCAGGTGGGAAAACGATGACAAAATGAGTGGAGGTGAGCAGTGATTCTGGATTTTTGGAGTTTCACTATAAGGCGGTTCCTGGTGGACCCGTGCTCCCTGCAGATAAGATACCTGGTGGAGAGGTGGGGGGGGGGGGGGGGGGGGTTAAGGGGACAAAGCATGACGATGGCAGAGGGTACAAGACCAGAAAACAGTCAGAAGAACACTGGGACTACTGACCTGTTTGTGATGGCAGAGTGATAGACCCATAGACTCAGTTTCATTCTGGGTGATTCCAATGATATTGAAGGCCTTGGTTTCCCCTGCATCAGGCTGAGCAAGATGTGAGGTAGGGGAGCCAGCACAGAGGGGAGAGCAGCGTTCCATCAAGCTGAGGATGAAGGCCTTGTAGGTGGATAAGAGTTCAGGTGTGCCAAGGAAAGACTTTGTATGATGGAAGATGCCCAGCCAGCAACTGATTTTGAAGAGCATCTTTTGAAATATGGTTTGCTCAAAGAGATCATGGCTAAGAGTGAAACCAAAGTGTACTTCACCCCAGCTAATTCACCCCAGATCCCCTTTTTTGAAATTCCAACTTTTTTCCTGGAAGTCCTTGTCCATGTGTTTTATACCTCTCCCACCTCCCCCCCAAGTCCTCTCCCTCCCACAGATCTCTCGATGTCCCTGCTCCCGAATGTTGTATTTGTGTCCTTCCCCCTCTCTCCCCATCTTGTCTACCGCTCCCCTTATTATATGTTTTATGTGTCGGTTTGACTTTTTGTGTGATTAATGTTAGCTCTTTCATGAGCCTCGATCTTGTATACAAAAAAAAAAAAAAGAGTTGGAGTGACTGAACTTATTTGACAGTGTCTATGGGATGCATATGCATATGGGATATGCATATGGGATGCATATGCTATGGGTGCATATGGGAGGGTTTGCCATATTGTCATTTCTGAGAAAGAGAGTGAGTGTGTGGGATTTCTCAGGATTCAAAGACCAGTTGGTGATTTTGTCAAGAATTGAAGAGAGGGAAGAGGTTCCTGCTTGTCTATCTGAATGATGAGGGATGTCACGGCAGAGGGTGGAGACATCAGCAAAGAGATAAAGAGGATTTTCCAGAGTCAGAGAGATAATTTATGAAGATCACGAATAGCATGGGACTTTGAACACTGCCTTGGGTCACTCCAGCCTTGACAAGGAGAGGAGATAACAGGATTCCATTGAGAGCCACACATTGGCTATGAGAGTAGAGGAAGTTAGTGACCCAAGAATGGAATTGGCCTTGGATGACATAGGGAGTCAGTTTGTAGAGCAAGGCAGGATACCAGACTATCAAAAGCTTGATATATGTCCAGAGAGATGGCCCTGGTCTCATGTCTGATATTGAGGGCTTCTTTCCATTTTTGGGAGAGTATAAGTAGCATGTCCAAGGTAGATTGACCAGGTCTGAATCCGAATTGATGATCTGAGATGAGGCTGTTGGAGAAAAGGAATGATTTTATGTCAACTGTTATGATAGATTCCATGACCTTGCTGATTATTGGATGTAAGCTAATTGTTTTGTAGTTAAGCGAATCCGTTTTTGCACATTTTAATGTAACGCAATGATGTTGGTTGACTTCCAAGCACATGGAAGATGAGCAAGGGCAAATGACAGGGTGAAAATGGCAGAGCGAGGATGTGAAAGAGCAGTAGAGCAGGTTTTTATGACACGTGAGCTGATGCCGTCCAGTTGCTCGTCCAGAGTCGAGGATTGCCAGAAAGTTCACCTAGTCCAGGAGCAGTTTTTTGACTTTATAAATTCCCATTACTTCTTTATTTGACCTAAAACAACTCGACGCACCTTACAGCAGATAATTGTTCGACAATAGTGTTGTGAAAATCAATCAAGTCCACAACTTTGTCCCATAGGTAGGTTTAATAACAATCAGATCTCTGGTATCATCCTGTAAAATACAATCATGCAATATATATCAGGATCTTGGCATCATATAGGAAGGATCGATAATATTAGTCAATGCAAGCAAGCCTAGAATATGAGCGGGTACGTACCATTCAAGTCTACATGTCATAGTATAATGTCGCAGGAGTGGCCCAGAGTCGCGGACGTCCGAGGTCTTATAGACGCCTCTCAGCGGTTTAAGTAAGCATCACACCTGGGTTCAACTTTGATACATTTTCACTACATTCTCCCCGCCGTTAGAACTACACTGCCGCTAGGCAGGAATCAAGCGTGCATCAGCATTAATTGATCGGTGATGTCAATCCATGTCAGTCGGTCCATCCGTAGCGGTCAGGGCGGCAAATTACCCTGCCAGCACGGGTCCGGAAACTACCGGGTACAACATCCCCAAGCCCGGAGTCCCCTGCATCGGAGTAGCCGCTGGAGGCAGGTGTCGGAGGGGGCACCTCAGTGCCTTCAGGCAGGGGTGTGTCTGGCGAAGGGAGGGACGGCAGATGCTCCATAGGGGGAGCTTCGGGAGAGTCCATAGACTCGTAGATCGGTTCGTCGATATCCCTATAAGGGTCGATGACCCCACAAGGGGCGAGATGGCGTACGGAGACAGTGGACTCACGTCCATCTGCCGTCATCACACGAGCATGCTCGGGATTAGCCTGGAGTACCTGCACCTTATCCACTAAGGGATCGTACTTGCTCGTGCGAACCGCACATTTGAGATAGGCCGGCCCCGGCTCAGCGAGCCAACTGGGTAAAGATCGGATACTACCCGAGCTTCTAGGGTGGTGGAACAGTCTTTCGTGAGGTGTCTGGTTGGTGGCCGTACATAGTAGAGCCCTGATCGAGTTCAGCGCCGCAGGTAGCGACCAAGCCCATTTATCTAGGCCCCGGCCGAGGGTCCTGAGGCTTAGCATGACGGCCCTCCATATGATCCCATTGAAGCGTTCGACCTGCCCATTCGCCTGTGGTCTGTACGGAGTGGTGTAACTCGAAGCGACATTATTTTGGAGCAAGAAGCACCTCACTTCCTGGGACAGGAACACCGCTCCCCGATCTGTATGCACGTAGGCCGGATACCCAAACATAAAAAACAAATTCTGCAGGCACCGTATGACTGTGGCAGCCGTCATATCTGCGCACGTGTAAGTGAAAGGGAATCGCGAGTACTCATCAACGATAGTGAGCAGATAACGAGAGTTACTCGACACCGGCAGCGGTCCTTTGAAATCCATTGCCAATCTCTCCCACGGTCTAGTAGCCCTGACCAGCGTCCCCATGGGAGGGTTGTAAAAACGCGGTTTGAGTTCTGCACATACAGCGCAGTCGCGGCAGACCGGTGGATGTCCTCAACCGAGTACGGCAGATTACCACGACGCACAAAATGAGCGAAACGCATCACCCCAGGATGACACATAGTGTCGTGCAAAGCGTGCAGACCCTCCAAAGTTACGAGACCCGTGCACGTAGCCGGCCTCGATAAGGCGTCGGCGACCAGGTTATCCTTCCCCGGGCGATATTTGATGGTGCAGCAGAAGTCGGCGAGTTCTATACGCCAGCGAGTGATTTTCTCATTCTTAATGCGTTGAGCATGTAAGGTGTCGTACATAAATGCCACGCTTTGTTGGTCCGTGATGATTTGGAAGCATCACCCAAGCAAGTACGGACGCCATCGCCGAATCGACTCGACGATCGCATACGCTTCCTTTTCGACAGACGAATGCCTCCGCTCAGCGGAGGTGAGAGTCCGTGAAAAGAAAGCCACAGGGCACCCCCCCTGGGAGAGAGTCGCCGCTATCGCATGATCCAAGGCATCACTTTCTAAGATGAAAGATTTGCTCTCGTCGATCGTCGCCACAGCGGCGCCAGCGATGTTGGACTTAAGGCCCCTAAAGGCAGCCAAGGCGGCTGGGCTCAGGGGAAACACGTCACAGGCCACAAGTGGGCGGAGTTTCGCAGAGAAATTGTGCATCCACTTAGAATAATGGGCGAACAGCCCGAGAGCATGCTTCAGTGAAGCTCGATCGCAGGGCGGGGCCATATCGAGCAAAGGTCGCAGACGCTCCTTATCTGGAGCAACAGAGCCGTGGGTCACGGTGTACCCCAGAAGATCTATCGTGCGCATGGAGTAACGACACTTAGCCTCATTCATGGTTAGGTGATACCTCTGCGCGACCTCGAGGAAGCGCTTCAGATTAGCATCGTGATGCCCCTGGTCATGCCCACAAACCGTAAGATTGTCCAGATATACAAAGACATCTGTCAAGTTCTCCTTAGCAATGAGGTCGTCCATAGCCCTCTGAAAACAGGTGACCCCGTTCGTCACCCCAAAAGGTAGTCGGGTGAACTGGTATAACCGTTGACCTGATTCAAAAGCGGTATAGATGCGATCGGCCCCGGAGATGGGGATCTGATGATACGCACTACGCAGATCGAGAGTGCTATAGACTGAGTACTGGGCCACCTGTCGAACCAGTGTGTCCATCCCCGGTAGGGGGTAGGCATCCAGCTGTGTAAAGTGATTAATCGTCTGTGAATAGTCCATTACCATTCGTTTGCGATGCGCTTCACTTTGCACCACTAAGACCTGGGCCCGCCACGGCGACCGGCTAGGTTCTATGATACCTTCCTTTAAGAGCTGGGCCGTTTCTTCCGCAATGAATTGCGCGTCTGCTCGTGAGTAGCACTGTGATTTTACCGCTACAGGTGTGCAGTCCGTGGTCATGTTGGGGAACAGCGAAAGAGGCTCAATTTCCATTCCTGCGAGTGCACACACAGCAAGCATATCAGTCCCACCAAATTCCATTTCCAAACGTTCATGTCGCTTAAGAAAATCGTGTCCTAACAGAATATCAGCACATAAAGCAGGTAAGACCATGAGATGTACATCTGGGAACATGCGTCCCTTTATCACAAGCTTCAATCGACATTCCCCTTTTGTGCTGAGCCTAAGCCCTTTGGAGGCCATAAAGATTCGTCGTGTTGTCCCAAGGACCGGCCATCCATGTTTACGCACCAGTCGATGATCAATAAAACTATCTGTGGACCCCGTATCAATTAAAGCCCGCGCAAAAATGCCTTCGATCATAAGTGGAATAATGGCCTGAGCAAGGCCGGGTGGACCGGCAGGTATTGAGCCATCCGAGCGAGATGACCGCGGCTCGCGTGTAGATCCAACGCCGGCTACAGTTTTCCGGCCGTTCGAGCAGCCTCCGGAGGGCGCTCGTGCCAAGCGCGTAGTTTGCCGTGCCAAAGCAGGAGCTTGTAGTTCGTACGAGCAGCCAGCGGATGGCGCTCGTGTCACGCGAGAAGGGTCGAAGCCAACTGTAGTTTCACGTGCTGAAGCAAGAGCTTGTAGTTCGTACGAGCAGCCTTCGGATGGCGCTAGAGTCGCGCGATGAGTCTCAAAGCCATCATGAGACGTTGGGATACCAGCCAAGGACGGTCGCTCCGCGTTCGGTCATGTTAGCGCCACTTGTTTTGGCGGCCCGATGTATCTCACCAAGGTCGAGCATGCAGCCAGGGGCCCACGAGGAGGAGCGCCGCTCATCAAAGCCGGGTGAGGTGCCCCGCTCTGTGCTTGGCCCGTTGGCTCGGCGATAAGCCCATTCAGGGTCGCGTGAGTTCATGTGCCCTGCGCAGCCTTTCGGCAAACTTTTGCAAAATGTCCTTTTGTCGAACACAAATGGCATATCGCTTCCCGAGCCGGACACGCAGACCTGGGATGTTGTCGATTCCCGCAGAAGTAACACGTAGCGTTTCGTACAGGCTTTGGTCTAGCCGCCGCAGCTGCCGCCAAGCTGGAACCGGGTCCTCCTCGGGAGTGGCCAGGGGTTCCACTAGTGTGGTCGAGTCTGCTCCCGTATACTCGGCGGTAGCTCTCTCCGGTCGCGCGTGTTGAGAAGTCCCCACAACGACACGTGTGTGATCATAGGCGTTAGATTGCTCCTGGGCCTCGGCGTATACGTGTGCCAGCCGTAGAGCTTCCGTGAACGTCAGGTCCGCTGTTTCCAAAAGTCTTTGTCTGATAGCTGACGAGCTGATCCCAGAGACAAAAGAATCTCGGACAAGATCATCTTGGACTTGCTCATGAGTGCGTACCTCGGGAGTACTGTCTGCAAGTAGACGTCGCAGCTCTTGGGCGAAGTGATCTATCGTCTCAGTGGGCTGTTGACTCCGCGTTGCAAGCAGATGCCTGGAATACACCACACTCCGTTGCTTAATGTAAATTCGTTTTAGCTCTGTCACAGCAGCATTGTACGTCGTACACTGTTCGATGCCCCTGTAGACGTTATGGTGTACTTTAGTCTGTAGCACGTCCAGTTTCGTTTCTTCAGTGACAGCGGCATCCTGGGCTTTGAACTGATTATCCAGTGTCTTGAGCCAATGCGTCAGCTCCGAGCCCGAATCCACTGCTTGTGGGTCGGCGCCGAATATCGGTACCTGGATCATCTTGTGTCCCGCCATGTTCGCCTCTTGTCCTTGAGTGGACGGCAAGACTGATTGTTATTAAGTGTTGTGGAAATCAATCAAGTCCACAACTTTGTCCCATAGGTAGGTTTAATAACAATCAGATCTCTGGCATCATCCTGTAAAATACAATCATGCAATATATATCAGGATCTTGGCATCATATAGGAAGGATCGATAATATTAGTCAATGCAAGCAAGCCTAGAATATGAGCGGGTACGTACCATTCAAGTCTACATGTCATAGTATAATGTCGCAGGAGTGGCCCAGAGTCGCGGACGTCCGAGGTCTTATAGACGCCTCTCAGCGGTTTAAGTGAGCATCACACCTGGGTTCAACTTTGATACATTTTCACTACAAATAGCAAATATAGTTATCTCATGTATGAACTCCTAGCCCCCCCTTCATAAGTTCCCACAAAAAAATTGCTATTCTTTGTCATGCATTTGTGTTTGAGTAACCAGGAAAGAGCTTGTTACGGACTAGAAAATTCTCTCTGATGGACAGAATCATTCACCCAGAATTTGTACAGTATAACTTGTAAAACCTGCTTCCCACCAGAAGTGGTGTTATGCCTTGTCTACTTGTATTGCATCCTTTGCCCTTATCTCTAAATAGAAACCACGGCCAATTTTTCATTATTAACCAGTTTTCCTCTGCCCTATTGTAAGTTTCTTTGGGTGATTGTTTTAATAGCTGCAACAGAATGTCACAAAAGTCTTGACCACGCTTGCTTGTTTTTGTCATGGCAGGCAGTCAAGCGCTTTGTGTCACGTGAATGCAAGTGTCATGGAGTAAGTGGTTCGTGCTCACTGCGTACATGCTGGTACGCACTAGCTGAACTCCGCCGATCTGGTGACTTCCTGCGGCGACGCTACGACGGTGCTGTTCGAGTTGCACTCAATCAGGATGGATCCGGATTCATCGTTGCCGATCGACACTTCAAACAACCCAGCAAGAGTGACCTCGTCTACTCAGAACCATCCCCAGATTACTGTGTACAAGATCAAGATGTTGGTAAGTTGAGACCATCATTCCTGATGTCAGGGGATAATGAACGTTACAAATCCAGTCCAATTGAGAGAATAAGGGGATGAATGAATGCAGTTGGACAATCAGCCTGGAACTTGGGAGGGTGAATAGATGAGGGTTTCCTGATTATAGCGTGTGACCTGGAATGGATTGGGGAGACCAGCAGTTGGAGAGGGAAAGAGGAGCAAGGCCACATGTAAGATTGTATAACATTGCGAGCCTAAAACTTGAGGCAGATTCCCAAGATCCGTCACTCTCCCACCAGCAGTGAGTCTTGAGATTCCAATGTTGCTGAAGGCCTTGTTTTTGACCACTCTGGAAGAAGCAAAGTGGGGAGCTGAAGCACTAGTACAGTGTGGAGAGCATTACTCTGTGGAGCTGCATATTGAGGATATGCCCATGATATGCATGGGAACGCCTTGTATACTGTGATGTGCTCAGTGTGGCCCAGGAATGCCTTCAGAGAATACACTGAGGGCATGTCATACCATGACCCAGCACTGATGTGTTATAAAGATACAGAGCAGGGAATATTATTGTAAGGAGACGGGCCTCAACATCGTCCTTGAGGTGCAATTGACTATCCCTCGAAACAATTATGTCGTTCCTCAGTCTCGAATGATCTTGCTGTGATTTAACTACATGATTTGTCAATTGTTGAACTCTTGCAACTGCTCCCGAAAATCTACTTCATGTAGGCTCAACCATTTTACATGGACATGACAGAAAAGAAAACAAAGGTAATGCACTTTCAAAAAATATACTGCAAGGTGTCCTCTCTTAACGTCGCCCCAGTTAACGTTGTTTCGTTGTAACTTCTATAATAATTAGATACCAAGGCTTCAAAGAACGCTGTGATTATTTATCCATCACTATCGTCAAGATGAATTAATTTCTTATGAGATAAATTGATTCATTTAACGTTGTTTCACTTAACATCGTGGTCTTCAAGAACGTAACCACGACGTTAACCGAGGACAAAGTGTACTTTATTTAACGGCTACTCATGTATTTACAGCAATTAAAAAATTAGTATAAGTGGAATTATTACATAAGCAAGCTTTGATTCTTAAAACTCTTCAACTAAAAACTCTTCTGAAGCTCAATAAAAGTTAACTTTTAAAATAGAGATCTTAAATCCTTCACTTCAATCAATATAATCAGTCATTAAAGTATTTACCAAGTTTGCTAGATCTTTGCGCAGAGAAATGACACAAAGCACAAATAGATGAATGCACAGGAAAGTTAGGTCAATTTTTTTCAGCCACTTGAAACAAGTTGGCCAACTGAATTTTCAATTTCAACTTGTTAACCGATGATATTGGGGGGCGGGGGAGGAAGACTCGCAAAGCGGCTTACAGTTTCTCTGAGGAGGCATAACTGCGAACCACTCCTTGTCTTGGGCCACCTCAGAAAGGATGCTTGTGCATTGCATCATCACCCAGATCTTACCCTTGTTCCACCACCAGCGTCATGTTGGGCTTTGCTAAGTCAAAGTCCTGCTCACATTCAAATGCAACCTCGCTGAACCAATGCCCTGAACCAGCCTGCTCTATGGTTTAATCCCCCGGGGCAATGTCTTCTCCCTCTGGCTTCTCAGATCTCAAATCCCCAACTGCTGATGCAGGCCGTCTTAGAAAAATAGCCCCGAGTGGGTTGACAGTCATCTCTTGAGGTTGTTGTTCAGACCTCTGATTATGTTGTTCAACCCCCCCCCCCCCCCCCCTTATCCGAAAACGAAACATCTCTTTCCGAGCAATGGGTTGGTAAACAAGGGATCCGAAGTTTCAAGGGTTAACCCTCCCTGGGAGCCTTCACCTTCCCACAAGGAAATACTCTATGTATGTGTGTACATATAAAAATCCTATCTTCATACTAAAATACACAATTTTGTGTCTGTCTGTCCGTCTGACTGTGATATATTTGGTTGTTACTTATTCAGTCTCAAACAAACTTGACAGGAAAACTAAGGGTCACATGACGGAGGTTGTAGCGACTTAATTCAACAAGTCCCCCCTCCTCAAGGGGGTTGTCCACCTTGGGCAAAATCAGTGTGAAGGTGTATATCTGTGTTAAGATATCTAATCATGGCATTTTTCCAAAGCCGCTTCTAATTACAAAAGTAACAAGAAAGAGCAATCAGAGATTGCGGACCTTTGCCATGGTTTTTAAGGCTTTTGTGTTAAAATAAATATGGCGGCCGAACCATGTGACCGATGACGTTAACATTTTTTTTCTCCACCAATTTATCCCTAGATGACGCTCAAGAAATTTCATATTGATTGGATGAAGTTTTGTACTTGTCGAATTATAACGTCATAATGGAGGAACCTATGACATCATAATTAACATATTAAAGCGCGGCGTTACACGCGCTGCTTGTGAGCAAGGAGGAAGCGGACAAGCGGTAACATATAAACGTCTTTATTGTAAGACTACACTGTAACACTGAACTGCTCCGGGCTGGTCGCCCGGTGTATATCATGAGGCCACGCCTACCCCTCGGGCGTGGCCACCGCCCACTTGGTGCGTGGAATGATGTCACCACGCCAGTGGGCTTTTGTGTCCGCCACACGCGCCCCCCCAGAATTCCCGCGCACCTGGAGGGCCAGTTTTCGGGGCAGACGAATGACCCGGCCGAAGCGCCCCCTGGCGATCGGCGGCGTCCGGGGTGCAGGGATGCCAGGTGGGATGCCCCTGGCTGCCCCTGGGATGGGTGCAGGACCGGGGGGCGGCGGGGCTGGGCGGTGCCGGGGGTCCGTCCGCAGGAGGGCGGCCCCGACGTGGGGGTCGGGCCACTGGCGGTGGATGGTCCACATCGAGGTGGGCCGGCTTGAGGCGGTCTACCGAAACGCGGTCAGGAGTACCGCCGATGTCCAGGGTGAAGTGCTTCGCCCCGGTCTCCAGCACGCGGAAAGGCCCGTCGTACGGGGGCCGCAGTGGTGTCCGATGGGCATCGTGGCGGACGAAGACGTACTCCGCCGTGCGAAGCTCCGGGGCGACTTGCGTTGGTGGGTGCCCGTGGCATGCCGTTGGCACCGGGGCGAACCTCTGGGCGGTCTCTTGCAGAGCGGAGCGCTGCTGTGCCGCGGACCATGGTGCTGTGGAGTCGGGGAGGAACTCGCCCGGCACCCGCAGCGGTTGCCCGAAGACCAACTCTGCCGCGGATGCGCGCAGGTCCTCCTTGGGCGCCGTCCGGAGGCCCAGCAGGACCCAGGGGAGCCTGTCGACCCAGCCGCCGTCGCGGAGGGTGGCCCGGAGCGCGGCCTTCAATGAGCGGTGAAATCGCTCACACAGGCCATTAGCCTCGGGGTGGTAGGCCTTGGTTCGGTGCAGCCGGACCCCGAGCCCCTGCGCAACCGCCCCCCAGAGCTCCGAGGTGAACTGGGGGCCGCGGTCGGATGAGATGTCTGAGGGGGCGCCGAACCGGGCGACCCAGGTGGCGATGAAAGCCTGCGCGACATCGGCCGCCATTGTCGACGCCAAGGGCACGGCCTCCGGCCACCGGGTGGTGCGGTCCACCATGTTGAGGACGTAGGTGAAACCCCGCGAGGGGGGCAGAGGTCCCACCAGGTCCACGTGGACGTGGTCAAACCGGCGTTCCGGCACCGTGAACGGGGCCAACGGGGCCTGGGTGTGCCGGTGCACCTTGGCGCGCTGGCACGCGAGGCACGTCCTGGCCCAGCCGCGGACGGCCTTCCGGAGGCCATGCCAGACGAACTTGTCGGCGATCAGCCTTTGGGAGGCCCTCGCGCCCGGGTGGGACAGGCCGTGGATGGCGTCAAACACCTGGCGCTGCCAGCCCGCGGGCACGATGGGGCGAGGACGCCCGAGGGAGACGTCGCACAAGAGGGCCGCGCCCGCGCCGTCGAACGGCACCTCGGTGACGTGGAGGCCCGTGACAGCGGTCCGCAAGGCCTGGACGTCGGCGTCAGCGGCCTGGTCCGCTGCCATCCGGGCATAGTCGATGCCGAGGTGGACTGCGTGGGCGACGGCCCGGGAAAGGCAATCCGCCACCGGGTTGTCCTTCCCCGCGACGTGCTGGATGTCCGTCGTGTACTCGGACACGGCCGAGAGGTGACGCTGCTGCCGGGCCGACCACGGCTCGGTGACCTTGCCCATCGCGAAGATCAGCGGCTTGTGGTCGACGAAGGCAGTGAACGCCCGGCCCTCGAGCAGATGGCGGAAGTGCCTGACCGCCAAGTGAAGTCCGAGCAACTCGCGGTCGAAGGTACTGTAACGGCGTTCGGGCGGGCGAAGCTGCCGGCTAAAGAACGCCAGTGGTTGCCAAGCTCCACGCACCCATTTCTCGTGCACCGCGCCCACCGCGTAGTCCGAGGCATTGGTGGTGAGGGCGATCGGTGCATCGGGCGCCGGGTGCGCGAGCATGGTGGCGTTAGCCAAGGCGAGCTTCGCGCCCGTGAACGCCGTGTCCATCTGCTCGGTCCAGGTAACGTCGCCTTTGCCCGGCTTACCTCGGAGAGCTTCGTGCAGGGGGCGCAGGAGCTGGGCGATACGGGGCAGGAACCGATGGTAAAAGTTCACCATGCCCAGGAACTCCTGCAGCCCTCTGATCATGCGGGGGCGCGGAAACCCCTTCACCGCCTCCACCTTGGCCGGCAGGGGGACGGCTCCGTGCCTGGTGACACGGTGCCCCAGAAAATCGATTGTGGCGGCGCCGAACCGGCACTTTGCGGGGTTCACAATCAGGCCATGCTGGCCCAGGCGTTCGAAGAGCGTGTGGAGGTGGCGTAGGTGCTCTTCGCGGGACGCGCTGGCGACGAGGATATCGTCCAGATAGACGTAGACAAAATCCAAGTCGCGCAGGACGCTGTCCATCAGTCGCTGGAACGCCTGAGCCGCATTCTTCAGACCGAAGGGCATGCGCAGGAACTCGAAGAGTCCGAATGGCGTGATGACCGCCGTCTTCGGGACGTCCTCCGGCCTGATGGGGACCTGATGGTAGCCGCGTATGAGGTCCACCTTCGAGAAGAAGGACCTGCCCGCCAAACGGGTGGAAAAGTCCTGAATGTGGGGGACGGGGTAGCGGTCGGGAGTCGTGGCGTCATTGAGACGGCGATAGTCCCCGCACGGTCGCCATCCCCCGCCGGGCTTCGGCACGATGTGCAGCGGCGACGCCCAAGCGCTCTCTGAGCGCCGAACGATGCCGAGTCGCTCCAGGGTAGCGAACGCCGCTTTTGCCACCGCCAGCTTCGTCGGCTCGAGGCGGCGTGCCCGGGCGTAGACCGGTGGCCCGACGGTGGGGATTTGATGGGCCACCCCGTGCTTGACGGCCCCCGCCGAGAAGGTGGGCCGCGTGAGGGCCGGGAAGCCGGCGAGGAGGCGGGTGAATGCGTCCGCTGCCGGAAGCGTACAGACCAACGTGGCCGGAACCGAATCGTTCGGCAAGCCGCTAGGCAAGCCGCTCGTTGAGCTGGGCAACGCACAAGCGAGCGAGCTGAACGTCTCGGCCTGGACAAGCCGTCTGCACTTGACGTCGACCAGGAGCCCATTAGCGCACAGGAAGTCCGCGCCAAGCAGTGCCATGGGCACGTCGGTGGTGACGAACGTCCATCGGAAAACCTGCCCTCCAAACCGCAGAGAGAGGCAGCGTTTTCCGTACGTACGGATGGGCGTCCCGTTCGCGGCAAGCAGTGCGGGGCCCCCACCCGCGGCGTGCTTGTCTGACGTGCCGGCGGGAATGACACTCACCTGCGCTCCCGTGTCGCACAGTTAACGGCGCCCGGAGAAGGTGTCCGTTATGAACAGCAGGCTGCTCGAACGGCCGGCGCTCATCGCCACTATTGAGCGCCGGCCCGGGCGTTT
This sequence comes from Myxine glutinosa, assembly GCF_964187855.1. Lineage (NCBI taxonomy): Eukaryota > Metazoa > Chordata > Myxini > Myxiniformes > Myxinidae > Myxine > Myxine glutinosa. The sequence goes on along the minus strand of NC_136264.1, from coordinate 99,039,001 downwards.
CCCGACCCGTTGAAGGAGCACGGCGGATGACACCGCCGAGCTTCGTGGCCGAACTTGGCGTGGAACCAGCACCAGGTGGTGGAGCTGGAGGAGCGCGGCTGGCTCCGCCAGGCCGGTGGAGTTGGCGGGTTTCCCCGCGGTGGCGGTTTTCGCCGCGGTGGTGGGCGGGGCGTGGCGGCGTTCACGAGGTGCGTATCAGCATGCTGCTGAACATCAGCGTGCTGTAGAAGCTGATGCTGTGGAACATGCTGCTGAACATCAGCGTCGAGGGCCGTGACGGCCACGCCGACGCTCGCCCGCGTGTCCGAAGCGGCGAAGTACCTGTCCGCCTTGGCTGCCAATGCTCAGGGTTCCGTTAGCTCGGTCCCGGCCAACGCGAGGCGAACCTGCGCTGGAAGTTGGCGCCGGAAAAGCGCCCAGAATAGCGAACCGGGGGCTTCGTCGCCCAACAGTGACAGCATATGGTCCATTCGGACCGACGGGCGCGTCTCACCGAGCTCGGGGAGATCCAGGAGGCGGTCGGCCCGTGCGTCGTCCGTGAGGCCGAACGTGGCTAGGAGTAGCCGCTTGAGTGCCTCGTACTTGTGGCCGTCCGGTGGGTGGCGAAGGACGGACACAACTCGAGCGGCCGTGCCGGGCCCGAGGGAGGCGACGACATGGCAGTAGCGCAGGTCGTCGTTGGTGAGGCGCCGAAGCTGAAATTGGGCTTCGGCTTGAACGAACCAGACTTCGGCCTGGGCCTCCCAAAATTCGGGAAGTTTAATCGCCATTGCCTTGTCGTTGGCCATTGCAATGGCGTCGTGTTCGGAAGGATCGCTACGGCAGATCCAACGTCGAGGGTCACCAGTAAAGCGCGGCGTTACGCGCGCTGCTTGTGAGCAAGGAGGAAGCGGACAAGCGGTAACATATAAACGTCTTTATTGTAAGACTACACTGTAACACTGAACTGCTCCGGGCTGGTCGCCCAGTGTATATCATGAGGCCACGCCTACCCCTCGGGCGTGGCCACCGCCCACTTGGTGCGTGGAATGATGTCACCACGCCAGTGGGCTTTTGTGTCCGCCACAATATGTTATTCCCCATGGAGAGTTCTTTACAATGAGCCATTTCTCAATTTTTTCTATTCAGCGCTTTCGGAAATATAGAGGTGTAAAGTTTTTCGGTTTTTTCAAGATTGCGTCCGTACCACGTGCCCTATGACGTCATAATTATCATTAAAAAATTATACAGGAGGAGACGCACCTATGGCAAAAAGTTCATGTCAATCGGACAAACAGTTGCAGAAAAAAAATCATATTATTATAGTATTTGCTAGTACATTAAAAATGTAATGACTGTGTGCTTATGAAACCTTCGGACCCATTGGCTGGAGAGCTCACTTGACTCCATCCACAACTATTGTCAGGAAGAAAACCATGCATCCACCACATTGGTTTTCTGTTAATCTTAAGATGTCTTCGGAAGCCTCATATTCACAAGTTAAATTAATTATCTGAACTATATAACCACAATGTATTATATATGCACATAAGCAGTAGGCATGTTTTTGCTCTATGCACGCAAGCTGTTTTTTTTTTTTTCCCGGAGCGATTGAGGCAGCGGTCTGGCCAATACACCGCCCAATTAGGGGGATGACTAATTTGTATAATAAGGAGGGTTTTTGTGCATAATTAGCCTGAGTTGTCAAGGCTGAATAGTTTCAATCATCGTCAACGAACGACTTCCTGTTTTTGCAGAATCACACAAAACGGTGATGATTCCAGGCATTACAATACAGCCCGCTGAAGAGTCTTCTGGTGCACAACTAGGGGTAGCTTTATATGGGGAATCCAATGGCAGGCTTTAAAATTACCGAAATCGCAACCCCTCCCCCCTCCCCCCCCGAGCTCGAACCAAAAAAAAAAAACCCTAAAAGGCGGGACCACGAACTACCCTTTTTCTATTGGACAATTTAAATAGTCTCCGCCTCCCTAAGGTCTCCGGCCCTCCTAATAATCCTATATAAGCGGTGGCGTTACTTCAACATTCATTTTAATAGCGAACGTTTTCGCCACGGTTCTTCATTATTATTGTTATTCCTATTTCTCCGATTTATTCCTATTTTTTTTATTCCGATTTATTCCTACTTTTGAAAATCTCCGATTTATTCCTATTTTATAAGTAAAGCGAACGTTTTCCATAAAAAACGAGCGTTTTCCCCACCTCTTCCCATTATCAAACGAAAAGCGACAGTTTTCCCTTCTACGATGCCACCCAAAAAGCGGCCAAATTTCGGAAAGTCACCTGCAGCCCTCCATATGCAGACACGAAGAGAAGCACGGACAGATGCGGAACATCAGCAGGAACTTCAAACCCTGGCACTCAGGCGATCAGCTCTAATAGACCAAGAGACACTCGAGGAAAGACAGTCACGACTCCAAGAAAACGCTGCCAGACGAAGAGCTGAAAGGCAGCAGGAAGCACTAGAACAGAGGCAGTCTCGCCTCCAAGAACAGGTCTTCCGACAGTCAACTCGACGGCAGGAGGAAACTCCAGATGAACGTCAGACAAGGCGTCAAAGAGATAGGACAAGTCATGCTGAGGTAAGATCTCGACCATTCACTGCGCAACAGTGGTACCAAGGTGCTTTCAACTATGATCCAAGCCATGATTATGCATCACACGAATTAGTGACCATTGGTTCCATGTCTAAGATTTGTGACAAGTGTAGCGCCAAAAAGTGGGATAAAGAAACACCAGGCAGGTGTTGCACTAATGGCAAAGTTCAGCTGACTATGCTTCCTGAACCACCTGAGCCACTTAAGGATCTTCTTCTTGGCACCACTCCAGAGTCCAAACATTTTCTTCAGAATATTCGGAAATACAATTGTGCCTTTCATAATGACGTCATTCGGCGCCAATGTCATCACAGAGGGAGGATTCATGCCAACATGAATTCATGCCAACATGATTCATGCCAACGCCCCCTCGCCCCTCCCCTCCTAGACTCCTGCCTCACCCCTCCCCTCCAAATCTCCCCCATATCCCATCCCTTTCAAATCCCTCCCCTTGTCCCTTCCCTCCCAAACTCCCCCCTCACCCCTCCCCTTCAAATCTCCCCACCCTCATTGCTTCTCAATTTCCCCCCTCTCACTCCCCCTCCTCAAAGCGTCCTCCCTGCTTCTTCCCCCTTCAAACTCTCACCTCCATCTCCCCCAACCTTCTGCCTCGCTCTTCCCCCTCCTCAAATAACACCTCATTGTGGCTCACCCAATCACCATCAAACCTTTTGTCCGCCCCATCCTTCCCTTTCTCCGAGCTATTCTGAAATCTCTGACACACCTTCAACAGCTCTCCCTACCTCTTCCACCTCTTCCACATCTTACCCTACCCCTCCTCCCCCCTGTTCTGTATCTGATGCTCCCCCTTCCTCTTCATTAACGGTATGGACCTCAAACATCCGGGGCCTTCGTTCAAACTTAACTGATCTCTCCATACAGGTTGCTTCTGTCAAACCAGACGTGATCTGCTTAACAGAAACTTTCCTCCTTTATGATGTCTCTGATTCCATAGTATCTCTCCCGGGCTACTCCCTCCTCCGGTATGATAGACCTGAGCCTCGTCCTGGAGGCGGGGTTGCTATCTTTATCAAAAACTCTCTTCCTCACTCGCCCTGCACTGCACTCTCTCCACCTCACCCCCAGGAATACCTCTGGCTACGGCTTCCCCTTCGCTCCCACCTCTTGTTCATATGTGTGTTGTACCGTCCACCAAACAGTGATGACTCCATCTACATCTCGCTGTCTGATGATATGGACCAACTTCTATCTACTCATCCCAACTCTCTCTTCCTCATATGTGGTGATTTCAACTGTCATCATGCCAGTTGGCTGGGTGTGGGTACCTCTCTCACCAGCCATGGCTCCTCAGCAAAGGACTTCTGCGACTCACTGGGACTGACACAATCTGTCAATTTCCCGACCCGGATCTCAGTCAACGGAACATCTTCTCTTCTGGACTTGGTTATGACTAACTTCCCTGAAAATGTCTGCTGCTCTTCTTCTGCTCCGATCGGATCATCTGATCATGTCCTTGTTAAAGTGGACATCTCTCTGATCATCCTCAGGGAGCCTGCTCAGCGTCGACGAGTCTGGCATTTCACTCAGGCCAACTGGCACGGTCTTCAAGCAGCCATCAATCATCTGGACTGGTCTCCCATCTCTACCACCTCTGACATCAACTCATCCTGGGAATTCTTCCAAAGTAAATTGCTCTCTCTCATGCACAGATTTATCCCATCTCGTCTTCAGTTGTCATACCCGTCCTCCCATCCTTGGTACACGGAATCTTGTGGTGAGGCTGTTGCCCAGAAACAACTTGCCTTCGTCTCCTGGAAAGCAAATCCAACGGAAGGAAATCTCATTTCCTTTCACAAAGCCCGAAACAAGTGTGTGTCCACCCTCAGGAGAGCCAGGAAACAATATCTCTCCGTTCTCAAGACCGAACTCTCTTATCTGTCTCCCTCTTCCAAATCCTAGTGGCGTCTGGTCAAATCCGTTTCTGGTGTTTGTTCCCCCTCCATCCCCTCCCTTACCTCAAACGGCTACACGGCTGACTCCGCACGTGAAAAAGCTGAATGCCTCAACTCTGTGTTTGCCTCTAAATCTTGTGTCCCAAACCCATCCCTCTCTGTACCCACCATACCCAGTCGGACCCTGCTGCTCCTGGACTCCGTGTCCTTTCCTCCTGACAAGGTGGAAAAGTTTCTGTCAACCCTCGACTCTGATTCTGCAACTGGACCCGACGGCATCAGCCCACGGGTCCTAAAATCCTGCTCTGCTGCTCTATCTCACCCTCTCTCTGTTCTCTTCACCCTCTCTTTTGCTCAAGGTCAACTGCCATCTGCTTGGAAATCAGCCAACATCACCACTTTGCACAAAAAAGGTGCAAAAACAGATCCTAGCAACTACAGACCAATCAGCCTTCTCCCAATTATCAGCAAAGTCATGGAATCCATCATTGCTTCGGATATGAAATCTTTCCTCTTCTCCAATGGCTTGATCTCTGATCATCAATTTGGTTTCAGACCAGGTCACTCTACTCTGGACATGCTGCTTCTGCTGTCTCAACAATGGATGGAGGTCCTCAATGCCAAACAGGAAATTAGAGCTGTCTCCCTCGACATATCACGTGCCTTCGACACGGTCTGGCACCCCGCTCTGCTCACCAAACTCTCCTCCTTTGGTATCCATGGAAATCTCCACGCATGGCTGGCGGACTTCCTCTCTAGTCGTCGTCAACGTGTGGCCCTGAATGGGTTTCTCTCATCTCCTCTTCCTGTTCAGGCTGGAGTTCCCCAAGGCAGTGTTCTGGGCCCCGTGCTTTTTCTGGTCTTCATCAATGATCTCTCTGACTCTCTCGAAAATCCTCTCTATCTCTTTGCTGATGACTCCACTCTCTGCCGCTCCATTCCTCTTCCCTCAGATCGGCAGTCTGCTGCCTCCTCACTCTCTAAAGACCTGGACAAAATCACAGACTGGTCAAACAAGTGGAACATGTCTTTCAATCCTGACAAATCTCACACTCTTACTATGTCTCTCCGAAAAGATCGACTGGACAACCCTCCCATCTACTTTCTCAACAATCCTCTCCAAGAAGTTCTGTCGCTCAAGATTTTGGGTCTCACTATCTGCCATGATCTTTCTTGGGAAAACCACATTTCCAAGCTGGCCTCCAAAGCCAGTCGCCGACTGGGCATCCTCCGTCGTGCGAAGTCCTTCCTCGGCACACCTGAGCTCCTCACCACATACAAGGCTTTCATCCGCAGCTCAATGGAATACTGTTCTCCCCTATGGGCCGGTGCTCCTGCCTCACACCTAGCTCGGCTTCACGCTGTTGAAACCAAAGCTTTCAGAATTATTGGAATCTCCCGCGATGAAGCTATCTCTGAGGGCCTTTCACTCACTCACCGCAGGCAGGTAGGTGGTCTTTCTGTCTTCTACCGACTCCTCTCCGGCCTTGCACCCCCAGCTCTCTCTGTGCTCTGTCCCCCAAATATTCCTACAGGTCGCACAAGATCTGCCAGCAACCCTCTGATGGTTAAACTGCTGAAATCTCGGCTCTCTGCTCACCTTCACTCTTTCATTCCTCTTTTCTCCCGCCTCTGGAACAAACTCCCTCACTCCCTTCAATCCCACTCCTCCCTCCAGGTCTTTAAAACAGCTGTTCACCACCATCTCTTATCTTCCCCCATCCAAAACCTTGATCTTTTCTACCCCCGCTAATTCACCCCAGATCCACCTTGTTTGAAATTCCAACTTCTTTCCTGGAAGTCCTGGCAGTGTCCATATGTTTTATACCTCTCCCACCGCCCCCTTCCCATGCCCTCCCCCCCCAAAGCCCTCGCCCTCTCTCAGATCTCTCGATGTCTCCATGTCTCTCGGTCCCTGCTCTCAAATGTTGTGTTTGTGTCCTTCCCCCTCTCTCCCCATCTTGTCTACCGCTCCCGATGTTATATGTTTTATGTGTCGGTTTGTCTTTCTGTGTGATTAATGTTCGCTCTTTCACGAGCCTCGATCTTGTATACAAAAAAAAAAAAAAAAAAAAAAAAAAAAACATTCAAAGTTCAGGGACAGATTTACCACAGGATAGGATCCCTCCAGCCTCTACCAAATGAACAGTCTCGGTATTTGCAGATATACTTTGTTGGAGATCTTCAACAACAGGCCCAGAGTAGATACAACAGCAACCAGGGTACAAGATTTGATTTAATTTTGAAGCTGCAAGAAATGCTTCATTCAAGTAACAGCTTTGTCGAAAGTTTTAAATATGCCTTGAGAATGCTCCCACCCTGGAATATCAGATCATCATTGATGCTGACAAAAGACCATCCGGTGAGCATGCACGCCGATTCAATGCTCCAGAACGTTATGAGGTGCCTGTCATTATGACTGGCCAATAATATGGCAGAAGAGACATTGTCCTCAAATTTCGTGACAACAACCTTTACTTCATCAGTGAAACCCATAGGTCTTACGATGCCCTCCAGTATCCTTTGCTCTTCGTGAATGGAGAAGATGGCTTCCACTTTAATATTCCACAGGCTGGTACAAACTCAACAAAAACTGTCTCTTGCATGGACTTCTATGCTCATCGCTTTATGGTTCGTGGCAATTCCTCCAACCAACTTCATCGAAGTCAGAACCTCTTCCATCAATTCGCTGTGGACATGTATGCAAAGATTAAAGCAGAGAGGTTGCATTACATCAGGATCCACCAAAAAGAATTAAGATCTGACTCCTACATACACTTGCGAGACGGAATGAACATTGATGTGGCTGGAGGAGAGCTTGGCCAACTCTGCATCCTGCCATCAAGCTTTACAGGCAGCCCCAGATACATGCATGAAAGAACTCAAGATGCAATGACATATGTCCACATTTATGGGCGACCTGATCCCTTTATCACATTTACTTGCAATCCAACATGGAAAGAAATCCAGGATGAGCTACTTCCCGGACAAACACATTTTCACAGACATGACCTCACTGCCAGAGTATTCCGTCTCAAAGTGGTGAAATTAATGGACCTTATCACCAAATCACATATTTTTGGATCAATACGTTGCCACGTGTTTTGTATACAGAATCGAGGCTCGTGAAAGAGGTGTACACCATCGAATGGCAAAAAAGAGGTTTGACTCATGCACACATTCTAATCTGGCTTTCCTCGAAAATTCATGCCAACCAGATCGACTCCATCATATCAGCAGAATTTCCAGATCCAACGAACGACAAAGATCTGTTTGAAATTGTCAAAGCACAGATGGTCCATGGTCCTTGTGGTTCACTTAACTACAACTCGCCATGCATGAAAGACAGAAAGTGCACCAAACGTTTTCCAAGGCAATTCTTGAAAGAGACACAAACAGGAGAAGATGGCTACCCCTCTTACTGACGAAGAAGGCCTGAGGATGGAGGATTTCAGACAAAGATTGGACAACATGAAATAGATAACAGATGGATTGGTCAGGGTCAGTTTCGCCATGTTTATCAACAAATCACAAGGGCAAACATTAACGGTGGCAGGACTGCATCTGGAAGAGTCTTGCTTTTCTCATGGTCAGTTATATGTAGGCTGTTCCAGACTTGGAAGTCCCTGCAATCTTTTTGTTTACACTCCAACTGCAACGACTCACAACATCGTCTATACTGAAGTGCTGAAGTGAAATTGCCTGTCATAAGTGGGGCTAAATTATCCAAAATGTCCTATAGATATATAGGTCAATTGCGAAATAAGCTATGACTAATAAGCAGTTGTGGACCATCAGTGGTGGTGCTATTAGGGTGTGGCTGGACTGCGAGTCTGGCAAGCTCTTGGTTCTAAAAAAATGTCACAATACTCAATGACGGTATCATCTCAAGGCGGGTGCACCTCACCATAAAGGTGCCAAATGCCTACAGGAGTAAACCTGGAATAAAAAAATCGGAGTGGCTGGTGTTGGCTTAGCGGTTAGGGTGCCGGCTTGGGATCCTAGGATGCTGGTTTTGAATCCCGGTCGATCGCTGAATTAACGCCAAGGGGGTTGACTCAGCCTGTCATCCTTCCGAGGTCGGCAAATTGAGTACCAGCTTGCTGGGATGAATGATCACGGTGGGTACCCCAATGTAGAATAGGTACACCGTATCCCTGCGCATCGTAAGAGCATGACCAAGGGTTGGCGTCAGGAAGGGCATCCGGCCATAAAAACATTGCCTCAAACAGGGAACCATGATTGTCATGGGGCCCGCAAGGCTCACCCCCGCTCTAGCAGGGAAAATGGCCTTAAAACGATCATTCATTCATTTCATTCAGTGGCTGTTGGGAACCCACTCATAACCCAAATTCCCATGAAACCTCCCGAGCAAAGCCGGGTGCTTCTGCTAGTAATAAATATATGAACTCTTAGTTTACAAGCGTGATACCGTGTTCACAGTGTGCCTCCATTTTCCCTCCCCAGGTTCTCTCGGCACAGACGGTCGCGTGTGCAACAAGTCGTCACGTGGCACTGACAGCTGCGAGGTCATGTGCTGCGGCCGGGGTTACGACACTCGTCGGGTGACGCGCACCAAGCAGTGCGAGTGCAAGTTCCGTTGGTGCTGCGCTGTGCGGTGCCGTGAGTGCAGGGACACGGTGGACGTGCACACCTGCAAAGCGGCAGGACGGGACGTCTGAACCTGAAACGCGGACGGGACATCCCAACAACGCTGTTCTGTATGTTCATCGCGGACCTCCCGGGTAGCAAGAAAACGACGCTGTCCGAGGGTCGTTTGTGAATGACGTCATATTAAAATGAGCGAAAGCGAACGATGAGTTCAGTACGTCGAGCAAATTTGCCAGCCAGTTCTGACGTACGAAATAACCGATGACGTCTTCCGGATCGATAAATGGTAACTAGATGGTATTCTTAGAATACTTACCCTGTGCAGTCAACTTGGTGTGAGCCAACTCTTGTTTTTGAATGTTTTTTTCTTTGATCCAATATGGCTGCCAGACCACGTGAGCGATGACATCATAAATTTATATTCTCTAATATCATTGTTGCAGAGATCATGCTCAATAAATTTCAAACTGATCAGACTAAGCGTTGTCCCTGTCTAACTATGACGTCATAATTATGGTACCAATGACGTCATCATTAACAACACCTATTCCCCATATGGAGTTCTTTACAATGAGCCATGTTTCAAATTTTTTCCAAGTAGCGGTTTTGGAGATATAGAGGTGCAACATTTTTCGTTTTTTCCAAGATGGCGCCTGTACCACATGACCTATGACGTCATGATTATCATTAGAATATTCTAAAGGAGGAGGCACTCCTATGGTGAAAATTTCGTGTCCATCAGACCAACAGTTGCTGGAAAAAAAAAAGATCAGATGGATGTGTTGAATTTGTCGAATTATGACGTCATAACGAAGGCACCGATGACATCATCATCAACATGTCTTATTCCCCCATGGGGAGTAGTTGACAATGAGCCAGGTCTAAATTTTTTCCATGGAGTGGTTTAAGAGATAAGGAGGTGCGAAGTTTTTCCAAGATGGCGCCAGTACCACGTGACCTATGACGTCATAATAATCATTAAAATATTCTACAGGAGGAGGTCCTTCTATGGTGAAAATTTCATGTCAATCGGACCAAAGGTTGCCGAGAAAATGAATTTTTTTAAATGCAGGTACGGCACACACACACACATACGTACGTACCTGAATGCTTAACCCCGCTTTTCGCTTCGCGAGCGCAGTGTGAATATTGTCGGAGCATATCTGACCGACACGAACCCCCTTAAATGATTGCTTTTCGTAAAGGACGTCGTCCCATGGTCATGAAAAATGAGCGATATAAGTTTTATGATAATATAGGTTTTCCTAAAATGGTTGAAAGGACCGAAAAGATGAAATCATAATGTAATATTGCTTATTAACCTTAAGTCTAACGCCACGATTAGCAATTAAAACGAGTTCTTTGAGAATTTCCATAAAATACCTGCAACTCATATCTGATAGTCATGTCACGTGGTCGAATTCGCAAAATACCTGATCAGGATTTCGTTTTAATAGGTACAGCCACAATTGGTGTCAGAATTGTTGGATCAGACTATTCCACCAGGTCAACATTTGAACAGGTACAGCCACAAATGGTGTCAGAAATGTTGGACCGGTGTGTTCCACCACTAAAAAGCAAGCTCTTTTGTTTTGTGAGCCATAATACTTGTAGAATCGAGTTTGATGGGATTGTATCCTCTTTCTACGAGGAATCACAAACTTAAGATGGCAATGGTGAGATGTATTCATTTAGAGTGGACAAAAATCCAAATAGGTAACCAGATGTGCATGTCACATGAAAGAGCCCTGTTCTCCAATTGAACAAGAAGGAAATTGATGCATTTTAATAAATGACATACATCAAGTCTTTGCCATTTTTTCTTTTCCCAAGTTGGCTTCAGTGATTGTTCAACCTTCGACTGCATGTAAACGGTCTCCATAGTCTGGAGATGTTTCATGCTGTAAATTATCTCCTGCTACCTTTGCCACTACCACTACTACACGGCCCCAATTATTCTCATATTCTGCTTGGCTGGGGAAGCTTTTGGCCCATACCACTCTTTTTTGGATATTCGACTGAAGGTGGGTTTGGACAGGAATTTGTGATTTGTTCAGGGTTTATCTCTGTGGGATTTTTAATGTCCACCAACAAGTAGCAACAACAGCTATCAGACGAGTTTAACTGCCGAGGTGTATCGAGTGCAGTGGTTTAGGGTGCCTCCTCTGAGTCTGGGAGGTCGATAGTTCAATACCTGGCCGAGTCATACCAAAGACTTTTGAAATGGTACATGCTGCTTCCGTGCAATTGTCGTTCAGAATTTAGAAGGATAGAGCATGGACAAAGAAGCATAAGTTGGCTGTTGGCAATACTTACGCAGCCTGTGATGTGCCTAATAACCTCCTTTTGCATTGATGTTCCTTGTAACCAAAGGTGGACGGAGTTTATGTATATCCAGCTTTGTCTGTGTTCAGGACATTTCAAAACGATGTGGACATATTCAGACGAAACTTGGTGGACGTATTGGGCGTGCGACAAGGATGAATTGATTTGATTTTGGTGAATATCCTGATACTAGAATTTTCTAAATGATTATTTACCATTGAGAGATTGGGCCAAAAACTATATACAGGATAGCATGAGATCTCAAAAGGTTATGGACAGATTCGGACAAAACTAGGTGGATGAGTTGGTTAGGTAACAAGAACAAGCCGATTCGATTTTGGTTCAGGTCCAGATCCACATCCGGCCGTAGATATGCGCTCCACCGAGAGCCGTTCTAGTTATTATAATATCTTGACACGGGATATCCTTCTCCAAATCCATTTTCAAAACTTAATGTCTGTCCACTGGATGGTTGCATTGAGACAGGAGGTTTGCATCAAACGATCAAAAATGCTGCCCAAAATTGTGATGTGGAAATCATTGTGGGGAAGGGGAAATCAATCAGCAAAAGCAGTGCAACACGTTAAGGGAAGGGTACTGAAAGCTTCACAGGGTTAGCTGAGCATCAAGTCCATAAGCAGCACCCTTTTGAAAGTCTTTGCTCTGACCCAGACAGGGTGAAAATTGAAATACCGACCTCCCAGTCACAGAACAGATGCTCTCACCAATTAAAAGTACAATACCATTTTTTTTATACAAGGGTCTAGGCTCATAGAAGACCGAAACGACAACGGGAAGGAGCTTTACAGACTATCAAAGGGTATTGTGGGAGAGGATAGATGCATAAAAACCACCGTTTAGAGGCCATTTTTCCCCGCAAAGCGGGGGTTGGCCTTTTCGGGGACCGTGGTTGTTGTTGTTTTTTGGTCCCCTTTTTGAAGCAATGTTTTGCGGCCGGATGCCCTTCCTGCCGCCAACCCTGTTTGTCGCCTTTTTTTTAATTTTTTATGACGCACAGGGAATTACCAGTGAACTGGTACTCAAGGAGGAAAATAGGAATAACAAGTCAGGAGACGACGATGGTTCACGAGCGAGCGGTATTCAATGACAAAGGACGGACTATAACCGAAACAGGCCCAGACTGGGGGGTCGGGGGCCCACGTGGCAGGTGTCGGCCCCTGACATGCGGTGTACATGCCTATTTACAAAGGGCCCCAATGCGCTGCGTCCGCAGGCCTTTAAGAGCCAGCTGTACGTAATTGTGTGTGGTGCTGGCCTGGAAATGTCAAAATGAAGGTTACTTTCCTTGAAATGAGATAGAAAAATAATGTATAATCAGTTATGAGGTTAGTTAGCTACTCAATACCGAAAATTCGGTTCGATTCCAACAACTTTGAAAATTTGACCTTTGTGACCTTCAAAGGTCAAAGGTCAAAGATTCTGAAATTTGTTGGAAAACTTGTATTTCATGATGTATGTGATAATATAAGATCATGTACGACATTTCACCCTATCAGGAAGCGAACAATGTAATAAAACCATCAAAAATCGATTTTTTAAAATTTCGTGACCTCGTGACCTTGACCTTGGGGCGAAAATGAAAAATCGAGCTCCGTGGGGCTCGACACATGACATTGGCCTAACCAAATACCGAAACACACGTCAGATTCCACCAAACCCCTCGGAGAAGATGTAACTTGAACTCGATTACCCCCTAAAAAGACATCTTTTTCGGGCGTGTCTCCGCCCACAATGGGCGCAATACGCCCACTCTAGGCAGGACACAACTAGATCATGATATCAATCTCCCACCCAAGTTTCATCAAGATCGGATGATATCGGGTAGTTATGCTGCGGACAGACAGACACACAGACACACACCCATGACGAATATAGTGGTCACTCTGTTTGATAACTCGTGAACCAACACAAGAATGAGTGACAATGGCTGAGAGACCAAAGGCATAAGAAAGAATCAGCTTCTGTTGAAGAGATCATGAATGTGCAGTGGTTGGTGGATGAGGAAGTGAGAGGCAGTGCATAATAAAGACTTAAGGAGGACAAAGCAACAAACCCAGGGAGAGGATGACACTATCTGGATGATAAGGGGGACAAATGAATGCATGTGGGTAACTAGCCTGGACTTGGGGTGAGCAAGAAAAGGTCTCTTGAGGAATAAGTGCAACGTGGGGTGGCTTGGGAAAGGCAGAGGTAGAGGAGAAAGGACATATGCAAAATTGTAAAGTTGGTTTTGAAGAGAATCAGGTTTATATACAGTTAGTGGACAAATAAAAATGGAAACAAATGTAAAGTCACTTAATAGGGTGTTGGGTCATCATGTACGGTGTGTATGTGCCGTGGCATAGAGTCAACCTGCGTCTTGAATTCTGCAGGTGGGATGCGGCATAATTCTTCCATGAGAAAGTCAATCAGCCCACACCTGTTTGATGTAGGTGGAAAATGCTGTCTCAGGCGTCGTTCCAGAATGCACAGTAAATGTTCGATTGGGTTCATATCTGGTGACTGAGAAGGCCATGACATATGGATAACATCAGTGTCATGCTCATCAAACCATTGGCGACCACACGTGCTCTGTGGATGGGGCATTGGCATCCTGGAAGACTCCGCTTGTGGCAGGAAAGAAAAGCTGCAACATGGTGTAAAGATGATCACTCAGCACCATTAAGTAGTGATTTATCATTGACCTTGTCTTCGAAGGGAATGCCTGCACCCCAACCATGCCAAGAAAATGCACCTTGCAACATTACAGAACCACCAGAACCCTTCACTGTTGGAACCAAGCACTCTGGGTTGTACAGTTATTTAGGTTTGCGCCACACGTGCACCAACAATCACCTCTCCTTCAAGATCACTGAGGTCTCTCTCCTCTTGCAGCCATAATTACAGGCAACCAGGCCTGTGCAGCATTTTTATACATGACCCTAAGCATGCTGGGATGTTATTTGCTTAATTAACACATATACCACACTTGTTTGCAAGCAGTTGTTTTCAATATACTTGGTGTCCCTCGTTTACCCAGGTGTTTCCATTTCTTTTGTCCACTACCTATAGATCAAGAATAATGTACGTCCTAAAATACTAAATGGTTGAACCCCAGACTGATGTTAAAGATGATGGGAAAGGGCACCACCGAGGGCCATCCACTGTTATACTAATAGAGGAAATCAGACGTTAGTAGATGATAAATGTTGTTCCTGGGACAAACCCATTTAACATGGGAAATCCCTATCTAATGTCGTTTACCCCCCTGTCTTTTCCCACTTTTGGAAAACCCCTATTAATCCAAAAGACTCTATGAGCCTTTTGGCCTTTTGAACCATGAGCTTATTGGCCTTATGAGCCAATTAATCGACTTGGGCTAATACATAATGAAGATATTTTAATTGAGCTAGGGCTGAATGGTAAACCCATCTTGATGTACCAGGCTGAACACGAACAGCTTGGAACCAATCCTTCATTGAACCTCCAAATCTCCATTCACTTACATGTAAATTTTCCTCTCACCATCACTTTTCTTCATTTCCCATAAACACCTCTATTCCTGCCCCCCTTGGTCTTATGGGCCTTTTACTCTTACTATCAATGATCATTGTTGTTTAGAAGATCACTGAAACAATGATCCTACAAATATTTGTTTATGCGTAGGAAATAATTTAATTCTCCTACAACTCTCTTCACCATCTAATACATTAACAAAGTATATGTTTGAGTTTGGTTCTTTATCAAGATATTTTAGCTGAGCTAAGATAAAATGATAAACCTCCCTTTATGTTCTTGTCTGAGCGCCTCCAGTGCCACACACTTTTTGGTAGGCTCTGCCCACTTTTTGTTCAGCTCTGTCCACTTTTTGGTAAGCCCCGCCCACTTTTTTATTCAGTGACGCCCACTTTTTACTAAGCCCCGCCCACTTTTGTCAAACCCCGCCCCCTTTTGCTAAGCCCCACCCACTTTGTTAAGTCCCACCCACTTTATAAACTCTTCAGCATTGTATCATTTCCAGGTAATACATTACATCATTTTCAGGGAATTTCCATCACATCATTTCCAGTTAAGACACGCCCAGGTTTGCCCAGGGAATTTCCACAGGAAATGACACACCCAGCCCTTCTTATAAAAGGCACCGACCACACAGGCTTTTTCAAACACGCTTTCTGCTTCACTTGAGAATGGACTACTATGCCGAAATGGAATGGGATAACTTTGGTATCCCTTGGAGTCCTACTACCTGTGAAGCGCTCAACCTTCAGATTGATGAACTGGACTCGAACCTCTTATCAATGGAGGTAAGTTTGTTTGTTTGTTTATTAATTAATTTATTTATTTAATTATTTATTTTAATGTTTTTTTTTTTTTTTTTTTTTTAGATGAGACTCGTGTAAGAGTTAACAAAGTTTATTTTAATATTCATAGAGCTTGATTTATACAAATAAAAATATTGTATTAAATTAATACATTGTTATTTTCTTTCACAGGAAATTATATCTGAGATACGAAATGAAAATTCTGCTTTAAACACAACTTGGGATGAAGTTATTTTTTTGTTTGAAGACATTTTGAACAACCAAGACCCCCAGAACAAGTTCTACCTTGATGACCCAGCCAAAGAGTTATACCTTGGAGATTCACAAAATCCTGAAAAAGAGTTTTACCATGATGATACTTGTTGTGAGTTATCAAAACAAAACCCACTGAACAAGTTCTACCTTGATGAGCCAGAATACAAGTCATACATTGGAGAGCCACAAATTTCTGAAAATTGGGAAAGGGGAGTTCTCCCTGATGGTCCGCAGTTATACTATGTGAGACACATCATAGAAACCCTAAAAAATTGTGAAACGGGAATTCTCCCCGATGGTCCGCAGTTATACTATGTGAGACATCACAGAAACCCTAAAAAATTGGGCAAGGAGAGTTCTCCCTGATGGTCCGCAGTTATACTATGTGAGACACATCACTGAAACCCTAAAAAATTGGGAAACGGGAATTCTCCCTGATGGTCCGCAGTTATACTATGTGAGACACATCACAGAAACCCTAAAAAATTGGGCAAGGAGAGTTCTCCCTGATGGTCCGCAGTTATACTATGTGAGACACATCATAGAAACCCTAAAAAATTGGGAAAGGGAAGTTTTCCCTGATGGTCCGCAGTTATACTATGTGAGACTTATCACGGAAACCCCCAATATTTCTGAAAATTGTGGTTCTACCTTGGAGACTTGGAAAGATGGTTATATTTTTGGAGACTCGGAATGGGGGTTTTGTTTTGATGACTCGGAATGTGATACCTATCTTGGAGGCTCAACAGGAATGTGGTTATACCTTGGGAACTTGGAAAGTTGGTTTTATTTTGGAGACTCTACCTGTGGGTTCCATCTTGGAGACTCTTTGCATTCTAAAGCAATGAACAATGTTCTTTGTTTAATGATGCTTGATTTAAGCAATATCAAGAAAGTTTGAGGAAGAAAATGCTGGAAAATTCTTTCTTCCCATTTCTACTTCTTCAAACTTGAAAGCCTTGAAAGACAGAATTGGAGGAAGAGGAAAAAAAATAAATGAAATACGTATTTAAAGAAGAAGAAAAAAAAGATTATGTTAGGGTTAGGGTGGGATTTTGAATGTGAGGGTTAGGGATGGGGTTGGGTTAGGGATGGGGTTGGGTTAGGGATGGGGTTGGGTTAGGGTGGGATTTTGAATGTGAGGGTTAGGGTTGGGGTTGGGTTAGGGATGGGGTTGGGTTAGGGTTGGGATTTTGAATGTGAGGGTTAGGGTTGGGTTAGGGATGGGGTTGGGTTAGGGATGGGGTTGGGTTGAGGATGGGGTTGGGTTGGGGATGGGGTTGGGTTAGGGATGGGGTTGGGTTGGGGATGGGGTTGGGTTGGGGATGGGGTTGGGTTGGGGATGGGGTTGGGTTCAGGATGGGGTTGGGCTAGGGATGGGTTTGGGTTTGGGATGGGGTTGGGTTAGGGATGGGGTTGGGTTAGGGATGGGGTTGGGTTAGGGATGGGGTTGGGTTAGGGTTTGTATATTATTATGACTCACTCACACATACACACACACAAAAGTTAAGCCCCAACTGAAAAGTTGAGGGATTCTGTGTTTGGGGTTCACAGATCTCAAGAACGTATCCCCATTGTACACACAAAAGTTAAGCCCCAACTGAAAAGTTGAGGGATTCTGTGTTTGGGGTTCACAGATCTCAAGAACATATCCCCATTGTACACACAAAAGTTAAGCCCCAACTGAAAAGTTGAGGGATTCTGTGTTTGGGGTTCACAGATCTCAAGAACGTATCCCCATTGTACACACAAACAAAAGTTAAGCCCCAACTGAAAAGTTGAGGGATTCTGTGTTTGGGGTTCACAGATCTATTCTCCTACGTTAAGCATTACATTTTATTTATTTATTTATTATTTTCAAGGGTATCATCTGCTTACTTGTGTTTTTTGTAATTCTTGTGAGTAAAATGAACCCAAGATTTCTTCCCCATTCATATCATATAATTTGTAAGTCCAAGGGACTGTATCCATTACATCAACAATTTTAAATAATTCATTAGTCCATCTCTTTGTATAACCTTTCTCAAAATGGCTTTTCCATCTGTATATTCTTACAATATCACCAACTTTGAACTTGGGCTTTCTCAAATTAATCTCCTTTTCATATTCTAATTTTGTAAATGTTTCTGATGGTTTTGATTTTGTTGATGAATGAACTGTATTATTGTAATTATCTACAATATTCTGGATTAAATATACCCATTGTTGAGAACCGAGTTGTGTGAATTTTTTATATAGTTTCTCTTTCAAAGTGCGATTAAAACGCTCAATAACAACTGCCTTTCCTTCATTAAAGGTGCTGTATAATTTAATATCCTCCCCCTTAAGAAATTTCATAAATATTTTGTTATAGAACTCTGTTCCCTCGTCAGTCCATAACTTCTTTGGTTTTCTTTTACTTTTACTAAATATTCCACTGAAAGCTAACATAAGAGTATTACCCCTTTTGTTTTTCAAAGGAACAACCCAGGCAAATCTACTCCTCAAATCAATAACGGTTAAAGCATACCTGTATCCCTTATCATTATTTAGTTCGATTAAATCAGCGGACCATATGTGGTCAGTGTATTTAGAAGAAACTTTCCTTCTTTTAAACTTTGTGATTATAGGTTTATGTAATTCATTAGCCAAAAGCTCCTCAGTCTTGATAACATCATTGGAGTTTAATAGTTTTTGGGGAATAACCAAGGCCAAGTTTCAATTTAACACTTATCATTTTTTTCACAATAAACCTATCAACTTTCTCTCTCAATGTAGGATTTCGTATCAAGGACAAATTATACAACATTTCTCTGTCTGCTTCATGTTTTTCATCCAATGTAGTGGTATTCCCATAAGCAATATCATGCTTCATACACACTTCATCAACCCTATTTATAGGCTTGGACCAAGGTTTAGGATTGTCAGCCTCATCTAATCTTTTATCCAGGTTTGTTCCAGGACCACAGAAAGAATATCCAGGTAGATGTAGTTCCCCAGGAATTCCAGTTGTAAATTTACTTCCTGACAGAAACTTTTGTATGTCTCCTCCACTTTTAGGAGAGATGAATTGGCACTTTTTAGAGCCACACACTTGACATATTCCTTTTTGATAAACTCTATTATTTTTAGCTTTAACATGAGATATTTTTAGATTTGGTTTTCTTTTTACATTTGAGACAATAATTCATATTTATTTATCAGAAAAATTCCGACAGAGTATCAAAACCTTTTTGGTTTTCAACATATACATTTCTATCTTAATTTTTCAAACATAAAGAATCCTTAGGAATGCCTTCACTCTCTCCTCCATTTATTTACAAATAAAAACTAACTAAAGTCAATAACACCAACATCATCAACTATATGACCTTTGTCTTCTTCATGTAAATCTCCTCGCTGAACTCATCTCAACCATTTTTAAAATCATTATCTTAGGAAGAGTCGTTAATTCTTTATTTTCCTCTTGAGATTGAGATTTGCGTTGAGATTGATTTATTGAGATTGAGATTATTGAGATTGCGTTGAGATTGATTTATTTGCTGTAATACACTCAATCTTTTACAAATCTCACTGATTTCCATCTTTTTATATTTTTCCTCCCTCTCTCTTTGCTCCCTTTCCTCCCTCTCCTCCTTCTCCTTTTTCTCCCTCTCATCCTTCTCCTTTTTCTCCCTCTCCTCCTTCTCCTTCTTCTCTCTTTCCTCCTCCCTTTTCTCTCTTTCCTCCTTCTCCCTTTTCTCTCTTTCCTCCTTCTCCCTTTTCTCCCTCTCCTCCTTTTTCTCCCTCTCCTCCTTCTCCTTTTTCTCCCTTTCCTCCTTCTCCTTTTTCTCCCTCTCCTCCTTCTCCTTTTTCTCCCTCTCCTCCTTCTCCTTTTTCTCCCTCTCCTCCTTCTCCCTTTTCTCTCTTTCCTCCTCCTTTTTCTCCCTTTCCACCTTCTCCTTTTTCTCCCTCTCCTCCTTCTCCATCTCCTCCTTCTCCTTTTTCTCCCTTTCCTCCCTCTCCTCCTTCTCCTTTTTCTCCCTCTCCTCCTTCTCCTTTTTCTCCCTTTCCTCCTTCTCCTCCTTCTCTCTTTCCTCCTTCTCTTCTTCAACTCCTTCCCTTGCTACCCTTAAGTTTGAACCCCAAAGAATATTATACATATACTCATCTGGATTTTGAGATATTCTTGTATCAATAATTATTTTTCTCATAATAGGATACCAATAAGATTTGTTGATGATTTCTAAAAGAGTTTTATATTTCATAACTTTGAGAAGTTCATTTTTATTTAATATTTTAAACAAGTCTCTATTTGTGGGTTTAGCAATATCGGTATAAGGCCAGTTTTTTATGACAAAATTCCCATGTATATGCTCCAAATCATAAGGTATGTAATACCGAGCACCCTTTTCTTGTAGGTATCCTTGAATACAAAAATTATAATTCTCTTGTAGTCTTCTTCCTACCATTTATGTATCAGAAATATATGTGAGATTAATATTATGACAGGTAATACCACCCCATCTTCCCACTACCAAATCGGTTTGTATTCCTCGGCTTTCTATCCTTATCTCATTACCTTCCTTCTTTGTCATGCTAACCATCGCTATACTATCATATATTTTTCTTTTCTTAAAATCATGTATTTGTTGTTTACTAATTGTACTTCCACATAAATCCTTATCCTCGCCAAGCGGATAATATTCTTCTTTACGAGACTGATTCAAATCATGTAGGTCTTCTACGTTTATTGAAAAATACCAATTATACCCTAAATCAGGCATATCATACCCCCATTTATTAATTCACATATTAACTATATGTCCTTCTTTATAAAATTCTATTGTAAGCAGGTAGTTAAATTCAATTGTAAGCAGGTAGTTAAATTCAATGAGGAAAGGTGTATGGTCAGTATAACCAGGTGTTGTGGTTGTAAATTTTACTTGTTTAACAAAACGTGCTGTTTTCTTTAAATATATATATTGTGATAAATCACTGAATCTAATTAAGTCATTCGCATCTGTAGGGTTTGGATAATTGATTAATTTATAAGTGTTCTTCATATTAATATTTTTACTTATACTATATTTTTGTCGTTCAGCCTGTGCCTTTGTATAATAATTTGATAAATCAATATCCTGAGAGGATTCTCCAAAGATAGAACCATCTTTTCCAACATAAGTCATTTATATTAGATTAAAAATGATATCATAAAAATTTTCATTTTTGTTGAGTTGAAATAATACATATAAACATAATTGACCACAACATTTAGAATTAATTTATTGAGCTTGAAATGTTTGATAAACACCATTCTGTAAGAATTGTATTACTTCAACAGGTGGTGGCATACCATAACTATCAAAATAATATTTATCCTGACTATTATGAATACAAACCCAATGAGAACCATTCTGTGTGTCTAAATTCATAATAATATTCTTTGTATACTTATTTATATGTATTAATTCATCTCTCATACAAATAACCACATTATCAATTTTTTGTGTTTTACAATACTTAGCTAGTTCTATATTTGACGTTGTATTCTTTCCAAATTGTTTAAACCATTTATCCATTTATTTATGAGAAAGATACAATCCATTACCCCATTTAGTTAGTTTAACACCCGCTTGAGCGATAGAGGGAAGCATATCTCCAACCAACAATCTAGCTTTTTCAGGTAGACTTTCAAGTTTTTGAGCAAAATCTACAATTACACCACTTCCACTAATTTGTTTCTCCAACTCCTTGTTATGTCTTTCCAATTCTTTTTGAGCTTTTAGTTGTGCCTTCCTTTCGTTAGCAGTTTTTACCCCTGCTGAAATACCACCAGTCAATGCTCCCGCCGCCCTTAAACCAGCAAATAAAGGAATTAGAAACGGGAGAAATCCTCCTCTTGACTCGTCTATTGAATATTTCTTTAACATAGGTTTTGTCATTTTAATTTTAAGTGAACCAGTATCATTTAGTGTTTTTACTTGTGTGTGTGAGTAAAACATCAATTCTTACAGCTCCTTTTCTTTGAATTGTATTAACATTAATAATACAAGGCTTTTGATTTTGAATACAAGATGTTAATTTATTAAGATTGATTTGATTAACATATACCCCTACCATTTATTTATGAGAAAAAACCTATGTGATATTAATCATAACACCATTATCTGTATTAATCTGTAATTCTGTTTCCTCCAAAAGCAAACAATAAGCATCAACTTCTTCATTCTCTCCTCTTTCAATGTATAGAGAAGTGTCCACTCTATTAGACTTTATAGTTTCTTTTTGAGAACTCAGGTCAATTGTGTAGATTGTATAAAGTTTTTGAAACGCAACCATATCCAAAATAGGGTTATTATTACCATTACTTTCACACACCTTTTGGTAAGACTTGTAGGCTTCCGCATAATCATTTTTTTCCCAATCAATTTCCAATCTATCTCGCGGATAAAATGTTCCATCAAGAGAAACCCGAAGTTGTTTCACCTTAGCATTATCACACAGCGCATTATTCTTATTAGTACCGTCCTCTCCATCTGGTTTTTTAAAAACGAGCCAGAGGTATCGTGGCTTTCCTTGAGGAACACCTAAATTCCAAGTGTAGGTAGTGTGTTCCAGTTTAACGTGTTGACATCTTCTTTTAAGGTATGATACATTTAGCGGGGTCTTTGAGTTAAGTCTTTTATTTAACATCTCCTCCATTTTAAGATTAGGAGTATATTCACTGATATACCAACACAAATCATTAATAACAAATTTATTATTGTCACCAAAAGCATTTTCAGCCCCAAAAAGCAACCTATTTACATTATCATTCCTTTGTAGTTGAAATCTAATTTTAAGACCATACAAAACTTTATCATAATCACAAAATCCAAATATACCTTTCAGAGGTACCGCTACGGTAAAACTATTCTCTACTTTTGTTTCATCATTATACATTGACTTCCTTTGACTATAACCAGGGTCAGCATTTGTTCCCGTTGACATATCAGGAATAAAACCTTCAACAGCTCCCTTACCCATTCTATCACTAAACGAATATAGTGTAAATTTCATCATTTCAGATGTAGCAGAGACATTAATCAACCGCTTCAACCTCTTGTGTTCCAATATACAGGCGAACACTATCAAACATTTTCCAGAAGAAATCATTTACGAGTGTAGCATTAGTGTTATTCGCAGCCTTAGTGAATTTAAATTTACACAGCAAGAAACTATCAGCGAGATTCAAGTAAGTTTGTTGATTTTTTATTTCAAAACTTTTTGTTCCATTTGAATTCCAGTCTGTTCCTGTTATAGCATTTACCTTAAAATAGTCTTCCTTTTTCGTGGAGTTTGAAATGATAATTGTCTCATCCAAATCATAGATGCTATCAATCGCTTCCATACTTGTATTTATATAGCATTAAAATCGTTGAAACCCTGACCCAAGTATTTTCATGATTTTTTGTCGTTCTTGTGAAGATAGTTGAGTTTTACCTTTTTAAATTTCTTTGATTGCTTGTAATTTATGAGACTCCTTTTGAGCATCTTTTATACTCTTTATAGCTCCTGCAACTGAGCCCACGGCAGAAGCAGTTGAACCAATTAGGTCTTTATGTTTAAGGATGGTTGAACCAATACCCATTAGAGTATCAATTATCCCATCTCCTTTATTTCTAAATTGATGTCCCACACCCCGTTGTCTCTTTGGTTTATAGTATCCTCTTCCAAGAAACATACCTTCACCCTTATAGTATGGTGAAAGGAACATCCCATCCCCTGTAATTATTTTATATTTTCCCAACTCGTGTTTTCTCACAATAACCATTGTTTATTTATTTAAAAAAACTTCACGAAGGTGAATTCTGATGGATATAATTTCTTCATTAAAGGAGATCATACGATTATCTTGATCGGTTATCCTAAAATTTACTCTGTATATGGTTTTTCCTGACACAGGTAAATAGACAAGATTTTTTGGTTCCATATTGAATTTATAACCAATCGGGGTTGAGTATGCACTGAATGAAAATATTGTATTTGTTCTTATTCCATCGTTATAAGCACCATCAATCAAATCACAATGAATTAATACTGAATTTATACCGGAGGATATTTGAATGACATTATCACTGTAAGACGTCTCGTTAGTTTCAATCTTTTTTGAAGAGAAACCCAATAGCTCTCTGAACGAATTTTCAATCGTGAAATCAACTTTATAATTATTTTTAAGTTTAATCGTTGATTTTGAAGTGTGTTTTTGAATATCTATTACCATATTTTTTGGTTCATCACCTTTTTCTTTCATAAGGCGAGAGACTTCTGAAGATATTTGAGAAATCTCGTAAGCTCCGGGTGAAACGGTTATAGTTTATATCCACTTCCTGGATTATAACTAAACTTGTTGTTTTTCTCTGTGATATTAAAAAGGGTATTGTAAGTCTCCATTGACAACAAAGAAGCCTCATATTCTTTTGTGGGGTCAAGTTGTAGTGGGTAAGGGAATGAAGCTGTGTAATCACTCATTGTGAAATTAAAACGAAGAATTGTGCTTCTCATCTTATTTAATATCGAATAAAATATCTTTGTATTGACATTTATTAATTATTTTCATATTAATCAACTGATATAAAATGGCTGAGGATTCATTAAAGCAATTGTTGTTTCCAGCCTTCTTACTACCTAACAACAATAATAGCCTCTTAACTAATTGTGATGGGTCATTTGGAAGAAAACTAACACCCGAACCAAGCTTACTTAAAGCATCAATAATATGTTTCTCCTTCTCATTCTTCTTCCTTTTACCAGCAACAGAAACTCCATAATCAAGTGCATTTAGCAACTCAATATACTCTCTATCTTCCTCTCTTTCCATATCAAGTGGTTCATCAAAATATTTTGAACCGCTGAATCCGGAGTTTGTTAGAAGAAACATGAATCTTGGAGTTAATTCAACATTTGGTTGAGCAGAACTTAAGAACACCAATTTATCATTAAATATCAATAACTTTTCTTTCACAAGATAGAACTGTGCTGGTTCTTCTGTTGGAATGAGACCAGCTCTGGTTTTTGAATCCGCTGAATATTCATTGTTTTGTAGAGCTTCCACAACATAATTAGGGGGTTGATTTACCTCCTCCAGTTTCCGAAATAATCCTTCATCATCATATTCTAATTCTCCAAGTTCTTGCTCTGTCATTTGACTAAAATCTTTGAGCATTTGAAGTTTTTTCGGAGTAAATTCTACCGTGGGAACTGTAGGTGAAATCGTTTGTTGAGTTTTTAAAAGTGGTTAAAAAAATTTCTCTTGTTTTCTTTCAAAGGCATCTTCACCAGTTAGTTTCTGTCTCCGTTTCTTCTTTATCTCTTCCTGTTGCTTTACAACTTTTGAAACTAACTCTTGATGTTCTTTAAACTTTCTCGTTCTTTCTTTGACATTCATTTTCTGTATTTATTTATTGAAAAATATCAGTTAGTATCTCATCTTGTTTCACAACAATATATTTATATTTTCCAATCGTGTGTTTCATATAATTTTCAAATTCTTTTTTACTACATAACGTAGAGCAATTATCTCTCCAAAAATTATTTACATCTATTGAATTTAATTTAAATAAAATAAAAGTATTAGCATTGTTTCTTATTGAGTGCCGAGGGAGTTGAAAATATGACTGACTGAGATAAATACAATTACAAGAAGAATGTCTCCCTCTTGTATAGTAGCTGTCCATTACTGTTTGGTTTCTCTCATTAACACAATCATCAAAGATGACGAGGTTCTTTTTTGATTTATCTAAATCTTGAGGTGAAGGTATATCATCTGTATTATCACTGAGAATACAAGTTATGGGTTTTGGTTTCGATTTTGATATCTGTGTATCACAAAATAATTGTATTATATCTTCAATATTATAATCATTTAGTTTGTTTTGAAGTTTAAATAAACCGATAATGTCTTCCTTTTTAAGACCCGCATTAAAACCCTGTGAGAGTAGCTGATACTCGGGTTGAAAACTTGACTTTGTAAAAATTATTAAATTATCATAAACTAAAAAATTAGGACCAAGGAGCATCTTTAAAAGTAAACAGGTTTTTCCACATCCGCTTGAACCAACTATTAGACATCTCAATGAATTTGGAATGTTTTTATGGTTATTAAATTTTATCTTATTTTACCAAACGGGTAAAAAATCATTCATTTATATATTTGGAAAACAAGTCATCTAACTTTTTTTGAGCTATTTTAGAAACTCTATATTTTATCCTGAGTTCAGGTTTAATTTCAAAATAATTCATTATTTTATTTATATAATATCTTGTATTAACATTTCCATTAAAATTATTTTGAATAATAAATATCATTAAACCCGTATACATTTCCTCAATACAAATAGTCTCTTCCCTTGAAAGAAATGGTGTATTATCATCACAATACCTAACATTCATCTCTCTTATTAATCTTGTAAAGTAATTCATTTTTGGTTCTAATTTAAAAGAGTTATATATATTTTTATATTTTTTATTATCATTAATTAAAATTAAATCACAGAAAATACATTGTTTATATGAACCCTCATTATTAAGCCCTATTCTATCACAAGCCGGACAATTCTCTAATTTATCATATGGAGAGTCTGGAAATTCTAAATATCCTTCAGAACTTATCATATTTAGATGGTAAATTTTTACTTAAACTAAACGCAAGTTTATTCATTAATAAATACAATGTTTCAAAGCACAAAAGACAAATTTCAATCAATCTCTACTTCGGTGGAAGATATAGAAAAATATGTCAAAGATGTTAAATTGAACAAAGATAAATATGGAAATTTTTGGGTAAAACCAGTTATGGAAAATAACATGAGCCCCTCTATTTCAATTAAAGGAATAGCTCTAACTATACCTGGAAAGACATCCATTAAAGTAAATGTAACAAAAGTTTCTCCTCTACTCCTGGCAATTTATTCAAAGCTTGAAAAAGTGATCGATCGCGATACTTTGAAAAAGAATGATAAGACCATCAACAATACTCGTGGAGAAATTTGTATTTACTTTAATAATCCAAAGGGTGTAGATCTAAGTAAAATTAATGATGTTAATATTTCTGGTGAAATGTCATTTCGTTCTATGATAGTTAGAGATTATTTAAAGATAACTTTTGATATTAAAAATGTAGAGATTGAATCTGTTAATGAAAGAAAGTATATAGATATTGATGGGAATATTTTTCCTGCTAATTAAATATGAGTCTTTACAACAGTGAAGATTTTACTATTTTATTGAACTCGGACGATAGTGATGATAGTATTTCATTGAACTCGGACGATGGTGATGATCGTATTTCATTGAACTCAGATGATAGTTATGATGCTAATAGTTTGTGCTCAAATGATAGTTATGAGAGTAGCTTTATTGATGACTCTGAGTATGATTTTGAGTATTCATGTGATAGTTATGACTCAGATGATTCTGAGTGAAAAAGTGTTTTAGTTTAAGTATAGTTTCATATATGGGTTTCATAAAAAGGCACTTTCTTCTATAAGTGTTTTACTTTAAGCACAGTTTCATCTTTAAAAAAGCCTCTAAAAAGGTGTTTTACTTTAAGTACAATTTTGCTATATAAATATGATCAAAGCAACGTATTGCGACATTTGTGAACAAGAATATAAACAATACAAAAGACACCTTAAAACTAACAAACACACATTTAATCTACTTCACCTACTAGCTCCTATTCAGAAGGAAACAAAATACTGTTCTGTCTGTCATAAAAATATCCTCAAGAAAGGCTTCGAAATACATCTTAAAACAAATCTACATTTATCAAATTTTATCACAACTAAAAACTCTGATGGCGCATTCAAAGGACATATTAAAATAAGTCTTTAACTTCAAACCTCCTGAACCAGAGTCTATAGTTGATGCTGTAGAAATAGTTAAACCTGCTGTTCAAACGTTGATTGAAAAAACACTAAAAGAAATGAAACCACTTAAATTTTATATGGGAGTAAAATGAGAAATGACAAAGGACGAAGGAGTTATAGATACACCATACATGAGAACTGAGCCACACTTTATATCTTCAAATCAAGATTTTAAAACATCAGGAGTCTATGATGAACTTCTTAAACAAGAGCAAGATGTGGATAATTCAATCGTAGGAAGTGGATTCAATATAGGAAAAATTATTTACATAGACATTCATATTCTTAAATCAGATCCTCTAAAAGCTTCTTCTTACATTAATTTACCCAGTGTTATCAAAAATAGAAAAGCAGTTATCAATATCAAAAATAAAGACAATAAATCTTTTCTCTGGTCTATTCTAGCACACTTACATCCTCCACATTTTCATGATGAAAGAGTATCTCATTATAAAAAATATGAGAATACATTAAATACGAAAGATCTAAAGTTTCCTATGGCTTTAAATGATATTCCTAAATTTGAAAAGATGAATAATTTATCAGTTAATGTTTATGGTCTAACAGAAACAAACAACATTCAGGTTTTAAAGCTTTCTGACAATTGTAAACAAACTCATATTAATCTTCTATATTTTATTTCAGAGGAAAATTCACATTATACATACATCAAAGATATTGCTAAATTAATAAAACCACAAGTATGTAAAAGAACAAATAAAATATATATTTGTTTGCGTTGTCTTAACTTCTTCCATACACAAGAAAGATTAGATAAACATTCAAATTATTGTGGTGAACATAAATCAACGGTAATCAATATGCCTAAAGAAGGCTCAAAGATCACATTCAAAGATGAAAAGAAAAAGATCAAACATCCATTTGTTATATATGCTGATTTTGAAAGTATTCTAGAAAAAATAGATACTGCTTCTCCAGATCCAAAAGAATCATACACAAATAAATATCAAAAACATACTCCTTGCGGTTTTTGTTATTATATCAAATCATCCGTTGGTGATAAATGATAGAGCTTGTTAGATAAAGTTGATAGAGCTTGTTGATGATAGAGCTTGTTGATAAAAGAGCTTGTTAGCTCTTTCACGAGCCTCGATTCAGTATACAAAAAACAAAAAAATATATATATATAACAAGTTAGAGGAGTATAGAGGCTCAAATACCCCAGAGGAGTTTGTGAAACGACTAGAAAAAGACTGTGTCCGATTAACCAAGATAATGAGAGAAACCAATAAACCAATGTCCTTGACGAGTGAACAGAAAAGGGAATTTAGAAAAAAAAATGTTTGTCATATTTGTGAGGAAAAAATTGGTGAAGGTCTAAAGGTTAGAGATCATTGTCATCTCACTGGTAAATATAGAGGTCCGGCTCATCAAAGTTGTAATATTAATTATAAACTCCCCTCTTTCATTCCAGTCTTTCTTCATAACAACGCTCATTATGATACGCATCTATTTATTAATGAACTTTCAAAGACATCTGGACACATTTCAGCAATTCCTAACACGGATCAGAAATACATTTCATTCACAAAAACAATTCACACATCTCCTATTACTCATATCAGATTTCTTGATACATTTAAATTCATGGCAAGTCCATTGGCTAACTTGGTTCAAAATCTAAAAGAGTTTCCATGTCTTTCAGAGTATTTTTCAGATAAAGATTTTCTAACACAAAAGGGAATTTACCCCTATGACTATATGGACTCATTTGAGAGATTTAATGAAACACAACTTCCTTCAAAAGAAAATTTCTATAACAAATTAAACAACAGTCATATATCTCATAAAGATTATGTACACGCACAAAATGTTTGGGAAAAATATAACATAAAGAATCTTGGCGAGTATCACGATTTGTATCTCAAAACTGATGTGCTTTTATTGGCCGATGTATTTGAAGCCTTTAGATCTGTTTGTCGCACTGTATATGGATTGGATCCTGCTCACTACTACACAGCACCTGGATTGGCTTGGAGCACGATGTTGAAAATGACAAAACAAGTTTTGGATTTGATAACCGATGTCGATATGCTTTTGATGATTGAAAAGGCAAAAAGAGGTGGAATTTCACAAGTATGCTCGAGTAGATACGCAAAAGCAAATAACAAATATCTTCCAAATTATGATTCAACGAAAAAGAGTTCTTACTTGATGTACTATGACGCGAACAACCTGTATGGCTGGGCAATGTCTCAGGCTCTTCCTTATGGAAAACTTAGATGGGTAAAGGAAAAAGACTACAAAAAGGTTTTACAAGATGTATGTATCTCTACACAAAAAGAATTGGATGATTCAAAGGTTGGTTATTATTTTGAGGTCGATTTAAAATATCCTGAAGAACTTCATATCAAACATAAAGATTTTCCATTTGCTTGTGAGAAAGAAAGTCCAAAGAAAGAATGGTTGAGTGATTACCAACGATCGTTTGATATAGGTGAATCAACAGAAAAATTACTTACTACATTATATAACAAGAAAAATTATGTTCTACACCAAAGAAATTTGCAACAATATTTATCAAAAGGTCGAAGAGTAGAGAAGATCCACAGGGTTCTAAAGTTCAATCAAAGTCATTGGCTAAAGGAGTACATTGATTTGAATACACAAAGAAGAACAGAGTCAAAAACAGATTTTGAGAAAGACATTTATAAATTGATGAATAATGCGGTCTTTGGTAAGACCATGGAGAACGTGAGGAACAGACAAAATATCAGACTAGCAACATCCTGGGAACAAGCATTAAAATATATTAATAGACCGAGTTTTACTCGTGCTGAGGTCTTTACTGAGAACTTTTGTGCGATCCATTTGATTAAAGAGAGTATTGAAATGGACAAACCTATTTATATTGGAACATCAATTCTTGATTTATCAAAGTCATTAATGTATGATTACTTTTATAATAACTTGAGGAAGAAATATCAAAATGATGTTAATCTACTTTATATGGATACAGATAGTTTTATTTTGAAAATTAATACTGATGATGTTTATTCAGACATGAAAGAGGACATTAATATCTATGATACAAGTAATTACAGTCCAGAGAGTGAGTTGTTCTCTTCTAAAAATAAAAAGGTGATTGGAAAGTTCAAGGATGAATTAGGAGGATATGTTATGAGTGAATTTGTGGGATTGAGGTCAAAGGCTTATGCTTATAAATACATTGTGAATAACGTTGAAAAGACTGATAAGAAGTTAAAAGGTGTAAAGGAAAATGTTATTAAAGAAACAATAAACTTTAAGGATTATTATAACTGTTTAACAACAAAGAAAGAAGAGTTTAGAAAGATTAATGGAATAAGAAGTTATAAACATCAATTATATACAGAAGAGATAAATAAGAAAGCATTAGGAGCTTTTGATGATAAGAGGTTTATTTTAGAAAATGGAATTGATAGTCTCCCTTATGGTTATATAAGTATATAAGTGATAAGTTAAAAAGGGGGTTAGGGATTTTAACGGGCTACCGCCACCTTTTTTTACGATTATATAAATGATAGAACCAAGTATCAACCAGACTAAAGAGTGGAGGTGTAATCAACCTTGGTATATAAATGGAAAACATAATGAATGTGAAAAATATCAAATAAGACTTATTGAAAAGGCAACTGGTAAAAAAGTTCACAAAACAAATAAGAGAATTAATTTAAATACCGGTGAGTTGGGTAAAAAAGATGGAAATATTTTTGAGTGGACAGAAAACTTTGATGGTTGTCAGGAAAATATATACTTTAATTTAAAAATGGTGTGTGGCACAGGAGGCGCTCAGACAATAACATTAAGGGAGGTTTATCATTTTATCTTAGCTCAGCTAAAATATCTTGATAAAGAACCAAACTCAAACATATACTTTGTTAATGTATTCGATGGTGAAGAGAGTTGTAGGAGAATTAAATTATTTCCTACGCATAAACAAATATTTGTAGGATCATTGTTTCAGTGGTCTACGAAACAACAATGATCATTGATAGTAAGAGTAAAAGTCCCATAAGACCAAGGGGGGCAGGAATAGAGGTGTTTATGGGAAATGAAGAAAAGTGATGGTGAGAGGAAAATTTACATGTAAGTGAATGGAGATTTGGAGGTTCAATGAAGGATTGGTTCCAAGTTGTTAGTGTTCAGCCTGGTACATCAAGATGGGTTTACCATTCAGCCCTAGCTCAATTAAAATATCTTCTTTATGTATTAGCCCAATTAGATTAATTGGCTCATAAGGCCAATAAGCTCATGGTTCAAAAGGCCAAAAGGCTCATAGAGTCTTTTGGATTAATAGGGGTGTTTTCCAAAAGTGGGAAAAGACAGGGGGGTAAACGACATTAGATAGGGATTTCCCATGTTAAATGGGTTTGTCCCAGGAACAACATTTATCATCTACTGACGTTTTTGAGCAGGACCGTTGAATATGAAAGGAAGATAACTTAGAAATCAAGGCTGGATGCCAGACAGTATGAAATGCTCAAGAGATATCCAGAGACAGGGCTCTAACCTTTTGCTTGTGGTTCAAGCCATCTTCCCACTGCTGTGGCAGGAGCAACATATCCAAAGTGGAATATCCAGGTCAGAACCCAAACTGTTTGTCAGAGATGAGCACGATAGTCCCTTAGATCAGCTGCAATTGTGGACTCCATTATTTTGTTTATGATGGGGAGAAGACTGATAAGTCTTGGTTGAGGGGATCAGTTTTGCAACCTTTCTTATGGATAGAAGTGATTTTTGCAACTTTCCAAAATGGATAAAGTTGGCCATCCAAGAAGGACATGCAAAAGAGAGAGAATAGGATAGGACTGAAGTGCAGTTCCTGAGGATTACAACACTTATTCCATCAGGACTCATTATGGAAGAAATGTCAAGCTGGGTAAGAAACATCTCCACGATGGCAGGGGTGAGGTACACATGTTGAATAGAACATTCTGTAATTATGGTATGGGTGGGTTCTGGAAGGGACATAATTGAGGCTTTACCTTTTTGAGTGAACAGAGTTTAAGAACTGATTTTTCTCAAGCAGCAGAGACATGACTCCTTCCTTCAGGAAGGAGGCAATGGAAGTAGCATGTGTACCAGAGACAGACCTAAACAACCCTCACCATAGGCTTTTGAAGACAGTAAAAGGCCAGAGAACTTGCATCGCAGGCCAGTCTGATGTTGGACCCCAGAGTTTTAGAACAGATACGTAACGGTTCCCAGCAGATAAATAACAGATACATAACGGAGTGTGGACTGCAGGTTACCATCGGTAAGGTTTGCTGCTTCTGCTGTACACAGCATGTGACTGCAAGTTCACATCAAGAAACACAAAAACAAGTGTGAAAAGTGTTTCTCAACACTAACATGAGGGCAAAAAGTGGTTTTGCAACATGAGCGCAAGCATGAAAAATGGTTTTGCAACACCAGTGCAAGTGCCGAAAGTGTTTTGCAACACTAACACACGTGCTAAAAGTGGTTTTGAACACAAACAGGAGCATGAAAAGTGTTTTTCAACACTAGCACAAGAGCAAAACGTGCTTCTCAACACCAGCACAAGTGCAGAAAGTGTTTTTACCACTAAGAGGAGTGCGAAAAGTGTTTTTTGCAACATTAGCGCAAGTGCAGAAAGTGGTTTTCAATGGCAGCACAAGTGCGAAAATTGGTTCTGCAACTAGCACAATTGCGGAAAGTGGTTTTCAACGCCAGCACAAGTGCGGAAAGTGGTTATGCAACTAGCACAATTGCGGAAAGTGGTTTTCAACGCCAGCACAAGTGCGGAAAGTGGTTATGCAACACTAACACAAGTGAGAAAAGAATTTTTTAACGCGAAGAGGAGTGCAAAAGTGGTTTTCAACACGAGTGCAAGTGCGGAAAGTGGTTTTCAACATGAGTGCAAGTGCGAAAAGTGTGTTGCAACACTGATAACGGAGTGTGGACTGCAGGTTACCATCGGTAAGGTTTGCTGCTTCTTCTGCTGTTCAAAGCATGTGACTGCAAGTTCACATCAAGAAGCAGCATAGACTTGGTCATATGTTTTGACTGTTATAGTCAAAGGTCCGCACTCGTTTCAACCCACATTTCGCGCTTGCGTGTTGAAAACCACTTTTCGCAATTGTGTTAGTGTTGCAAAACCACTGCTTGCACTTGTGTTCGTGTTGCAAAACTACTTTCCGTACATATGCTGGCGTTGAAAACCACTTTCTGCGCTTGAGATAATTTTACAGAAGAACTTTTTGCTCTTGTTTTAGTGTTGCGTGGCCACTTTCTGCGCTTCTCTTATTGGTAAAACCACTTTCCGCACTCGTGCTCATGTTGCAAAACCACTTTTTGCACTTGTATTATTGTTGCAAAACCCACTTTCCGCACTTGTGCTGGCTTTGTAAACCACTTTTTGCACTTGAGCTAGTGTTGGAGAAACACTTTTTGCTCTTTTTGAAAACCACTTTTTGCTGCTGGTGTTGAAAACCACTTTCCGCACTTGTGCTAGCATTGAAAACCACTTTACACACTTAAGCTAGTGTTGCAGAACCACATTTTGCACTCCTCTTAGTGTTGAAAAACACTCGCCGCACTTCTGATGGCATTGAAAACCATTTTCCGAGCTTGCGCTGGTGTTACAAAACCACTTTCCGCACTCGTGCTAGTGTTGAAAAGCACTTTCCACACTTGTGCTAGTGTTGAAAACCACTTTCTGCACTTCTGCTGGCGTTGAAAACCACTTTTCGGACTTGTGTTAGTGTTTCTAAACTACTTTCCACACATGTGTTGGCATTGAAACTTTCCATCCGCGCTTGCGCCAGTGTTGCAAAACCACTTTACGCTCTCATGGTTGTGTTGAAAAACACTTTTCGCACTTGCGCTGGTGTTGCAGAACCATTATTTGCACTACGCTTAGTGTTGAAAACCACTTTTCGCACTTGTGTTAGTGTTGCAAAACCACTTTAGGCACTTGTGTTAGTGTTGCCAAACCTCTTTAGGCACTTGCGTTAGTGTTGAAAACCTCTTTTCGCACTTGTGTTTGTGTTTAAAACCGCTTTTCGCACTTGTGTTAGTGTTGCAAAACCACTTTCCGCACGTATGCTGGCGTTGAAAACCACTTTCTACACTTGTGTTAGTTTTGAAAACCACTTTTCGCACTTGTGTTAGTGCTGCAAAACCACTTTCCGCATTTGTGTTAGTGTTGCAAAACCACTTTCCGCACGTATGCTGGCAATGAAGATCCACTTTCCACACTTGTGCTAGTATCGAAAAACACTTTTCACACTTGGGTTAGTGTTGCGAAATCACTTTTTGCACTTGTGATATTGTTGCAAAAACCACCTTCCGCACTTGTGCTGGCTATGAAAACAACTTTCCACATTTGTGCTGGGGTTTCAAAAAAAAAATCCACACATGCGTTGGCGTTGAATCTTTCCATCCGCGCTTGCACCAGTGTTGCAAAACCACTTTCCGCACTCGTGTTATTGTTGAAAACCACTTTTCACACTTGTGTTCGTGTTACAAAACCACTTTCCGCACTTCTGCCAACATTGTAAACCACTTTATGGACTTGTGTTGGTGTTTCAAAACCACTTTCCACACATGTGCTGGCGTTGAAAATCATTATCCGAGCTCCCGCTCATGTTGCAAAACCACTTTTTGCCCTCATGTTAGTGTTGAAAAACACTTCTCGCACTTGCGCTGGTGTTGCAGAACCACTTTTCGCAATCCTCTTAGTGTTTAAAAACACTTTTCGTACTTGTGTTAGTGTTCAAAACCACTCTTCGCACTTGTGTTAGTGTTGCAAAACCACTTTCCGCACGTATGCTGGTGAAGAAAATCACTTTCCGCACATATCCTGGCGTTGAAAACCACTTTCCGCACTTGAGCTGGTGTTGCAGAAGAATGTATTGCTCTTGTGTTAGTGTTGCGTGACCACTTTCCGCACTTCTCTTTTTGGGAAGACCACCTTCCGCACTTGTGCTGGCATTGACAACCACTTTCCGCAGTTGAGCTGGTGTTGCAGAAGTACTTTCCGCACTTGTTCTGACGTTGAAAACCACTTTTTGCACTTGTGTTAGTGTTTCAAAACCACTTTCGACACTTGCGCTGGCGTTGCAGAATCACTTTTTGCTCTTGTGCTGGTGTTGACAACCACTTTCCGCATTTCTGCTGGCATTGAAAACCACTTTCCCTACTTAAGCTAGTGTTGCAGATCCACTTTCGCACTCCTCTTAGTGTTGAAAAGCACTTTTCGCACTTGTGTTAGTGTTGAAAACCACTTTTGCACTTGTGTTAGTGATCAAAACCACTTTTCGCACTTATGTTAGTGTTGAAAACCACTTTCCGCACCTCAGATAGTGTTGCAGAAGAACGTTCCGCACTTGTGTTAGTGTCGAAAACCACTTGCCGCACTCGTGCCAGTGCTGAAAACCACTTTCCACTCTTGTGCTTGTGTTGAAAACCACTTTCCGCACTCGTGCTAGTGTTGAAAACCACTTTCCACACTTGTGCTAGTGTTGAGTAACACTTTTCACACTTTGTGTTTGTATTGCAGAACCACTTTTCGCAGTCCTCTTAGTGTTGAAAAACACTTTTCGCACTTGCGCTGGTGTTGCAAAACCACTTTCCACACTCGTGCTAGTGTTGAAAACCACGTTCCACACTTGTGCTAGTGTTGAAAAACACTTTTCACACTTGTGTTAGTGTTGCAAAACCACTTTTTGCACTTGTGTTAGTGTTTCAAAATCACTTTCCACACTTGAGCTATTGTTGTAGAACTACTTTTTGCTCTTGTGCTGGTGTTGAAAACCACTTTCCGCTCGTGAGCTTGTGTTAAAAACCACGTTCCACACTTGTGCTCGTCTTGAATAACACTTTTCACACTTTTGTTAGTGTTGAAAAACACTTTTCACACTTGTGTTAGTGTTGCAAAATCCACCTTCCGCACTTCTGCTGGCTTTGAAAACCAATTTTCGCACATGAGCAAGTGTTGCAAACCACTTTTTGCACTTGTGTTAGTGTTTCAAAATCACTTTCAACACTTGAGCTATTGTTGTAGAACTACTTTTTGCTCTTGTGCTGGTGTTGAAAACCACTTTCCGCACTCGTGTTAGTGTTGCAAAAACCACTTGCCGCACTTGTGCTGGTGTTGCAAAACCACTTTTCGCACTTGTGTTATTGTTGCAAAACGTACCTTCCGCACTTGTGCTAGTGTTGAAAACCACTTTTCGCAATTGTGCTCGTGTTGAAAACCACTTTCCGCACTTGTGCTGGCTTTGAAAACCACTTTTCGCACGTGAGCTTGTGTTAAAAACCACTTTCCACACTTGTGCTCGTCTTGAATAACACTTTTAACACTTGTGTTAGTGTTGCAAAAGTACTTTTTCCACTCATGTTAGTGTTGCAAAACCACTTTTGCACTTGTGTTATTGTTGCAAAACCCACTTTCCGCACTTGTGCTGGCTTTGAAAACCACTTTTCGCACGTGAGCTTTTGTTAAAAACCACGTTCCACACTTGTGCCCGTCTTGAATAACACTTTTCACATTTGTCTTAGTGTTGCAAAACCACTTTTTGCACTCGTGTTAGTGTTGCAAAAACCATTTTCCGCACTTGTGCTGGCTTTGAAAACCACTTTTCACACGTGAGCTTGTGTTAAAAACCACTTTCCACACTTGTGCTCGTCTTGAATAACACTTTTCACACTTGTCTTAGTTTTGCAAAACGACTTTTTGCACTCATGTTACTGTTGCAAAAACCACTTTCCGCACTTGTGCTGGTGTTGCAAAACCACTTTTCGCACTTGTGTTATTGTTGCAAAACTTACCTTCCGCACTTGTGCTCGTGTTGAATAACACTTTTCACACTTGTCTTAGTGTTGCAAAACCACTTTTCGCACTTGTGTTAGTGTTGAAAAACCACTTTTCGCACTTGTGTTGGTGCAGGAAACCACTTTTGCACTTGTATAAGTGTGGAAAAAACACTTTTTGCACTTGTGATAGTGTTGAAAAACCACTTTTCGCACTTGTGTTAGTGTTGAAAAACCACTTTTCGCACTTGTGTTGCTGCAGGAAACCACTTTTGCACTTGTATTCGTGTGGAAAAACCACTTTTCGCAGTTGTGTTAGTGTTGAAAAACCACTTTTCGCACTTGTGTTGGTGCAGGAAACCACTTTTGCACTTGTATTAGTGTGGAAAAAACACTTTTTGAACTTGTGATAGTGTTGAAAAACCACTTTTCGCACTTGTGTTATTGTTGAAAAACCACTTTTCGCACTTGTGTTAGTGTTGAAAAACCACTTTTCGCACTTGTGTTGGTGCAGGAAACCACTTTTGCACTTGTATTAGTGTGGATAAAACACTTTTTGCACTTGTGATAGTGTTGAAAAACCACTTTTCGCACATGTGTTAGTGTTGAAAAACCACTTTTCGCACTTGTGTTGGTGCAGGAAACCACTTTTGCACTTGTATTAGTGTGGAAAAACGACTTTTCGCACTTGTGTTAGTGTTGAAAAACCACTTTTCGCACTTGTGTTAGTGTTGAAAAACCACTTTTCGCACTTGTGTTGGTGCAGGAAACCACCTTTGCACTTGTATTAGTGTGGAAAAAACACTTTTTGCACTTGTGATAGTGTTGGATATCCACTTTTCGCACTTGTGTTAGTGTTGAAAAACCACTTTTCGCACTTGTGTTGGTGCAGGAAACCACTTTTGCACTTGTATTAGTGTGGAAAAACCACTTTTCGCACTTGTGTTAGTGTTGAAAAACCACTTTTCGCACTTGTGTTAGTGTTGAAAAACCACTTTTCGCACTTGTGTTGGTGCAGGAAACCACTTTTGCACTTGTATTAGTGTGGAAAAAACACTTTTTGCACTTGTGATAGTGTTGAAAAACCACTTTTCGCACTTGTGTTAGTGTTGAAAAACCACTTTTCGCACTTGTGTTGGTGCAGGAAACCACTTTTGCACTTGTGTTGGTGTTGAAAACCACTTTTCGCACTTGTGTTAGTGTTGAAAAACCACTTTTCGCACTTGTGTTGGTGCAGGAAACAACTTTTGCACTTGTATTAGTGTGGAAAAAACACTTTTTGCACTTGTGATAGTGTTGAAAAACCACTTTTCGCAGTTGTGTTAGTGTTGAAAAACCACTTTTCGCACTTGTGTTAGTGTTGAAAACCCACTTTTCGCACTTGTGTTGGTGCAGGAAACAACTTTTGCACTTGTATTAGTGTGGAAAAACCACTTTTCGCACTTGTGTTAGTGTTGAAAAACCACTTTCCGCACTTGTGTTAGTGTTGAAAAACCACATTTCGCACTTGTGTTGGTGCAGGAAACCACTTTTGCACTTGTATTAGTGTGGAAAAAACACTTTTCGCACTTGTGTTAGTGTTGAAAAACCACTTTTCGCACTTGTGTTAGTGTTGAAAAACCACTTTTCGCACCTGTGTTGGTGCAGGAAACCACTTTTGCGCTTGTATTAGTGTGGAAAAAACACTTTTCGCACTTGTGATAGTGTTGAAAAACCACTTTTCGCACTTGTGTTGGTGCAGGAAACAACTTTTGCACTTGTATTAGTGTGGAAAAAACACTTTTTGCACTTGTGATAGTGTTGAAAAACCACTTTTCGCACTTGTGTTGGTGCAGGAAACCACTTTTGCACTTGTATTTGTGTG
Source organism: Myxine glutinosa (assembly GCF_964187855.1). Classification (NCBI taxonomy): domain Eukaryota; kingdom Metazoa; phylum Chordata; class Myxini; order Myxiniformes; family Myxinidae; genus Myxine; species Myxine glutinosa. The sequence continues at coordinate 98,999,464 of NC_136264.1, read as the reverse complement.
GAAAAACCACTTTTCGCACTTGTGTTAGTGTTGAAAAACCACTTTTCGCACTTATGTTAGTGTTGAAAAACCACTTTTCGCACTTGTGTTGGTGCAGGAAATCACTTTTGCACTTGTATTAGTGTGGAAAAAACACTTTTTGCACTTGTGATAGTGTTGAAAAACCACTTTCCACACTTGTGCTCGTCTTGAATAACACTTTTCACACTTGTGTTAGTGTTGAATAACACTTTTCACACTTGTGTTAGTGTTGCAAAACCACCTTTTGCACATGTGTTATTGTTGCAAAACCCACCTTCCGCACTTGTGCTGGCTTTGAAAACCACTTTTCACACTTGAGCAAGTGTTGCAAACCACTTTTCGCACATGAGCTTGTGTTAAAAACCACTTTCCACACTTGTGCCCGTCTTGAATAACACTTTTAACTCTTGTGTTAGTGTTGCAAAAGCATTTTTTCCACTCGTGTTAGTGTTGCAAAACCCACTTTCCGCACTTGTGTTGGCTTTGAAAACCACTTTTCGCACTTGAGCGAGTGTTGCAGAATCACTTTTCGCCCTCGTGCTGGTGTTGAAAACCACTTTCCACACTTGTGCTGGTGTTGAAAAACACTTTTCACACTTGTGTTGCAAAACCACTTTTTGCACTTGTGTTGTTGTTGCAAAACCCACTTCCCGCACTTGTGCTGGCTTTGAAAACCACTTTTCGCACGTGAGCTTGTGTTACAAACCACTTTCCACACTTGTGCTCGTCTTGATTAACACTTTCCACACTTGTGTTAGTGTTCCAAAACCACTTTTTGCACGCGTGTTAGTGTTGCAAAAACCACTTTCCACACTTGTGCTGGCTTTGAAAACCACTTTTCAGACGTGAGCTTGTGTTAAAAACCACTTTCCAACTTGTGCTCATCTTGAATAACACTTTTAACACTTGTGTTAGTGTTGCAAAAGCACTTTTTCCACTCGTGTTAGTGTTGCAAAACCCACTGTCCGCACTTGTGCTGGATTTGAAAACCACTTTTCACATGTGAGCTTGTGTTAAAACCACTTTCCACACTTGTGGTCGTCTTGAATAACAATTTTCACACTTGTCTTGGTGATGCAAAACCACTTTTTACACTCATGTTACTGTTGCAAAAACCACTTTCCGCACTTGTGCTGGTGTTGCAAAACCACTTTTCGCACTTGTGTTATTGTTGCAAAACTTACGTTCCGCACTTGTGCTCGTGTTAAAAACCACTTTCCACACTTGTGCTCGTCTTGAATAACACTTTTCACACTTGTCTTAGTGTTGCAAAACCACTTTTTGCACTCATGTTACTGTTGCAAAACCACTTTCTGCACTTGTGCTGGTGTTGCAAAACCACTTTTTGCACTTGTGTTATTGTTGCAAAACCCTCTTTCCGCACTTGTGCTGGCTTTGAAAACCACTTTTCGCTCGTGAGCTTGTGTTAAAAACCACGTTCCACACTTGTGCTCGTCTTGAATAACACTTTTCACACTTTTGTTAGTGTTGAAAAACACTTTTCACACTTGTGTTAGTGTTGCAAAATCCACCTTCCGCACTTGTGCTGGCTTTGAAAACCAATTTTCGCACATGAGCAAGTGTTGCAAACCACTTTTTGCACTTGTGTTAGTGTTTCAAAATCACCTTCCACACTTGAGCTATTGTTGTAGAACTACTTTTTGCTCTTGTGCTGGTGTTGAAAACCACTTTCCGCACTCGTGTTAGTGTTGCAAAAACCACTTGCCGCACTTGTGCTGGTGTTGCAAAACCACTTTTCGCACTTGTGTTATTGTTGCAAAACGTACCTTCCGCACTTGTGCTAGTGTTGAAAACCACTTTTCGCAATTGTGCTCGTGTTGAAAACCACTTTCCGCACTTGTGCTGGCTTTGAAAACCACTTTTCGCACGTGAGCTTGTGTTAAAAACCACTTTCCACACTTGTGCTCGTCTTGAATAACACTTTTAACACTTGTGTTAGTGTTGCAAAAGCACTTTTTCCACTCATGTTAGTGTTGCAAAACCACTTTTGCACTTGTGTTATTGTTGCAAAACCCACTTTCCGCACTTGTGCTGGCTTTGAAAACCACTTTTCGCACGTGAGCTTTTGTTAAAAACCACGTTCCACACTTGTGCCCGTCTTGAATAACACTTTTCACATTTGTCTTAGTGTTGCAAAACCACTTTTTGCACTCGTGTTAGTGTTGCAAAAACCATTTTCCGCACTTGTGCTGGCTTTGAAAACCACTTTTCACACGTGAGCTTGTGTTAAAAACCACTTTCCACACTTGTGCTCGTCTTGAATAACACTTTTCACACTTGTCTTAGTGTTGCAAAACGACTTTTTGCACTCATGTTACTGTTGCAAAAACCACTTTCCGCACTTGTGCTGGTGTTGCAAAACCACTTTTCGCACTTGTGTTATTGTTGCAAAACTTACCTTCCGCACTTGTGCTCGTGTTGAATAACACTTTTCACACTTGTCTTAGTGTTGCAAAACCACTTTTCGCACTTGTGTTAGTGTTGAAAAACCACTTTTCGCACTTGTGTTGGTGCAGGAAACCACTTTTGCACTTGTATAAGTGTGGAAAAAACACTTTTTGCACTGTGATAGTGTTGAAAAACCACTTTTCGCACTTGTGTTAGTGTTGAAAAACCACTTTTCGCACTTGTGTTGCTGCAGGAAACCACTTTTGCACTTGTATTCGTGTGGAAAAACCACTTTTCGCAGTTGTGTTAGTGTTGAAAAACCACTTTTCGCACTTGTGTTGGTGCAGGAAACCACTTTTGCACTTGTATTAGTGTGGAAAAAACACTTTTTGCACTTGTGATAGTGTTGAAAAACCACTTTTCGCACTTGTGTTATTGTTGAAAAACCACTTTTCGCACTTGTGTTAGTGTTGAAAAACCACTTTTCGCACTTGTGTTGGTGCAGGAAACCACTTTTGCACTTGTATTAGTGTGGAAAAAACACTTTTTGCACTTGTGATAGTGTTGAAAAACCACTTTTCGCACATGTGTTAGTGTTGAAAAACCACTTTTCGCACTTGTGTTGGTGCAGGAAACCACTTTTGCACTTGTATTAGTGTGGAAAAACGACTTTTCGCACTTGTGTTAGTGTTGAAAAACGACTTTTCGCACTTGTGTTAGTGTTGAAAAACCACTTTTCGCACTTGTGTTGGTGCAGGAAACCACTTTTGCACTTGTATTAGTGTGGAAAAACCACTTTTCGCACTTATGTTAGTGTTGAAAAACCACTTTTCGCACTTGTGTTAGTGTTGAAAAACCACTTTTCGCACTTGTGTTAGTGTTGAAAAACCACTTTTCGCACTTGTGTTGGTGCAGGAAACCACCTTTGCACTTGTATTAGTGTGGAAAAAACACTTTTTGCACTTGTGATAGTGTTGAATATCCACTTTTCGCACTTGTGTTAGTGTTGAAAAACCACTTTTCGCACTTGTGTTGGTGCAGGAAACCACTTTTGCACTTGTATTAGTGTGGAAAAACCACTTTTCGCACTTGTGTTAGTGTTGAAAAACCACTTTTCGCACTTGTGTTAGTGTTGAAAAACCACTTTTCGCACTTGTGTTGGTGCAGGAAACCACTTTTGCACTTGTATTAGTGTGGAAAAAACACTTTTTGCACTTGTGATAGTGTTGAAAAACCACTTTTCGCACTTGTGTTAGTGTTGAAAAACCACTTTTCGCACTTGTGTTGGTGCAGGAAACCACTTTTGCACTTGTGTTGGTGTTGAAAACCACTTTTCGCACTTGTGTTAGTGTTGAAAAACCACTTTTCGCACTTGTGTTGGTGCAGGAAACAACTTTTGCACTTGTATTAGTGTGGAAAAAACACTTTTTGCACTTGTGATAGTGTTGAAAAACCACTTTTCGCAGTTGTGTTAGTGTTGAAAAACCACTTTTTGCACTTGTGTTAGTGTTGAAAACCCACTTTTCGCACTTGTGTTGGTGCAGGAAACAACTTTTGCACTTGTATTAGTGTGGAAAAACCACTTTTCGCACTTGTGTTAGTGTTGAAAAACCACTTTCCGCACTTGTGTTAGTGTTGAAAAACCACATTTCGCACTTGTGTTGGTGCAGGAAACCACTTTTGCACTTGTATTAGTGTGGAAAAAACACTTTTCGCACTTGTGTTAGTGTTGAAAAACCACTTTTCGCACTTGTGTTAGTGTTGAAAAACCACTTTTCGCACTTGTGTTGGTGCAGGAAACCACTTTTGCACTTGTATTAGTGTGGAAAAAACACTTTTCGCACTTGTGATAGTGTTGAAAAACCACTTTTCGCACTTGTGTTGGTGCAGGAAACAACTTTTGCACTTGTATTAGTGTGGAAAAAACACTTTTTGCACTTGTGATAGTGTTGAAAAACCACTTTTCGCATTTGTGTTAGTGTTGAAAAACCACTTTTCGCACTTGTGTTGGTGCAGGAAACCACTTTTGCACTTGTATTTGTGTGGAAAAACCACTTTTCGCACTTGTGTTAGTGTTGAAAAACCACTTTTCGCACTTGTGTTAGTGTTGAAAAACCACTTTTCGCACTTGTGTTGGTGCAGGAAATCACTTTTGCACTTGTATTAGTGTGGAAAAAACACTTTTTGCACTTGTGATAGTGTTGAAAAACCACTTTCCACACTTGTGCTCGTCTTGAATAACACTTTTCACACTTGTGTTAGTGTTGAATAACACTTTTCACACTTGTGTTAGTGTTGCAAAACCACCTTTTGCACATGTGTTATTGTTGCAAAACCCACCTTCCGCACTTGTGCTGGCTTTGAAAACCACTTTTCGCACTTGAGCAAGTGTTGCAAACCACTTTTCGCACGTGAGCTTGTGTTAAAAACCACTTTCCACACTTGTGCCCGTCTTGAATAACACTTTTAACTCTTGTGTTAGTGTTGCAAAAGCATTTTTTCCACTCGTGTTAGTGTTGCAAAACCCACTTTCCGCACTTGTGTTGGCTTTGAAAACCACTTTTCGCACTTGAGCGAGTGTTGCAGAATCACTTTTCGCCCTCGTGCTGGTGTTGAAAACCACTTTCCACACTTGTGCTGGTGTTGAAAAACACTTTTCACACTTGTGTTGCAAAACCACTTTTTGCACTTGTGTTGTTGTTGCAAAACCCACTTCCCGCACTTGTGCTGGCTTTGAAAACCACTTTTCGCACGTGAGCTTGTGTTACAAACCACTTTTTGCACGCGTGTTAGTGTTGCAAAAACCACTTTCCACACTTGTGCTGGCTTTGAAAACCACTTTTCAGACGTGAGCTTGTGTTAAAAACCACTTTCCAACTTGTGCTCATCTTGAATAACACTTTTAACACTTGTGTTAGTGTTGCAAAAGCACTTTTTCCACTCGTGTTAGTGTTGCAAAACCCACTGTCCGCACTTGTGCTGGATTTGAAAACCACTTTTCACACGTGAGCTTGTTTTTTTTTTTTTTTTTTTTTTTTTTTTTTTGTATACAAGATCGAGGCTCGTGAAAGAGCGAACAACCACTTTCCACTTAAACCACTTGTGCTGGCCTTCCAACTTCCAACAACTTCCAACTTTCCACCTTCCAACTTGTGCTGGCTTTGAAAACCAATTTTCGCACATGAGCAAGTGTTGCAAACCACTTTTTGCACTTGTGTTAGTGTTTCAAAATCACTTTCCACACTTGAGCTATTGTTGTAGAACTACTTTTTGCTCTTGTGCTGGTGTTGAAAACCACTTTTCGCACTCGTGTTAGTGTTGCAAAAACCACTTGCCGCACTCGTGCTGGTGTTGCAAAACCACTTTTCGCACTTGTGTTATTGTTGCAAAACGTACCTTCCGCACTTGTTCTAGTGTTGAAAACCACTTTTCGCAATTGTGCTCGTGTTGGAAACCACTTTCCGCACTTGTGCTGGCTTTGAAAACCACTTTTCGCACGTGAGCTTGTGTTAAAAACCACTTTCCACACTTGTGCTCGTCTTGAATAACACTTTTAACACTTGTGTTAGTGTTGCAAAAGCACTTTTTCCACTCATGTTAGTGTTGCAAAACCACTTTTGCACTTGTGTTATTGTTGCAAAACCCACTTTCCGCACTTGTGTTGGCTTTGAAAACCACTTTTCGCACATGAGCTTTTGTTAAAAACCACGTTCCACACTTGTGCCCGTCTTGAATAACACTTTTCACATTTGTCTTAGTGTTGCAAAACCACTTTTTGCACTCGTGTTAGTGTTGCAAAAACCACTTTCCGCACTTGTGCTGGTGTTGCAAAACCACTTTTCGCACTTGTGTTATTGTTGCAAAACTTACCTTCCGCACTTGTGCTCGTGTTGAAAACCACTTTTCGCACTTGTGCTCGTGTTCAAAACCACTTTCCGCACTTGTGCTGGCTTTGAAAACCACTTTTCGCATGTGAGCTTGTGTTAAAAACCACTTTCCACACTTGTGCTCGTCTTGAATAACACTTTTCACACTTGTCTTAGTGTTGCAAAACGACTTTTTGCACTCATGTTATTGTTGCAAAAACCACTTTCCGCACTTGTGCTGGTGTTGCAAAACCACTTTTCGCACTTGTGTTATTGTTGCAAAACTTACCTTCCGCACTTGTGCTCGTGTTAAAAACCACTTTCCACACTTGTGCTCGTCTTGAATAACACTTTTCACACTTGTCTTAGTGTTGCAAAACCACTTTTTGCACTCATGTTACTGTTGCAAAACCACTTTCTGCACTTGTGCTGGTGTTGCAAAACCACTTTTTGCACTTGTGTTATTGTTGCAAAACCCTCTTTCCGCACTTGTGCTGGCTTTGAAAACCACTTTTCGCTCGTGAGCTTGTGTTAAAAACCACGTTCCACACTTGTGCTCGTCTTGAATAACACTTTTCACACTTTTGTTAGTGTTGAAAAACACTTTTCACACTTGTGTTAGTGTTGCAAAATCCACCTTCCGCACTTGTGCTGGCTTTGAAAACCAATTTTCGTACATGAGCAAGTGTTGCAAACCACTTTTTGCACTTGTGTTAGTGTTTCAAAATCACTTTCCACACTTGAGCTATTGTTGTAGAACTACTTTTTGCTCTTGTGCTGGTGTTGAAAACCACTTTCCGCACTCGTGTTAGTGTTGCAAAAACCACTTGCCGCACTTGTGCTGGTGTTGCAAAACCACTTTTCGCACTTGTGTTATTGTTGCAAAACTTACCTTCCGCACTTGTGCTCGTGTTGAAAACCACTTTTCGCACTTGTGCTCGTGTTGAAAACCACTTTCCGCACTTGTGCTGGCTTTGAAAACCACTTTTCGCATGTGAGCTTGTGTTAAAAACCACTTTCCACACTTGTGCTCGTCTTGAATAACACTTTTCACACTTGTCTTAGTGTTGCAAAACGACTTTTTGCACTCATGTTATTGTTGCAAAAACCACTTTCCGCACTTGTGCTGGTGTTGCAAAACCACTTTTCGCACTTGTGTTATTGTTGCAAAACTTACGTTCCGCACTTGTGCTCGTGTTAAAAACCACTTTCCACACTTGTGCTCGTCTTGAATAACACTTTTCACACTTGTCTTAGTGTTGCAAAACCACTTTTTGCACTCATGTTACTGTTGCAAAACCACTTTCTGCACTTGTGCTGGTGTTGCAAAACCACTTTTTGCACTTGTGTTATTGTTGCAAAACCCTCTTTCCGCACTTGTGCTGGCTTTGAAAACCACTTTTCGCTCGTGAGCTTGTGTTAAAAACCACGTTCCACACTTGTGCTCGTCTTGAATAACACTTTTCACACTTTTGTTAGTGTTGAAAAACACTTTTCACACTTGTGTTAGTGTTGCAAAATCCACCTTCCGCACTTGTGCTGGCTTTGAAAACCAATTTTCGCACATGAGCAAGTGTTGCAAACCACTTTTTGCACTTGTGTTAGTGTTTCAAAATCACCTTCCACACTTGAGCTATTGTTGTAGAACTACTTTTTGCTCTTGTGCTGGTGTTGAAAACCACTTTCCGCACTCGTGTTAGTGTTGCAAAAACCACTTGCCGCACTTGTGCTGGTGTTGCAAAACCACTTTTCGCACTTGTGTTATTGTTGCAAAACGTACCTTCCGCACTTGTGCTAGTGTTGAAAACCACTTTTCGCAATTGTGCTCGTGTTGAAAACCACTTTCCGCACTTGTGCTGGCTTTGAAAACCACTTTTCGCACGTGAGCTTGTGTTAAAAACCACTTTCCACACTTGTGCTCGTCTTGAATAACACTTTTAACACTTGTGTTAGTGTTGCAAAAGCACTTTTTCCACTCATGTTAGTGTTGCAAAACCACTTTTGCACTTGTGTTATTGTTGCAAAACCCACTTTCCGCACTTGTGCTGGCTTTGAAAACCACTTTTCGCACGTGAGCTTTTGTTAAAAACCACGTTCCACACTTGTGCCCGTCTTGAATAACACTTTTCACATTTGTCTTAGTGTTGCAAAACCACTTTTTGCACTCGTGTTAGTGTTGCAAAAACCATTTTCCGCACTTGTGCTGGCTTTGAAAACCACTTTTCACACGTGAGCTTGTGTTAAAAACCACTTTCCACACTTGTGCTCGTCTTGAATAACACTTTTCACACTTGTCTTAGTGTTGCAAAACGACTTTTTGCACTCATGTTACTGTTGCAAAAACCACTTTCCGCACTTGTGCTGGTGTTGCAAAACCACTTTTCGCACTTGTGTTATTGTTGCAAAACTTACCTTCCGCACTTGTGCTCGTGTTGAATAACACTTTTCACACTTGTCTTAGTGTTGCAAAACCACTTTTCGCACTTGTGTTAGTGTTGAAAAACCACTTTTCGCACTTGTGTTGGTGCAGGAAACCACTTTTGCACTTGTATAAGTGTGGAAAAAACACTTTTTGCACTGTGATAGTGTTGAAAAACCACTTTTCGCACTTGTGTTAGTGTTGAAAAACCACTTTTCGCACTTGTGTTGCTGCAGGAAACCACTTTTGCACTTGTATTCGTGTGGAAAAACCACTTTTCGCAGTTGTGTTAGTGTTGAAAAACCACTTTTCGCACTTGTGTTGGTGCAGGAAACCACTTTTGCACTTGTATTAGTGTGGAAAAAACACTTTTTGCACTTGTGATAGTGTTGAAAAACCACTTTTCGCACTTGTGTTATTGTTGAAAAACCACTTTTCGCACTTGTGTTAGTGTTGAAAAACCACTTTTCGCACTTGTGTTGGTGCAGGAAACCACTTTTGCACTTGTATTAGTGTGGAAAAAACACTTTTTGCACTTGTGATAGTGTTGAAAAACCACTTTTCGCACATGTGTTAGTGTTGAAAAACCACTTTTCGCACTTGTGTTGGTGCAGGAAACCACTTTTGCACTTGTATTAGTGTGGAAAAACGACTTTTCGCACTTGTGTTAGTGTTGAAAAACGACTTTTCGCACTTGTGTTAGTGTTGAAAAACCACTTTTCGCACTTGTGTTGGTGCAGGAAACCACTTTTGCACTTGTATTAGTGTGGAAAAACCACTTTTCGCACTTATGTTAGTGTTGAAAAACCACTTTTCGCACTTGTGTTAGTGTTGAAAAACCACTTTTCGCACTTGTGTTAGTGTTGAAAAACCACTTTTCGCACTTGTGTTGGTGCAGGAAACCACCTTTGCACTTGTATTAGTGTGGAAAAAACACTTTTTGCACTTGTGATAGTGTTGAATATCCACTTTTCGCACTTGTGTTAGTGTTGAAAAACCACTTTTCGCACTTGTGTTGGTGCAGGAAACCACTTTTGCACTTGTATTAGTGTGGAAAAACCACTTTTCGCACTTGTGTTAGTGTTGAAAAACCACTTTTCGCACTTGTGTTAGTGTTGAAAAACCACTTTTCGCACTTGTGTTGGTGCAGGAAACCACTTTTGCACTTGTATTAGTGTGGAAAAAACACTTTTTGCACTTGTGATAGTGTTGAAAAACCACTTTTCGCACTTGTGTTAGTGTTGAAAAACCACTTTTCGCACTTGTGTTGGTGCAGGAAACCACTTTTGCACTTGTGTTGGTGTTGAAAACCACTTTTCGCACTTGTGTTAGTGTTGAAAAACCACTTTTCGCACTTGTGTTGGTGCAGGAAACAACTTTTGCACTTGTATTAGTGTGGAAAAAACACTTTTTGCACTTGTGATAGTGTTGAAAAACCACTTTTCGCAGTTGTGTTAGTGTTGAAAAACCACTTTTTGCACTTGTGTTAGTGTTGAAAACCCACTTTTCGCACTTGTGTTGGTGCAGGAAACAACTTTTGCACTTGTATTAGTGTGGAAAAACCACTTTTCGCACTTGTGTTAGTGTTGAAAAACCACTTTCCGCACTTGTGTTAGTGTTGAAAAACCACATTTCGCACTTGTGTTGGTGCAGGAAACCACTTTTGCACTTGTATTAGTGTGGAAAAAACACTTTTCGCACTTGTGTTAGTGTTGAAAAACCACTTTTCGCACTTGTGTTAGTGTTGAAAAACCACTTTTCGCACTTGTGTTGGTGCAGGAAACCACTTTTGCACTTGTATTAGTGTGGAAAAAACACTTTTCGCACTTGTGATAGTGTTGAAAAACCACTTTTCGCACTTGTGTTGGTGCAGGAAACAACTTTTGCACTTGTATTAGTGTGGAAAAAACACTTTTTGCACTTGTGATAGTGTTGAAAAACCACTTTTCGCATTTGTGTTAGTGTTGAAAAACCACTTTTCGCACTTGTGTTGGTGCAGGAAACCACTTTTGCACTTGTATTTGTGTGGAAAAACCACTTTTCGCACTTGTGTTAGTGTTGAAAAACCACTTTTCGCACTTGTGTTAGTGTTGAAAAACCACTTTTCGCACTTGTGTTGGTGCAGGAAATCACTTTTGCACTTGTATTAGTGTGGAAAAAACACTTTTTGCACTTGTGATAGTGTTGAAAAACCACTTTCCACACTTGTGCTCGTCTTGAATAACACTTTTCACACTTGTGTTAGTGTTGAATAACACTTTTCACACTTGTGTTAGTGTTGCAAAACCACCTTTTGCACATGTGTTATTGTTGCAAAACCCACCTTCCGCACTTGTGCTGGCTTTGAAAACCACTTTTCGCACTTGAGCAAGTGTTGCAAACCACTTTTCGCACGTGAGCTTGTGTTAAAAACCACTTTCCACACTTGTGCCCGTCTTGAATAACACTTTTAACTCTTGTGTTAGTGTTGCAAAAGCATTTTTTCCACTCGTGTTAGTGTTGCAAAACCCACTTTCCGCACTTGTGTTGGCTTTGAAAACCACTTTTCGCACTTGAGCGAGTGTTGCAGAATCACTTTTCGCCCTCGTGCTGGTGTTGAAAACCACTTTCCACACTTGTGCTGGTGTTGAAAAACACTTTTCACACTTGTGTTGCAAAACCACTTTTTGCACTTGTGTTGTTGTTGCAAAACCCACTTCCCGCACTTGTGCTGGCTTTGAAAACCACTTTTCGCACGTGAGCTTGTGTTACAAACCACTTTTTGCACGCGTGTTAGTGTTGCAAAAACCACTTTCCACACTTGTGCTGGCTTTGAAAACCACTTTTCAGACGTGAGCTTGTGTTAAAAACCACTTTCCAACTTGTGCTCATCTTGAATAACACTTTTAACACTTGTGTTAGTGTTGCAAAAGCACTTTTTCCACTCGTGTTAGTGTTGCAAAACCCACTGTCCGCACTTGTGCTGGATTTGAAAACCACTTTTCACACGTGAGCTTGTTTTTTTTTTTTTTTTTTTTTTTTTTTTTGTATACAAGATCGAGGCTCGTGAAAGAGCGAACAACCACTTTCCACTTAAACCACTTGTGCTGGCCTTCCAACTTCCAACAACTTCCAACTTTCCACCTTCCAACTTGTGCTGGCTTTGAAAACCAATTTTCGCACATGAGCAAGTGTTGCAAACCACTTTTTGCACTTGTGTTAGTGTTTCAAAATCACTTTCCACACTTGAGCTATTGTTGTAGAACTACTTTTTGCTCTTGTGCTGGTGTTGAAAACCACTTTTCGCACTCGTGTTAGTGTTGCAAAAACCACTTGCCGCACTCGTGCTGGTGTTGCAAAACCACTTTTCGCACTTGTGTTATTGTTGCAAAACGTACCTTCCGCACTTGTTCTAGTGTTGAAAACCACTTTTCGCAATTGTGCTCGTGTTGGAAACCACTTTCCGCACTTGTGCTGGCTTTGAAAACCACTTTTCGCACGTGAGCTTGTGTTAAAAACCACTTTCCACACTTGTGCTCGTCTTGAATAACACTTTTAACACTTGTGTTAGTGTTGCAAAAGCACTTTTTCCACTCATGTTAGTGTTGCAAAACCACTTTTGCACTTGTGTTATTGTTGCAAAACCCACTTTCCGCACTTGTGTTGGCTTTGAAAACCACTTTTCGCACATGAGCTTTTGTTAAAAACCACGTTCCACACTTGTGCCCGTCTTGAATAACACTTTTCACATTTGTCTTAGTGTTGCAAAACCACTTTTTGCACTCGTGTTAGTGTTGCAAAAACCACTTTCCGCACTTGTGCTGGTGTTGCAAAACCACTTTTCGCACTTGTGTTATTGTTGCAAAACTTACCTTCCGCACTTGTGCTCGTGTTGAAAACCACTTTTCGCACTTGTGCTCGTGTTCAAAACCACTTTCCGCACTTGTGCTGGCTTTGAAAACCACTTTTCGCATGTGAGCTTGTGTTAAAAACCACTTTCCACACTTGTGCTCGTCTTGAATAACACTTTTCACACTTGTCTTAGTGTTGCAAAACGACTTTTTGCACTCGTGTTAGTGTTGCAAAAACCACTTTCCGCACTTGTGCTCGTGTTGAAAACCACTTTTCGCACTTGTGCTCGTGTTCAAAACCACTTTCCGCACTTGTGCTGGCTTTGAAAACCACTTTTCGCATGTGAGCTTGTGTTAAAAACCACTTTCCACACTTGTGCTCGTCTTGAATAACACTTTTCACACTTGTCTTAGTGTTGCAAAACGACTTTTTGCACTCATGTTATTGTTGCAAAAACCATTTTCCGCACTTGTGCTGGTGTTGCAAAACCACTTTTCGCACTTGTGTTATTGTTGCAAAACTTACCTTCCGCACTTGTGCTCGTGTTAAAAACCACTTTCCACACTTGTGCTCGTCTTGAATAACACTTTTCACACTTGTCTTAGTGTTGCAAAACCACTTTTTGCACTCATGTTACTGTTGCAAAACCACTTTCTGCACTTGTGCTGGTGTTGCAAAACCACTTTTTGCACTTGTGTTATTGTTGCAAAACCCTCTTTCCGCACTTGTGCTGGCTTTGAAAACCACTTTTCGCTCGTGAGCTTGTGTTAAAAACCACGTTCCACACTTGTGCTCGTCTTGAATAACACTTTTCACACTTTTGTTAGTGTTGAAAAACACTTTTCACACTTGTGTTAGTGTTGCAAAATCCACCTTCCGCACTTGTGCTGGCTTTGAAAACCAATTTTCGTACATGAGCAAGTGTTGCAAACCACTTTTTGCACTTGTGTTAGTGTTTCAAAATCACTTTCCACACTTGAGCTATTGTTGTAGAACTACTTTTTGCTCTTGTGCTGGTGTTGAAAACCACTTTCCGCACTCGTGTTAGTGTTGCAAAAACCACTTGCCGCACTTGTGCTGGTGTTGCAAAACCACTTTTCGCACCTGTGTTATTGTTGCAAAACGTACCTTCCGCACTTGTGCTAGTGTTGAAAACCACTTTTCGCAATTGTGCTCGTGTTGAAAACCACTTTCCGCACTTGTGCTGGCTTTGAAAACCACTTTTCGCACGTGAGCTTGTGTTAAAAACCACTTTCCACACTTGTGCTCGTCTTGAATAACACTTTTAACACTTGTGTTAGTGTTGCAAAAGCACTTTTTCCACTCATGTTAGTGTTGCAAAACCACTTTTGCACTTGTGTTATTGTTGCAAAACCCACTTTCCGCACTTGTGCTGGCTTTGAAAACCACTTTTCGTACGTGAGCTTTTGTTAAAAACCACGTCCACACTTGTGCCCGTCTTGAATAACACTTTTCACATTTGTCTTAGTGTTGCAAAACCACTTTTTGCACTCGTGTTAGTGTTGCAAAAACCATTTTCCGCACTTGTGCTGGCTTTGAAAACCACTTTTCACACGTGAGCTTGTGTTAAAAACCACTTTCCACACTTGTGCTCGTCTTGAATAACACTTTTCACACTTGTCTTAGTGTTGCAAAACGACTTTTTTCACTCATGTTACTGTTGCAAAAACCACTTTCCGCACTTGTGCTGGTGTTGCAAAACCACTTTTCGCACTTGTGTTATTGTTGCAAAACTTACCTTCCGCACTTGTGCTCGTGTTGAAAACCACTTTTCGCACTTGTGCTCGTGTTGAAAACCACTTTCCGCACTTGTGCTGGCTTTGAAAACCACTTTTCGCACGTGAGCTTGTGTTAAAAACCACTTTCCACACTTGTGCTCGTCTTGAATAACACTTTTCACACTTGTCTTAGTGTTGCAAAACGACTTTTTGCACTCATGTTATTGTTGCAAAAACCACTTTCCGCACTTGTGCTGGTGTTGCAAAACCACTTTTCGCACTTGTGTTATTGTTGCAAAACTTACCTTCCGCACTTGTGCTCGTGTTAAAAACCACTTTCCACACTTGTGCTCGTCTTGAATAACACTTTTCACACTTGTCTTAGTGTTGCAAAACCACTTTTTGCACTCATGTTACTGTTGCAAAACCACTTTCTGCACTTGTGCTGGTGTTGCAAAACCACTTTTCGCACTTGTGTTATTGTTGCAAAAGTTACATTCCGCACTTGTGCTAGTGTTGAAAACAACTTTTCGCACTTGTGCTAGTGTTTAAAACCACTTTCGCACTTGTGTTAGTGTTTCAAAAACACTTTCCACACTTGAGCTGGTGTTGCAAACCACTTTTCGCACTCGTGCTAGTGTTAAAAACCACTTTCCACACTTGTGTTAGTGTTGAATAACACTTTTCACACTTGTGTTAGTGTTGAAAAACACTTTTCACACTTGTGCTCGTGTTGAATTACACTTTTCACACTTGTGTTAGTGTTGCAAAACCACTTTTTGCACTTGTGTTATTGTTGCAAAACCCTCTTTCCGCACTTGTGCTGGCTTTCAAAACCACTTTTCGCACGTGAGCTTGTGTTAAAAACCACTTTCCACACTTGTGCTTGTCTTGAATAACACTTTTCACACTTGTGTTAGTGTTGAAAAACACTTTTCACACTTGTGTTAGTGTTGAAAAACCACTTTTCGCACTTGTGTTGGTGCAGGAAACCACTTTTGCACTTGAATTAGTGTGGAAAAAACACTTTTTGCACTTGTGATAGTGTTGAAAAACCACTTTTCGCACTTGTGTTAGTGTTGAAAAACCACTTTTCGCACTTGTGTTGGTGCAGGAAACCACTTTTGCACTTGTACTAGTGTGGAAAAACCACTTTTCGCACTTGTGTTCGTGTTGAAAAACCACTTTTCACACTTATGTTAGTGTTGAAAAACCACTTTTCGCACTTGTGTTGGTGCAGGAAGCCACTTTTGCACTTGTATTAGTCTGGAAAAAACACTTTTCGCACTTGTGTTAGTGTTGAAAAAACACTTTTCGCACTTGTGTTAGTGTTGAAAAACCACTTTTCGCACTTGTGTTGGTGCAGGAAACCACTTTTGCACTTGTATGTGTGTGGAAAAAACACTTTTTGCAGTTGTGATAGTGTTGAAATCCACTTTACGCACTTGTGTTAGTGTTGAAAAACCACTTTTCGCACTTGTGTTGGTGCAGGAAACCACTTTTGCACTTGTATTAGTGTTGAAAAACCACTTTTCACACTTGTGTTAGTGTTGAAAAACCACTTTTCGCACTTGTGTTGGTGCAGGAAACCATTTTGCACTTGTATTCGTGTGGAAAAACCACTTTTCGCACTTGTGTTGGTGCAGGAAACCACTTTTGCATTTGTACTAGTGTGGAAAAACCACTTTTCGCACTTGTGTTCGTGTTGAAAAACCACTTTTCACACTTATGTTAGTGTTGAAAAACCACTTTTCGCACTTGTGTTGGTGCAGGAAACCACCTTTGCACTTGTATTAGTGTGGAAAAAACACTTTTTGCACTTGTGATAGTGTTGAATATCCACTTTTCGCACTTGTGTTAGTGTTGAAAAACCACTTTTCGCACTTGTGTTGGTGCAGGAAACCACTTTTGCACTTGTATTAGTGTGGAAAAACCACTTTTCGCACTTGTGTTAGTGTTGAAAAACCACTTTTCGCACTTGTGTTAGTGTTGAAAAACCACTTTTCGCACTTGTGTTGGTGCAGGAAACCACTTTTGCACTTGTATTAGTGTGGAAAAAACACTTTTTGCACTTGTGATAGTGTTGAAAAACCACTTTTCGCACTTGTGTTAGTGTTGAAAAACCACTTTTCGCACTTGTGTTGGTGCAGGAAACCACTTTTGCACTTGTGTTGGTGTTGAAAACCACTTTTCGCACTTGTGTTAGTGTTGAAAAACCACTTTTCGCACTTGTGTTGGTGCAGGAAACAACTTTTGCACTTGTATTAGTGTGGAAAAAACACTTTTTGCACTTGTGATAGTGTTGAAAAACCACTTTTCGCAGTTGTGTTAGTGTTGAAAAACCACTTTTTGCACTTGTGTTAGTGTTGAATACCCACTTTTCGCACTTGTGTTGGTGCAGGAAACAACTTTTGCACTTGTATTAGTGTGGAAAAACCACTTTTCGCACTTGTGTTAGTGTTGAAAAACCACTTTCCGCACTTGTGTTAGTGTTGAAAAACCACATTTCGCACTTGTGTTGGTGCAGGAAACCACTTTTGCACTTGTATTAGTGTGGAAAAAACACTTTTCGCACTTGTGTTAGTGTTGAAAAACCACTTTTCGCACTTGTGTTAGTGTTGAAAAACCACTTTTCGCACTTGTGTTGGTGCAGGAAACCACTTTTGCACTTGTATTAGTGTGGAAAAAACACTTTTCGCACTTGTGATAGTGTTGAAAAACCACTTTTCGCACTTGTGTTGGTGCAGGAAACAACTTTTGCACTTGTATTAGTGTGGAAAAAACACTTTTTGCACTTGTGATAGTGTTGAAAAACCACTTTTCGCATTTGTGTTAGTGTTGAAAAACCACTTTTCGCACTTGTGTTGGTGCAGGAAACCACTTTTGCACTTGTATTTGTGTGGAAAAACCACTTTTCGCACTTGTGTTAGTGTTGAAAAACCACTTTTCGCACTTGTGTTAGTGTTGAAAAACCACTTTTCGCACTTGTGTTGGTGCAGGAAATCACTTTTGCACTTGTATTAGTGTGGAAAAAACACTTTTTGCACTTGTGATAGTGTTGAAAAACCACTTTCCACACTTGTGCTCGTCTTGAATAACACTTTTCACACTTGTGTTAGTGTTGAATAACACTTTTCACACTTGTGTTAGTGTTGCAAAACCACCTTTTGCACATGTGTTATTGTTGCAAAACCCACCTTCCGCACTTGTGCTGGCTTTGAAAACCACTTTTCGCACTTGAGCAAGTGTTGCAAACCACTTTTCGCACGTGAGCTTGTGTTAAAAACCACTTTCCACACTTGTGCCCGTCTTGAATAACACTTTTAACTCTTGTGTTAGTGTTGCAAAAGCATTTTTTCCACTCGTGTTAGTGTTGCAAAACCCACTTTCCGCACTTGTGTTGGCTTTGAAAACCACTTTTCGCACTTGAGCGAGTGTTGCAGAATCACTTTTCGCCCTCGTGCTGGTGTTGAAAACCACTTTCCACACTTGTGCTGGTGTTGAAAAACACTTTTCACACTTGTGTTGCAAAACCACTTTTTGCACTTGTGTTGTTGTTGCAAAACCCACTTCCCGCACTTGTGCTGGCTTTGAAAACCACTTTTCGCACGTGAGCTTGTGTTAAAACCACTTTCCAACTTGTGCTCATCTTGAATAACACTTTTAACACTTGTGTTAGTGTTGCAAAAGCACTTTTTCCACTCGTGTTAGTGTTGCAAAACCCACTGTCCGCACTTGTGCTGGATTTGAAAACCACTTTTCACACGTGAGCTTGTTTTTTTTTTTTTTTTTTTTTTTTTTCTTCTATACAAGATCGAGGCTCGTGAAAGAGCGAACAACCACTTTCCACTTAAACCACTTGTGCTGGCCTTCCAACTTCCAACAACTTCCAACTTTCCACCTTCCAACTTGTGCTGGCTTTGAAAACCAATTTTCGCACATGAGCAAGTGTTGCAAACCACTTTTTGCACTTGTGTTAGTGTTTCAAAATCACTTTCCACACTTGAGCTATTGTTGTAGAACTACTTTTTGCTCTTGTGCTGGTGTTGAAAACCACTTTTCGCACTCGTGTTAGTGTTGCAAAAACCACTTGCCGCACTCGTGCTGGTGTTGCAAAACCACTTTTCGCACTTGTGTTATTGTTGCAAAACGTACCTTCCGCACTTGTGCTAGTGTTGAAAACCACTTTTCGCAATTGTGCTCGTGTTGGAAACCACTTTCCGCACTTGTGCTGGCTTTGAAAACCACTTTTCGCACGTGAGCTTGTGTTAAAAACCACTTTCCACACTTGTGCTCGTCTTGAATAACACTTTTAACACTTGTGTTAGTGTTGCAAAAGCACTTTTTCCACTCATGTTAGTGTTGCAAAACCACTTTTGCACTTGTGTTATTGTTGCAAAACCCACTTTCCGCACTTGTGTTGGCTTTGAAAACCACTTTTCGCACATGAGCTTTTGTTAAAAACCACGTTCCACACTTGTGCCCGTCTTGAATAACACTTTTCACATTTGTCTTAGTGTTGCAAAACCACTTTTTGCACTCGTGTTAGTGTTGCAAAAACCACTTTCCGCACTTGTGCTGGTGTTGCAAAACCACTTTTCGCACTTGTGTTATTGTTGCAAAACTTACCTTCCGCACTTGTGCTCGTGTTGAAAACCACTTTTCGCACTTGTGCTCGTGTTCAAAACCACTTTCCGCACTTGTGCTGGCTTTGAAAACCACTTTTCGCATGTGAGCTTGTGTTAAAAACCACTTTCCACACTTGTGCTCGTCTTGAATAACACTTTTCACACTTGTCTTAGTGTTGCAAAACGACTTTTTGCACTCGTGTTAGTGTTGCAAAAACCACTTTCCGCACTTGTGCTCGTGTTGAAAACCACTTTTCGCACTTGTGCTCGTGTTCAAAACCACTTTCCGCACTTGTGCTGGCTTTGAAAACCACTTTTCGCATGTGAGCTTGTGTTAAAAACCACTTTCCACACTTGTGCTCGTCTTGAATAACACTTTTCACACTTGTCTTAGTGTTGCAAAACGACTTTTTGCACTCATGTTATTGTTGCAAAAACCATTTTCCGCACTTGTGCTGGTGTTGCAAAACCACTTTTCGCACTTGTGTTATTGTTGCAAAACTTACCTTCCGCACTTGTGCTCGTGTTAAAAACCACTTTCCACACTTGTGCTCGTCTTGAATAACACTTTTCACACTTGTCTTAGTGTTGCAAAACCACTTTTTGCACTCATGTTACTGTTGCAAAACCACTTTCTGCACTTGTGCTGGTGTTGCAAAACCACTTTTTGCACTTGTGTTATTGTTGCAAAACCCTCTTTCCGCACTTGTGCTGGCTTTGAAAACCACTTTTCGCTCGTGAGCTTGTGTTTAAAACCACGTTCCACACTTGTGCTCGTCTTGAATAACACTTTTCACACTTTTGTTAGTGTTGAAAAACACTTTTCACACTTGTGTTAGTGTTGCAAAATCCACCTTCCGCACTTGTGCTGGCTTTGAAAACCAATTTTCGTACATGAGCAAGTGTTGCAAACCACTTTTTGCACTTGTGTTAGTGTTTCAAAATCACTTTCCACACTTGAGCTATTGTTGTAGAACTACTTTTTGCTCTTGTGCTGGTGTTGAAAACCACTTTCCGCACTCGTGTTAGTGTTGCAAAAACCACTTGCCGCACTTGTGCTGGTGTTGCAAAACCACTTTTCGCACCTGTGTTATTGTTGCAAAACGTACCTTCCGCACTTGTGCTAGTGTTGAAAACCACTTTTCGCAATTGTGCTCGTGTTGAAAACCACTTTCCGCACTTGTGCTGGCTTTGAAAACCACTTTTCGCACGTGAGCTTGTGTTAAAAACCACTTTCCACACTTGTGCTCGTCTTGAATAACACTTTTAACACTTGTGTTAGTGTTGCAAAAGCACTTTTTCCACTCATGTTAGTGTTGCAAAACCACTTTTGCACTTGTGTTATTGTTGCAAAACCCACTTTCCGCACTTGTGTTGGCTTTGAAAACCACTTTTCGCACATGAGCTTTTGTTAAAAACCACGTTCCACACTTGTGCCCGTCTTGAATAACACTTTTCACATTTGTCTTAGTGTTGCAAAACCACTTTTTGCACTCGTGTTAGTGTTGCAAAAACCACTTTCCGCACTTGTGCTGGTGTTGCAAAACCACTTTTCGCACTTGTGTTATTGTTGCAAAACTTACCTTCCGCACTTGTGCTCGTGTTGAAAACCACTTTTCGCACTTGTGCTCGTGTTCAAAACCACTTTCCGCACTTGTGCTGGCTTTGAAAACCACTTTTCGCATGTGAGCTTGTGTTAAAAACCACTTTCCACACTTGTGCTCGTCTTGAATAACACTTTTCACACTTGTCTTAGTGTTGCAAAACGACTTTTTGCACTCGTGTTAGTGTTGCAAAAACCACTTTCCGCACTTGTGCTCGTGTTGAAAACCACTTTTCGCACTTGTGCTCGTGTTCAAAACCACTTTCCGCACTTGTGCTGGCTTTGAAAACCACTTTTCGCATGTGAGCTTGTGTTAAAAACCACTTTCCACACTTGTGCTCGTCTTGAATAACACTTTTCACACTTGTCTTAGTGTTGCAAAACGACTTTTTGCACTCATGTTATTGTTGCAAAAACCATTTTCCGCACTTGTGCTGGTGTTGCAAAACCACTTTTCGCACTTGTGTTATTGTTGCAAAACTTACCTTCCGCACTTGTGCTCGTGTTAAAAACCACTTTCCACACTTGTGCTCGTCTTGAATAACACTTTTCACACTTGTCTTAGTGTTGCAAAACCACTTTTTGCACTCATGTTACTGTTGCAAAACCACTTTCTGCACTTGTGCTGGTGTTGCAAAACCACTTTTTGCACTTGTGTTATTGTTGCAAAACCCTCTTTCCGCACTTGTGCTGGCTTTGAAAACCACTTTTCGCTCGTGAGCTTGTGTTTAAAACCACGTTCCACACTTGTGCTCGTCTTGAATAACACTTTTCACACTTTTGTTAGTGTTGAAAAACACTTTTCACACTTGTGTTAGTGTTGCAAAATCCACCTTCCGCACTTGTGCTGGCTTTGAAAACCAATTTTCGTACATGAGCAAGTGTTGCAAACCACTTTTTGCACTTGTGTTAGTGTTTCAAAATCACTTTCCACACTTGAGCTATTGTTGTAGAACTACTTTTTGCTCTTGTGCTGGTGTTGAAAACCACTTTCCGCACTCGTGTTAGTGTTGCAAAAACCACTTGCCGCACTTGTGCTGGTGTTGCAAAACCACTTTTCGCACCTGTGTTATTGTTGCAAAACGTACCTTCCGCACTTGTGCTAGTGTTGAAAACCACTTTTCGCAATTGTGCTCGTGTTGAAAACCACTTTCCGCACTTGTGCTGGCTTTGAAAACCACTTTTCGCACGTGAGCTTGTGTTAAAAACCACTTTCCACACTTGTGCTCGTCTTGAATAACACTTTTAACACTTGTGTTAGTGTTGCAAAAGCACTTTTTCCACTCATGTTAGTGTTGCAAAACCACTTTTGCACTTGTGTTATTGTTGCAAAACCCACTTTCCGCACTTGTGCTGGCTTTGAAAACCACTTTTCGTACGTGAGCTTTTGTTAAAAACCACGTCCACACTTGTGCCCGTCTTGAATAACACTTTTCACATTTGTCTTAGTGTTGCAAAACCACTTTTTGCACTCGTGTTAGTGTTGCAAAAACCATTTTCCGCACTTGTGCTGGCTTTGAAAACCACTTTTCACACGTGAGCTTGTGTTAAAAACCACTTTCCACACTTGTGCTCGTCTTGAATAACACTTTTCACACTTGTCTTAGTGTTGCAAAACGACTTTTTTCACTCATGTTACTGTTGCAAAAACCACTTTCCGCACTTGTGCTGGTGTTGCAAAACCACTTTTCGCACTTGTGTTATTGTTGCAAAACTTACCTTCCGCACTTGTGCTCGTGTTGAAAACCACTTTTCGCACTTGTGCTCGTGTTGAAAACCACTTTCCGCACTTGTGCTGGCTTTGAAAACCACTTTTCGCACGTGAGCTTGTGTTAAAAACCACTTTCCACACTTGTGCTCGTCTTGAATAACACTTTTCACACTTGTCTTAGTGTTGCAAAACGACTTTTTGCACTCATGTTATTGTTGCAAAAACCACTTTCCGCACTTGTGCTGGTGTTGCAAAACCACTTTTCGCACTTGTGTTATTGTTGCAAAACTTACCTTCCGCACTTGTGCTCGTGTTAAAAACCACTTTCCACACTTGTGCTCGTCTTGAATAACACTTTTCACACTTGTCTTAGTGTTGCAAAACCACTTTTTGCACTCATGTTACTGTTGCAAAACCACTTTCTGCACTTGTGCTGGTGTTGCAAAACCACTTTTCGCACTTGTGTTATTGTTGCAAAAGTTACATTCCGCACTTGTGCTAGTGTTGAAAACAACTTTTCGCACTTGTGCTAGTGTTTAAAACCACTTTCGCACTTGTGTTAGTGTTTCAAAAACACTTTCCACACTTGAGCTGGTGTTGCAAACCACTTTTCGCACTCGTGCTAGTGTTAAAAACCACTTTCCACACTTGTGTTAGTGTTGAATAACACTTTTCACACTTGTGTTAGTGTTGAAAAACACTTTTCACACTTGTGCTCGTGTTGAATTACACTTTTCACACTT
The DNA here is from genome assembly GCF_964187855.1 of Myxine glutinosa. Classification (NCBI taxonomy): domain Eukaryota; kingdom Metazoa; phylum Chordata; class Myxini; order Myxiniformes; family Myxinidae; genus Myxine; species Myxine glutinosa. Next base: position 98,976,494 of record NC_136264.1, on the reverse strand, counting down.
GTGTTAGTGTTGCAAAACCACTTTTTGCACTTGTGTTATTGTTGCAAAACCCTCTTTCCGCACTTGTGCTGGCTTTCAAAACCACTTTTCGCACGTGAGCTTGTGTTAAAAACCACTTTCCACACTTGTGCTTGTCTTGAATAACACTTTTCACACTTGTGTTAGTGTTGAAAAACACTTTTCACACTTGTGTTAGTGTTGAAAAACCACTTTTCGCACTTGTGTTGGTGCAGGAAACCACTTTTGCACTTGAATTAGTGTGGAAAAAACACTTTTTGCACTTGTGATAGTGTTGAAAAACCACTTTTCGCACTTGTGTTAGTGTTGAAAAACCACTTTTCGCACTTGTGTTGGTGCAGGAAACCACTTTTGCACTTGTACTAGTGTGGAAAAACCACTTTTCGTACTTGTGTTCGTGTTGAAAAACCACTTTTCACACTTATGTTAGTGTTGAAAAACCACTTTTCGCACTTGTGTTGGTGCAGGAAACCACTTTTGCACTTGAATTAGTGTGGAAAAAACACTTTTTGCACTTGTGATAGTGTTGAAAAACCACTTTTCGCACTTGTGTTAGTGTTGAAAAACCACTTTTCGCACTTGTGTTGGTGCAGGAAACCACTTTTGCACTTGTACTAGTGTGGAAAAACCACTTTTCGCACTTGTGTTCGTGTTGAAAAACCACTTTTCGCACTTGTGCTCGTGTTCAAAACCACTTTCCGCACTTGTGCTGGCTTTGAAAACCACTTTTCGCATGTGAGCTTGTGTTAAAAACCACTTTCCACACTTGTGCTCGTCTTGAATAACACTTTTCACACTTGTCTTAGTGTTGCAAAACGACTTTTTGCACTCGTGTTAGTGTTGCAAAAACCACTTTCCGCACTTGTGCTCGTGTTGAAAACCACTTTTCGCACTTGTGCTCGTGTTCAAAACCACTTTCCGCACTTGTGCTGGCTTTGAAAACCACTTTTCGCATGTGAGCTTGTGTTAAAAACCACTTTCCACACTTGTGCTCGTCTTGAATAACACTTTTCACACTTGTCTTAGTGTTGCAAAACGACTTTTTGCACTCATGTTATTGTTGCAAAAACCATTTTCCGCACTTGTGCTGGTGTTGCAAAACCACTTTTCGCACTTGTGTTATTGTTGCAAAACTTACCTTCCGCACTTGTGCTCGTGTTAAAAACCACTTTCCACACTTGTGCTCGTCTTGAATAACACTTTTCACACTTGTCTTAGTGTTGCAAAACCACTTTTTGCACTCATGTTACTGTTGCAAAACCACTTTCTGCACTTGTGCTGGTGTTGCAAAACCACTTTTTGCACTTGTGTTATTGTTGCAAAACCCTCTTTCCGCACTTGTGCTGGCTTTGAAAACCACTTTTCGCTCGTGAGCTTGTGTTTAAAACCACGTTCCACACTTGTGCTCGTCTTGAATAACACTTTTCACACTTTTGTTAGTGTTGAAAAACACTTTTCACACTTGTGTTAGTGTTGCAAAATCCACCTTCCGCACTTGTGCTGGCTTTGAAAACCAATTTTCGTACATGAGCAAGTGTTGCAAACCACTTTTTGCACTTGTGTTAGTGTTTCAAAATCACTTTCCACACTTGAGCTATTGTTGTAGAACTACTTTTTGCTCTTGTGCTGGTGTTGAAAACCACTTTCCGCACTCGTGTTAGTGTTGCAAAAACCACTTGCCGCACTTGTGCTGGTGTTGCAAAACCACTTTTCGCACCTGTGTTATTGTTGCAAAACGTACCTTCCGCACTTGTGCTAGTGTTGAAAACCACTTTTCGCAATTGTGCTCGTGTTGAAAACCACTTTCCGCACTTGTGCTGGCTTTGAAAACCACTTTTCGCACGTGAGCTTGTGTTAAAAACCACTTTCCACACTTGTGCTCGTCTTGAATAACACTTTTAACACTTGTGTTAGTGTTGCAAAAGCACTTTTTCCACTCATGTTAGTGTTGCAAAACCACTTTTGCACTTGTGTTATTGTTGCAAAACCCACTTTCCGCACTTGTGCTGGCTTTGAAAACCACTTTTCGTACGTGAGCTTTTGTTAAAAACCACGTCCACACTTGTGCCCGTCTTGAATAACACTTTTCACATTTGTCTTAGTGTTGCAAAACCACTTTTTGCACTCGTGTTAGTGTTGCAAAAACCATTTTCCGCACTTGTGCTGGCTTTGAAAACCACTTTTCACACGTGAGCTTGTGTTAAAAACCACTTTCCACACTTGTGCTCGTCTTGAATAACACTTTTCACACTTGTCTTAGTGTTGCAAAACGACTTTTTTCACTCATGTTACTGTTGCAAAAACCACTTTCCGCACTTGTGCTGGTGTTGCAAAACCACTTTTCGCACTTGTGTTATTGTTGCAAAACTTACCTTCCGCACTTGTGCTCGTGTTGAAAACCACTTTTCGCACTTGTGCTCGTGTTGAAAACCACTTTCCGCACTTGTGCTGGCTTTGAAAACCACTTTTCGCACGTGAGCTTGTGTTAAAAACCACTTTCCACACTTGTGCTCGTCTTGAATAACACTTTTCACACTTGTCTTAGTGTTGCAAAACGACTTTTTGCACTCATGTTATTGTTGCAAAAACCACTTTCCGCACTTGTGCTGGTGTTGCAAAACCACTTTTCGCACTTGTGTTATTGTTGCAAAACTTACCTTCCGCACTTGTGCTCGTGTTAAAAACCACTTTCCACACTTGTGCTCGTCTTGAATAACACTTTTCACACTTGTCTTAGTGTTGCAAAACCACTTTTTGCACTCATGTTACTGTTGCAAAACCACTTTCTGCACTTGTGCTGGTGTTGCAAAACCACTTTTCGCACTTGTGTTATTGTTGCAAAAGTTACATTCCGCACTTGTGCTAGTGTTGAAAACAACTTTTCGCACTTGTGCTAGTGTTTAAAACCACTTTCGCACTTGTGTTAGTGTTTCAAAAACACTTTCCACACTTGAGCTGGTGTTGCAAACCACTTTTCGCACTCGTGCTAGTGTTAAAAACCACTTTCCACACTTGTGTTAGTGTTGAATAACACTTTTCACACTTGTGTTAGTGTTGAAAAACACTTTTCACACTTGTGCTCGTGTTGAATTACACTTTTCACACTTGTGTTAGTGTTGCAAAACCACTTTTTGCACTTGTGTTATTGTTGCAAAACCCTCTTTCCGCACTTGTGCTGGCTTTCAAAACCACTTTTCGCACGTGAGCTTGTGTTAAAAACCACTTTCCACACTTGTGCTTGTCTTGAATAACACTTTTCACACTTGTGTTAGTGTTGAAAAACACTTTTCACACTTGTGTTAGTGTTGAAAAACCACTTTTCGCACTTGTGTTGGTGCAGGAAACCACTTTTGCACTTGAATTAGTGTGGAAAAAACACTTTTTGCACTTGTGATAGTGTTGAAAAACCACTTTTCGCACTTGTGTTAGTGTTGAAAAACCACTTTTCGCACTTGTGTTGGTGCAGGAAACCACTTTTGCACTTGTACTAGTGTGGAAAAACCACTTTTCGCACTTGTGTTCGTGTTGAAAAACCACTTTTCACACTTATGTTAGTGTTGAAAAACCACTTTTCGCACTTGTGTTGGTGCAGGAAACCACTTTTGCACTTAAATTAGTGTGGAAAAAACACTTTTTGCACTTGTGATAGTGTTGAAAAACCACTTTTCGCACTTGTGTTAGTGTTGAAAAACCACTTTTCGCACTTGTGTTGGTGCAGGAAACCACTTTTGCACTTGTACTAGTGTGGAAAAACCACTTTTCGCACTTGTGTTCGTGTTGAAAAACCACTTTTCGCACTTGTGCTCGTGTTCAAAACCACTTTCCGCACTTGTGCTGGCTTTGAAAACCACTTTTCGCATGTGAGCTTGTGTTAAAAACCACTTTCCACACTTGTGCTCGTCTTGAATAACACTTTTCACACTTGTCTTAGTGTTGCAAAACGACTTTTTGCACTCGTGTTAGTGTTGCAAAAACCACTTTCCGCACTTGTGCTCGTGTTGAAAACCACTTTTCGCACTTGTGCTCGTGTTCAAAACCACTTTCCGCACTTGTGCTGGCTTTGAAAACCACTTTTCGCATGTGAGCTTGTGTTAAAAACCACTTTCCACACTTGTGCTCGTCTTGAATAACACTTTTCACACTTGTCTTAGTGTTGCAAAACGACTTTTTGCACTCATGTTATTGTTGCAAAAACCATTTTCCGCACTTGTGCTGGTGTTGCAAAACCACTTTTCGCACTTGTGTTATTGTTGCAAAACTTACCTTCCGCACTTGTGCTCGTGTTAAAAACCACTTTCCACACTTGTGCTCGTCTTGAATAACACTTTTCACACTTGTCTTAGTGTTGCAAAACCACTTTTTGCACTCATGTTACTGTTGCAAAACCACTTTCTGCACTTGTGCTGGTGTTGCAAAACCACTTTTTGCACTTGTGTTATTGTTGCAAAACCCTCTTTCCGCACTTGTGCTGGCTTTGAAAACCACTTTTCGCTCGTGAGCTTGTGTTTAAAACCACGTTCCACACTTGTGCTCGTCTTGAATAACACTTTTCACACTTTTGTTAGTGTTGAAAAACACTTTTCACACTTGTGTTAGTGTTGCAAAATCCACCTTCCGCACTTGTGCTGGCTTTGAAAACCAATTTTCGTACATGAGCAAGTGTTGCAAACCACTTTTTGCACTTGTGTTAGTGTTTCAAAATCACTTTCCACACTTGAGCTATTGTTGTAGAACTACTTTTTGCTCTTGTGCTGGTGTTGAAAACCACTTTCCGCACTCGTGTTAGTGTTGCAAAAACCACTTGCCGCACTTGTGCTGGTGTTGCAAAACCACTTTTCGCACCTGTGTTATTGTTGCAAAACGTACCTTCCGCACTTGTGCTAGTGTTGAAAACCACTTTTCGCAATTGTGCTCGTGTTGAAAACCACTTTCCGCACTTGTGCTGGCTTTGAAAACCACTTTTCGCACGTGAGCTTGTGTTAAAAACCACTTTCCACACTTGTGCTCGTCTTGAATAACACTTTTAACACTTGTGTTAGTGTTGCAAAAGCACTTTTTCCACTCATGTTAGTGTTGCAAAACCACTTTTGCACTTGTGTTATTGTTGCAAAACCCACTTTCCGCACTTGTGCTGGCTTTGAAAACCACTTTTCGTACGTGAGCTTTTGTTAAAAACCACGTCCACACTTGTGCCCGTCTTGAATAACACTTTTCACATTTGTCTTAGTGTTGCAAAACCACTTTTTGCACTCGTGTTAGTGTTGCAAAAACCATTTTCCGCACTTGTGCTGGCTTTGAAAACCACTTTTCACACGTGAGCTTGTGTTAAAAACCACTTTCCACACTTGTGCTCGTCTTGAATAACACTTTTCACACTTGTCTTAGTGTTGCAAAACGACTTTTTTCACTCATGTTACTGTTGCAAAAACCACTTTCCGCACTTGTGCTGGTGTTGCAAAACCACTTTTCGCACTTGTGTTATTGTTGCAAAACTTACCTTCCGCACTTGTGCTCGTGTTGAAAACCACTTTTCGCACTTGTGCTCGTGTTGAAAACCACTTTCCGCACTTGTGCTGGCTTTGAAAACCACTTTTCGCACGTGAGCTTGTGTTAAAAACCACTTTCCACACTTGTGCTCGTCTTGAATAACACTTTTCACACTTGTCTTAGTGTTGCAAAACGACTTTTTGCACTCATGTTATTGTTGCAAAAACCACTTTCCGCACTTGTGCTGGTGTTGCAAAACCACTTTTCGCACTTGTGTTATTGTTGCAAAACTTACCTTCCGCACTTGTGCTCGTGTTAAAAACCACTTTCCACACTTGTGCTCGTCTTGAATAACACTTTTCACACTTGTCTTAGTGTTGCAAAACCACTTTTTGCACTCATGTTACTGTTGCAAAACCACTTTCTGCACTTGTGCTGGTGTTGCAAAACCACTTTTCGCACTTGTGTTATTGTTGCAAAAGTTACATTCCGCACTTGTGCTAGTGTTGAAAACAACTTTTCGCACTTGTGCTAGTGTTTAAAACCACTTTCGCACTTGTGTTAGTGTTTCAAAAACACTTTCCACACTTGAGCTGGTGTTGCAAACCACTTTTCGCACTCGTGCTAGTGTTAAAAACCACTTTCCACACTTGTGTTAGTGTTGAATAACACTTTTCACACTTGTGTTAGTGTTGAAAAACACTTTTCACACTTGTGCTCGTGTTGAATTACACTTTTCACACTTGTGTTAGTGTTGCAAAACCACTTTTTGCACTTGTGTTATTGTTGCAAAACCCTCTTTCCGCACTTGTGCTGGCTTTCAAAACCACTTTTCGCACGTGAGCTTGTGTTAAAAACCACTTTCCACACTTGTGCTTGTCTTGAATAACACTTTTCACACTTGTGTTAGTGTTGAAAAACACTTTTCACACTTGTGTTAGTGTTGAAAAACCACTTTTCGCACTTGTGTTGGTGCAGGAAACCACTTTTGCACTTGAATTAGTGTGGAAAAAACACTTTTTGCACTTGTGATAGTGTTGAAAAACCACTTTTCGCACTTGTGTTAGTGTTGAAAAACCACTTTTCGCACTTGTGTTGGTGCAGGAAACCACTTTTGCACTTGTACTAGTGTGGAAAAACCACTTTTCGCACTTGTGTTCGTGTTGAAAAACCACTTTTCACACTTATGTTAGTGTTGAAAAACCACTTTTCGCACTTGTGTTGGTGCAGGAAGCCACTTTTGCACTTGTATTAGTCTGGAAAAAACACTTTTCGCACTTGTGTTAGTGTTGAAAAAACACTTTTCGCACTTGTGTTAGTGTTGAAAAACCACTTTTCGCACTTGTGTTGGTGCAGGAAACCACTTTTGCACTTGTATGTGTGTGGAAAAAACACTTTTTGCAGTTGTGATAGTGTTGAAATCCACTTTACGCACTTGTGTTAGTGTTGAAAAACCACTTTTCGCACTTGTGTTGGTGCAGGAAACCACTTTTGCACTTGTATTAGTGTTGAAAAACCACTTTTCACACTTGTGTTAGTGTTGAAAAACCACTTTTCGCACTTGTGTTGGTGCAGGAAACCATTTTGCACTTGTATTCGTGTGGAAAAACCACTTTTCGCACTTGTGTTGGTGCAGGAAACCACTTTTGCATTTGTACTAGTGTGGAAAAACCACTTTTCGCACTTGTGTTCGTGTTGAAAAACCACTTTTCACACTTATGTTAGTGTTGAAAAACCACTTTTCGCACTTGTGTTGGTGCAGGAAACCACTTTTGCACTTGTATTAGTCTGGAAAAAACACTTTTCGCACTTGTGTTAGTGTTGAAAAAACAATTTTCGCACTTGTGTTAGTGTTGAAAAACCACTTTTCGCACTTGTGTTGGTGCAGGAAACCACTTTGCACTTGTATTAGTGTGGAAAAAACACTTTTTGCACTTGTGATAGTGTTGAAATCCACTTTACGCACTTGTGTTAGTGTTGAAAAACCACTTTTCGCACTTGTGTTGGTGCAGGAAACCACTTTTGCACTTGTATTAGTGTTGAAAAACCACTTTTCACACTTGTGTTAGTGTTGAAAAACCACTTTTCGCACTTGTGTTGGTGCAGGAAACCACTTTTGCACTTGTATTCGTGTGGAAAAAACACTTTTCGCACTTGTGTTAGTGTTGAAAAACCACTTTTCGCACTTGTGTTAGTGTTGAAAAACCACTTTTCGCACTTGTGTTGGTGCAGGAAACCACTTTTGCACTTGTATTAGTGTGGAAAAAACACTTTTTGCACTTGTGATCGTGTTGAAATCCACTTTACGCACTTGTGTTAGTGTTGAAAAACCACTTTTCGCACTTGTGTTGGTGCAGGAAACCACTTTTGCACTTGTATTAGTGTGGAAAAAACACTTTTTGCACTTGTGATAGTGTTGAAAAACCACTTTTCGCACTTGTGTTAGTGTTGAAAAACCACTTTTCGCACTTGTATTGGTGCAGGAAACCACTTTTGCACTTGTATTAGTGTGGAAAAATCACTTTTCGAACTTGTGTTAGTGTTGAGAAACCACTTTTCGCACTTGTGTTGGTGCAGGAAATCACTTTTGCACTTGTATTAGTGTGGAAAAAACACTTTTTGCACTTGTGATAGTGTTGAAAAACCACTTTTCGCACTTGTGTTAGTGTTGAAAAACCACTTTTTGCACTTGTGTTGGTGCAGGAAACCACTTTTGCACTTGTATTAGTGTGGAAAAACCACTTTTCGCACTTGTTTTAGTGTTGAAAAACCACTTTTCGCACTTGTGTTAGTGTTGAAAAACCACTTTTCGCACTTGTGTTGGTGCAGGAAACCACTTTTGCACTTGTATTAGTGTGGAAAAAACCACTTTTCGCACTTGTGTTAGTGTTGAAAAAACACTTTTCGCACTTGTGTTAGTGTTGAAAAACCACTTTTCGCACTTGTGTTGGTGCAGTAAACCACTTTTGCACTTGTATTAGTGTGGAAAAAACACTTTTTGCACTTGTGATAGTGTTGAAAAACCACTTTTCGCACTTGTGTTAGTGTTGAAATACCACTTTTCGCACTTCTGTTGGTGCAGGAAACCACTTTTGCACTTGTATTAGTGTGGAAAAACCACTTTTCGCACTTGTGTTAGTGTTGAAAAACCACTTTTCGCAATTGTGTTGGTGCAGGAAACCACTTTTGCACTTGTATTAGTGTGGAAAAAACACTTTTTGCACTTGTGATAGTGTTGAAAAACCACTTTTCGCACTTGTGTTAGTGTTGAAAAACCACTTTTCGCACTTGTGTTGGTGCAGGAAACCACATTTGCACTTGTGTTGGTGTTGAAAACCACTTTTCGCACTTGTGTTAGTGTTGAAAAACTACTTTCCGCACTTGTGTTAGTGTTGAAAAACCACTTTTCGCACTTGGGTTGGTGCAGGAAACCACTTTTGCACTTGTATTAGTGTGGAAAAAACACTTTTTGCACTTGTGATAGTGTTGAAAAACCACTTTTTGCACTTGTGTTAGTGTTGAAAAACCACATTTCGCACTTGTGTTGGTGCAGGAAACCACTTTTGCACTTGTATTAGTGTGGAAAAACCACTTTTCGCACTTGTGTTAGTGTTGAAAAACGACTTTTCGCACTTGTGTTAGTGTTGAAAAACCACTTTTCGCACTTGTGTTGGTGCAGGAAACCACTTTTGCACTTGTATTAGTATGGAAAAAACACTTTTTGCACTTGTGATATTGTTGAAAAACCACTTTTCGCACTTGTGTTAGTGTTGAAAAACCACTTTTCGCACTTGTGTTAGTGTTGAAAAACCACTTTTCGCACTTGTGTTAGTGTTGAAAAACCACTTTTCGCACTTGTGTTGGTGCAGGAAATCACTTTTGCACTTGCATTAGTGTGGAAAAACCACTTTTCGCACTTGTGTTAGTGTTGAAAAACCACTTTCCGCACTTGTGTTAGTGTTGAAAAACCACATTTCGCACTTGTGTTGGTGCAGGAAACCACTTTTGCACTTGTATTAGTGTGGAAAAAACACTTTTCGCACTTGTGTTAGTGTTGAAAAACCACTTTTCGCACTTGTGTTGGTGCAGGAAACCACTTTTGCACTTGTATTAGTGTGGAAAAACCACTTTTCGCACTTGTGTTAGTGTTGAAAAACCACTTTTCGCACTTGTGTTTGTGTTGAAAAACCACTTTTCGCACTTGTGTTAGTGTTGAAAAACCACTTTTCGCACTTGTGTTGGTGCAGGAAACCACTTTTGCACTTGTATTAGTGTGGAAAAAACACTTTTCGCACTTGTATTAGTGTTGAAAAACCACTTTTCGCACTTGTGTTGGTGCAGGAAACCACTTCTGCACTTGTATTAGTGTGGAAAAACCACTTTTCGCACTTGTGTTAGTGTTGAAAAACCACTTTTCGCACTTGTGTTAGTGTTGAAAAACCACTTTTCACACTTGTGTTAGTGTTGAAAAACCACTTTTCGCACTTGTGTTGGTGCAGGAAACCACTTTTGCACTTGTATTAGTGTGGAAAAAACACTTTTTGCACTTGTGATAGTGTTGAAAAACCACTTTTCGCACTTGTGTTATTGTTGAAAAAACACTTTTCGCACTTGTGTTAGTGTTGAAAAACCACTTTTCGCACTTGTGTTGGTGCAGGAAACCACTTTTGCACTTGTATGTGTGTGGAAAAAACACTTTTTGCAGTTGTGATAGTGTTGAAATCCACTTTACGCACTTGTGTTAGTGTTGAAAAACCACTTTTCGCACTTGTGTTGGTGCAGGAAACCACTTTTGCACTTGTATTAGTGTTGAAAAACCACTTTTCACACTTGTGTTAGTGTTGAAAAACCACTTTTCGCACTTGTGTTGGTGCAGCAAACCATTTTGCACTTGTATTCGTGTGGAAAAACCACTTTTCGCACTTGTGTTGGTGCAGGAAACCACTTTTGCACTTGTACTAGTGTGGAAAAACCACTTTTCGCACTTGTGTTCGTGTTGAAAAACCACTTTTCACACTTATGTTAGTGTTGAAAAACCGCTTTTCGCACTTGTGTTGGTGCAGGAAACCACTTTTGCACTTGTATTAGTCTGGAAAAAACACTTTTCGCACTTGTGTTAGTGTTGAAAAACCACTTTTCGCACTTGTGTTGGTGCAGGAAACCACTTTTGCACTTGTATTAGTGTGGAAAAAACACTTTTTGCACTTGTGATAGTGTTGAAATCCACTTTACGCACTTGTGTTAGTGTTGAAAAACCACTTTTCGCACTTGTGTTGGTGCAGGAAACCACTTTTGCACTTGTATTAGTGTTGAAAAACCATTTTTCACACTTGTGTTAGTGTTGAAAAACCACTTTTCGCACTTGTGTTGGTGCAGGAAACCACTTTTGCACTTGTATTCGTGTGGAAAAAACACTTTTCGCACTTGTGTTAGTGTTGAAAAACCACTTTTCGCACTTGTGTTAGTGTTGAAAAACCACTTTTCGCACTTGTGTTGGTGCAGGAAACCACTTTTGCACTTGTATTAGTGTGGAAAAAACACTTTTTGCACTTGTGATCGTGTTGAAATCCACTTTACGCACTTGTGTTAGTGTTGAAAAACCACTTTTCGCACTTGTGTTGGTGCAGGAAACCACTTTTGCACTTGTATTAGTGTGGAAAAAACACTTTTTGCACTTGTGATAGTGTTGAAAAACCACTTTTCGCACTTGTGTTAGTGTTGAAAAACCACTTTTCGCACTTGTATTGGTGCAGGAAACCACTTTTGCACTTGTATTAGTGTGGAAAAATCACTTTTCGCACTTGTGTTAGTGTTGAGAAACCACTTTTCGCACTTGTGTTAGTGTTGAAAAACCACTTTTCGCACTTGTGTTGGTGCAGGAAATCACTTTTGCACTTGTATTAGTGTGGAAAAAACACTTTTTGCACTTGTGATAGTGTTGAAAAACCACTTTTCGCACTTGTGTTAGTGTTGAAAAACCACTTTTCGCACTTGTGTTGGTGCAGGAAACCACTTTTGCACTTGTATTAGTGTGGAAAAACCACTTTTCGCACTTGTTTTAGTGTTGAAAAACCACTTTTCGCACTTGTGTTAGTGTTGAAAAACCACTTTTCGCACTTGTGTTGGTGCAGGAAACCACTTTTGCACTTGTATTAGTGTGGAAAAACCACTTTTCGCACTTGTGTTAGTGTTGAAAAAACACTTTTCGCACTTGTGTTAGTGTTGAAAAACCACTTTTCGCACTTGTGTTGGTGCAGTAAACCACTTTTGCACTTATATTAGTGTGGAAAAAACACTTTTTGCACTTGTGATAGTGTTGAAAAACCACTTTTCGCACTTGTGTTAGTGTTGAAATACCACTTTTCGCACTTCTGTTGGTGCAGGAAACCACTTTTGCACTTGTATTAGTGTGGAAAAACCACTTTTCGCACTTGTGTTAGTGTTGAAAAACCACTTTTCGCAATTGTGTTGGTGCAGGAAACCACTTTTGCACTTGTATTAGTGTGGAAAAAACACTTTTTGCACTTGTGATAGTGTTGAAAAACCACTTTTCGCACTTGTGTTAGTGTTGAAAAACCACTTTTCGCACTTGTGTTGGTGCAGGAAACCACATTTGCACTTGTGTTGGTGTTGAAAACCACTTTTCGCACTTGTGTTAGTGTTGAAAAACTACTTTCCGCACTTGTGTTAGTGTTGAAAAACCACTTTTCGCACTTGGGTTGGTGCAGGAAACCACTTTTGCACTTGTATTAGTGTGGAAAAAACACTTTTTGCACTTGTGATAGTGTTGAAAAACCACTTTTTGCACTTGTGTTAGTGTTGAAAAACCACATTTCGCACTTGTGTTGGTGCAGGAAACCACTTTTGCACTTGTATTAGTGTAGAAAAACCACTTTTCGCACTTGTGTTAGTGTTGAAAAACCACTTTTCGCACTTGTGTTAGTGTTGAAAAACCACTTTTCGCACTTGTGTTGGTGCAGGAAACCACTTTTGCACTTGTATTAGTATGGAAAAAACACTTTTTGCACTTGTGATATTGTTGAAAAACCACTTTTCGCACTTGTGTTAGTGTTGAAAAACCACTTTTCGCACTTGTGTTAGTGTTGAAAAACCACTTTTCGCACTTGTGTTGGTGCAGGAAACCACTTTTGCACTTGCATTAGTGTGGAAAAACCACTTTTCGCACTTGTGTTAGTGTTGAAAAACCACTTTCCGCACTTGTGTTAGTGTTGAAAAACCACATTTCGCACTTGTGTTGGTGCAGGAAACCACTTTTGCACTTGTATTAGTGTGGAAAAAACACTTTTCGCACTTGTGTTAGTGTTGAAAAACCACTTTTCGCACTTGTGTTGGTGCAGGAAACCACTTTTGCACTTGTATTAGTGTGGAAAAACCACTTTTCGCACTTGTGTTAGTGTTGAAAAACCACTTTTCGCACTTGTGTTTGTGTTGAAAAACCACTTTTCGCACTTGTGTTAGTGTTGAAAAACCACTTTTCGCACTTGTGTTGGTGCAGGAAACCACTTTTGCACTTGTATTAGTGTGGAAAAAACACTTTTCGCACTTGTGTTAGTGTTGAAAAACCACTTTTCGCACTTGTGTTGGTGCAGGAAACCACTTTTGCACTTGTATTAGTGTGGAAAAACCACTTTTCGCACTTGTGTTAGTGTTGAAAAACCACTTTTCGCACTTGTGTTAGTGTTGAAAAACCACTTTTCACACTTGTGTTAGTGTTGAAAAACCACTTTTCGCACTTGTGTTGGTGCAGGAAACCACTTTTGCACTTGTATTAGTGTGGAAAAAACACTTTTTGCACTTGTGATAGTGTTGAAAAACCACTTTTCACACTTGTGTTAGCGTTGAAAAACCACTTTTCGCACTTGTGCTCGTCTTGAATAACACTTTTCGCACTTGTGTTAGTGTTGAAAAAACACTTTTCGCACTTGTGTTAGTGTTGAAAAACCACTTTTCGCACTTGTGTTGGTGCAGGAAACCACTTTTACACTTGTATGTGTGTGGAAAAAACACTTTTTGCAGTTGTGATAGTGTTGAAATCCACTTTACGCACTTGTGTTAGTATTGAAAAACCACTTTTCGCACTTGTGTTGGTGCAGGAAACCACTTTTGCACTTGTATTAGTGTTGAAAAACCACTTTTCACACTTGTGTTAGTGTTGAAAAACCACTTTTCGCACTTGTGTTGGTGCAGGAAACCATTTTGCACTTGTATTCGTGTGGAAAAACCACTTTTCGCACTTGTGTTGGTGCAGGAAACCACTTTTGCACTTGTACTAGTGTGGAAAAACCACTTTTCGCACTTGTGTTCGTGTTGAAAAACCACTTTTCACACTTATGTTAGTGTTGAAAAACCACTTTTCGCACTTGTGTTGGTGCAGGAAACCACTTTTGCACTTGTATTAGTCTGGAAAAAACACTTTTCGCACTTGTGTTAGTGTTGAAAAAACAATTTTCGCACTTGTGTTAGTGTTGAAAACCACTTTTCGCACTTGTGTTGGTGCAGGAAACCACTTTTGCACTTGTATTAGTGTGGAAAAAACACTTTTTGCACTTGTGATAGTGTTGAAATCCACTTTACGCACTTGTTTTAGTGTTGAAAAACCACTTTTCGCACTTGTGTTAGTGTTGAAAAACCACTTTTCGCACTTGTGTTGGTGCAGGAAACCACTTTTGCACTTGTATTAGTGTGGAAAAACCACTTTTCGCACTTGTGTTAGTGTTGAAAAAACACTTTTCGCACTTGTGTTAGTGTTGAAAAACCACTTTTCGCACTTGTGTTGGTGCAGTAAACCACTTTTGCACTTGTATTAGTGTGGAAAAAACACTTTTTGCACTTGTGATAGTGTTGAAAAACCACTTTTCGCACTTGTGTTAGTGTTGAAATACCACTTTTCGCACTTCTGTTGGTGCAGGAAACCACTTTTGCACTTGTATTAGTGTGGCAAAACCACTTTTCGCACTTGTGTTAGTGTTGAAAAACCACTTTTCGCAATTGTGTTGGTGCAGGAAACCACTTTTGCACTTGTATTAGTGTGGAAAAAACACTTTTTGCACTTGTGATAGTGTTGAAAAACCACTTTTCGCACTTGTGTTAGTGTTGAAAAACCACTTTTCGCACTTGTGTTGGTGCAGGAAACCACATTTGCACTTGTGTTGGTGTTGAAAACCACTTTTCGCACTTGTGTTAGTGTTGAAAAACTACTTTCCGCACTTGTGTTAGTGTTGAAAAACCACTTTTCGCACTTGGGTTGGTGCAGGAAACCACTTTTGCACTTGTATTAGTGTGGAAAAAACACTTTTTGCACTTGTGATAGTGTTGAAAAACCCCTTTTTGCACTTGTGTTAGTGTTGAAAAACCACATTTCGCACTTGTGTTGGTGCAGGAAACCACTTTTGCACTTGTATTAGTGTGGAAAAACCACTTTTCGCACTTGTGTTAGTGTTGAAAAACCACTTTTCGCACTTGTGTTAGTGTTGAAAAACCACTTTTCGCACTTGTGTTGGTGCAGGAAACCACTTTTGCACTTGTATTAGTATGGAAAAAACACTTTTTGCACTTGTGATATTGTTGAAAAACCACTTTTCGCACTTGTGTTAGTGTTGAAAAACCACTTTTCGCACTTGTGTTAGTGTTGAAAAACCACTTTTCGCACTTGTGTTGGTGCAGGAAACCACTTTTGCACTTGCATTAGTGTGGAAAAACCACTTTTCGCACTTGTGTTAGTGTTGAAAAACCACTTTCCGCACTTGTGTTAGTGTTGAAAAACCACATTTCGCACTTGTGTTGGTGCAGGAAACCACTTTTGCACTTGTATTAGTGTGGAAAAAACACTTTTCGCACTTGTGTTAGTGTTGAAAAACCACTTTTCGCACTTGTGTTGGTGCAGGAAACCACTTTTGCACTTGTATTAGTGTGGAAAAACCACTTTTCGCACTTGTGTTAGTGTTGAAAAACCACTTTTCGCACTTGTGTTTGTGTTGAAAAACCACTTTTCGCACTTGTGTTAGTGTTGAAAAACCACTTTTCGCACTTGTGTTGGTGCAGGAAACCACTTTTGCACTTGTATTAGTGTGGAAAAAACACTTTTCGCACTTGTGTTAGTGTTGAAAAACCACTTTTCGCACTTGTGTTGGTGCAGGAAACCACTTCTGCACTTGTATTAGTGTGGAAAAACCACTTTTCGCACTTGTGTTAGTGTTGAAAAACCACTTTTCGCACTTGTGTTAGTGTTGAAAAACCACTTTTCACACTTGTGTTAGTGTTGAAAAACCACTTTTCGCACTTGTGTTGGTGCAGGAAACCACTTTTGCACTTGTATTAGTGTGGAAAAAACACTTTTTGCACTTGTGATAGTGTTGAAAAACCACTTTTCACACTTGTGTTAGCGTTGAAAAACCACTTTTCGCACTTGTGCTCGTCTTGAATAACACTTTTCGCACTTGTGTTAGTGTTGAAAAAACACTTTTCGCACTTGTGTTAGTGTTGAAAAACCACTTTTCGCACTTGTGTTGGTGCAGGAAACCACTTTTGCACTTGTATGTGTGTGGAAAAAACACTTTTTGCAGTTGTGATAGTGTTGAAATCCACTTTACGCACTTGTGTTAGTGTTGAAAAACCCACTTTTCGCACTTGTGTTGGTGCAGGAAACCACTTTTGCACTTGTATTAGTGTTGAAAAACCACTTTTCACACTTGTGTTAGTGTTGAAAAACCACTTTTCGCACTTGTGTTGGTGCAGGAAACCATTTTGCACTTGTATTCGTGTGGAAAAACCACTTTTCGCACTTGTGTTGGTGCAGGAAACAACTTTTGCACTTGTACTAGTGTGGAAAAACCACTTTTCGCACTTGTGTTCGTGTTGAAAAACCACTTTTCACACTTATGTTAGTGTTCAAAAACCACTTTTCGCACTTGTGTTGGTGCAGGAAACCACTTTTGCACTTGTATTAGTCTGGAAAAAACACTTTTCGCACTTGTGTTAGTGTTGAAAAAACAATTTTCGCACTTGTGTTAGTGTTGAAAAACCACTTTTCGCACTTGTGTTGGTGCAGGAAACCACTTTTGCACTTGTATTAGTGTGGAAAAAACACTTTTTGCACTTGTGATAGTGTTGAAATCCACTTTACGCACTTGTGTTAGTGTTGAAAAACCACTTTTCGCACTTGTGTTGGTGCAGGAAACCACTTTTGCACTTGTATTAGTGTTGAAAAACCACTTTTCACACTTGTGTTAGTGTTGAAAAACCACTTTTCGCACTTGTGTTGGTGCAGGAAACCACTTTTGCACTTGTATTCGTGTGGAAAAAACACTTTTCGCACTTGTGTTGGTGTTGAAAAACCACTTTTCGCACTTGTGTTAGTGTTGAAAAACCACTTTTCGCACTTGTGTTGGTGCAGGAAACCACTTTTGCACTTGTATTAGTGTGGAAAAAACACTTTTTGCACTTGTGATCGTGTTGAAATCCACTTTACGCACTTGTGTTAGTGTTGAAAAACCACTTTTCGCACTTGTGTTAGTGTTGAGAAACCACTTTTCGCACTTGTGTTAGTGTTGAAAAACCACTTTTCGCACTTGTGTTGGTGCAGGAAATCACTTTTGCACTTGTATTAGTGTGGAAAAATCACTTTTCGCACTTGTGTTAGTGTTGAGAAACCACTTTTCGCACTTGTGTTAGTGTTGAAAAACCACTTTTCGCACTTGTGTTGGTGCAGGAAATCACTTTTGCACTTGTATTAGTGTGGAAAAAACACTTTTTGCACTTGTGATAGTGTTGAAAAACCACTTTTCGCACTTGTGTTAGTGTTGAAAAACCACTTTTCGCACTTGTGTTGGTGCAGGAAACCACTTTTGCACTTGTATTAGTGTGGAAAAACCACTTTTCGCACTTGTTTTATTGTTGAAAAACCACTTTTCGCACTTGTGTTAGTGTTGAAAAACCACTTTTCGCACTTGTGTTGGTGCAGGAAACCACTTTTGCACTTGTATTAGTGTGGAAAAACCACTTTTCGCACTTGTGTTAGTGTTGAAAAAACACTTTTCGCACTTGTGTTAGTGTTGAAAAACCACTTTTCGCACTTGTGTTGGTGCAGTAAACCACTTTTGCACTTGTATTAGTGTGGAAAAAACACTTTTTGCACTTGTGATAGTGTTGAAAAACCACTTTTCGCACTTGTGTTAGTGTTGAAATACCACTTTTCGCACTTCTGTTGGTGCAGGAAACCACTTTTGCACTTGTATTAGTGTGGAAAAACCACTTTTCGCACTTGTGTTAGTGTTGAAAAACCACTTTTCGCAATTGTGTTGGTGCAGGAAACCACTTTTGCACTTGTATTAGTGTGGAAAAAACACTTTTTGCACTTGTGATAGTGTTGAAAAACCACTTTTCGCACTTGTGTTAGTGTTGAAAAACCACTTTTCGCACTTGTGTTGGTGCAGGAAACCACATTTGCACTTGTGTTGGTGTTGAAAACCACTTTTCGCACTTGTGTTAGTGTTGAAAAACTACTTTCCGCACTTGTGTTAGTGTTGAAAAACCACTTTTCGCACTTGTGTTGGTGCAGGAAACCACTTTTGCACTTGTATTCGTGTGGAAAAAACACTTTTCGCACTTGTGTTGGTGTTGAAAAACCACTTTTCGCACTTGTGTTAGTGTTGAAAAACCACTTTTCGCACTTGTGTTGGTGCAGGAAACCACTTTTGCACTTGTATTAGTGTGGAAAAAACACTTTTTGCACTTGTGATCGTGTTGAAATCCACTTTACGCACTTGTGTTAGTGTTGAAAAACCACTTTTCGCACTTGTGTTAGTGTTGAGAAACCACTTTTCGCACTTGTGTTAGTGTTGAAAAACCACTTTTCGCACTTGTGTTGGTGCAGGAAATCACTTTTGCACTTGTATTAGTGTGGAAAAATCACTTTTCGCACTTGTGTTAGTGTTGAGAAACCACTTTTCGCACTTGTGTTAGTGTTGAAAAACCACTTTTCGCACTTGTGTTGGTGCAGGAAATCACTTTTGCACTTGTATTAGTGTGGAAAAAACACTTTTTGCACTTGTGATAGTGTTGAAAAACCACTTTTCGCACTTGTGTTAGTGTTGAAAAACCACTTTTCGCACTTGTGTTGGTGCAGGAAACCACTTTTGCACTTGTATTAGTGTGGAAAAACCACTTTTCGCACTTGTTTTATTGTTGAAAAACCACTTTTCGCACTTGTGTTAGTGTTGAAAAACCACTTTTCGCACTTGTGTTGGTGCAGGAAACCACTTTTGCACTTGTATTAGTGTGGAAAAACCACTTTTCGCACTTGTGTTAGTGTTGAAAAAACACTTTTCGCACTTGTGTTAGTGTTGAAAAACCACTTTTCGCACTTGTGTTGGTGCAGTAAACCACTTTTGCACTTGTATTAGTGTGGAAAAAACACTTTTTGCACTTGTGATAGTGTTGAAAAACCACTTTTCGCACTTGTGTTAGTGTTGAAATACCACTTTTCGCACTTCTGTTGGTGCAGGAAACCACTTTTGCACTTGTATTAGTGTGGAAAAACCACTTTTCGCACTTGTGTTAGTGTTTAAAAACCACTTTTCGCAATTGTGTTGGTGCAGGAAACCACTTTTGCACTTGTATTAGTGTGGAAAAAACACTTTTTGCACTTGTGATAGTGTTGAAAAACCACTTTTCGCACTTGTGTTAGTGTTGAAAAACCACTTTTCGCACTTGTGTTGGTGCAGGAAACCACATTTGCACTTGTGTTGGTGTTGAAAACCACTTTTCGCACTTGTGTTAGTGTTGAAAAACTACTTTCCGCACTTGTGTTAGTGTTGAAAAACCACTTTTCGCACTTGGGTTGGTGCAGGAAACCACTTTTGCACTTGTATTAGTGTGGAAAAAACACTTTTTGCACTTGTGATAGTGTTGAAAAACCACTTTTTGCACTTGTGTTAGTGTTGAAAAACCACATTTCGCACTTGTGTTGGTGCAGGAAACCACTTTTGCACTTGTATTAGTGTGGAAAAACCACTTTTCGCACTTGTGTTAGTGTTGAAAAACCACTTTTCGCACTTGTGTTAGTGTTGAAAAACCACTTTTCGCACTTGTGTTGGTGCAGGAAACCACTTTTGCACTTGTATTAGTATGGAAAAAACACTTTTTGCACTTGTGATATTGTTGAAAAACCACTTTTCGCACTTGTGTTAGTGTTGAAAAACCACTTTTCGCACTTGTGTTAGTGTTGAAAAACCACTTTTCGCACTTGTGTTGGTGCAGGAAACCACTTTTGCACTTGCATTAGTGTGGAAAAACCACTTTTCGCACTTGTGTTAGTGTTGAAAAACCACTTTCCGCACTTGTGTTAGTGTTGAAAAACCACATTTCGCACTTGTGTTGGTGCAGGAAACCACTTTTGCACTTGTATTAGTGTGGAAAAAACACTTTTCGCACTTGTGTTAGTGTTGAAAAACGACTTTTCGCACTTGTGTTGGTGCAGGAAACCACTTTTGCACTTGTATTAGTGTGGAAAAACCACTTTTCGCACTTGTGTTAGTGTTGAAAAACCACTTTTCGCACTTGTGTTTGTGTTGAAAAACCACTTTTCGCACTTGTGTTAGTGTTGAAAAACCACTTTTCGCACTTGTGTTGGTGCAGGAAACCACTTTTGCACTTGTATTAGTGTGGAAAAAACACTTTTCGCACTTGTGTTAGTGTTGAAAAACCACTTTTCGCACTTGTGTTGGTGCAGGAAACCACTTTTGCACTTGTATTAGTGTGGAAAAACCACTTTTCGCACTTGTGTTAGTGTTGAAAAACCACTTTTCGCACTTGTGTTAGTGTTGAAAAACCACTTTTCACACTTGTGTTAGTGTTGAAAAACCACTTTTCGCACTTGTGTTGGTGCAGGAAACCACTTTTGCACTTGTATTAGTGTGGAAAAAACACTTTTTGCACTTGTGATAGTGTTGAAAAACCACTTTTCACACTTGTGTTAGCGTTGAAAAACCACTTTTCGCACTTGTGCTCGTCTTGAATAACACTTTTCGCACTTGTGTTAGTGTTGAAAAAACACTTTTCGCACTTGTGTTAGTGTTGAAAAACCACTTTTCGCACTTGTGTTGGTGCAGGAAACCACTTTTGCACTTGTATGTGTGTGGAAAAAACACTTTTTGCAGTTGTGATAGTGTTGAAATCCACTTTACGCACTTGTGTTAGTGTTGAAAAACCACTTTTCGCACTTGTGTTGGTGCAGGAAACCACTTTTGCACTTGTATTAGTGTTGAAAAACCACTTTTCACACTTGTGTTAGTGTTGAAAAACCACTTTTCGCACTTGTGTTGGTGCAGCAAACCATTTTGCACTTGTATTCGTGTGGAAAAACCACTTTTCGCACTTGTGTTGGTGCAGGAAACCACTTTTGCACTTGTACTAGTGTGGAAAAACCACTTTTCGCACTTGTGTTCGTGTTGAAAAACCACTTTTCACACTTATGTTAGTGTTGAAAAACCACTTTTCGCACTTGTGTTGGTGCAGGAAACCACTTTTGCACTTGTATTAGTCTGGAAAAAACACTTTTCGCACTTGTGTTAGTGTTGAAAAAACAATTTTCGCACTTGTGTTAGTGTTGAAAAACCACTTTTCGCACTTGTGTTGGTGCAGGAAACCACTTTTGCACTTGTATTAGTGTGGAAAAAACACTTTTTGCACTTGTGATAGTGTTGAAATCCACTTTACGCACTTGTGTTAGTGTTGAAAAACCACTTTTCGCACTTGTGTTGGTGCAGGAAACCACTTTTGCACTTGTATTAGTGTTGAAAAACCACTTTTCACACTTGTGTTAGTGTTGAAAAACCACTTTTCGCACTTGTGTTGGTGCAGGAAACCACTTTTGCACTTGTATTCGTGTGGAAAAAACACTTTTCGCACTTGTGTTAGTGTTGAAAAACCACTTTTCGCACTTGTGTTAGTGTTGAAAAACCACTTTTCGCACTTGTGTTGGTGCAGGAAACCACTTTTGCACTTGTATTAGTGTGGAAAAAACACTTTTTGCACTTGTGATCGTGTTGAAATCCACTTTACGCACTTGTGTTAGTGTTGAAAAACCACTTTTCGCACTTGTGTTGGTGCAGGAAACCACTTTTGCACTTGTATTAGTGTGGAAAAAACACTTTTTGCACTTGTGATAGTGTTGAAAAACCACTTTTCGCACTTGTGTTAGTGTTGAAAAACCACTTTTCGCACTTGTATTGGTGCAGGAAACCACTTTTGCACTTGTATTAGTGTGGAAAAATCACTTTTCGCACTTGTGTTAGTGTTGAGAAACCACTTTTCGCACTTGTGTTAGTGTTGAAAAACCACTTTTCGCACTTGTGTTGGTGCAGGAAATCACTTTTGCACTTGTATTAGTGTGGAAAAAACACTTTTTGCACTTGTGATAGTGTTGAAAAACCACTTTTCGCACTTGTGTTAGTGTTGAAAAACCACTTTTCGCACTTGTGTTGGTGCAGGAAACCACTTTTGCACTTGTATTAGTGTGGAAAAACCACTTTTCGCACTTGTTTTAGTGTTGAAAAACCACTTTTCGCACTTGTGTTAGTGTTGAAAAACCACTTTTCGCACTTGTGTTGGTGCAGGAAACCACTTTTGCACTTGTATTAGTGTGGAAAAACCACTTTTCGCACTTGTGTTAGTGTTGAAAAAACACTTTTCGCACTTGTGTTAGTGTTGAAAAACCACTTTTCGCACTTGTGTTGGTGCAGTAAACCACTTTTGCACTTGTATTAGTGTGGAAAAAACACTTTTTGCACTTGTGATAGTGTTGAAAAACCACTTTTCGCACTTGTGTTAGTGTTGAAATACCACTTTTCGCACTTCTGTTGGTGCAGGAAACCACTTTTGCACTTGTATTAGTGTGGAAAAACCACTTTTCGCACTTGTGTTAGTGTTGAAAAACCACTTTTCGCAATTGTGTTGGTGCAGGAAACCACTTTTGCACTTGTATTAGTGTGGAAAAACACTTTTTGCACTTGTGATAGTGTTGAAAAACCACTTTTCGCACTTGTGTTAGTGTTGAAAAACCACTTTTCGCACTTGTGTTGGTGCAGGAAACCACATTTGCACTTGTGTTGGTGTTGAAAACCACTTTTCGCACTTGTGTTAGTGTTGAAAAACTACTTTCCGCACTTGTGTTAGTGTTGAAAAACCACTTTTCGCACTTGGGTTGGTGCAGGAAACCACTTTTGCACTTGTATTAGTGTGGAAAAAACACTTTTTGCACTTGTGATAGTGTTGAAAAACCACTTTTTGCACTTGTGTTAGTGTTGAAAAACCACATTTCGCACTTGTGTTGGTGCAGGAAACCACTTTTGCACTTGTATTAGTGTAGAAAAACCACTTTTCGCACTTGTGTTAGTGTTGAAAAACCACTTTTCGCACTTGTGTTAGTGTTGAAAAACCACTTTTCGCACTTGTGTTGGTGCAGGAAACCACTTTTGCACTTGTATTAGTATGGAAAAAACACTTTTTGCACTTGTGATATTGTTGAAAAACCACTTTTCGCACTTGTGTTAGTGTTGAAAAACCACTTTTCGCACTTGTGTTAGTGTTGAAAAACCACTTTTCGCACTTGTGTTGGTGCAGGAAACCACTTTTGCACTTGCATTAGTGTGGAAAAACCACTTTTCGCACTTGTGTTAGTGTTGAAAAACCACTTTCCGCACTTGTGTTAGTGTTGAAAAACCACATTTCGCACTTGTGTTGATGCAGGAAACCACTTTTGCACTTGTATTAGTGTGGAAAAAACACTTTTCGCACTTGTGTTAGTGTTGAAAAAACACTTTTCGCACTTGTGTTAGTGTTGAAAAACCACTTTTCGCACTTGTGTTGGTGCAGGAAACCACTTTTGCACTTGTATGTGTGTGGAAAAAACACTTTTTGCAGTTGTGATAGTGTTGAAATCCACTTTACGCACTTGTGTTAGTGTTGAAAAACCACTTTTCGCACTTGTGTTGGTGCAGGAAACCACTTTTGCACTTGTATTAGTGTTGAAAAACCACTTTTCACACTTGTGTTAGTGTTGAAAAACCACTTTTCGCACTTGTGTTGGTGCAGCAAACCATTTTGCACTTGTATTCGTGTGGAAAAACCACTTTTCGCACTTGTGTTGGTGCAGGAAACCACTTTTGCACTTGTACTAGTGTGGAAAAACCACTTTTCGCACTTGTGTTCATGTTGAAAAACCACTTTTCACACTTATGTTAGTGTTGAAAAACCACTTTTCGCACTTGTGTTGGTGCAGGAAACCACTTTTGCACTTGTATTAGTCTGGAAAAAACACTTTTCGCACTTGTGTTAGTGTTGAAAAAACAATTTTCGCACTTGTGTTAGTGTTGAAAAACCACTTTTCGCACTTGTGTTGGTGCAGGAAACCACTTTTGCACTTGTATTAGTGTGGAAAAAACATTTTTTGCACTTGTGATAGTGTTGAAATCCACTTTACGCACTTGTGTTAGTGTTGAAAAACCACTTTTCGCACTTGTGTTGGTGCAGGAAACCACTTTTGCACTTGTATTAGTGTTGAAAAACCACTTTTCACACTTGTGTTAGTGTTGAAAAACCACTTTTCGCACTTGTGTTGGTGCAGGAAACCACTTTTGCACTTGTATTCGTGTGGAAAAAACACTTTTCGCACTTGTGTTAGTGTTGAAAAACCACTTTTCGCACTTGTGTTAGTGTTGAAAAACCACTTTTCGCACTTGTGTTGGTGCAGGAAACCACTTTTGCACTTGTATTAGTGTGGAAAAAACACTTTTTGCACTTGTGATCGTGTTGAAATCCACTTTACGCACTTGTGTTAGTGTTGAAAAACCACTTTTCGCACTTGTGTTGGTGCAGGAAACCACTTTTGCACTTGTATTAGTGTGGAAAAAACACTTTTTGCACTTGTGATAGTGTTGAAAAACCACTTTTCGCACTTGTGTTAGTGTTGAAAAACCACTTTTCGCACTTGTATTGGTGCAGGAAACCACTTTTACACTTGTATTAGTGTGGAAAAATCACTTTTCGCACTTGTGTTAGTGTTGAGAAACCACTTTTCGCACTTGTGTTAGTGTTGAAAAACCACTTTTCGCACTTGTGTTGGTGCAGGAAATCACTTTTGCACTTGTATTAGTGTGGAAAAAACACTTTTTGCACTTGTGATAGTGTTGAAAAACCACTTTTCGCACTTGTGTTAGTGTTGAAAAACCACTTTTCGCACTTGTGTTGGTGCAGGAAACCACTTTTGCACTTGTATTAGTGTGGAAAAACCACTTTTCGCACTTGTGTTAGTGTTGAAAAACCACTTTTCGCACTTGTGTTGGTGCAGGAAACCACTTTTGCACTTGTATTAGTGTGGAAAAACCACTTTTCGCACTTGTGTTAGTGTTGAAAAAACACTTTTCGCACTTGTGTTAGTGTTGAAAAACCACTTTTCGCACTTGTGTTGGTGCAGTAAACCACTTTTGCACTTGTATTAGTGTGGAAAAAACACTTTTTGCACTTGTGATAGTGTTGAAAAACCACTTTTCGCACTTGTGTTAGTGTTGAAATACCACTTTTCGCACTTCTGTTGGTGCAGGAAACCACTTTTGCACTTGTATTAGTGTGGAAAAACCACTTTTCGCACTTGTGTTAGTGTTGAAAAACCACTTTTCGCAATTGTGTTGGTGCAGGAAACCACTTTTGCACTTGTATTAGTGTGGAAAAAACACTTTTTGCACTTGTGATAGTGTTGAAAAACCACTTTTCGCACTTGTGTTAGTGTTGAAAAACCACTTTTCGCACTTGTGTTGGTGCAGGAAACCACTTTTGCACTTGTATTAGTGTAGAAAAACCACTTTTCGCACTTGTGTTAGTGTTGAAAAACCACTTTTCGCACTTGTGTTAGTGTTGAAAAACCACTTTTTGCACTTGTGTTGGTGCAGGAAAGCACTTTTGCACTTGTATTAGTATGGAAAAAACACTTTTTGCACTTGTGATATTGTTGAAAAACCACTTTTCGCACTTGTGTTAGTGTTGAAAAACCACTTTTCGCACTTGTGTTAGTGTTGAAAAACCACTTTTCGCACTTGTGTTAGTGTTGAAAAACCACTTTTCGCACTTGTGTTGGTGCAGGAAACCACTTTTGCACTTGCATTAGTGTGGAAAAACCACTTTTCGCACTTGTGTTAGTGTTGAAAAACCACTTTCCGCACTTGTGTTAGTGTTGAAAAAACACTTTTCGCACTTGTGTTAGTGTTGAAAAACCACTTTTCGCACTTGTGTTGGTGCAGTAAACCACTTTTCGCACTTGTGTTAGTGTTGAAAAACCACTTTTCGCACTTGTGTTAGTGTTGAAAAACCACTTTTCGCACTTGTGTTGGTGCAGGAAACCACTTTTGCACTTGCATTAGTGTGGAAAAACCACTTTTCGCACTTGTATTAGTGTGGAAAAACCACTTTTCGCACTTGTGTTAGTGTTGAAAAAACACTTTTCGCACTTGTGTTAGTGTTGAAAAACCACTTTTCGCACTTGTGTTGGTGCAGTAAACCACTTTTGCACTTGTATTAGTGTGGAAAAAACACTTTTTGCACTTGTGATAGTGTTGAAAAACCACTTTTCGCACTTGTGTTAGTGTTGAAATACCACTTTTCGCACTTCTGTTGGTGCAGGAAACCACTTTTGCACTTGTATTAGTGTGGAAAAACCACTTTTCGCACTTGTGTTAGTGTTGAAAAACCACTTTTCGCAATTGTGTTGGTGCAGGAAACCACTTTTGCACTTGTATTAGTGTGGAAAAAACACTTTTTGCACTTGTGATAGTGTTGAAAAACCACTTTTCGCACTTGTGTTAGTGTTGAAAAACCACTTTTCGCACTTGTGTTGGTGCAGGAAACCACATTTGCACTTGTGTTGGTGTTGAAAACCACTTTTCGCACTTGTGTTAGTGTTGAAAAACTACTTTCCGCACTTGTGTTAGTGTTGAAAAACCACTTTTCGCACTTGGGTTGGTGCAGGAAACCACTTTTGCACTTGTATTAGTGTGGAAAAAACACTTTTTGCACTTGTGATAGTGTTGAAAAACCACTTTTTGCACTTGTGTTAGTGTTGAAAAACCACATTTCGCACTTGTGTTGGTGCAGGAAACCACTTTTGCACTTGTATTAGTGTGGAAAAACCACTTTTCGCACTTGTGTTAGTGTTGAAAAACCACTTTTCGCACTTGTGTTAGTGTTGAAAAACCACTTTTCGCACTTGTGTTGGTGCAGGAAACCACTTTTGCACTTGTATTAGTATGGAAAAAACACTTTTTGCACTTGTGATATTGTTGAAAAACCACTTTTCGCACTTGTGTTAGTGTTGAAAAACCACTTTTCGCACTTGTGTTAGTGTTGAAAAACCACTTTTCGCACTTGTGTTGGTGCAGGAAACCACTTTTGCACTTGCATTAGTGTGGAAAAACCACTTTTCGCACTTGTGTTAGTGTTGAAAAACCACTTTCCGCACTTGTGTTAGTGTTGAAAAACCACATTTCGCACTTGTGTTGGTGCAGGAAACCACTTTTGCACTTGTATTAGTGTGGAAAAAACACTTTTCGCACTTGTGTTAGTGTTGAAAAACCACTTTTCGCACTTGTGTTGGTGCAGGAAACCACTTTTGCACTTGTATTAGTGTGGAAAAACCACTTTTCGCACTTGTGTTAGTGTTGAAAAACCACTTTTCGCACTTGTGTTTGTGTTGAAAAACCACTTTTCGCACTTGTGTTAGTGTTGAAAAACCACTTTTCGCACTTGTGTTGGTGCAGGAAACCACTTTTGCACTTGTATTAGTGTGGAAAAAACACTTTTCGCACTTGTGTTAGTGTTGAAAAACCACTTTTCGCACTTGTGTTGGTGCAGGAAACCACTTTTGCACTTGTATTAGTGTTGAAAAACCACTTTTCGCACTTGTGTTAGTGTTGAAAAACCACTTTTCACACTTGTGTTAGTGTTGAAAAACCACTTTTCGCACTTGTGTTGGTGCAGGAAACCACTTTTGCACTTGTATTAGTGTGGAAAAAACACTTTTTGCACTTGTGATAGTGTTGAAAAACCACTTTTCACACTTGTGTTAGCGTTGAAAAACCACTTTTCGCACTTGTGCTCGTCTTGAATAACACTTTTCACACTTGTGTTAGTGTTGAAAAACACTTTTCACACTTGTGTTAGTGTTGCAAAACCACCTTTTGCACATGTGTTATTGTTGCAAAACCCACCTTCCACACTTGTGCTGGCTTTGAAAACCACTTTTCGCACTTGAGCAAGTGTTGCAAACCACTTTTCGCACGTGAGCTTGTGTTAAAAACCACTTTCCACACTTGTGCCCGTCGTGAATAACACTTTTAACACTTGTGTTAGTGTTGCAAAAGCATTTTTTCCACTCGTGTTGTTGTTGCAAAACCCACTTTCCGCACTTGTGTTGGCTTTGAAAACCACTTTTCGCACTTGAGCGAGTGTTGCAGAATCACTTTGCTCCCTCGTGCTGGTGTTGAAAACCACTTTCCACACTTGTGCTGGTGTTGAAAAACACTTTTCACACTTGTGTTACAAAACCACTTTTTGCACTTGTGTTGTTGTTGCAAAACCCACTTCCCGCACTTGTGCTGGCTTTGAAAACCACTTTTCGCACGTGAGCTTGTGTTACAAACCACTTTCCACACGTGTGCTCGTCTTGAATAACACTTTCCACACTTGTGTTAGTGTTCCAAAACCACTTTTTGCACGCGTGTTAGTGTTGCAAAAACCACTTTCCACACTTGTGCTGGCTTTGAAAACCACTTTTCAGACGTGAGCTTGTGTTAAAAACCACTTTCCACACTTGTGCTCGTCTTGAATAACACTTTTAACACTTGTGTTCGTGTTGCAAAAGCACTTTTTCCACTCATGTTAGTGTTGCAAAACCACTTTTGCACTTGTGTTATTGTTGCAAAACCCACTTTCCGCACTTGTGCTGGCTTTGAAAACCACTTTTCACACGTGAGCTTTTGTTAAAAACCACGTTCCACACTTGTGCCCGTCTTGAATAACACTTTTCACATTTGTCTTAGTGTTGCAAAACCACTTTTTGCACTCGTGTTAGTGTTGCAAAAACCATTTTCCGCACTTGTGCTGGCTTTGAAAACCACTTTTCGCACGTGAGCTTGTGTTAAAAACCACTTTCCACACTTGTGCTTGTCTTGAATAACACTTTTCACACTTGTGTTAGTGTTGAAAAACACTATTCACACTTGTGTTAGTGTTGAAAAACCACTTTTCGCACTTGTGTTGGTGTAGGAAACCACTTTTGCACTTGAATTAGTGTGGAAAAAACACTTTTTGCACTTGTGATAGTGTTGAAAAACCACTTTTCGCACTTGTGTTAGTGTTGAAAAACCACTTTTCGCACTTGTGTTGGTGCAGGAAACCACTTTTGCACTTGTACTAGTGTGGAAAAACCACTTTTCGCACTTGTGTTCGTGTTGAAAAACCACTTTTCACACTTATGTTAGTGTTGAAAAACCACTTTTCGCACTTGTGTTGGTGCAGGAAACCACTTTTGCACTTGTATTAGTCTGAAAAAAACACTTTTCGCACTTGTGTTAGTGTTGAAAAAACACTTTTCGCACTTGTGTTAGTGTTGAAAAACCACTTTTCGCACTTGTGTTGGTGCAGGAAACCACTTTTGCACTTGTATTAGTGTGGAAAAAACACTTTTTGCACTTGTGATAGTGTTGAAATCCACTTTACGCACTTGTGTTAGTGTTGAAAAACCACTTTTCGCACTTGTGTTGGTGCAGGAAACCACTTTTGCACTTGTATTAGTGTTGAAAAACCACTTTTCACACCTGTGTTAGTGTTGAAAAACCACTTTTCGCACTTGTGTTGGTGCAGGAAACCACTTTTGCACTTGTATTCGTGTGGAAAAACCACTTTTCGCACTTGTGTTGGTGCAGGAAACCACTTTTGCACTTGTACTAGTGTGGAAAAACCACTTTTCGCACTTGTGTTCGTGTTGAAAAACCACTTTTCACACTTATGTTAGTGTTGAAAAACCACTTTTCGCACTTGTGTTGGTGCAGGAAACCACTTTTGCACTTGTATTAGTCTGGAAAAAACACTTTTCGCACTTGTGTTAGTGTTGAAAAAACACTTTTCGCACTTGTGTTAGTGTTGAAAAACCACTTTTCGCACTTGTGTTGGTGCAGGAAACCACTTTTGCACTTGTATTAGTGTGGAAAAAACACTTTTTGCACTTGTGATAGTGTTGAAATCCACTTTACGCACTTGTGTTAGTGTTGAAAAACCACTTTTCGCACTTGTGTTGGTGCAGGAAACCACTTTTGCACTTGTATTAGTGTTGAAAAACCACTTTTCACACTTGTGTTAGTGTTGAAAAACCACTTTTTGCACTTGTGTTGGTGCAGGAAACCACTTTTGCACTTGTATTCGTGTGGAAAAAACACTTTTCGCACTTGTGTTAGTGTTGAAAAACCACTTTTCGCACTTGTGTTAGTGTTGAAAAACCACTTTTCGCACTTGTGTTGGTGCAGGAAACCACTTTTGCACTTGTATTAGTGTTGAAAAACCACTTTTCACACTTGTGTTAGTGTTGAAAAACCACTTTTCGCACTTGTGTTGGTGCAGGAAACCACTTTTGCACTTGTATTCGTGTGGAAAAAACACTTTTCGCACTTGTGTTAGTGTTGAAAAACCACTTTTCGCACTTGTGTTAGTGTTGAAAAACCACTTTTCGCACTTGTGTTGGTGCAGGAAACCACTTTTGCACTTGTATTAGTGTGGAAAAAACACTTTTTGCACTTGTGATCGTGTTGAAATCCACTTTACGCACTTGTGTTAGTGTTGAAAAACCACTTTTCGCACTTGTGTTGGTGCAGGAAACCACTTTTGCACTTGTATTAGTGTGGAAAAAACACTTTTTGCACTTGTGATAGTGTTGAAAAACCACTTTTCGCACTTGTGTTAGTGTTGAAAAACCACTTTTCGCACTTGTATTGGTGCAGGAAACCACTTTTGCACTTGTATTAGTGTGGAAAAATCACTTTTCGCACTTGTGTTAGTGTTGAGAAACCACTTTTCGCACTTGTGTTAGTGTTGAAAAACCACTTTTCGCACTTGTGTTGGTGCAGGAAATCACTTTTGCACTTGTATTAGTGTGGAAAAAACACTTTTTGCACTTGTGATAGTGTTGAAAAACCACTTTTCGCACTTGTGTTAGTGTTGAAAAACCACTTTTCGCACTTGTGTTGGTGCAGGAAACCACTTTTGCACTTGTGTTAGTGTTGAATAACACTTTTCACACTTGTCTTAGTGTTGCAAAACGACTTTTTTCACTCATGTTACTGTTGCAAAAACCACTTTCCGCACTTGTGCTGGTGTTGCAAAACCACTTTTCGCACTTGTGTTATTGTTGCAAAACTTACCTTCCGCACTTGTGCTCGTGTTGAAAACCACTTTTCGCACTTGTGCTCGTGTTGAAAACCACTTTCCGCACTTGTGCTGGCTTTGAAAACCACTTTTCGCACGTGAGCTTGTGTTAAAAACCACTTTCCACACTTGTGCTCGTCTTGAATAACACTTTTCACACTTGTCTTAGTGTTGCAAAACGACTTTTTGCACTCATGTTATTGTTGCAAAAACCACTTTCCGCACTTGTGCTGGTGTTGCAAAACCACTTTTCGCACTTGTGTTATTGTTGCAAAACTTACCTTCCGCACTTGTGCTCGTGTTAAAAACCACTTTCCACACTTGTGCTCGTCTTGAATAACACTTTTCACACTTGTCTTAGTGTTGCAAAACCACTTTTTGCACTCATGTTACTGTTGCAAAACCACTTTCTGCACTTGTGCTGGTGTTGCAAAACCACTTTTCGCACTTGTGTTATTGTTGCAAAAGTTACATTCCGCACTTGTGCTAGTGTTGAAAACAACTTTTCGCACTTGTGCTAGTGTTTAAAACCACTTTCGCACTTGTGTTAGTGTTTCAAAAACACTTTCCACACTTGAGCTGGTGTTGCAAACCACTTTTCGCACTCGTGCTAGTGTTAAAAACCACTTTCCACACTTGTGTTAGTGTTGAATAACACTTTTCACACTTGTGTTAGTGTTGAAAAACACTTTTCACACTTGTGCTCGTGTTGAATTACACTTTTCACACTTGTGTTAGTGTTGCAAAACCACTTTTTGCACTTGTGTTATTGTTGCAAAACCCTCTTTCCGCACTTGTGCTGGCTTTCAAAACCACTTTTCGCACGTGAGCTTGTGTTAAAAACCACTTTCCACACTTGTGCTTGTCTTGAATAACACTTTTCACACTTGTGTTAGTGTTGAAAAACACTTTTCACACTTGTGTTAGTGTTGAAAAACCACTTTTCGCACTTGTGTTGGTGCAGGAAACCACTTTTGCACTTGAATTAGTGTGGAAAAAACACTTTTTGCACTTGTGATAGTGTTGAAAAACCACTTTTCGCACTTGTGTTAGTGTTGAAAAACCACTTTTCGCACTTGTGTTGGTGCAGGAAACCACTTTTGCACTTGTACTAGTGTGGAAAAACCACTTTTCGTACTTGTGTTCGTGTTGAAAAACCACTTTTCACACTTATGTTAGTGTTGAAAAACCACTTTTCGCACTTGTGTTGGTGCAGGAAACCACTTTTGCACTTGAATTAGTGTGGAAAAAACACTTTTTGCACTTGTGATAGTGTTGAAAAACCACTTTTCGCACTTGTGTTAGTGTTGAAAAACCACTTTTCGCACTTGTGTTGGTGCAGGAAACCACTTTTGCACTTGTACTAGTGTGGAAAAACCACTTTTCGCACTTGTGTTCGTGTTGAAAAACCACTTTTCGCACTTGTGCTCGTGTTCAAAACCACTTTCCGCACTTGTGCTGGCTTTGAAAACCACTTTTCGCATGTGAGCTTGTGTTAAAAACCACTTTCCACACTTGTGCTCGTCTTGAATAACACTTTTCACACTTGTCTTAGTGTTGCAAAACGACTTTTTGCACTCGTGTTAGTGTTGCAAAAACCACTTTCCGCACTTGTGCTCGTGTTGAAAACCACTTTTCGCACTTGTGCTCGTGTTCAAAACCACTTTCCGCACTTGTGCTGGCTTTGAAAACCACTTTTCGCATGTGAGCTTGTGTTAAAAACCACTTTCCACACTTGTGCTCGTCTTGAATAACACTTTTCACACTTGTCTTAGTGTTGCAAAACGACTTTTTGCACTCATGTTATTGTTGCAAAAACCATTTTCCGCACTTGTGCTGGTGTTGCAAAACCACTTTTCGCACTTGTGTTATTGTTGCAAAACTTACCTTCCGCACTTGTGCTCGTGTTAAAAACCACTTTCCACACTTGTGCTCGTCTTGAATAACACTTTTCACACTTGTCTTAGTGTTGCAAAACCACTTTTTGCACTCATGTTACTGTTGCAAAACCACTTTCTGCACTTGTGCTGGTGTTGCAAAACCACTTTTTGCACTTGTGTTATTGTTGCAAAACCCTCTTTCCGCACTTGTGCTGGCTTTGAAAACCACTTTTCGCTCGTGAGCTTGTGTTTAAAACCACGTTCCACACTTGTGCTCGTCTTGAATAACACTTTTCACACTTTTGTTAGTGTTGAAAAACACTTTTCACACTTGTGTTAGTGTTGCAAAATCCACCTTCCGCACTTGTGCTGGCTTTGAAAACCAATTTTCGTACATGAGCAAGTGTTGCAAACCACTTTTTGCACTTGTGTTAGTGTTTCAAAATCACTTTCCACACTTGAGCTATTGTTGTAGAACTACTTTTTGCTCTTGTGCTGGTGTTGAAAACCACTTTCCGCACTCGTGTTAGTGTTGCAAAAACCACTTGCCGCACTTGTGCTGGTGTTGCAAAACCACTTTTCGCACCTGTGTTATTGTTGCAAAACGTACCTTCCGCACTTGTGCTAGTGTTGAAAACCACTTTTCGCAATTGTGCTCGTGTTGAAAACCACTTTCCGCACTTGTGCTGGCTTTGAAAACCACTTTTCGCACGTGAGCTTGTGTTAAAAACCACTTTCCACACTTGTGCTCGTCTTGAATAACACTTTTAACACTTGTGTTAGTGTTGCAAAAGCACTTTTTCCACTCATGTTAGTGTTGCAAAACCACTTTTGCACTTGTGTTATTGTTGCAAAACCCACTTTCCGCACTTGTGCTGGCTTTGAAAACCACTTTTCGTACGTGAGCTTTTGTTAAAAACCACGTCCACACTTGTGCCCGTCTTGAATAACACTTTTCACATTTGTCTTAGTGTTGCAAAACCACTTTTTGCACTCGTGTTAGTGTTGCAAAAACCATTTTCCGCACTTGTGCTGGCTTTGAAAACCACTTTTCACACGTGAGCTTGTGTTAAAAACCACTTTCCACACTTGTGCTCGTCTTGAATAACACTTTTCACACTTGTCTTAGTGTTGCAAAACGACTTTTTTCACTCATGTTACTGTTGCAAAAACCACTTTCCGCACTTGTGCTGGTGTTGCAAAACCACTTTTCGCACTTGTGTTATTGTTGCAAAACTTACCTTCCGCACTTGTGCTCGTGTTGAAAACCACTTTTCGCACTTGTGCTCGTGTTGAAAACCACTTTCCGCACTTGTGCTGGCTTTGAAAACCACTTTTCGCACGTGAGCTTGTGTTAAAAACCACTTTCCACACTTGTGCTCGTCTTGAATAACACTTTTCACACTTGTCTTAGTGTTGCAAAACGACTTTTTGCACTCATGTTATTGTTGCAAAAACCACTTTCCGCACTTGTGCTGGTGTTGCAAAACCACTTTTCGCACTTGTGTTATTGTTGCAAAACTTACCTTCCGCACTTGTGCTCGTGTTAAAAACCACTTTCCACACTTGTGCTCGTCTTGAATAACACTTTTCACACTTGTCTTAGTGTTGCAAAACCACTTTTTGCACTCATGTTACTGTTGCAAAACCACTTTCTGCACTTGTGCTGGTGTTGCAAAACCACTTTTCGCACTTGTGTTATTGTTGCAAAAGTTACATTCCGCACTTGTGCTAGTGTTGAAAACAACTTTTCGCACTTGTGCTAGTGTTTAAAACCACTTTCGCACTTGTGTTAGTGTTTCAAAAACACTTTCCACACTTGAGCTGGTGTTGCAAACCACTTTTCGCACTCGTGCTAGTGTTAAAAACCACTTTCCACACTTGTGTTAGTGTTGAATAACACTTTTCACACTTGTGTTAGTGTTGAAAAACACTTTTCACACTTGTGCTCGTGTTGAATTACACTTTTCACACTTGTGTTAGTGTTGCAAAACCACTTTTTGCACTTGTGTTATTGTTGCAAAACCCTCTTTCCGCACTTGTGCTGGCTTTGTTGAAAAACCACTTTTCACACTTATGTTAGTGTTGAAAAACCACTTTTCGCACTTGTGTTGGTGCAGGAAACCACTTTTGCACTTAAATTAGTGTGGAAAAAACACTTTTTGCACTTGTGATAGTGTTGAAAAACCACTTTTCGCACTTGTGTTAGTGTTGAAAAACCACTTTTCGCACTTGTGTTGGTGCAGGAAACCACTTTTGCACTTGTACTAGTGTGGAAAAACCACTTTTCGCACTTGTGTTCGTGTTGAAAAACCACTTTTCGCACTTGTGCTCGTGTTCAAAACCACTTTCCGCACTTGTGCTGGCTTTGAAAACCACTTTTCGCATGTGAGCTTGTGTTAAAAACCACTTTCCACACTTGTGCTCGTCTTGAATAACACTTTTCACACTTGTCTTAGTGTTGCAAAACGACTTTTTGCACTCGTGTTAGTGTTGCAAAAACCACTTTCCGCACTTGTGCTCGTGTTGAAAACCACTTTTCGCACTTGTGCTCGTGTTCAAAACCACTTTCCGCACTTGTGCTGGCTTTGAAAACCACTTTTCGCATGTGAGCTTGTGTTAAAAACCACTTTCCACACTTGTGCTCGTCTTGAATAACACTTTTCACACTTGTCTTAGTGTTGCAAAACGACTTTTTGCACTCATGTTATTGTTGCAAAAACCATTTTCCGCACTTGTGCTGGTGTTGCAAAACCACTTTTCGCACTTGTGTTATTGTTGCAAAACTTACCTTCCGCACTTGTGCTCGTGTTAAAAACCACTTTCCACACTTGTGCTCGTCTTGAATAACACTTTTCACACTTGTCTTAGTGTTGCAAAACCACTTTTTGCACTCATGTTACTGTTGCAAAACCACTTTCTGCACTTGTGCTGGTGTTGCAAAACCACTTTTTGCACTTGTGTTATTGTTGCAAAACCCTCTTTCCGCACTTGTGCTGGCTTTGAAAACCACTTTTCGCTCGTGAGCTTGTGTTTAAAACCACGTTCCACACTTGTGCTCGTCTTGAATAACACTTTTCACACTTTTGTTAGTGTTGAAAAACACTTTTCACACTTGTGTTAGTGTTGCAAAATCCACCTTCCGCACTTGTGCTGGCTTTGAAAACCAATTTTCGTACATGAGCAAGTGTTGCAAACCACTTTTTGCACTTGTGTTAGTGTTTCAAAATCACTTTCCACACTTGAGCTATTGTTGTAGAACTACTTTTTGCTCTTGTGCTGGTGTTGAAAACCACTTTCCGCACTCGTGTTAGTGTTGCAAAAACCACTTGCCGCACTTGTGCTGGTGTTGCAAAACCACTTTTCGCACCTGTGTTATTGTTGCAAAACGTACCTTCCGCACTTGTGCTAGTGTTGAAAACCACTTTTCGCAATTGTGCTCGTGTTGAAAACCACTTTCCGCACTTGTGCTGGCTTTGAAAACCACTTTTCGCACGTGAGCTTGTGTTAAAAACCACTTTCCACACTTGTGCTCGTCTTGAATAACACTTTTAACACTTGTGTTAGTGTTGCAAAAGCACTTTTTCCACTCATGTTAGTGTTGCAAAACCACTTTTGCACTTGTGTTATTGTTGCAAAACCCACTTTCCGCACTTGTGCTGGCTTTGAAAACCACTTTTCGTACGTGAGCTTTTGTTAAAAACCACGTCCACACTTGTGCCCGTCTTGAATAACACTTTTCACATTTGTCTTAGTGTTGCAAAACCACTTTTTGCACTCGTGTTAGTGTTGCAAAAACCATTTTCCGCACTTGTGCTGGCTTTGAAAACCACTTTTCACACGTGAGCTTGTGTTAAAAACCACTTTCCACACTTGTGCTCGTCTTGAATAACACTTTTCACACTTGTCTTAGTGTTGCAAAACGACTTTTTTCACTCATGTTACTGTTGCAAAAACCACTTTCCGCACTTGTGCTGGTGTTGCAAAACCACTTTTCGCACTTGTGTTATTGTTGCAAAACTTACCTTCCGCACTTGTGCTCGTGTTGAAAACCACTTTTCGCACTTGTGCTCGTGTTGAAAACCACTTTCCGCACTTGTGCTGGCTTTGAAAACCACTTTTCGCACGTGAGCTTGTGTTAAAAACCACTTTCCACACTTGTGCTCGTCTTGAATAACACTTTTCACACTTGTCTTAGTGTTGCAAAACGACTTTTTGCACTCATGTTATTGTTGCAAAAACCACTTTCCGCACTTGTGCTGGTGTTGCAAAACCACTTTTCGCACTTGTGTTATTGTTGCAAAACTTACCTTCCGCACTTGTGCTCGTGTTAAAAACCACTTTCCACACTTGTGCTCGTCTTGAATAACACTTTTCACACTTGTCTTAGTGTTGCAAAACCACTTTTTGCACTCATGTTACTGTTGCAAAACCACTTTCTGCACTTGTGCTGGTGTTGCAAAACCACTTTTCGCACTTGTGTTATTGTTGCAAAAGTTACATTCCGCACTTGTGCTAGTGTTGAAAACAACTTTTCGCACTTGTGCTAGTGTTTAAAACCACTTTCGCACTTGTGTTAGTGTTT
This sequence comes from Myxine glutinosa, assembly GCF_964187855.1. Taxonomy (NCBI): domain Eukaryota; kingdom Metazoa; phylum Chordata; class Myxini; order Myxiniformes; family Myxinidae; genus Myxine; species Myxine glutinosa. The sequence continues at coordinate 98,939,042 of NC_136264.1, read as the reverse complement.
CAAAAACACTTTCCACACTTGAGCTGGTGTTGCAAACCACTTTTCGCACTCGTGCTAGTGTTAAAAACCACTTTCCACACTTGTGTTAGTGTTGAATAACACTTTTCACACTTGTGTTAGTGTTGAAAAACACTTTTCACACTTGTGCTCGTGTTGAATTACACTTTTCACACTTGTGTTAGTGTTGCAAAACCACTTTTTGCACTTGTGTTATTGTTGCAAAACCCTCTTTCCGCACTTGTGCTGGCTTTCAAAACCACTTTTCGCACGTGAGCTTGTGTTAAAAACCACTTTCCACACTTGTGCTTGTCTTGAATAACACTTTTCACACTTGTGTTAGTGTTGAAAAACACTTTTCACACTTGTGTTAGTGTTGAAAAACCACTTTTCGCACTTGTGTTGGTGCAGGAAACCACTTTTGCACTTGAATTAGTGTGGAAAAAACACTTTTTGCACTTGTGATAGTGTTGAAAAACCACTTTTCGCACTTGTGTTAGTGTTGAAAAACCACTTTTCGCACTTGTGTTGGTGCAGGAAACCACTTTTGCACTTGTACTAGTGTGGAAAAACCACTTTTCGCACTTGTGTTCGTGTTGAAAAACCACTTTTCACACTTATGTTAGTGTTGAAAAACCACTTTTCGCACTTGTGTTGGTGCAGGAAGCCACTTTTGCACTTGTATTAGTCTGGAAAAAACACTTTTCGCACTTGTGTTAGTGTTGAAAAAACACTTTTCGCACTTGTGTTAGTGTTGAAAAACCACTTTTCGCACTTGTGTTGGTGCAGGAAACCACTTTTGCACTTGTATGTGTGTGGAAAAAACACTTTTTGCAGTTGTGATAGTGTTGAAATCCACTTTACGCACTTGTGTTAGTGTTGAAAAACCACTTTTCGCACTTGTGTTGGTGCAGGAAACCACTTTTGCACTTGTATTAGTGTTGAAAAACCACTTTTCACACTTGTGTTAGTGTTGAAAAACCACTTTTCGCACTTGTGTTGGTGCAGGAAACCATTTTGCACTTGTATTCGTGTGGAAAAACCACTTTTCGCACTTGTGTTGGTGCAGGAAACCACTTTTGCATTTGTACTAGTGTGGAAAAACCACTTTTCGCACTTGTGTTCGTGTTGAAAAACCACTTTTCACACTTATGTTAGTGTTGAAAAACCACTTTTCGCACTTGTGTTGGTGCAGGAAACCACTTTTGCACTTGTATTAGTCTGGAAAAAACACTTTTCGCACTTGTGTTAGTGTTGAAAAAACAATTTTCGCACTTGTGTTAGTGTTGAAAAACCACTTTTCGCACTTGTGTTGGTGCAGGAAACCACTTTGCACTTGTATTAGTGTGGAAAAAACACTTTTTGCACTTGTGATAGTGTTGAAATCCACTTTACGCACTTGTGTTAGTGTTGAAAAACCACTTTTCGCACTTGTGTTGGTGCAGGAAACCACTTTTGCACTTGTATTAGTGTTGAAAAACCACTTTTCACACTTGTGTTAGTGTTGAAAAACCACTTTTCGCACTTGTGTTGGTGCAGGAAACCACTTTTGCACTTGTATTCGTGTGGAAAAAACACTTTTCGCACTTGTGTTAGTGTTGAAAAACCACTTTTCGCACTTGTGTTAGTGTTGAAAAACCACTTTTCGCACTTGTGTTGGTGCAGGAAACCACTTTTGCACTTGTATTAGTGTGGAAAAAACACTTTTTGCACTTGTGATCGTGTTGAAATCCACTTTACGCACTTGTGTTAGTGTTGAAAAACCACTTTTCGCACTTGTGTTGGTGCAGGAAACCACTTTTGCACTTGTATTAGTGTGGAAAAAACACTTTTTGCACTTGTGATAGTGTTGAAAAACCACTTTTCGCACTTGTGTTAGTGTTGAAAAACCACTTTTCGCACTTGTATTGGTGCAGGAAACCACTTTTGCACTTGTATTAGTGTGGAAAAATCACTTTTCGAACTTGTGTTAGTGTTGAGAAACCACTTTTCGCACTTGTGTTGGTGCAGGAAATCACTTTTGCACTTGTATTAGTGTGGAAAAAACACTTTTTGCACTTGTGATAGTGTTGAAAAACCACTTTTCGCACTTGTGTTAGTGTTGAAAAACCACTTTTTGCACTTGTGTTGGTGCAGGAAACCACTTTTGCACTTGTATTAGTGTGGAAAAACCACTTTTCGCACTTGTTTTAGTGTTGAAAAACCACTTTTCGCACTTGTGTTAGTGTTGAAAAACCACTTTTCGCACTTGTGTTGGTGCAGGAAACCACTTTTGCACTTGTATTAGTGTGGAAAAAACCACTTTTCGCACTTGTGTTAGTGTTGAAAAAACACTTTTCGCACTTGTGTTAGTGTTGAAAAACCACTTTTCGCACTTGTGTTGGTGCAGTAAACCACTTTTGCACTTGTATTAGTGTGGAAAAAACACTTTTTGCACTTGTGATAGTGTTGAAAAACCACTTTTCGCACTTGTGTTAGTGTTGAAATACCACTTTTCGCACTTCTGTTGGTGCAGGAAACCACTTTTGCACTTGTATTAGTGTGGAAAAACCACTTTTCGCACTTGTGTTAGTGTTGAAAAACCACTTTTCGCAATTGTGTTGGTGCAGGAAACCACTTTTGCACTTGTATTAGTGTGGAAAAAACACTTTTTGCACTTGTGATAGTGTTGAAAAACCACTTTTCGCACTTGTGTTAGTGTTGAAAAACCACTTTTCGCACTTGTGTTGGTGCAGGAAACCACATTTGCACTTGTGTTGGTGTTGAAAACCACTTTTCGCACTTGTGTTAGTGTTGAAAAACTACTTTCCGCACTTGTGTTAGTGTTGAAAAACCACTTTTCGCACTTGGGTTGGTGCAGGAAACCACTTTTGCACTTGTATTAGTGTGGAAAAAACACTTTTTGCACTTGTGATAGTGTTGAAAAACCACTTTTTGCACTTGTGTTAGTGTTGAAAAACCACATTTCGCACTTGTGTTGGTGCAGGAAACCACTTTTGCACTTGTATTAGTGTGGAAAAACCACTTTTCGCACTTGTGTTAGTGTTGAAAAACGACTTTTCGCACTTGTGTTAGTGTTGAAAAACCACTTTTCGCACTTGTGTTGGTGCAGGAAACCACTTTTGCACTTGTATTAGTATGGAAAAAACACTTTTTGCACTTGTGATATTGTTGAAAAACCACTTTTCGCACTTGTGTTAGTGTTGAAAAACCACTTTTCGCACTTGTGTTAGTGTTGAAAAACCACTTTTCGCACTTGTGTTAGTGTTGAAAAACCACTTTTCGCACTTGTGTTGGTGCAGGAAATCACTTTTGCACTTGCATTAGTGTGGAAAAACCACTTTTCGCACTTGTGTTAGTGTTGAAAAACCACTTTCCGCACTTGTGTTAGTGTTGAAAAACCACATTTCGCACTTGTGTTGGTGCAGGAAACCACTTTTGCACTTGTATTAGTGTGGAAAAAACACTTTTCGCACTTGTGTTAGTGTTGAAAAACCACTTTTCGCACTTGTGTTGGTGCAGGAAACCACTTTTGCACTTGTATTAGTGTGGAAAAACCACTTTTCGCACTTGTGTTAGTGTTGAAAAACCACTTTTCGCACTTGTGTTTGTGTTGAAAAACCACTTTTCGCACTTGTGTTAGTGTTGAAAAACCACTTTTCGCACTTGTGTTGGTGCAGGAAACCACTTTTGCACTTGTATTAGTGTGGAAAAAACACTTTTCGCACTTGTATTAGTGTTGAAAAACCACTTTTCGCACTTGTGTTGGTGCAGGAAACCACTTCTGCACTTGTATTAGTGTGGAAAAACCACTTTTCGCACTTGTGTTAGTGTTGAAAAACCACTTTTCGCACTTGTGTTAGTGTTGAAAAACCACTTTTCACACTTGTGTTAGTGTTGAAAAACCACTTTTCGCACTTGTGTTGGTGCAGGAAACCACTTTTGCACTTGTATTAGTGTGGAAAAAACACTTTTTGCACTTGTGATAGTGTTGAAAAACCACTTTTCGCACTTGTGTTATTGTTGAAAAAACACTTTTCGCACTTGTGTTAGTGTTGAAAAACCACTTTTCGCACTTGTGTTGGTGCAGGAAACCACTTTTGCACTTGTATGTGTGTGGAAAAAACACTTTTTGCAGTTGTGATAGTGTTGAAATCCACTTTACGCACTTGTGTTAGTGTTGAAAAACCACTTTTCGCACTTGTGTTGGTGCAGGAAACCACTTTTGCACTTGTATTAGTGTTGAAAAACCACTTTTCACACTTGTGTTAGTGTTGAAAAACCACTTTTCGCACTTGTGTTGGTGCAGCAAACCATTTTGCACTTGTATTCGTGTGGAAAAACCACTTTTCGCACTTGTGTTGGTGCAGGAAACCACTTTTGCACTTGTACTAGTGTGGAAAAACCACTTTTCGCACTTGTGTTAGTGTTGAAAAACCACTTTTCGCACTTGTGTTGGTGCAGGAAACCACTTTTGCACTTGTATTAGTGTGGAAAAAACACTTTTTGCACTTGTGATAGTGTTGAAATCCACTTTACGCACTTGTGTTAGTGTTGAAAAACCACTTTTCGCACTTGTGTTGGTGCAGGAAACCACTTTTGCACTTGTATTAGTGTGGAAAAAACACTTTTTGCACTTGTGATAGTGTTGAAATCCACTTTACGCACTTGTGTTAGTGTTGAAAAACCACTTTTCGCACTTGTGTTGGTGCAGGAAACCACTTTTGCACTTGTATTAGTGTTGAAAAACCATTTTTCACACTTGTGTTAGTGTTGAAAAACCACTTTTCGCACTTGTGTTGGTGCAGGAAACCACTTTTGCACTTGTATTCGTGTGGAAAAAACACTTTTCGCACTTGTGTTAGTGTTGAAAAACCACTTTTCGCACTTGTGTTAGTGTTGAAAAACCACTTTTCGCACTTGTGTTGGTGCAGGAAACCACTTTTGCACTTGTATTAGTGTGGAAAAAACACTTTTTGCACTTGTGATCGTGTTGAAATCCACTTTACGCACTTGTGTTAGTGTTGAAAAACCACTTTTCGCACTTGTGTTGGTGCAGGAAACCACTTTTGCACTTGTATTAGTGTGGAAAAAACACTTTTTGCACTTGTGATAGTGTTGAAAAACCACTTTTCGCACTTGTGTTAGTGTTGAAAAACCACTTTTCGCACTTGTATTGGTGCAGGAAACCACTTTTGCACTTGTATTAGTGTGGAAAAATCACTTTTCGCACTTGTGTTAGTGTTGAGAAACCACTTTTCGCACTTGTGTTAGTGTTGAAAAACCACTTTTCGCACTTGTGTTGGTGCAGGAAACCACTTTTGCACTTGTATTAGTGTGGAAAAACCACTTTTCGCACTTGTGTTAGTGTTGAAAAAACACTTTTCGCACTTGTGTTAGTGTTGAAAAACCACTTTTCGCACTTGTGTTGGTGCAGTAAACCACTTTTGCACTTATATTAGTGTGGAAAAAACACTTTTTGCACTTGTGATAGTGTTGAAAAACCACTTTTCGCACTTGTGTTAGTGTTGAAATACCACTTTTCGCACTTCTGTTGGTGCAGGAAACCACTTTTGCACTTGTATTAGTGTGGAAAAACCACTTTTCGCACTTGTGTTAGTGTTGAAAAACCACTTTTCGCAATTGTGTTGGTGCAGGAAACCACTTTTGCACTTGTATTAGTGTGGAAAAAACACTTTTTGCACTTGTGATAGTGTTGAAAAACCACTTTTCGCACTTGTGTTAGTGTTGAAAAACCACTTTTCGCACTTGTGTTGGTGCAGGAAACCACATTTGCACTTGTGTTGGTGTTGAAAACCACTTTTCGCACTTGTGTTAGTGTTGAAAAACTACTTTCCGCACTTGTGTTAGTGTTGAAAAACCACTTTTCGCACTTGGGTTGGTGCAGGAAACCACTTTTGCACTTGTATTAGTGTGGAAAAAACACTTTTTGCACTTGTGATAGTGTTGAAAAACCACTTTTTGCACTTGTGTTAGTGTTGAAAAACCAAATTTCGCACTTGTGTTGGTGCAGGAAACCACTTTTGCACTTGTATTAGTGTAGAAAAACCACTTTTCGCACTTGTGTTAGTGTTGAAAAACCACTTTTCGCACTTGTGTTAGTGTTGAAAAACCACTTTTCGCACTTGTGTTGGTGCAGGAAACCACTTTTGCACTTGTATTAGTATGGAAAAAACACTTTTTGCACTTGTGATATTGTTGAAAAACCACTTTTCGCACTTGTGTTAGTGTTGAAAAACCACTTTTCGCACTTGTGTTAGTGTTGAAAAACCACTTTTCGCACTTGTGTTGGTGCAGGAAACCACTTTTGCACTTGCATTAGTGTGGAAAAACCACTTTTCGCACTTGTGTTAGTGTTGAAAAACCACTTTCCGCACTTGTGTTAGTGTTGAAAAACCACATTTCGCACTTGTGTTGGTGCAGGAAACCACTTTTGCACTTGTATTAGTGTGGAAAAAACACTTTTCGCACTTGTGTTAGTGTTGAAAAACCACTTTTCGCACTTGTGTTGGTGCAGGAAACCACTTTTGCACTTGTATTAGTGTGGAAAAACCACTTTTCGCACTTGTGTTAGTGTTGAAAAACCACTTTTCGCACTTGTGTTTGTGTTGAAAAACCACTTTTCGCACTTGTGTTAGTGTTGAAAAACCACTTTTCGCACTTGTGTTGGTGCAGGAAACCACTTTTGCACTTGTATTAGTGTGGAAAAAACACTTTTCGCACTTGTGTTAGTGTTGAAAAACCACTTTTCGCACTTGTGTTGGTGCAGGAAACCACTTTTGCACTTGTATTAGTGTGGAAAAACCACTTTTCGCACTTGTGTTAGTGTTGAAAAACCACTTTTCGCACTTGTGTTAGTGTTGAAAAACCACTTTTCACACTTGTGTTAGTGTTGAAAAACCACTTTTCGCACTTGTGTTGGTGCAGGAAACCACTTTTGCACTTGTATTAGTGTGGAAAAAACACTTTTTGCACTTGTGATAGTGTTGAAAAACCACTTTTCACACTTGTGTTAGCGTTGAAAAACCACTTTTCGCACTTGTGCTCGTCTTGAATAACACTTTTCGCACTTGTGTTAGTGTTGAAAAAACACTTTTCGCACTTGTGTTAGTGTTGAAAAACCACTTTTCGCACTTGTGTTGGTGCAGGAAACCACTTTTACACTTGTATGTGTGTGGAAAAAACACTTTTTGCAGTTGTGATAGTGTTGAAATCCACTTTACGCACTTGTGTTAGTATTGAAAAACCACTTTTCGCACTTGTGTTGGTGCAGGAAACCACTTTTGCACTTGTATTAGTGTTGAAAAACCACTTTTCACACTTGTGTTAGTGTTGAAAAACCACTTTTCGCACTTGTGTTGGTGCAGGAAACCATTTTGCACTTGTATTCGTGTGGAAAAACCACTTTTCGCACTTGTGTTGGTGCAGGAAACCACTTTTGCACTTGTACTAGTGTGGAAAAACCACTTTTCGCACTTGTGTTCGTGTTGAAAAACCACTTTTCACACTTATGTTAGTGTTGAAAAACCACTTTTCGCACTTGTGTTGGTGCAGGAAACCACTTTTGCACTTGTATTAGTCTGGAAAAAACACTTTTCGCACTTGTGTTAGTGTTGAAAAAACAATTTTCGCACTTGTGTTAGTGTTGAAAACCACTTTTCGCACTTGTGTTGGTGCAGGAAACCACTTTTGCACTTGTATTAGTGTGGAAAAAACACTTTTTGCACTTGTGATAGTGTTGAAATCCACTTTACGCACTTGTTTTAGTGTTGAAAAACCACTTTTCGCACTTGTGTTAGTGTTGAAAAACCACTTTTCGCACTTGTGTTGGTGCAGGAAACCACTTTTGCACTTGTATTAGTGTGGAAAAACCACTTTTCGCACTTGTGTTAGTGTTGAAAAAACACTTTTCGCACTTGTGTTAGTGTTGAAAAACCACTTTTCGCACTTGTGTTGGTGCAGTAAACCACTTTTGCACTTGTATTAGTGTGGAAAAAACACTTTTTGCACTTGTGATAGTGTTGAAAAACCACTTTTCGCACTTGTGTTAGTGTTGAAATACCACTTTTCGCACTTCTGTTGGTGCAGGAAACCACTTTTGCACTTGTATTATTGTGGCAAAACCACTTTTCGCACTTGTGTTAGTGTTGAAAAACCACTTTTCGCAATTGTGTTGGTGCAGGAAACCACTTTTGCACTTGTATTAGTGTGGAAAAAACACTTTTTGCACTTGTGATAGTGTTGAAAAACCACTTTTCGCACTTGTGTTAGTGTTGAAAAACCACTTTTCGCACTTGTGTTGGTGCAGGAAACCACATTTGCACTTGTGTTGGTGTTGAAAACCACTTTTCGCACTTGTGTTAGTGTTGAAAAACTACTTTCCGCACTTGTGTTAGTGTTGAAAAACCACTTTTCGCACTTGGGTTGGTGCAGGAAACCACTTTTGCACTTGTATTAGTGTGGAAAAAACACTTTTTGCACTTGTGATAGTGTTGAAAAACCCCTTTTTGCACTTGTGTTAGTGTTGAAAAACCACATTTCGCACTTGTGTTGGTGCAGGAAACCACTTTTGCACTTGTATTAGTGTGGAAAAACCACTTTTCGCACTTGTGTTAGTGTTGAAAAACCACTTTTCGCACTTGTGTTAGTGTTGAAAAACCACTTTTCGCACTTGTGTTGGTGCAGGAAACCACTTTTGCACTTGTATTAGTATGGAAAAAACACTTTTTGCACTTGTGATATTGTTGAAAAACCACTTTTCGCACTTGTGTTAGTGTTGAAAAACCACTTTTCGCACTTGTGTTAGTGTTGAAAAACCACTTTTCGCACTTGTGTTGGTGCAGGAAACCACTTTTGCACTTGCATTAGTGTGGAAAAACCACTTTTCGCACTTGTGTTAGTGTTGAAAAACCACTTTCCGCACTTGTGTTAGTGTTGAAAAACCACATTTCGCACTTGTGTTGGTGCAGAAAACCACTTTTGCACTTGTATTAGTGTGGAAAAAACACTTTTCGCACTTGTGTTAGTGTTGAAAAACCACTTTTCGCACTTGTGTTGGTGCAGGAAACCACTTTTGCACTTGTATTAGTGTGGAAAAACCACTTTTCGCACTTGTGTTAGTGTTGAAAAACCACTTTTCGCACTTGTGTTTGTGTTGAAAAACCACTTTTCGCACTTGTGTTAGTGTTGAAAAACCACTTTTCGCACTTGTGTTGGTGCAGGAAACCACTTTTGCACTTGTATTAGTGTGGAAAAAACACTTTTCGCACTTGTGTTAGTGTTGAAAAACCACTTTTCGCACTTGTGTTGGTGCAGGAAACCACTTCTGCACTTGTATTAGTGTGGAAAAACCACTTTTCGCACTTGTGTTAGTGTTGAAAAACCACTTTTCGCACTTGTGTTAGTGTTGAAAAACCACTTTTCACACTTGTGTTAGTGTTGAAAAACCACTTTTCGCACTTGTGTTGGTGCAGGAAACCACTTTTGCACTTGTATTAGTGTGGAAAAAACACTTTTTGCACTTGTGATAGTGTTGAAAAACCACTTTTCACACTTGTGTTAGCGTTGAAAAACCACTTTTCGCACTTGTGCTCGTCTTGAATAACACTTTTCGCACTTGTGTTAGTGTTGAAAAAACACTTTTCGCACTTGTGTTAGTGTTGAAAAACCACTTTTCGCACTTGTGTTGGTGCAGGAAACCACTTTTGCACTTGTATGTGTGTGGAAAAAACACTTTTTGCAGTTGTGATAGTGTTGAAATCCACTTTACGCACTTGTGTTAGTGTTGAAAAACCCACTTTTCGCACTTGTGTTGGTGCAGGAAACCACTTTTGCACTTGTATTAGTGTTGAAAAACCACTTTTCACACTTGTGTTAGTGTTGAAAAACCACTTTTCGCACTTGTGTTGGTGCAGGAAACCATTTTGCACTTGTATTCGTGTGGAAAAACCACTTTTCGCACTTGTGTTGGTGCAGGAAACAACTTTTGCACTTGTACTAGTGTGGAAAAACCACTTTTCGCACTTGTGTTCGTGTTGAAAAACCACTTTTCACACTTATGTTAGTGTTCAAAAACCACTTTTCGCACTTGTGTTGGTGCAGGAAACCACTTTTGCACTTGTATTAGTCTGGAAAAAACACTTTTCGCACTTGTGTTAGTGTTGAAAAAACAATTTTCGCACTTGTGTTAGTGTTGAAAAACCACTTTTCGCACTTGTGTTGGTGCAGGAAACCACTTTTGCACTTGTATTAGTGTGGAAAAAACACTTTTTGCACTTGTGATAGTGTTGAAATCCACTTTACGCACTTGTGTTAGTGTTGAAAAACCACTTTTCGCACTTGTGTTGGTGCAGGAAACCACTTTTGCACTTGTATTAGTGTTGAAAAACCACTTTTCACACTTGTGTTAGTGTTGAAAAACCACTTTTCGCACTTGTGTTGGTGCAGGAAACCACTTTTGCACTTGTATTCGTGTGGAAAAAACACTTTTCGCACTTGTGTTGGTGTTGAAAAACCACTTTTCGCACTTGTGTTAGTGTTGAAAAACCACTTTTCGCACTTGTGTTGGTGCAGGAAACCACTTTTGCACTTGTATTAGTGTGGAAAAAACACTTTTTGCACTTGTGATCGTGTTGAAATCCACTTTACGCACTTGTGTTAGTGTTGAAAAACCACTTTTCGCACTTGTGTTAGTGTTGAGAAACCACTTTTCGCACTTGTGTTAGTGTTGAAAAACCACTTTTCGCACTTGTGTTGGTGCAGGAAATCACTTTTGCACTTGTATTAGTGTGGAAAAATCACTTTTCGCACTTGTGTTAGTGTTGAGAAACCACTTTTCGCACTTGTGTTAGTGTTGAAAAACCACTTTTCGCACTTGTGTTGGTGCAGGAAATCACTTTTGCACTTGTATTAGTGTGGAAAAAACACTTTTTGCACTTGTGATAGTGTTGAAAAACCACTTTTCGCACTTGTGTTAGTGTTGAAAAACCACTTTTCGCACTTGTGTTGGTGCAGGAAACCACTTTTGCACTTGTATTAGTGTGGAAAAACCACTTTTCGCACTTGTTTTATTGTTGAAAAACCACTTTTCGCACTTGTGTTAGTGTTGAAAAACCACTTTTCGCACTTGTGTTGGTGCAGGAAACCACTTTTGCACTTGTATTAGTGTGGAAAAACCACTTTTCGCACTTGTGTTAGTGTTGAAAAAACACTTTTCGCACTTGTGTTAGTGTTGAAAAACCACTTTTCGCACTTGTGTTGGTGCAGTAAACCACTTTTGCACTTGTATTAGTGTGGAAAAAACACTTTTTGCACTTGTGATAGTGTTGAAAAACCACTTTTCGCACTTGTGTTAGTGTTGAAATACCACTTTTCGCACTTCTGTTGGTGCAGGAAACCACTTTTGCACTTGTATTAGTGTGGAAAAACCACTTTTCGCACTTGTGTTAGTGTTGAAAAACCACTTTTCGCAATTGTGTTGGTGCAGGAAACCACTTTTGCACTTGTATTAGTGTGGAAAAAACACTTTTTGCACTTGTGATAGTGTTGAAAAACCACTTTTCGCACTTGTGTTAGTGTTGAAAAACCACTTTTCGCACTTGTGTTGGTGCAGGAAACCACATTTGCACTTGTGTTGGTGTTGAAAACCACTTTTCGCACTTGTGTTAGTGTTGAAAAACTACTTTCCGCACTTGTGTTAGTGTTGAAAAACCACTTTTCGCACTTGTGTTGGTGCAGGAAACCACTTTTGCACTTGTATTCGTGTGGAAAAAACACTTTTCGCACTTGTGTTGGTGTTGAAAAACCACTTTTCGCACTTGTGTTAGTGTTGAAAAACCACTTTTCGCACTTGTGTTGGTGCAGGAAACCACTTTTGCACTTGTATTAGTGTGGAAAAAACACTTTTTGCACTTGTGATCGTGTTGAAATCCACTTTACGCACTTGTGTTAGTGTTGAAAAACCACTTTTCGCACTTGTGTTAGTGTTGAGAAACCACTTTTCGCACTTGTGTTAGTGTTGAAAAACCACTTTTCGCACTTGTGTTGGTGCAGGAAATCACTTTTGCACTTGTATTAGTGTGGAAAAATCACTTTTCGCACTTGTGTTAGTGTTGAGAAACCACTTTTCGCACTTGTGTTAGTGTTGAAAAACCACTTTTCGCACTTGTGTTGGTGCAGGAAATCACTTTTGCACTTGTATTAGTGTGGAAAAAACACTTTTTGCACTTGTGATAGTGTTGAAAAACCACTTTTCGCACTTGTGTTAGTGTTGAAAAACCACTTTTCGCACTTGTGTTGGTGCAGGAAACCACTTTTGCACTTGTATTAGTGTGGAAAAACCACTTTTCGCACTTGTTTTATTGTTGAAAAACCACTTTTCGCACTTGTGTTAGTGTTGAAAAACCACTTTTCGCACTTGTGTTGGTGCAGGAAACCACTTTTGCACTTGTATTAGTGTGGAAAAACCACTTTTCGCACTTGTGTTAGTGTTGAAAAAACACTTTTCGCACTTGTGTTAGTGTTGAAAAACCACTTTTCGCACTTGTGTTGGTGCAGTAAACCACTTTTGCACTTGTATTAGTGTGGAAAAAACACTTTTTGCACTTGTGATAGTGTTGAAAAACCACTTTTCGCACTTGTGTTAGTGTTGAAATACCACTTTTCGCACTTCTGTTGGTGCAGGAAACCACTTTTGCACTTGTATTAGTGTGGAAAAACCACTTTTCGCACTTGTGTTAGTGTTTAAAAACCACTTTTCGCAATTGTGTTGGTGCAGGAAACCACTTTTGCACTTGTATTAGTGTGGAAAAAACACTTTTTGCACTTGTGATAGTGTTGAAAAACCACTTTTCGCACTTGTGTTAGTGTTGAAAAACCACTTTTCGCACTTGTGTTGGTGCAGGAAACCACATTTGCACTTGTGTTGGTGTTGAAAACCACTTTTCGCACTTGTGTTAGTGTTGAAAAACTACTTTCCGCACTTGTGTTAGTGTTGAAAAACCACTTTTCGCACTTGGGTTGGTGCAGGAAACCACTTTTGCACTTGTATTAGTGTGGAAAAAACACTTTTTGCACTTGTGATAGTGTTGAAAAACCACTTTTTGCACTTGTGTTAGTGTTGAAAAACCACATTTCGCACTTGTGTTGGTGCAGGAAACCACTTTTGCACTTGTATTAGTGTGGAAAAACCACTTTTCGCACTTGTGTTAGTGTTGAAAAACCACTTTTCGCACTTGTGTTAGTGTTGAAAAACCACTTTTCGCACTTGTGTTGGTGCAGGAAACCACTTTTGCACTTGTATTAGTATGGAAAAAACACTTTTTGCACTTGTGATATTGTTGAAAAACCACTTTTCGCACTTGTGTTAGTGTTGAAAAACCACTTTTCGCACTTGTGTTAGTGTTGAAAAACCACTTTTCGCACTTGTGTTGGTGCAGGAAACCACTTTTGCACTTGCATTAGTGTGGAAAAACCACTTTTCGCACTTGTGTTAGTGTTGAAAAACCACTTTCCGCACTTGTGTTAGTGTTGAAAAACCACATTTCGCACTTGTGTTGGTGCAGGAAACCACTTTTGCACTTGTATTAGTGTGGAAAAAACACTTTTCGCACTTGTGTTAGTGTTGAAAAACGACTTTTCGCACTTGTGTTGGTGCAGGAAACCACTTTTGCACTTGTATTAGTGTGGAAAAACCACTTTTCGCACTTGTGTTAGTGTTGAAAAACCACTTTTCGCACTTGTGTTTGTGTTGAAAAACCACTTTTCGCACTTGTGTTAGTGTTGAAAAACCACTTTTCGCACTTGTGTTGGTGCAGGAAACCACTTTTGCACTTGTATTAGTGTGGAAAAAACACTTTTCGCACTTGTGTTAGTGTTGAAAAACCACTTTTCGCACTTGTGTTGGTGCAGGAAACCACTTTTGCACTTGTATTAGTGTGGAAAAACCACTTTTCGCACTTGTGTTAGTGTTGAAAAACCACTTTTCGCACTTGTGTTAGTGTTGAAAAACCACTTTTCACACTTGTGTTAGTGTTGAAAAACCACTTTTCGCACTTGTGTTGGTGCAGGAAACCACTTTTGCACTTGTATTAGTGTGGAAAAAACACTTTTTGCACTTGTGATAGTGTTGAAAAACCACTTTTCACACTTGTGTTAGCGTTGAAAAACCACTTTTCGCACTTGTGCTCGTCTTGAATAACACTTTTCGCACTTGTGTTAGTGTTGAAAAAACACTTTTCGCACTTGTGTTAGTGTTGAAAAACCACTTTTCGCACTTGTGTTGGTGCAGGAAACCACTTTTGCACTTGTATGTGTGTGGAAAAAACACTTTTTGCAGTTGTGATAGTGTTGAAATCCACTTTACGCACTTGTGTTAGTGTTGAAAAACCACTTTTCGCACTTGTGTTGGTGCAGGAAACCACTTTTGCACTTGTATTAGTGTTGAAAAACCACTTTTCACACTTGTGTTAGTGTTGAAAAACCACTTTTCGCACTTGTGTTGGTGCAGCAAACCATTTTGCACTTGTATTCGTGTGGAAAAACCACTTTTCGCACTTGTGTTGGTGCAGGAAACCACTTTTGCACTTGTACTAGTGTGGAAAAACCACTTTTCGCACTTGTGTTCGTGTTGAAAAACCACTTTTCACACTTATGTTAGTGTTGAAAAACCACTTTTCGCACTTGTGTTGGTGCAGGAAACCACTTTTGCACTTGTATTAGTCTGGAAAAAACACTTTTCGCACTTGTGTTAGTGTTGAAAAAACAATTTTCGCACTTGTGTTAGTGTTGAAAAACCACTTTTCGCACTTGTGTTGGTGCAGGAAACCACTTTTGCACTTGTATTAGTGTGGAAAAAACACTTTTTGCACTTGTGATAGTGTTGAAATCCACTTTACGCACTTGTGTTAGTGTTGAAAAACCACTTTTCGCACTTGTGTTGGTGCAGGAAACCACTTTTGCACTTGTATTAGTGTTGAAAAACCACTTTTCACACTTGTGTTAGTGTTGAAAAACCACTTTTCGCACTTGTGTTGGTGCAGGAAACCACTTTTGCACTTGTATTCGTGTGGAAAAAACACTTTTCGCACTTGTGTTAGTGTTGAAAAACCACTTTTCGCACTTGTGTTAGTGTTGAAAAACCACTTTTCGCACTTGTGTTGGTGCAGGAAACCACTTTTGCACTTGTATTAGTGTGGAAAAAACACTTTTTGCACTTGTGATCGTGTTGAAATCCACTTTACGCACTTGTGTTAGTGTTGAAAAACCACTTTTCGCACTTGTGTTGGTGCAGGAAACCACTTTTGCACTTGTATTAGTGTGGAAAAAACACTTTTTGCACTTGTGATAGTGTTGAAAAACCACTTTTCGCACTTGTGTTAGTGTTGAAAAACCACTTTTCGCACTTGTATTGGTGCAGGAAACCACTTTTGCACTTGTATTAGTGTGGAAAAATCACTTTTCGCACTTGTGTTAGTGTTGAGAAACCACTTTTCGCACTTGTGTTAGTGTTGAAAAACCACTTTTCGCACTTGTGTTGGTGCAGGAAATCACTTTTGCACTTGTATTAGTGTGGAAAAAACACTTTTTGCACTTGTGATAGTGTTGAAAAACCACTTTTCGCACTTGTGTTAGTGTTGAAAAACCACTTTTCGCACTTGTGTTGGTGCAGGAAACCACTTTTGCACTTGTATTAGTGTGGAAAAACCACTTTTCGCACTTGTTTTAGTGTTGAAAAACCACTTTTCGCACTTGTGTTAGTGTTGAAAAACCACTTTTCGCACTTGTGTTGGTGCAGGAAACCACTTTTGCACTTGTATTAGTGTGGAAAAACCACTTTTCGCACTTGTGTTAGTGTTGAAAAAACACTTTTCGCACTTGTGTTAGTGTTGAAAAACCACTTTTCGCACTTGTGTTGGTGCAGTAAACCACTTTTGCACTTGTATTAGTGTGGAAAAAACACTTTTTGCACTTGTGATAGTGTTGAAAAACCACTTTTCGCACTTGTGTTAGTGTTGAAATACCACTTTTCGCACTTCTGTTGGTGCAGGAAACCACTTTTGCACTTGTATTAGTGTGGAAAAACCACTTTTCGCACTTGTGTTAGTGTTGAAAAACCACTTTTCGCAATTGTGTTGGTGCAGGAAACCACTTTTGCACTTGTATTAGTGTGGAAAAACACTTTTTGCACTTGTGATAGTGTTGAAAAACCACTTTTCGCACTTGTGTTAGTGTTGAAAAACCACTTTTCGCACTTGTGTTGGTGCAGGAAACCACATTTGCACTTGTGTTGGTGTTGAAAACCACTTTTCGCACTTGTGTTAGTGTTGAAAAACTACTTTCCGCACTTGTGTTAGTGTTGAAAAACCACTTTTCGCACTTGGGTTGGTGCAGGAAACCACTTTTGCACTTGTATTAGTGTGGAAAAAACACTTTTTGCACTTGTGATAGTGTTGAAAAACCACTTTTTGCACTTGTGTTAGTGTTGAAAAACCACATTTCGCACTTGTGTTGGTGCAGGAAACCACTTTTGCACTTGTATTAGTGTAGAAAAACCACTTTTCGCACTTGTGTTAGTGTTGAAAAACCACTTTTCGCACTTGTGTTAGTGTTGAAAAACCACTTTTCGCACTTGTGTTGGTGCAGGAAACCACTTTTGCACTTGTATTAGTATGGAAAAAACACTTTTTGCACTTGTGATATTGTTGAAAAACCACTTTTCGCACTTGTGTTAGTGTTGAAAAACCACTTTTCGCACTTGTGTTAGTGTTGAAAAACCACTTTTCGCACTTGTGTTGGTGCAGGAAACCACTTTTGCACTTGCATTAGTGTGGAAAAACCACTTTTCGCACTTGTGTTAGTGTTGAAAAACCACTTTCCGCACTTGTGTTAGTGTTGAAAAACCACATTTCGCACTTGTGTTGATGCAGGAAACCACTTTTGCACTTGTATTAGTGTGGAAAAAACACTTTTCGCACTTGTGTTAGTGTTGAAAAAACACTTTTCGCACTTGTGTTAGTGTTGAAAAACCACTTTTCGCACTTGTGTTG
The DNA here is from genome assembly GCF_964187855.1 of Myxine glutinosa. Classification (NCBI taxonomy): domain Eukaryota; kingdom Metazoa; phylum Chordata; class Myxini; order Myxiniformes; family Myxinidae; genus Myxine; species Myxine glutinosa. The sequence continues at coordinate 98,921,979 of NC_136264.1, read as the reverse complement.
GTGCAGGAAACCACTTTTGCACTTGTATGTGTGTGGAAAAAACACTTTTTGCAGTTGTGATAGTGTTGAAATCCACTTTACGCACTTGTGTTAGTGTTGAAAAACCACTTTTCGCACTTGTGTTGGTGCAGGAAACCACTTTTGCACTTGTATTAGTGTTGAAAAACCACTTTTCACACTTGTGTTAGTGTTGAAAAACCACTTTTCGCACTTGTGTTGGTGCAGCAAACCATTTTGCACTTGTATTCGTGTGGAAAAACCACTTTTCGCACTTGTGTTGGTGCAGGAAACCACTTTTGCACTTGTACTAGTGTGGAAAAACCACTTTTCGCACTTGTGTTCATGTTGAAAAACCACTTTTCACACTTATGTTAGTGTTGAAAAACCACTTTTCGCACTTGTGTTGGTGCAGGAAACCACTTTTGCACTTGTATTAGTCTGGAAAAAACACTTTTCGCACTTGTGTTAGTGTTGAAAAAACAATTTTCGCACTTGTGTTAGTGTTGAAAAACCACTTTTCGCACTTGTGTTGGTGCAGGAAACCACTTTTGCACTTGTATTAGTGTGGAAAAAACATTTTTTGCACTTGTGATAGTGTTGAAATCCACTTTACGCACTTGTGTTAGTGTTGAAAAACCACTTTTCGCACTTGTGTTGGTGCAGGAAACCACTTTTGCACTTGTATTAGTGTTGAAAAACCACTTTTCACACTTGTGTTAGTGTTGAAAAACCACTTTTCGCACTTGTGTTGGTGCAGGAAACCACTTTTGCACTTGTATTCGTGTGGAAAAAACACTTTTCGCACTTGTGTTAGTGTTGAAAAACCACTTTTCGCACTTGTGTTAGTGTTGAAAAACCACTTTTCGCACTTGTGTTGGTGCAGGAAACCACTTTTGCACTTGTATTAGTGTGGAAAAAACACTTTTTGCACTTGTGATCGTGTTGAAATCCACTTTACGCACTTGTGTTAGTGTTGAAAAACCACTTTTCGCACTTGTGTTGGTGCAGGAAACCACTTTTGCACTTGTATTAGTGTGGAAAAAACACTTTTTGCACTTGTGATAGTGTTGAAAAACCACTTTTCGCACTTGTGTTAGTGTTGAAAAACCACTTTTCGCACTTGTATTGGTGCAGGAAACCACTTTTACACTTGTATTAGTGTGGAAAAATCACTTTTCGCACTTGTGTTAGTGTTGAGAAACCACTTTTCGCACTTGTGTTAGTGTTGAAAAACCACTTTTCGCACTTGTGTTGGTGCAGGAAATCACTTTTGCACTTGTATTAGTGTGGAAAAAACACTTTTTGCACTTGTGATAGTGTTGAAAAACCACTTTTCGCACTTGTGTTAGTGTTGAAAAACCACTTTTCGCACTTGTGTTGGTGCAGGAAACCACTTTTGCACTTGTATTAGTGTGGAAAAACCACTTTTCGCACTTGTGTTAGTGTTGAAAAACCACTTTTCGCACTTGTGTTGGTGCAGGAAACCACTTTTGCACTTGTATTAGTGTGGAAAAACCACTTTTCGCACTTGTGTTAGTGTTGAAAAAACACTTTTCGCACTTGTGTTAGTGTTGAAAAACCACTTTTCGCACTTGTGTTGGTGCAGTAAACCACTTTTGCACTTGTATTAGTGTGGAAAAAACACTTTTTGCACTTGTGATAGTGTTGAAAAACCACTTTTCGCACTTGTGTTAGTGTTGAAATACCACTTTTCGCACTTCTGTTGGTGCAGGAAACCACTTTTGCACTTGTATTAGTGTGGAAAAACCACTTTTCGCACTTGTGTTAGTGTTGAAAAACCACTTTTCGCAATTGTGTTGGTGCAGGAAACCACTTTTGCACTTGTATTAGTGTGGAAAAAACACTTTTTGCACTTGTGATAGTGTTGAAAAACCACTTTTCGCACTTGTGTTAGTGTTGAAAAACCACTTTTCGCACTTGTGTTGGTGCAGGAAACCACTTTTGCACTTGTATTAGTGTAGAAAAACCACTTTTCGCACTTGTGTTAGTGTTGAAAAACCACTTTTCGCACTTGTGTTAGTGTTGAAAAACCACTTTTTGCACTTGTGTTGGTGCAGGAAAGCACTTTTGCACTTGTATTAGTATGGAAAAAACACTTTTTGCACTTGTGATATTGTTGAAAAACCACTTTTCGCACTTGTGTTAGTGTTGAAAAACCACTTTTCGCACTTGTGTTAGTGTTGAAAAACCACTTTTCGCACTTGTGTTAGTGTTGAAAAACCACTTTTCGCACTTGTGTTGGTGCAGGAAACCACTTTTGCACTTGCATTAGTGTGGAAAAACCACTTTTCGCACTTGTGTTAGTGTTGAAAAACCACTTTCCGCACTTGTGTTAGTGTTGAAAAAACACTTTTCGCACTTGTGTTAGTGTTGAAAAACCACTTTTCGCACTTGTGTTGGTGCAGTAAACCACTTTTCGCACTTGTGTTAGTGTTGAAAAACCACTTTTCGCACTTGTGTTAGTGTTGAAAAACCACTTTTCGCACTTGTGTTGGTGCAGGAAACCACTTTTGCACTTGCATTAGTGTGGAAAAACCACTTTTCGCACTTGTATTAGTGTGGAAAAACCACTTTTCGCACTTGTGTTAGTGTTGAAAAAACACTTTTCGCACTTGTGTTAGTGTTGAAAAACCACTTTTCGCACTTGTGTTGGTGCAGTAAACCACTTTTGCACTTGTATTAGTGTGGAAAAAACACTTTTTGCACTTGTGATAGTGTTGAAAAACCACTTTTCGCACTTGTGTTAGTGTTGAAATACCACTTTTCGCACTTCTGTTGGTGCAGGAAACCACTTTTGCACTTGTATTAGTGTGGAAAAACCACTTTTCGCACTTGTGTTAGTGTTGAAAAACCACTTTTCGCAATTGTGTTGGTGCAGGAAACCACTTTTGCACTTGTATTAGTGTGGAAAAAACACTTTTTGCACTTGTGATAGTGTTGAAAAACCACTTTTCGCACTTGTGTTAGTGTTGAAAAACCACTTTTCGCACTTGTGTTGGTGCAGGAAACCACATTTGCACTTGTGTTGGTGTTGAAAACCACTTTTCGCACTTGTGTTAGTGTTGAAAAACTACTTTCCGCACTTGTGTTAGTGTTGAAAAACCACTTTTCGCACTTGGGTTGGTGCAGGAAACCACTTTTGCACTTGTATTAGTGTGGAAAAAACACTTTTTGCACTTGTGATAGTGTTGAAAAACCACTTTTTGCACTTGTGTTAGTGTTGAAAAACCACATTTCGCACTTGTGTTGGTGCAGGAAACCACTTTTGCACTTGTATTAGTGTGGAAAAACCACTTTTCGCACTTGTGTTAGTGTTGAAAAACCACTTTTCGCACTTGTGTTAGTGTTGAAAAACCACTTTTCGCACTTGTGTTGGTGCAGGAAACCACTTTTGCACTTGTATTAGTATGGAAAAAACACTTTTTGCACTTGTGATATTGTTGAAAAACCACTTTTCGCACTTGTGTTAGTGTTGAAAAACCACTTTTCGCACTTGTGTTAGTGTTGAAAAACCACTTTTCGCACTTGTGTTGGTGCAGGAAACCACTTTTGCACTTGCATTAGTGTGGAAAAACCACTTTTCGCACTTGTGTTAGTGTTGAAAAACCACTTTCCGCACTTGTGTTAGTGTTGAAAAACCACATTTCGCACTTGTGTTGGTGCAGGAAACCACTTTTGCACTTGTATTAGTGTGGAAAAAACACTTTTCGCACTTGTGTTAGTGTTGAAAAACCACTTTTCGCACTTGTGTTGGTGCAGGAAACCACTTTTGCACTTGTATTAGTGTGGAAAAACCACTTTTCGCACTTGTGTTAGTGTTGAAAAACCACTTTTCGCACTTGTGTTTGTGTTGAAAAACCACTTTTCGCACTTGTGTTAGTGTTGAAAAACCACTTTTCGCACTTGTGTTGGTGCAGGAAACCACTTTTGCACTTGTATTAGTGTGGAAAAAACACTTTTCGCACTTGTGTTAGTGTTGAAAAACCACTTTTCGCACTTGTGTTGGTGCAGGAAACCACTTTTGCACTTGTATTAGTGTTGAAAAACCACTTTTCGCACTTGTGTTAGTGTTGAAAAACCACTTTTCACACTTGTGTTAGTGTTGAAAAACCACTTTTCGCACTTGTGTTGGTGCAGGAAACCACTTTTGCACTTGTATTAGTGTGGAAAAAACACTTTTTGCACTTGTGATAGTGTTGAAAAACCACTTTTCACACTTGTGTTAGCGTTGAAAAACCACTTTTCGCACTTGTGCTCGTCTTGAATAACACTTTTCACACTTGTGTTAGTGTTGAAAAACACTTTTCACACTTGTGTTAGTGTTGCAAAACCACCTTTTGCACATGTGTTATTGTTGCAAAACCCACCTTCCACACTTGTGCTGGCTTTGAAAACCACTTTTCGCACTTGAGCAAGTGTTGCAAACCACTTTTCGCACGTGAGCTTGTGTTAAAAACCACTTTCCACACTTGTGCCCGTCGTGAATAACACTTTTAACACTTGTGTTAGTGTTGCAAAAGCATTTTTTCCACTCGTGTTGTTGTTGCAAAACCCACTTTCCGCACTTGTGTTGGCTTTGAAAACCACTTTTCGCACTTGAGCGAGTGTTGCAGAATCACTTTGCTCCCTCGTGCTGGTGTTGAAAACCACTTTCCACACTTGTGCTGGTGTTGAAAAACACTTTTCACACTTGTGTTACAAAACCACTTTTTGCACTTGTGTTGTTGTTGCAAAACCCACTTCCCGCACTTGTGCTGGCTTTGAAAACCACTTTTCGCACGTGAGCTTGTGTTACAAACCACTTTCCACACGTGTGCTCGTCTTGAATAACACTTTCCACACTTGTGTTAGTGTTCCAAAACCACTTTTTGCACGCGTGTTAGTGTTGCAAAAACCACTTTCCACACTTGTGCTGGCTTTGAAAACCACTTTTCAGACGTGAGCTTGTGTTAAAAACCACTTTCCACACTTGTGCTCGTCTTGAATAACACTTTTAACACTTGTGTTCGTGTTGCAAAAGCACTTTTTCCACTCATGTTAGTGTTGCAAAACCACTTTTGCACTTGTGTTATTGTTGCAAAACCCACTTTCCGCACTTGTGCTGGCTTTGAAAACCACTTTTCACACGTGAGCTTTTGTTAAAAACCACGTTCCACACTTGTGCCCGTCTTGAATAACACTTTTCACATTTGTCTTAGTGTTGCAAAACCACTTTTTGCACTCGTGTTAGTGTTGCAAAAACCATTTTCCGCACTTGTGCTGGCTTTGAAAACCACTTTTCGCACGTGAGCTTGTGTTAAAAACCACTTTCCACACTTGTGCTTGTCTTGAATAACACTTTTCACACTTGTGTTAGTGTTGAAAAACACTATTCACACTTGTGTTAGTGTTGAAAAACCACTTTTCGCACTTGTGTTGGTGTAGGAAACCACTTTTGCACTTGAATTAGTGTGGAAAAAACACTTTTTGCACTTGTGATAGTGTTGAAAAACCACTTTTCGCACTTGTGTTAGTGTTGAAAAACCACTTTTCGCACTTGTGTTGGTGCAGGAAACCACTTTTGCACTTGTACTAGTGTGGAAAAACCACTTTTCGCACTTGTGTTCGTGTTGAAAAACCACTTTTCACACTTATGTTAGTGTTGAAAAACCACTTTTCGCACTTGTGTTGGTGCAGGAAACCACTTTTGCACTTGTATTAGTCTGAAAAAAACACTTTTCGCACTTGTGTTAGTGTTGAAAAAACACTTTTCGCACTTGTGTTAGTGTTGAAAAACCACTTTTCGCACTTGTGTTGGTGCAGGAAACCACTTTTGCACTTGTATTAGTGTGGAAAAAACACTTTTTGCACTTGTGATAGTGTTGAAATCCACTTTACGCACTTGTGTTAGTGTTGAAAAACCACTTTTCGCACTTGTGTTGGTGCAGGAAACCACTTTTGCACTTGTATTAGTGTTGAAAAACCACTTTTCACACCTGTGTTAGTGTTGAAAAACCACTTTTCGCACTTGTGTTGGTGCAGGAAACCACTTTTGCACTTGTATTCGTGTGGAAAAACCACTTTTCGCACTTGTGTTGGTGCAGGAAACCACTTTTGCACTTGTACTAGTGTGGAAAAACCACTTTTCGCACTTGTGTTCGTGTTGAAAAACCACTTTTCACACTTATGTTAGTGTTGAAAAACCACTTTTCGCACTTGTGTTGGTGCAGGAAACCACTTTTGCACTTGTATTAGTCTGGAAAAAACACTTTTCGCACTTGTGTTAGTGTTGAAAAAACACTTTTCGCACTTGTGTTAGTGTTGAAAAACCACTTTTCGCACTTGTGTTGGTGCAGGAAACCACTTTTGCACTTGTATTAGTGTGGAAAAAACACTTTTTGCACTTGTGATAGTGTTGAAATCCACTTTACGCACTTGTGTTAGTGTTGAAAAACCACTTTTCGCACTTGTGTTGGTGCAGGAAACCACTTTTGCACTTGTATTAGTGTTGAAAAACCACTTTTCACACTTGTGTTAGTGTTGAAAAACCACTTTTTGCACTTGTGTTGGTGCAGGAAACCACTTTTGCACTTGTATTCGTGTGGAAAAAACACTTTTCGCACTTGTGTTAGTGTTGAAAAACCACTTTTCGCACTTGTGTTAGTGTTGAAAAACCACTTTTCGCACTTGTGTTGGTGCAGGAAACCACTTTTGCACTTGTATTAGTGTTGAAAAACCACTTTTCACACTTGTGTTAGTGTTGAAAAACCACTTTTCGCACTTGTGTTGGTGCAGGAAACCACTTTTGCACTTGTATTCGTGTGGAAAAAACACTTTTCGCACTTGTGTTAGTGTTGAAAAACCACTTTTCGCACTTGTGTTAGTGTTGAAAAACCACTTTTCGCACTTGTGTTGGTGCAGGAAACCACTTTTGCACTTGTATTAGTGTGGAAAAAACACTTTTTGCACTTGTGATCGTGTTGAAATCCACTTTACGCACTTGTGTTAGTGTTGAAAAACCACTTTTCGCACTTGTGTTGGTGCAGGAAACCACTTTTGCACTTGTATTAGTGTGGAAAAAACACTTTTTGCACTTGTGATAGTGTTGAAAAACCACTTTTCGCACTTGTGTTAGTGTTGAAAAACCACTTTTCGCACTTGTATTGGTGCAGGAAACCACTTTTGCACTTGTATTAGTGTGGAAAAATCACTTTTCGCACTTGTGTTAGTGTTGAGAAACCACTTTTCGCACTTGTGTTAGTGTTGAAAAACCACTTTTCGCACTTGTGTTGGTGCAGGAAATCACTTTTGCACTTGTATTAGTGTGGAAAAAACACTTTTTGCACTTGTGATAGTGTTGAAAAACCACTTTTCGCACTTGTGTTAGTGTTGAAAAACCACTTTTCGCACTTGTGTTGGTGCAGGAAACCACTTTTGCACTTGTATTAGTGTGGAAAAACCACTTTTCGCACTTGTTTTAGTGTTGAAAAACCACTTTTCGCACTTGTGTTAGTGTTGAAAAACCACTTTTCGCACTTGTGTTGGTGCAGGAAACCACTTTTGCACTTGTATTAGTGTGGAAAAACCACTTTTCGCACTTGTGTTAGTGTTGAAAAAACACTTTTCGCACTTGTGTTAGTGTTGAAAAACCACTTTTCGCACTTGTGTTGGTGCAGTAAACCACTTTTGCACTTGTATTAGTGTGGAAAAAACACTTTTTGCACTTGTGATAGTGTTGAAAAACCACTTTTCGCACTTGTGTTAGTGTTGAAATACCACTTTTCGCACTTCTGTTGGTGCAGGAAACCACTTTTGCACTTGTATTAGTGTGGAAAAACCACTTTTCGCACTTGTGTTAGTGTTGAAAAACCACTTTTCGCAATTGTGTTGGTGCAGGAAACCACTTTTGCACTTGTATTAGTGTGGAAAAACACTTTTTGCACTTGTGATAGTGTTGAAAAACCACTTTTCGCACTTGTGTTAGTGTTGAAAAACCACTTTTCGCACTTGTGTTGGTGCAGGAAACCACATTTGCACTTGTGTTGGTGTTGAAAACCACTTTTCGCACTTGTGTTAGTGTTGAAAAACTACTTTCCGCACTTGTGTTAGTGTTGAAAAACCACTTTTCGCACTTGGGTTGGTGCAGGAAACCACTTTTGCACTTGTATTAGTGTGGAAAAAACACTTTTTGCACTTGTGATAGTGTTGAAAAACCACTTTTTGCACTTGTGTTAGTGTTGAAAAACCACATTTCGCACTTGTGTTGGTGCAGGAAACCACTTTTGCACTTGTATTAGTGTAGAAAAACCACTTTTCGCACTTGTGTTAGTGTTGAAAAACCACTTTTCGCACTTGTGTTAGTGTTGAAAAACCACTTTTCGCACTTGTGTTGGTGCAGGAAACCACTTTTGCACTTGTATTAGTATGGAAAAAACACTTTTTGCACTTGTGATATTGTTGAAAAACCACTTTTCGCACTTGTGTTAGTGTTGAAAAACCACTTTTCGCACTTGTGTTAGTGTTGAAAAACCACTTTTCGCACTTGTGTTGGTGCAGGAAACCACTTTTGCACTTGCATTAGTGTGGAAAAACCACTTTTCGCACTTGTGTTAGTGTTGAAAAACCACTTTCCGCACTTGTGTTAGTGTTGAAAAACCACATTTCGCACTTGTGTTGATGCAGGAAACCACTTTTGCACTTGTATTAGTGTGGAAAAAACACTTTTCGCACTTGTGTTAGTGTTGAAAAAACACTTTTCGCACTTGTGTTAGTGTTGAAAAACCACTTTTCGCACTTGTGTTGGTGCAGGAAACCACTTTTGCACTTGTATGTGTGTGGAAAAAACACTTTTTGCAGTTGTGATAGTGTTGAAATCCACTTTACGCACTTGTGTTAGTGTTGAAAAACCACTTTTCGCACTTGTGTTGGTGCAGGAAACCACTTTTGCACTTGTATTAGTGTTGAAAAACCACTTTTCACACTTGTGTTAGTGTTGAAAAACCACTTTTCGCACTTGTGTTGGTGCAGCAAACCATTTTGCACTTGTATTCGTGTGGAAAAACCACTTTTCGCACTTGTGTTGGTGCAGGAAACCACTTTTGCACTTGTACTAGTGTGGAAAAACCACTTTTCGCACTTGTGTTCATGTTGAAAAACCACTTTTCACACTTATGTTAGTGTTGAAAAACCACTTTTCGCACTTGTGTTGGTGCAGGAAACCACTTTTGCACTTGTATTAGTCTGGAAAAAACACTTTTCGCACTTGTGTTAGTGTTGAAAAAACAATTTTCGCACTTGTGTTAGTGTTGAAAAACCACTTTTCGCACTTGTGTTGGTGCAGGAAACCACTTTTGCACTTGTATTAGTGTGGAAAAAACATTTTTTGCACTTGTGATAGTGTTGAAATCCACTTTACGCACTTGTGTTAGTGTTGAAAAACCACTTTTCGCACTTGTGTTGGTGCAGGAAACCACTTTTGCACTTGTATTAGTGTTGAAAAACCACTTTTCACACTTGTGTTAGTGTTGAAAAACCACTTTTCGCACTTGTGTTGGTGCAGGAAACCACTTTTGCACTTGTATTCGTGTGGAAAAAACACTTTTCGCACTTGTGTTAGTGTTGAAAAACCACTTTTCGCACTTGTGTTAGTGTTGAAAAACCACTTTTCGCACTTGTGTTGGTGCAGGAAACCACTTTTGCACTTGTATTAGTGTGGAAAAAACACTTTTTGCACTTGTGATCGTGTTGAAATCCACTTTACGCACTTGTGTTAGTGTTGAAAAACCACTTTTCGCACTTGTGTTGGTGCAGGAAACCACTTTTGCACTTGTATTAGTGTGGAAAAAACACTTTTTGCACTTGTGATAGTGTTGAAAAACCACTTTTCGCACTTGTGTTAGTGTTGAAAAACCACTTTTCGCACTTGTATTGGTGCAGGAAACCACTTTTACACTTGTATTAGTGTGGAAAAATCACTTTTCGCACTTGTGTTAGTGTTGAGAAACCACTTTTCGCACTTGTGTTAGTGTTGAAAAACCACTTTTCGCACTTGTGTTGGTGCAGGAAATCACTTTTGCACTTGTATTAGTGTGGAAAAAACACTTTTTGCACTTGTGATAGTGTTGAAAAACCACTTTTCGCACTTGTGTTAGTGTTGAAAAACCACTTTTCGCACTTGTGTTGGTGCAGGAAACCACTTTTGCACTTGTATTAGTGTGGAAAAACCACTTTTCGCACTTGTGTTAGTGTTGAAAAACCACTTTTCGCACTTGTGTTGGTGCAGGAAACCACTTTTGCACTTGTATTAGTGTGGAAAAACCACTTTTCGCACTTGTGTTAGTGTTGAAAAAACACTTTTCGCACTTGTGTTAGTGTTGAAAAACCACTTTTCGCACTTGTGTTGGTGCAGTAAACCACTTTTGCACTTGTATTAGTGTGGAAAAAACACTTTTTGCACTTGTGATAGTGTTGAAAAACCACTTTTCGCACTTGTGTTAGTGTTGAAATACCACTTTTCGCACTTCTGTTGGTGCAGGAAACCACTTTTGCACTTGTATTAGTGTGGAAAAACCACTTTTCGCACTTGTGTTAGTGTTGAAAAACCACTTTTCGCAATTGTGTTGGTGCAGGAAACCACTTTTGCACTTGTATTAGTGTGGAAAAAACACTTTTTGCACTTGTGATAGTGTTGAAAAACCACTTTTCGCACTTGTGTTAGTGTTGAAAAACCACTTTTCGCACTTGTGTTGGTGCAGGAAACCACTTTTGCACTTGTATTAGTGTAGAAAAACCACTTTTCGCACTTGTGTTAGTGTTGAAAAACCACTTTTCGCACTTGTGTTAGTGTTGAAAAACCACTTTTTGCACTTGTGTTGGTGCAGGAAAGCACTTTTGCACTTGTATTAGTATGGAAAAAACACTTTTTGCACTTGTGATATTGTTGAAAAACCACTTTTCGCACTTGTGTTAGTGTTGAAAAACCACTTTTCGCACTTGTGTTAGTGTTGAAAAACCACTTTTCGCACTTGTGTTAGTGTTGAAAAACCACTTTTCGCACTTGTGTTGGTGCAGGAAACCACTTTTGCACTTGCATTAGTGTGGAAAAACCACTTTTCGCACTTGTGTTAGTGTTGAAAAACCACTTTCCGCACTTGTGTTAGTGTTGAAAAAACACTTTTCGCACTTGTGTTAGTGTTGAAAAACCACTTTTCGCACTTGTGTTGGTGCAGTAAACCACTTTTCGCACTTGTGTTAGTGTTGAAAAACCACTTTTCGCACTTGTGTTAGTGTTGAAAAACCACTTTTCGCACTTGTGTTGGTGCAGGAAACCACTTTTGCACTTGCATTAGTGTGGAAAAACCACTTTTCGCACTTGTATTAGTGTGGAAAAACCACTTTTCGCACTTGTGTTAGTGTTGAAAAAACACTTTTCGCACTTGTGTTAGTGTTGAAAAACCACTTTTCGCACTTGTGTTGGTGCAGTAAACCACTTTTGCACTTGTATTAGTGTGGAAAAAACACTTTTTGCACTTGTGATAGTGTTGAAAAACCACTTTTCGCACTTGTGTTAGTGTTGAAATACCACTTTTCGCACTTCTGTTGGTGCAGGAAACCACTTTTGCACTTGTATTAGTGTGGAAAAACCACTTTTCGCACTTGTGTTAGTGTTGAAAAACCACTTTTCGCAATTGTGTTGGTGCAGGAAACCACTTTTGCACTTGTATTAGTGTGGAAAAAACACTTTTTGCACTTGTGATAGTGTTGAAAAACCACTTTTCGCACTTGTGTTAGTGTTGAAAAACCACTTTTCGCACTTGTGTTGGTGCAGGAAACCACATTTGCACTTGTGTTGGTGTTGAAAACCACTTTTCGCACTTGTGTTAGTGTTGAAAAACTACTTTCCGCACTTGTGTTAGTGTTGAAAAACCACTTTTCGCACTTGGGTTGGTGCAGGAAACCACTTTTGCACTTGTATTAGTGTGGAAAAAACACTTTTTGCACTTGTGATAGTGTTGAAAAACCACTTTTTGCACTTGTGTTAGTGTTGAAAAACCACATTTCGCACTTGTGTTGGTGCAGGAAACCACTTTTGCACTTGTATTAGTGTGGAAAAACCACTTTTCGCACTTGTGTTAGTGTTGAAAAACCACTTTTCGCACTTGTGTTAGTGTTGAAAAACCACTTTTCGCACTTGTGTTGGTGCAGGAAACCACTTTTGCACTTGTATTAGTATGGAAAAAACACTTTTTGCACTTGTGATATTGTTGAAAAACCACTTTTCGCACTTGTGTTAGTGTTGAAAAACCACTTTTCGCACTTGTGTTAGTGTTGAAAAACCACTTTTCGCACTTGTGTTGGTGCAGGAAACCACTTTTGCACTTGCATTAGTGTGGAAAAACCACTTTTCGCACTTGTGTTAGTGTTGAAAAACCACTTTCCGCACTTGTGTTAGTGTTGAAAAACCACATTTCGCACTTGTGTTGGTGCAGGAAACCACTTTTGCACTTGTATTAGTGTGGAAAAAACACTTTTCGCACTTGTGTTAGTGTTGAAAAACCACTTTTCGCACTTGTGTTGGTGCAGGAAACCACTTTTGCACTTGTATTAGTGTGGAAAAACCACTTTTCGCACTTGTGTTAGTGTTGAAAAACCACTTTTCGCACTTGTGTTTGTGTTGAAAAACCACTTTTCGCACTTGTGTTAGTGTTGAAAAACCACTTTTCGCACTTGTGTTGGTGCAGGAAACCACTTTTGCACTTGTATTAGTGTGGAAAAAACACTTTTCGCACTTGTGTTAGTGTTGAAAAACCACTTTTCGCACTTGTGTTGGTGCAGGAAACCACTTTTGCACTTGTATTAGTGTTGAAAAACCACTTTTCGCACTTGTGTTAGTGTTGAAAAACCACTTTTCACACTTGTGTTAGTGTTGAAAAACCACTTTTCGCACTTGTGTTGGTGCAGGAAACCACTTTTGCACTTGTATTAGTGTGGAAAAAACACTTTTTGCACTTGTGATAGTGTTGAAAAACCACTTTTCACACTTGTGTTAGCGTTGAAAAACCACTTTTCGCACTTGTGCTCGTCTTGAATAACACTTTTCACACTTGTGTTAGTGTTGAAAAACACTTTTCACACTTGTGTTAGTGTTGCAAAACCACCTTTTGCACATGTGTTATTGTTGCAAAACCCACCTTCCACACTTGTGCTGGCTTTGAAAACCACTTTTCGCACTTGAGCAAGTGTTGCAAACCACTTTTCGCACGTGAGCTTGTGTTAAAAACCACTTTCCACACTTGTGCCCGTCGTGAATAACACTTTTAACACTTGTGTTAGTGTTGCAAAAGCATTTTTTCCACTCGTGTTGTTGTTGCAAAACCCACTTTCCGCACTTGTGTTGGCTTTGAAAACCACTTTTCGCACTTGAGCGAGTGTTGCAGAATCACTTTGCTCCCTCGTGCTGGTGTTGAAAACCACTTTCCACACTTGTGCTGGTGTTGAAAAACACTTTTCACACTTGTGTTACAAAACCACTTTTTGCACTTGTGTTGTTGTTGCAAAACCCACTTCCCGCACTTGTGCTGGCTTTGAAAACCACTTTTCGCACGTGAGCTTGTGTTACAAACCACTTTCCACACGTGTGCTCGTCTTGAATAACACTTTCCACACTTGTGTTAGTGTTCCAAAACCACTTTTTGCACGCGTGTTAGTGTTGCAAAAACCACTTTCCACACTTGTGCTGGCTTTGAAAACCACTTTTCAGACGTGAGCTTGTGTTAAAAACCACTTTCCACACTTGTGCTCGTCTTGAATAACACTTTTAACACTTGTGTTCGTGTTGCAAAAGCACTTTTTCCACTCATGTTAGTGTTGCAAAACCACTTTTGCACTTGTGTTATTGTTGCAAAACCCACTTTCCGCACTTGTGCTGGCTTTGAAAACCACTTTTCACACGTGAGCTTTTGTTAAAAACCACGTTCCACACTTGTGCCCGTCTTGAATAACACTTTTCACATTTGTCTTAGTGTTGCAAAACCACTTTTTGCACTCGTGTTAGTGTTGCAAAAACCATTTTCCGCACTTGTGCTGGCTTTGAAAACCACTTTTCGCACGTGAGCTTGTGTTAAAAACCACTTTCCACACTTGTGCTTGTCTTGAATAACACTTTTCACACTTGTGTTAGTGTTGAAAAACACTATTCACACTTGTGTTAGTGTTGAAAAACCACTTTTCGCACTTGTGTTGGTGTAGGAAACCACTTTTGCACTTGAATTAGTGTGGAAAAAACACTTTTTGCACTTGTGATAGTGTTGAAAAACCACTTTTCGCACTTGTGTTAGTGTTGAAAAACCACTTTTCGCACTTGTGTTGGTGCAGGAAACCACTTTTGCACTTGTACTAGTGTGGAAAAACCACTTTTCGCACTTGTGTTCGTGTTGAAAAACCACTTTTCACACTTATGTTAGTGTTGAAAAACCACTTTTCGCACTTGTGTTGGTGCAGGAAACCACTTTTGCACTTGTATTAGTCTGAAAAAAACACTTTTCGCACTTGTGTTAGTGTTGAAAAAACACTTTTCGCACTTGTGTTAGTGTTGAAAAACCACTTTTCGCACTTGTGTTGGTGCAGGAAACCACTTTTGCACTTGTATTAGTGTGGAAAAAACACTTTTTGCACTTGTGATAGTGTTGAAATCCACTTTACGCACTTGTGTTAGTGTTGAAAAACCACTTTTCGCACTTGTGTTGGTGCAGGAAACCACTTTTGCACTTGTATTAGTGTTGAAAAACCACTTTTCACACCTGTGTTAGTGTTGAAAAACCACTTTTCGCACTTGTGTTGGTGCAGGAAACCACTTTTGCACTTGTATTCGTGTGGAAAAACCACTTTTCGCACTTGTGTTGGTGCAGGAAACCACTTTTGCACTTGTACTAGTGTGGAAAAACCACTTTTCGCACTTGTGTTCGTGTTGAAAAACCACTTTTCACACTTATGTTAGTGTTGAAAAACCACTTTTCGCACTTGTGTTGGTGCAGGAAACCACTTTTGCACTTGTATTAGTCTGGAAAAAACACTTTTCGCACTTGTGTTAGTGTTGAAAAAACACTTTTCGCACTTGTGTTAGTGTTGAAAAACCACTTTTCGCACTTGTGTTGGTGCAGGAAACCACTTTTGCACTTGTATTAGTGTGGAAAAAACACTTTTTGCACTTGTGATAGTGTTGAAATCCACTTTACGCACTTGTGTTAGTGTTGAAAAACCACTTTTCGCACTTGTGTTGGTGCAGGAAACCACTTTTGCACTTGTATTAGTGTTGAAAAACCACTTTTCACACTTGTGTTAGTGTTGAAAAACCACTTTTTGCACTTGTGTTGGTGCAGGAAACCACTTTTGCACTTGTATTCGTGTGGAAAAAACACTTTTCGCACTTGTGTTAGTGTTGAAAAACCACTTTTCGCACTTGTGTTAGTGTTGAAAAACCACTTTTCGCAC
This sequence comes from Myxine glutinosa, assembly GCF_964187855.1. NCBI lineage: Eukaryota > Metazoa > Chordata > Myxini > Myxiniformes > Myxinidae > Myxine > Myxine glutinosa. The sequence continues at coordinate 98,906,490 of NC_136264.1, read as the reverse complement.
TTGTGTTGGTGCAGGAAACCACTTTTGCACTTGTATTAGTGTGGAAAAAACACTTTTTGCACTTGTGATAGTGTTGAAATCCACTTTACGCACTTGTGTTAGTGTTGAAAAACCACTTTTCGCACTTGTGTTGGTGCAGGAAACCACTTTTGCACTTGTATTAGTGTGGAAAAAACACTTTTTGCACTTGTGATAGTGTTGAAAAACCACTTTTCGCACTTGTGTTAGTGTTGAAATACCACTTTTCGCACTTGTGTTGGTGCAGGAAACCACTTTTGCACTTGTATTAGTGTGGAAAAACCACTTTTCGCACTTGTGTTAGTGTTGAAAAACCACTTTTCGCAATTGTGTTGGTGCAGGAAACCACTTTTGCACTTGTATTAGTGTGGAAAAAACACTTTTTGCACTTGTGATCGTGTTGAAAAACCACTTTTCGCACTTGTGTTAGTGTTGAAAAACCACTTTTCGCACTTGTGTTGGTGCAGGAAACCACTTTTGCACTTGCATTAGTGTGGAAAAACCACTTTTCGCACTTGTGTTAGTGTTGAAAAACCACTTTTCGCACTTGTGTTAGTGTTGAAAAACCACTTTTCGCACTTGTGTTGGTGCAGGAAACCACTTTTGCACTTGTATTAGTATGGAAAAAACACTTTTTGCACTTGTGATATTGTTGAAAAACCACTTTTCGCACTTGTGTTAGTGTTGAAAAACCACTTTTCGCACTTGTGTTAGTGTTGAAAAACCACTTTTCGCACTTGTGTTGGTGCAGGAAACCACTTTTGCACTTGTATTAGTGTGGAAAAACCACTTTTTGCACTTGTGTTAGTGTTGAAAAACCACTTTCCGCACTTGTGTTGGTGCAGGAAACCACTTTTGCACTTGTATTAGTGTGGAAAAACCACTTTTCGCACTTGTGTTAGTGTTGAAAAACCACTTTTCGCACTTGTGTTAGTGTTGAAAAACCACTTTTCACACTTGTGTTGCAAAACCACTTTTTGCACTTGTGTTGTTGTTGCAAAACCCACTACCCGCACTTGTGCTGGCTTTGAAAACCACTTTTCGCACGTGAGCTTGTGTTACAAACCAGTTTTCACACTTGTGCTCGTCTTGAATAACACTTTCCACACTTGTGTTAGTGTTCCAAAACCACTTTTTGCACGCTTGTTGGTGTTGCAAAAACCACTTTCCACACTTGTGCTGGCTTTGAAAACCACTTTTCAGACGTGAGCTTGTGTTAAAAACCAGTTTCCAACTTGTGCTCATCTTGAATAACACTTTTAACACTTGTGTTAGTGTTGCAAAAGCACTTTTTCCACTCGTGTTAGTGTTGCAAAACCCACTGTCCGCACTTGTGCTGGATTTGAAAACCACTTTTCACACGTGAGCTTGTGTTAAAACCACTTTCCACACTTGTGCTCGTCTTGAATAACACTTTTCACACTTGTCTTAGTGTTGCAAAACCACTTTTTGCACTCATGTTACTGTTGCAAAACCACTTTCCGCACTTGTGCTGGTGTTGCAAAACCACTTTTCACACTTGTGTTATTGTTGCAAAACTTACATTCCGCACTTGTGCTAGTGTTGAAAACAACTTTTCGCACTTGTGCTAGTGTTTAAAACCACTTTCGCACTTGTGTTAGTGTTTCAAAAACACTTTCCACACTTGAGCTGGTGTTGCAAACCACTTTTCGCACTCGTGCTAGTGTTAAAAACCACTTTCCACACTTGTGTTAGTATTAGTGTGTTATTGTTGCAAAACCCTCTTTCCGCACTTGTGCTGGCTTTCAAAACCACTTTTCGCACGTGAGCTTGTGTTAAAAACCACTTTCCACACTTGTGCTTGTCTTGAATAACACTTTTCACACTTGTGTTAGTGTTGAAAAACACTTTTCACACTTGTGTTAGTGTTGAAAAACACTTTTCACACTTGTGTTAGTGTTGAAAAACCACTTTTCGCACTTGTGTTGGTGCAGGAAACCACTTTTGCACTTGTACTAGTGTGGAAAAACCACTTTTCGCACTTGTGTTCGTGTTGAAAAACCACTTTTCACACTTATGTTAGTGTTGAAAAACCACTTTTCGCACTTGTGTTGGTGCAGGAAACCACTTTTGCACTTGTATTAGTCTGGAAAAAACACTTTTCGCACTTGTGTTGGTGTTGAAAAAACACTTTTCGCACTTGTGTTAGTGTTGAAAAACCACTTTTCGCACTTGTGTTGGTGCAGGAAACCACTTTTGCACTTATATTAGTGTGGAAAAAACACTTTTTGCACTTGTGATAGTGTTGAAATCCACTTTACGCACTTGTGTTAGTGTTGAAAAACCACTTTTCGCACTTGTGTTGGTGCAGGAAACCACTTTTGCACTTGTATTAGTGTTGAAAAACCACTTTTCACACTTGTGTTAGTGTTGAAAAACCACTTTTCGCACTTGTGTTGGTGCAGGAAACCACTTTTGCACTTGTATTCGTGTGGAAAAAACACTTTTCGCACTTGTGTTAGTGTTGAAAAACCACTTTTCGCACTTGTGTTAGTGTTGAAAAACCACTTTTCGCACTTGTGTTGGTGCAGGAAACCACTTTTGCACTTGTATTAGTGTGGAAAAAACACTTTTTGCACTTGTGATAGTGTTGAAATCCACTTTACGCACTTGTGTTAGTGTTGAAAAACCACTTTTCGCACTTGTGTTGGTGCAGGAAACCACTTTTGCACTTGTATTAGTGTGGAAAAAACACTTTTTGCACTTGTGATAGTGTTGAAAAACCACTTTTCGCACTTGTGTTAGTGTTGAAATACCACTTTTCGCACTTGTGTTGGTGCAGGAAACCACTTTTGCACTTGTATTAGTGTGGAAAAACCACTTTTCGCACTTGTGTTAGTGTTGAAAAACCACTTTTCGCAATTGTGTTGGTGCAGGAAACCACTTTTGCACTTGTATTAGTGTGGAAAAAACACTTTTTGCACTTGTGATCGTGTTGAAAAACCACTTTTCGCACTTGTGTTAGTGTTGAAAAACCACTTTTCGCACTTGTGTTGGTGCAGGAAACCACTTTTGCACTTGCATTAGTGTGGAAAAACCACTTTTCGCACTTGTGTTAGTGTTGAAAAACAACTTTTCGCACTTGTGTTAGTGTTGAAAAACCACTTTTCGCACTTGTGTTGGTGCAGGAAACCACTTTTGCACTTGTATTAGTATGGAAAAAACACTTTTTGCACTTGTGATATTGTTGAAAAACCACTTTTCGCACTTGTGTTAGTGTTGAAAAACCACTTTCCACACTTGTGTTCGTGTTGAATAACACTTTTCACACTTGTGTTAGTGTTGAAAAACACTTTTCACACTTGTGCTCGTGTTGAATTACACTTTTCACACTTGTGTTAGTGTTGCAAAACCACTTTTTGCACTTGTGTTATTGTTGCAAAACCCTCTTTCCGCACTTGTGCTGGCTTTCAAAACCACTTTTCGCACGTGAGCTTGTGTTAATAACCACTTTCCACACTTGTGCTTGTCTTGAATAACACTTTTCACACTTGTGTTAGTGTTGAAAAACACTTTTCACACTTGTGTTAGTGTTGAAAAACCACTTTTCGCACTTGTGTTGGTGCAGGAAACCACTTTTGCACTTGTATTAGTGTGGAAAAAACACTTTTTGCACTTGTGATAGTGTTGAAAAACCACTTTTCGCACTTGTGTTAGTGTTGAAAAACCACTTTTCGCACTTGTGTTGGTGCAGGAAACCACTTTTGCACTTGTACTAGTGTGGAAAAATCACTTTTCGCACTTGTGTTCGTGTTGAAAAACCACTTTTCACACTTATGTTAGTGTTGAAAAACCACTTTTCGCACTTGTGTTGGTGCAGGAAACCACTTTTGCACTTGTATTAGTCTGGAAAAAACACTTTTCGCACTTGTGTTAGTGTTGAAAAAACACTTTTCGCACTTGTGTTAGTGTTGAAAAACCACTTTTCGCACTTGTGTTGGTGCAGGAAACCACTTTTGCACTTATATTAGTGTGGAAAAAACACTTTTTGCACTTGTGATAGTGTTGAAATCCACTTTACGCACTTGTGTTAGTGTTGAAAAACCACTTTTCGCACTTGTGTTGGTGCAGGAAACCACTTTTGCACTTGTATTAGTGTTGAAAAACCACTTTTCACACTTGTGTTAGTGTTGAAAAACCACTTTTCGCACTTGTGTTGGTGCAGGAAACCACTTTTTCACTTGTATTCGTGTGGAAAAAACACTTTTCGCACTTGTGTTAGTGTTGAAAAACCACTTTTTGCACTTGTGTTAGTGTTGAAAAACCACTTTTCGCACTTGTGTTGGTGCAGGAAACCACTTTTGCACTTGTATTAGTGTGGAAAAAACACTTTTTGCACTTGTGATAGTGTTGAAATCCACTTTACGCACTTGTGTTAGTGTTGAAAAACCACTTTTCGCACTTGTGTTGGTGCAGGAAACCACTTTTGCACTTGTATTAGTGTGGAAAAAACACTTTTTGCACTTGTGATAGTGTTGAAAAACCACTTTTCGCACTTGTGTTAGTGTTGAAATACCACTTTTCGCACTTGTGTTGGTGCAGGAAACCACTTTTGCACTTGTATTAGTGTGGAAAAACCACTTTTCGCACTTGTGTTAGTGTTGAAAAACCACTTTTCGCAATTGTGTTGGTGCAGGAAACCACTTTTGCACTTGTATTAGTGTGGAAAAAACACTTTTTGCACTTGTGATCGTGTTGAAAAACCACTTTTCGCACTTGTGTTAGTGTTGAAAAACCACTTTTCGCACTTGTGTTGGTGCAGGAAACCACTTTTGCACTTGCATTAGTGTGGAAAAACCACTTTTCGCACTTGTGTTAGTGTTGAAAAACCACTTTTCGCACTTGTGTTAGTGTTGAAAAACCACTTTTCGCACTTGTGTTGGTGCAGGAAACCACTTTTGCACTTGTATTAGTATGGAAAAAACACTTTTTGCACTTGTGATATTGTTGAAAAACCACTTTTCGCACTTGTGTTAGTGTTGAAAAACCACTTTTCGCACTTGTGTTAGTGTTGAAAAACCACTTTTCGCACTTGTGTTGGTGCAGGAAACCACTTTTGCACTTGTATTAGTGTGGAAAAACCACTTTTCGCACTTGTGTTAGTGTTGAAAAACCACTTTCCGCACTTGTGTTAGTGTTGAAAAACCACATTTCGCACTTGTGTTGGTGCAGGAAACCACTTTTGCACTTGTATTAGTGTGGAAAAAACACTTTTCGCACTTGTGTTAGTGTTGAAAAACCACTTTTCGCACTTGTGTTAGTTTTGAAAAACCACTTTTCGCACTTGTGTTGGTGCAGGAAACCACTTTTGCACTTGTATTAGTGTGGAAAAAACACTTTTCGCACTTGTGATAGTGTTGAAAAACCACTTTTCGCACTTGTGTTGGTGCAGGAAACCACTTTTGCACTTGTATTAGTGTGGAAAAAACCACTTTTCGCACTTGTGTTAGTGTTGAAAAACCACTTTTCGCACTTGTGTTTGTGTTGAAAAACCACTTTTCGCACTTGTGTTAGTGTTGAAAAACCACTTTTCGCACTTCTGTTGGTGCAGGAAACCACTTTTGCACTTGTATTAGTGTGGAAAAAACACTTTTCGCACTTGTGTTAGTGTTGAAAAACCACTTTTCGCACTTGTGTTGGTGCAGGAAACCACTTTTGCACTTGTATTAGTGTGGAAAAACCACTTTTCGCACTTGTGTTAGTGTTGAAAAACCACTTTTCGCACTTGTGTTAGTGTTGAAAAACCACTTTTCACACTTGTGTTGCAAAACCACTTTTTGCACTTGTGTTGTTGTTGCAAAACCCACTTCCCGCACTTGTGCTGGCTTTGAAAACCACTTTTCGCACGTGAGCTTGTGTTACAAACCAGTTTCCACACTTGTGCTCGTCTTGAATAACACTTTCCACACTTGTGTTAGTGTTCCAAAACCACTTTTTGCACGCGTGTTAGTGTTGCAAAAACCACTTTCCACACTTGTGCTGGCTTTGAAAACCACTTTTCAGACGTGAGCTTGTGTTAAAAACCACTTTCCAACTTGTGCTCATCTTGAATAACACTTTTAACACTTGTGTTAGTGTTGCAAAAGCACTTTTTCCACTCGTGTTAGTGTTGCAAAACCCACTGTCAGCACTTGTGCTGGATTTGAAAACCACTTTTCACACGTGAGCTTGTGTTAAAACCACTCTCCACACTTGTGCTCGTCTTGAATAACACTTTTCACACTTGTCTTAGTGTTGCAAAACCACTTTTTGCACTCATGTTACTGTTGCAAAACCACTTTCCGCACTTGTGCTGGTGTTGCAAAACCACTTTTCACACTTGTGTTATTGTTGCAAAACTTACATTCCGCACTTGTGCTAGTGTTGAAAACAACTTTTCGCACTTGTGCTAGTGTTTAAAACCACTTTCGCACTTGTGATAGTGTTGAAAAACCACTTTTCGCACTTGTGTTAGTGTTGAAATACCACTTTTCGCACTTGTGTTGGTGCAGGAAACCACTTTTGCACTTGTATTAGTGTGGAAAAACCACTTTTCGCACTTGTGTTAGTGTTGAAAAACCACTTTTCGCAATTGTGTTGGTGCAGGAAACCACTTTTGCACTTGTATTAGTGTGGAAAAAACACTTTTTGCACTTGTGATCGTGTTGAAAAACCACTTTTCGCACTTGTGTTAGTGTTGAAAAACCACTTTTCGCACTTGTGTTGGTGCAGGAAACCACTTTTGCACTTGCATTAGTGTGGAAAAACCACTTTTCGCACTTGTGTTAGTGTTGAAAAACAACTTTTCGCACTTGTGTTAGTGTTGAAAAACCACTTTTCGCACTTGTGTTGGTGCAGGAAACCACTTTTGCACTTGTATTAGTATGGAAAAAACACTTTTTGCACTTGTGATATTGTTGAAAAACCACTTTTCGCACTTGTGTTAGTGTTGAAAAACCACTTTCCACACTTGTGTTCGTGTTGAATAACACTTTTCACACTTGTGTTAGTGTTGAAAAACACTTTTCACACTTGTGCTCGTGTTGAATTACACTTTTCACACTTGTGTTAGTGTTGCAAAACCACTTTTTGCACTTGTGTTATTGTTGCAAAACCCTCTTTCCGCACTTGTGCTGGCTTTCAAAACCACTTTTCGCACGTGAGCTTGTGTTAATAACCACTTTCCACACTTGTGCTTGTCTTGAATAACACTTTTCACACTTGTGTTAGTGTTGAAAAACACTTTTCACACTTGTGTTAGTGTTGAAAAACCACTTTTCGCACTTGTGTTGGTGCAGGAAACCACTTTTGCACTTGTATTAGTGTGGAAAAAACACTTTTTGCACTTGTGATAGTGTTGAAAAACCACTTTTCGCACTTGTGTTAGTGTTGAAAAACCACTTTTCGCACTTGTGTTGGTGCAGGAAACCACTTTTGCACTTGTACTAGTGTGGAAAAATCACTTTTCGCACTTGTGTTCGTGTTGAAAAACCACTTTTCACACTTATGTTAGTGTTGAAAAACCACTTTTCGCACTTGTGTTGGTGCAGGAAACCACTTTTGCACTTGTATTAGTCTGGAAAAAACACTTTTCGCACTTGTGTTAGTGTTGAAAAAACACTTTTCGCACTTGTGTTAGTGTTGAAAAACCACTTTTCGCACTTGTGTTGGTGCAGGAAACCACTTTTGCACTTATATTAGTGTGGAAAAAACACTTTTTGCACTTGTGATAGTGTTGAAATCCACTTTACGCACTTGTGTTAGTGTTGAAAAACCACTTTTCGCACTTGTGTTGGTGCAGGAAACCACTTTTGCACTTGTATTAGTGTTGAAAAACCACTTTTCACACTTGTGTTAGTGTTGAAAAACCACTTTTCGCACTTGTGTTGGTGCAGGAAACCACTTTTTCACTTGTATTCGTGTGGAAAAAACACTTTTCGCACTTGTGTTAGTGTTGAAAAACCACTTTTTGCACTTGTGTTAGTGTTGAAAAACCACTTTTCGCACTTGTGTTGGTGCAGGAAACCACTTTTGCACTTGTATTAGTGTGGAAAAAACACTTTTTGCACTTGTGATAGTGTTGAAATCCACTTTACGCACTTGTGTTAGTGTTGAAAAACCACTTTTCGCACTTGTGTTGGTGCAGGAAACCACTTTTGCACTTGTATTAGTGTGGAAAAAACACTTTTTGCACTTGTGATAGTGTTGAAAAACCACTTTTCGCACTTGTGTTAGTGTTGAAATACCACTTTTCGCACTTGTGTTGGTGCAGGAAACCACTTTTGCACTTGTATTAGTGTGGAAAAACCACTTTTCGCACTTGTGTTAGTGTTGAAAAACCACTTTTCGCAATTGTGTTGGTGCAGGAAACCACTTTTGCACTTGTATTAGTGTGGAAAAAACACTTTTTGCACTTGTGATCGTGTTGAAAAACCACTTTTCGCACTTGTGTTAGTGTTGAAAAACCACTTTTCGCACTTGTGTTGGTGCAGGAAACCACTTTTGCACTTGCATTAGTGTGGAAAAACCACTTTTCGCACTTGTGTTAGTGTTGAAAAACCACTTTTCGCACTTGTGTTAGTGTTGAAAAACCACTTTTCGCACTTGTGTTGGTGCAGGAAACCACTTTTGCACTTGTATTAGTATGGAAAAAACACTTTTTGCACTTGTGATATTGTTGAAAAACCACTTTTCGCACTTGTGTTAGTGTTGAAAAACCACTTTTCGCACTTGTGTTAGTGTTGAAAAACCACTTTTCGCACTTGTGTTGGTGCAGGAAACCACTTTTGCACTTGTATTAGTGTGGAAAAACCACTTTTCGCACTTGTGTTAGTGTTGAAAAACCACTTTCCGCACTTGTGTTAGTGTTGAAAAACCACATTTCGCACTTGTGTTGGTGCAGGAAACCACTTTTGCACTTGTATTAGTGTGGAAAAAACACTTTTCGCACTTGTGTTAGTGTTGAAAAACCACTTTTCGCACTTGTGTTAGTTTTGAAAAACCACTTTTCGCACTTGTGTTGGTGCAGGAAACCACTTTTGCACTTGTATTAGTGTGGAAAAAACACTTTTCGCACTTGTGATAGTGTTGAAAAACCACTTTTCGCACTTGTGTTGGTGCAGGAAACCACTTTTGCACTTGTATTAGTGTGGAAAAAACCACTTTTCGCACTTGTGTTAGTGTTGAAAAACCACTTTTCGCACTTGTGTTTGTGTTGAAAAACCACTTTTCGCACTTGTGTTAGTGTTGAAAAACCACTTTTCGCACTTCTGTTGGTGCAGGAAACCACTTTTGCACTTGTATTAGTGTGGAAAAAACACTTTTCGCACTTGTGTTAGTGTTGAAAAACCACTTTTCGCACTTGTGTTGGTGCAGGAAACCACTTTTGCACTTGTATTAGTGTGGAAAAACCACTTTTCGCACTTGTGTTAGTGTTGAAAAACCACTTTTCGCACTTGTGTTAGTGTTGAAAAACCACTTTTCACACTTGTGTTGCAAAACCACTTTTTGCACTTGTGTTGTTGTTGCAAAACCCACTTCCCGCACTTGTGCTGGCTTTGAAAACCACTTTTCGCACGTGAGCTTGTGTTACAAACCAGTTTCCACACTTGTGCTCGTCTTGAATAACACTTTCCACACTTGTGTTAGTGTTCCAAAACCACTTTTTGCACGCGTGTTAGTGTTGCAAAAACCACTTTCCACACTTGTGCTGGCTTTGAAAACCACTTTTCAGACGTGAGCTTGTGTTAAAAACCACTTTCCAACTTGTGCTCATCTTGAATAACACTTTTAACACTTGTGTTAGTGTTGCAAAAGCACTTTTTCCACTCGTGTTAGTGTTGCAAAACCCACTGTCAGCACTTGTGCTGGATTTGAAAACCACTTTTCACACGTGAGCTTGTGTTAAAACCACTCTCCACACTTGTGCTCGTCTTGAATAACACTTTTCACACTTGTCTTAGTGTTGCAAAACCACTTTTTGCACTCATGTTACTGTTGCAAAACCACTTTCCGCACTTGTGCTGGTGTTGCAAAACCACTTTTCACACTTGTGTTATTGTTGCAAAACTTACATTCCGCACTTGTGCTAGTGTTGAAAACAACTTTTCGCACTTGTGCTAGTGTTTAAAACCACTTTCGCACTTGTGTTAGTGTTTCAAAAACACTTTCCACACTTGAGCTGGTGTTGCAAACCACTTTTCGCACTCGTGCTAGTGTTAAAAACCACTTTCCACACTTGTGTTAGTGTTGAATAACACTTTTCACACTTGTGTTAGTGTTGAAAAACACTTTTCACACTTGTGCTCGTGTTGAATTACACTTTTCACACTTGTGTTAGTGTTGCAAAACCACTTTTTGCACTTGTGTTATTGTTGCAAAACCCTCTTTCCGCACTTGTGCTGGCTTTCAAAACCACTTTTCGCACGTGAGCTTGTGTTAAAAACCACTTTCCACACTTGTGCTTGTCTTGAATAACACTTTTCACACTTGTGTTAGTGTTGAAAAACACTTTTCACACTTGTGTTAGTGTTGAAAAACCACTTTTCGCACTTGTGTTGGTGCAGGAAACCACTTTTGCACTTGAATGAGTGTGGAAAATACACTTTTTGCACTTGTGATAGTGTTGAAAAACCACTTTTCGCACTTGTGTTAGTGTTGAAAAACCACTTTTCGCACTTGTGTTGGTGCAGGAAACCACTTTTGCACTTGTACTAGTGTGGAAAAACCACTTTTCGCACTTGTGTTCGTGTTGAAAAACCACTTTTCACACTTATGTTAGTGTTGAAAAACCACTTTTCGCACTTGTGTTGGTGCAGGAAACCACTTTTGCACTTGTATTAGTTTGGAAAAAACACTTTTCGCACTTGTGTTAGTGTTGAAAAAACACTTTTCGCACTTGTGTTAGTGTTGAAAAACCACTTTTCGCACTTGTGTTGGTGCAGGAAACCACTTTTGCACTTGTATTAGTGTGGAAAAAACACTTTTTGCACTTGTGATAGTGTTGAAATCCACTTTACGCACTTGTGTTAGTGTTGAAAAACCACTTTTCGCACTTGTGTTGGTGCAGGAAACCACTTTTGCACTTGTATTAGTGTTGAAAAACCACTTTTCACACTTGTGTTAGTGTTGAAAAACCACTTTTCGCACTTGTGTTGGTGCAGGAAACCACTTTTGCACTTGTGTTAGTGTTGAAAAACCACATTTCGCACTTGTGTTGGTGCAGGAAACCACTTTTGCACTTGTATTAGTGTGGAAAAAACACTTTTCGCACTTGTGTTAGTGTTGAAAAACCACTTTTCGCACTTGTGTTAGTTTTGAAAAACCACTTTTCGCACTTGTGTTGGTGCAGGAAACCACTTTTGCACTTGTATTAGTGTGGAAAAAACACTTTTCGCACTTGTGATAGTGTTGAAAAACCACTTTTCGCACTTGTGTTGGTGCAGGAAACCACTTTTGCACTTGTATTAGTGTGGAAAAACCACTTTTCGCACTTGTGTTTGTGTTGAAAAACCACTTTTCGCACTTGTGTTAGTGTTGAAAAACCACTTTTCGCACTTCTGTTGGTGCAGGAAACCACTTTTGCACTTGTATTAGTGTGGAAAAAACACTTTTCGCACTTGTGTTAGTGTTGAAAAACCACTTTTCGCACTTGTGTTAGTGTTGAAAAACCACTTTTCGCACTTGTGTTGGTGCAGGAAACCACTTTTGCACTTGTATTAGTGTGGAAAAAACACTTTTTGCACTTGTGATAGTGTTGAAATCCACTTTACGCACTTGTGTTAGTGTTGAAAAACCACTTTTCGCACTTGTGTTGGTGCAGGAAACCACTTTTGCACTTGTATTAGTGTGGAAAAAACACTTTTTGCACTTGTGATAGTGTTGAAAAACCACTTTTCGCACTTGTGTTAGTGTTGAAATACCACTTTTCGCACTTGTGTTGGTGCAGGAAACCACTTTTGCACTTGTATTAGTGTGGAAAAACCACTTTTCGCACTTGTGTTAGTGTTGAAAAACCACTTTTCGCAATTGTGTTGGTGCAGGAAACCACTTTTGCACTTGTATTAGTGTGGAAAAAACACTTTTTGCACTTGTGATCGTGTTGAAAAACCACTTTTCGCACTTGTGTTAGTGTTGAAAAACCACTTTTCGCACTTGTGTTGGTGCAGGAAACCACTTTTGCACTTGCATTAGTGTGGAAAAACCACTTTTCGCACTTGTGTTAGTGTTGAAAAACCACTTTTCGCACTTGTGTTAGTGTTGAAAAACCACTTTTCGCACTTGTGTTGGTGCAGGAAACCACTTTTGCACTTGTATTAGTATGGAAAAAACACTTTTTGCACTTGTGATATTGTTGAAAAACCACTTTTCGCACTTGTGTTAGTGTTGAAAAACCACTTTTCGCACTTGTGTTAGTGTTGAAAAACCACTTTTCGCACTTGTGTTGGTGCAGGAAACCACTTTTGCACTTGTATTAGTGTGGAAAAACCACTTTTTGCACTTGTGTTAGTGTTGAAAAACCACTTTCCGCACTTGTGTTGGTGCAGGAAACCACTTTTGCACTTGTATTAGTGTGGAAAAACCACTTTTCGCACTTGTGTTAGTGTTGAAAAACCACTTTTCGCACTTGTGTTAGTGTTGAAAAACCACTTTTCACACTTGTGTTGCAAAACCACTTTTTGCACTTGTGTTGTTGTTGCAAAACCCACTACCCGCACTTGTGCTGGCTTTGAAAACCACTTTTCGCACGTGAGCTTGTGTTACAAACCAGTTTTCACACTTGTGCTCGTCTTGAATAACACTTTCCACACTTGTGTTAGTGTTCCAAAACCACTTTTTGCACGCTTGTTGGTGTTGCAAAAACCACTTTCCACACTTGTGCTGGCTTTGAAAACCACTTTTCAGACGTGAGCTTGTGTTAAAAACCAGTTTCCAACTTGTGCTCATCTTGAATAACACTTTTAACACTTGTGTTAGTGTTGCAAAAGCACTTTTTCCACTCGTGTTAGTGTTGCAAAACCCACTGTCCGCACTTGTGCTGGATTTGAAAACCACTTTTCACACGTGAGCTTGTGTTAAAACCACTTTCCACACTTGTGCTCGTCTTGAATAACACTTTTCACACTTGTCTTAGTGTTGCAAAACCACTTTTTGCACTCATGTTACTGTTGCAAAACCACTTTCCGCACTTGTGCTGGTGTTGCAAAACCACTTTTCACACTTGTGTTATTGTTGCAAAACTTACATTCCGCACTTGTGCTAGTGTTGAAAACAACTTTTCGCACTTGTGCTAGTGTTTAAAACCACTTTCGCACTTGTGTTAGTGTTTCAAAAACACTTTCCACACTTGAGCTGGTGTTGCAAACCACTTTTCGCACTCGTGCTAGTGTTAAAAACCACTTTCCACACTTGTGTTAGTATTAGTGTGTTATTGTTGCAAAACCCTCTTTCCGCACTTGTGCTGGCTTTCAAAACCACTTTTCGCACGTGAGCTTGTGTTAAAAACCACTTTCCACACTTGTGCTTGTCTTGAATAACACTTTTCACACTTGTGTTAGTGTTGAAAAACACTTTTCACACTTGTGTTAGTGTTGAAAAACACTTTTCACACTTGTGTTAGTGTTGAAAAACCACTTTTCGCACTTGTGTTGGTGCAGGAAACTACTTTTGCACTTGTACTAGTGTGGAAAAACCACTTTTCGCACTTGTGTTCGTGTTGAAAAACCACTTTTCACACTTATGTTAGTGTTGAAAAACCACTTTTCGCACTTGTGTTGGTGCAGGAAACCACTTTTGCACTTGTATTAGTCTGGAAAAAACACTTTTCGCACTTGTGTTGGTGTTGAAAAAACACTTTTCGCACTTGTGTTAGTGTTGAAAAACCACTTTTCGCACTTGTGTTGGTGCAGGAAACCACTTTTGCACTTATATTAGTGTGGAAAAAACACTTTTTGCACTTGTGATAGTGTTGAAATCCACTTTACGCACTTGTGTTAGTGTTGAAAAACCACTTTTCGCACTTGTGTTGGTGCAGGAAACCACTTTTGCACTTGTATTAGTGTTGAAAAACCACTTTTCACACTTGTGTTAGTGTTGAAAAACCACTTTTCGCACTTGTGTTGGTGCAGGAAACCACTTTTGCACTTGTATTCGTGTGGAAAAAACACTTTTCGCACTTGTGTTAGTGTTGAAAAACCACTTTTCGCACTTGTGTTAGTGTTGAAAAACCACTTTTCGCACTTGTGTTGGTGCAGGAAACCACTTTTGCACTTGTATTAGTGTGGAAAAAACACTTTTTGCACTTGTGATAGTGTTGAAATCCACTTTACGCACTTGTGTTAGTGTTGAAAAACCACTTTTCGCACTTGTGTTGGTGCAGGAAACCACTTTTGCACTTGTATTAGTGTGGAAAAAACACTTTTTGCACTTGTGATAGTGTTGAAAAACCACTTTTCGCACTTGTGTTAGTGTTGAAATACCACTTTTCGCACTTGTGTTGGTGCAGGAAACCACTTTTGCACTTGTATTAGTGTGGAAAAACCACTTTTCGCACTTGTGTTAGTGTTGAAAAACCACTTTTCGCAATTGTGTTGGTGCAGGAAACCACTTTTGCACTTGTATTAGTGTGGAAAAAACACTTTTTGCACTTGTGATCGTGTTGAAAAACCACTTTTCGCACTTGTGTTAGTGTTGAAAAACCACTTTTCGCACTTGTGTTGGTGCAGGAAACCACTTTTGCACTTGCATTAGTGTGGAAAAACCACTTTTCGCACTTGTGTTAGTGTTGAAAAACCACTTTTCGCACTTGTGTTAGTGTTGAAAAACCACTTTTCGCACTTGTGTTGGTGCAGGAAACCACTTTTGCACTTGTATTAGTATGGAAAAAACACTTTTTGCACTTGTGATATTGTTGAAAAACCACTTTTCGCACTTGTGTTAGTGTTGAAAAACCACTTTCCACACTTGTGTTCGTGTTGAATAACACTTTTCACACTTGTGTTAGTGTTGAAAAACACTTTTCACACTTGTGCTCGTGTTGAATTACACTTTTCACACTTGTGTTAGTGTTGCAAAACCACTTTTTGCACTTGTGTTATTGTTGCAAAACCCTCTTTCCGCACTTGTGCTGGCTTTCAAAACCACTTTTCGCACGTGAGCTTGTGTTAATAACCACTTTCCACACTTGTGCTTGTCTTGAATAACACTTTTCACACTTGTGTTAGTGTTGAAAAACACTTTTCACACTTGTGTTAGTGTTGAAAAACCACTTTTCGCACTTGTGTTGGTGCAGGAAACCACTTTTGCACTTGTATTAGTGTGGAAAAAACACTTTTTGCACTTGTGATAGTGTTGAAAAACCACTTTTCGCACTTGTGTTAGTGTTGAAAAACCACTTTTCGCACTTGTGTTGGTGCAGGAAACCACTTTTGCACTTGTACTAGTGTGGAAAAATCACTTTTCGCACTTGTGTTCGTGTTGAAAAACCACTTTTCACACTTATGTTAGTGTTGAAAAACCACTTTTCGCACTTGTGTTGGTGCAGGAAACCACTTTTGCACTTGTATTAGTCTGGAAAAAACACTTTTCGCACTTGTGTTAGTGTTGAAAAAACACTTTTCGCACTTGTGTTAGTGTTGAAAAACCACTTTTCGCACTTGTGTTGGTGCAGGAAACCACTTTTGCACTTATATTAGTGTGGAAAAAACACTTTTTGCACTTGTGATAGTGTTGAAATCCACTTTACGCACTTGTGTTAGTGTTGAAAAACCACTTTTCGCACTTGTGTTGGTGCAGGAAACCACTTTTGCACTTGTATTAGTGTTGAAAAACCACTTTTCACACTTGTGTTAGTGTTGAAAAACCACTTTTCGCACTTGTGTTGGTGCAGGAAACCACTTTTTCACTTGTATTCGTGTGGAAAAAACACTTTTCGCACTTGTGTTAGTGTTGAAAAACCACTTTTTGCACTTGTGTTAGTGTTGAAAAACCACTTTTCGCACTTGTGTTGGTGCAGGAAACCACTTTTGCACTTGTATTAGTGTGGAAAAAACACTTTTTGCACTTGTGATAGTGTTGAAATCCACTTTACGCACTTGTGTTAGTGTTGAAAAACCACTTTTCGCACTTGTGTTGGTGCAGGAAACCACTTTTGCACTTGTATTAGTGTGGAAAAAACACTTTTTGCACTTGTGATAGTGTTGAAAAACCACTTTTCGCACTTGTGTTAGTGTTGAAATACCACTTTTCGCACTTGTGTTGGTGCAGGAAACCACTTTTGCACTTGTATTAGTGTGGAAAAACCACTTTTCGCACTTGTGTTAGTGTTGAAAAACCACTTTTCGCAATTGTGTTGGTGCAGGAAACCACTTTTGCACTTGTATTAGTGTGGAAAAAACACTTTTTGCACTTGTGATCGTGTTGAAAAACCACTTTTCGCACTTGTGTTAGTGTTGAAAAACCACTTTTCGCACTTGTGTTGGTGCAGGAAACCACTTTTGCACTTGCATTAGTGTGGAAAAACCACTTTTCGCACTTGTGTTAGTGTTGAAAAACCACTTTTCGCACTTGTGTTAGTGTTGAAAAACCACTTTTCGCACTTGTGTTGGTGCAGGAAACCACTTTTGCACTTGTATTAGTATGGAAAAACCACTTTTTGCACTTGTGATATTGTTGAAAAACCACTTTTCGCACTTGTGTTAGTGTTGAAAAACCACTTTTCGCACTTGTGTTAGTGTTGAAAAACCACTTTTCGCACTTGTGTTGGTGCAGGAAACCACTTTTGCACTTGTATTAGTGTGGAAAAACCACTTTTCGCACTTGTGTTAGTGTTGAAAAACCACTTTCCGCACTTGTGTTAGTGTTGAAAAACCACATTTCGCACTTGTGTTGGTGCAGGAAACCACTTTTGCACTTGTATTAGTGTGGAAAAAACACTTTTCGCACTTGTGTTAGTGTTGAAAAACCACTTTTCGCACTTGTGTTAGTTTTGAAAAACCACTTTTCGCACTTGTGTTGGTGCAGGAAACCACTTTTGCACTTGTATTAGTGTGGAAAAAACACTTTTCGCACTTGTGATAGTGTTGAAAAACCACTTTTCGCACTTGTGTTGGTGCAGGAAACCACTTTTGCACTTGTATTAGTGTGGAAAAAACCACTTTTCGCACTTGTGTTAGTGTTGAAAAACCACTTTTCGCACTTGTGTTTGTGTTGAAAAACCACTTTTCGCACTTGTGTTAGTGTTGAAAAACCACTTTTCGCACTTCTGTTGGTGCAGGAAACCACTTTTGCACTTGTATTAGTGTGGAAAAAACACTTTTCGCACTTGTGTTAGTGTTGAAAAACCACTTTTCGCACTTGTGTTGGTGCAGGAAACCACTTTTGCACTTGTATTAGTGTGGAAAAACCACTTTTCGCACTTGTGTTAGTGTTGAAAAACCACTTTTCGCACTTGTGTTAGTGTTGAAAAACCACTTTTCACACTTGTGTTGCAAAACCACTTTTTGCACTTGTGTTGTTGTTGCAAAACCCACTTCCCGCACTTGTGCTGGCTTTGAAAACCACTTTTCGCACGTGAGCTTGTGTTACAAACCAGTTTCCACACTTGTGCTCGTCTTGAATAACACTTTCCACACTTGTGTTAGTGTTCCAAAACCACTTTTTGCACGCGTGTTAGTGTTGCAAAAACCACTTTCCACACTTGTGCTGGCTTTGAAAACCACTTTTCAGACGTGAGCTTGTGTTAAAAACCACTTTCCAACTTGTGCTCATCTTGAATAACACTTTTAACACTTGTGTTAGTGTTGCAAAAGCACTTTTTCCACTCGTGTTAGTGTTGCAAAACCCACTGTCAGCACTTGTGCTGGATTTGAAAACCACTTTTCACACGTGAGCTTGTGTTAAAACCACTCTCCACACTTGTGCTCGTCTTGAATAACACTTTTCACACTTGTCTTAGTGTTGCAAAACCACTTTTTGCACTCATGTTACTGTTGCAAAACCACTTTCCGCACTTGTGCTGGTGTTGCAAAACCACTTTTCACACTTGTGTTATTGTTGCAAAACTTACATTCCGCACTTGTGCTAGTGTTGAAAACAACTTTTCGCACTTGTGCTAGTGTTTAAAACCACTTTCGCACTTGTGTTAGTGTTTCAAAAACACTTTCCACACTTGAGCTGGTGTTGCAAACCACTTTTCGCACTCGTGCTAGTGTTAAAAACCACTTTCCACACTTGTGTTAGTGTTGAATAACACTTTTCACACTTGTGTTAGTGTTGAAAAACACTTTTCACACTTGTGCTCGTGTTGAATTACACTTTTCACACTTGTGTTAGTGTTGCAAAACCACTTTTTGCACTTGTGTTATTGTTGCAAAACCCTCTTTCCGCACTTGTGCTGGCTTTCAAAACCACTTTTCGCACGTGAGCTTGTGTTAAAAACCACTTTCCACACTTGTGCTTGTCTTGAATAACACTTTTCACACTTGTGTTAGTGTTGAAAAACACTTTTCACACTTGTGTTAGTGTTGAAAAACCACTTTTCGCACTTGTGTTGGTGCAGGAAACCACTTTTGCACTTGAATGAGTGTGGAAAATACACTTTTTGCACTTGTGATAGTGTTGAAAAACCACTTTTCGCACTTGTGTTAGTGTTGAAAAACCACTTTTCGCACTTGTGTTGGTGCAGGAAACCACTTTTGCACTTGTACTAGTGTGGAAAAACCACTTTTCGCACTTGTGTTCGTGTTGAAAAACCACTTTTCACACTTATGTTAGTGTTGAAAAACCACTTTTCGCACTTGTGTTGGTGCAGGAAACCACTTTTGCACTTGTATTAGTTTGGAAAAAACACTTTTCGCACTTGTGTTAGTGTTGAAAAAACACTTTTCGCACTTGTGTTAGTGTTGAAAAACCACTTTTCGCACTTGTGTTGGTGCAGGAAACCACTTTTGCACTTGTATTAGTGTGGAAAAAACACTTTTTGCACTTGTGATAGTGTTGAAATCCACTTTACGCACTTGTGTTAGTGTTGAAAAACCACTTTTCGCACTTGTGTTGGTGCAGGAAACCACTTTTGCACTTGTATTAGTGTTGAAAAACCACTTTTCACACTTGTGTTAGTGTTGAAAAACCACTTTTCGCACTTGTGTTGGTGCAGGAAACCACTTTTGCACTTGTGTTAGTGTTGAAAAACCACATTTCGCACTTGTGTTGGTGCAGGAAACCACTTTTGCACTTGTATTAGTGTGGAAAAAACACTTTTCGCACTTGTGTTAGTGTTGAAAAACCACTTTTCGCACTTGTGTTAGTTTTGAAAAACCACTTTTCGCACTTGTGTTGGTGCAGGAAACCACTTTTGCACTTGTATTAGTGTGGAAAAAACACTTTTCGCACTTGTGATAGTGTTGAAAAACCACTTTTCGCACTTGTGTTGGTGCAGGAAACCACTTTTGCACTTGTATTAGTGTGGAAAAACCACTTTTCGCACTTGTGTTTGTGTTGAAAAACCACTTTTCGCACTTGTGTTAGTGTTGAAAAACCACTTTTCGCACTTCTGTTGGTGCAGGAAACCACTTTTGCACTTGTATTAGTGTGGAAAAAACACTTTTCGCACTTGTGTTAGTGTTGAAAAACCACTTTTCGCACTTGTGTTGGTGCAGGAAACCACTTTTGCACTTGTATTAGTGTGGAAAAACCACTTTTCGCACTTGTGTTAGTGTTGAAAAACCACTTTTCGCACTTGTGTTCGTGTTGAAAAACCACTTTTCACACTTGTGTTGCAAAACCACTTTTTGCACTTGTGTTGTTGTTGCAAAACCCACTTCCCGCACTTGTGCTGGCTTTGAAAACCACTTTTCGCACGTGAGCTTGTGTTACAAACCAGTTTCCACACTTGTGCTCGTCTTGAATAACACTTTCCACACTTGTGTTAGTGTTCCAAAACCACTTTTTGCACGCGTGTTAGTGTTGCAAAAACCACTTTCCACACTTGTGCTGGCTTTGAAAACCACTTTTCAGACGTGAGCTTGTGTTAAAAACCACTTTCCAACTTGTGCTCATCTTGAATAACACTTTTAACACTTGTGTTAGTGTTGCAAAAGCACTTTTTCCACTCGTGTTAGTGTTGCAAAACCCACTGCAAGCACTTGTGCTGGATTTGAAAACCACTTTTCACACGTGAGCTTGTGTTAAAACCACTCTCCACACTTGTGCTCGTCTTGAATAACACTTTTCACACTTGTCTTAGTGTTGCAAAACCACTTTTTGCACTCATGTTACTGTTGCAAAACCACTTTCCGCACTTGTGCTGGTGTTGCAAAACCACTTTTCACACTTGTGTTATTGTTGCAAAACTTACATTCCGCACTTGTGCTAGTGTTGAAAACAACTTTTCGCACTTGTGCTAGTGTTTAAAACCACTTTCGCACTTGTGTTAGTGTTTCAAAAACACTTTCCACACTTGAGCTGGTGTTGCAAACCACTTTTCGCACTCGTGCTAGTGTTAAAAACCACTTTCCACACTTGTGTTAGTGTTGAATAACACTTTTCACACTTGTGTTAGTGTTGAAAAACACTTTTCACACTTGTGCTCGTGTTGAATTACACTTTTCACACTTGTGTTAGTGTTGCAAAACCACTTTTTGCACTTGTGTTATTGTTGCAAAACCCTCTTTCCGCACTTGTGCTGGCTTTCAAAACCACTTTTCGCACGTGAGCTTGTGTTAAAAACCACTTTCCACACTTGTGCTTGTCTTGAATAACACTTTTCACACTTGTGTTAGTGTTGAAAAACACTTTTCACACTTGTGTTAGTGTTGAAAAACCACTTTTCGCACTTGTGTTGGTGCAGGAAACCACTTTTGCACTTGAATTAGTGTGGAAAATACACTTTTTGCACTTGTGATAGTGTTGAAAAACCACTTTTCGCACTTGTGTTAGTGTTGAAAAACCACTTTTCGCACTTGTGTTGGTGCAGGAAACCACTTTTGCACTTGTACTAGTGTGGAAAAACCACTTTTCGCACTTGTGTTCGTGTTGAAAAACCACTTTTCACACTTATGTTAGTGTTGAAAAACCACTTTTCGCACTTGTGTTGGTGCAGGAAACCACTTTTGCACTTGTATTAGTTTGGAAAAAACACTTTTCGCACTTGTGTTAGTGTTGAAAAAACACTTTTCGCACTTGTGTTAGTGTTGAAAAACCACTTTTCGCACTTGTGTTGGTGCAGGAAACCACTTTTGCACTTGTATTAGTGTGGAAAAAACACTTTTTGCACTTGTGATAGTGTTGAAATTCACTTTACGCACTTGTGTTAGTGTTGAAAAACCACTTTTCGCACTTGTGTTGGTGCAGGAAACCACTTTTGCACTTGTATTAGTGTTGAAAAACCACTTTTCACACTTGTGTTAGTGTTGAAAAACCACTTTTCGCACTTGTGTTGGTGCAGGAAACCACTTTTGCACTTGTATTCGTGTGGAAAAACCACTTTTCGCACTTGTGTTGGTGCAGGAAACCACTTTTGCACTTGTACTAGTGTGGAAAAACCACTTTTCGCACTTGTGTTCGTGTTGAAAAACCACTTTTCACACTTATGTTAGTGTTGAAAAACCACTTTTCGCACTTGTGTTGGTGCAGGAAACCACTTTTGCACTTGTATTAGTCTGGAAAAAACACTTTTCGCACTTGTGTTAGTGTTGAAAAAACACTTTTCGCACTTGTGTTAGTATTGAAAAACCACTTTTCGCACTTGTGTTGGTGCAGGAAACCACTTTTGCACTAGTATTAGTGTGGAAAAAACACTTTTTGCACTTGTGATAGTGTTGAAATCCACTTTACGCACTTGTGTTAGTGTTGAAAAACCACTTTTCGCACTTGTGTTGGTGCAGGAAACCACTTTTGCACTTGTATTAGTGTTGAAAAACCACTTTTCACACTTGTGTTGGTGCAGGAAACCACTTTTGCACTTGTATTCGTGTGGAAAAAACACTTTTCGCACTTGTGTTAGTGTTGAAAAACCACTTTTCGCACTTGTGTTAGTGTTGAAAAACCACTTTTCGCACTTGTGTTGGTGCAGGAAACCACTTTTGCACTTGTGTTAGTGTGGAAAAAACACTTTTGCACTTGTGATCGTGTTGAAATCCACTTTACGCACTTGTGTTAGTGTTGAAAAACCACTTTTCGCACTTGTGTTGGTGCAGGAAACCACTTTTGCACTTGTATTAGTGTGGAAAAAACACTTTTTGCACTTGTGATAGTGTTGAAAAACCACTTTTCGCACTTGTGTTAGTGTTGAAAAACCACTTTTCGCACTTGTATTGGTGCAGGAAACCACTTTTGCACTTGTATTAGTGTGGAAAAATCACTTTTCGCACTTGTGTTAGTGTTGAGAAACCACTTTTCGCACTTGTGTTAGTGTTGAAAAACCACTTTTCGCACTTGTGTTGGTGCAGGAAATCACTTTTGCACTTGTATTAGTGTGGAAAAAACACTTTTTGCACTTGTGATAGTGTTGAAAAACCACTTTTCGCACTTGTGTTAGTGTTGAAAAACCACTTTTCGCACTTGTGTTGGTGCAGGAAACCACTTTTGCACTTGTATTAGTGTGGAAAAACCACTTTTCGCACTTGTTTTAGTGTTGAAAAACCACTTTTCGCACTTGTGTTAGTGTTGAAAAACCACTTTTCGCACTTGTGTTGGTGCAGGAAACCACTTTTGCACTTGTATTAGTGTGGAAAAACCACTTTTCGCACTTGTTTTAGTGTTGAAAAACCACTTTTCGCACTTGTGTTAGTGTTGAAAAACCACTTTTCGCACTTGTGTTTGTGTTGAAAAAACACTTTTCGCACTTGTGTTAGTGTTGAAAAACCACTTTTCGCACTTGTGTTGGTGCAGTAAACCACTTTTGCACTTGTATTAGTGTGGAAAAAACACCTTTTGCACTTGTGATAGTGTTGAAAAACCACTTTTCGCACTTGTGTTAGTGTTGAAATACCACTTTTCGCACTTCTGTTGGTGCAGGAAACCACTTTTGCACTTGTATTAGTGTGGAAAAACCACTTTTCGCACTTGTGTTATGGTTGAAAAACCACTTTTCGCAATTGTGTTGGTGCAGGAAACCACTTTTGCACTTGTATTAGTGTGGAAAAAACACTTTTTGCACTTGTGATAGTGTTGAAAAACCACTTTTCGCACTTGTGTTAGTGTTGAAAAACCACTTTTCGCACTTGTGTTGGTGCAGGAAACCACATTTGCACTTGTGTTGGTGTTGAAAACCACTTTTCGCACTTGTGTTAGTGTTGAAAAACTACTTTCCGCACTTGTGTTAGTGTTGAAAAACCACTTTTCGCACTTGGGTTGGTGCAGGAAACCACTTTTGCACTTGTATTAGTGTGGAAAAAACACTTTTTGCACTTGTGATAGTGTTGAAAAACCACTTTTTGCAATTGTGTTAGTGTTGAAAAACCACATTTCGCACTTGTGTTGGTGCAGGAAACCACTTTTGCACTTGTATTAGTGTGGAAAAACCACTTTTCGCACTTGTGTTAGTGTTGAAAAACCACTTTTCGCACTTGTGTTAGTGTTGAAAAACCACTTTTCGCACTTGTGTTGGTGCAGGAAACCACTTTTGCACTTGTATTAGTATGGAAAAAACACTTTTTGCACTTGTGATATTGTTGAAAAACCACTTTTCGCACTTGTGTTAGTGTTGAAAAACCACTTTTCGCACTTGTGTTAGTGTTGAAAAACCACTTTTCGCACTTGTGTTGGTGCAGGAAACCAGTTTTGCACTTGTATTAGTGTGGAAAAACCACTTTTCGCACTTGTGTTAGTGTTGAAAAACCACTTTCCGCACTTGTGTTAGTGTTGAAAAACCACATTTCGCACTTGTGTTGGTGCAGGAAACCACTTTTGCACTTGTATTAGTGTGGAAAAAACACTTTTCGCACTTGTGTTAGTGTTGAAAAACCACTTTTCACACTTGTGTTAGTTTTGAAAAACCACTTTTCGCACTTGTGTTAGTTTTGAAAAACCACTTTTCGCACTTGTGTTGGTGCAGGAAACCACTTTTGCACTTGTATTAGTGTGGAAAAAACACTTTTCGCACTTGTGATAGTGTTGAAAAACCACTTTTCGCACTTGTGTTGGTGCAGGAAACCACTTTTGCACTTGTATTAGTGTGGAAAAACCACTTTTCGCACTTGTGTTAGTGTTGAAAAACCACTTTTCGCACTTGTGTTGGTGCAGGAAACCACTTTTGCACTTGTATTAGTGTGGAAAAAACACTTTTTGCACTTGTGTTAGTGTTGAAAATCCACTTTTCGCACTTGTGTTGGTGCAGGAAACCACTTTTGCACTTGTATTCGTGTGGAAAAAACACTTTTCGCACTTGTGTTAGTGTTGAAAAACCACTTTTCGCACTTGTGTTAGTGTTGAAAAACCACTTTTCGCACTTGTGTTGGTGCAGGAAACCACTTTTGCACTTGTGTTAGTGTGGAAAAAACACTTTTGCACTTGTGATCGTGTTGAAATCCACTTTACGCACTTGTGTTAGTGTTGAAAAACCACTTTTCGCACTTGTGTTGGTGCAGGAAACCACTTTTGCACTTGTATTAGTGTGGAAAAAACACTTTTTGCACTTGTGATAGTGTTGAAAAACCACTTTTCGCACTTGTGTTAGTGTTGAAAAACCACTTTTCGCACTTGTATTGGTGCAGGAAACCACTTTTGCACTTGTATTAGTGTGGAAAATTCACTTTTCGCACTTGTGTTAGTGTTGAGAAACCACTTTTCGCACTTGTGTTAGTGTTGAAAAACCACTTTTCGCACTTGTGTTGGTGCAGGAAATCACTTTTGCACTTGTATTAGTGTGGAAAAAACACTTTTTGCACTTGTGATAGTGTTGAAAAACCACTTTTCGCACTTGTGTTAGTGTTGAAAAACCACTTTTCGCACTTGTGTTGGTGCAGGAAATCACTTTTGCACTTGTATTAGTGTGGAAAAAACACTTTTTGCACTTGCGATAGTGTTGAAAAACAACTTTTTGCACTTGTGTTAGTGTTGAAAAACCACATTTCGCACTTGTGTTGGTGCAGGAAACCACTTTTGCACTTGTATTAGTGTGGAAAAACCACTTTTCGCACTTGTGTTAGTGTTGAAAAACCACTTTTCGCACTTGTGTTAGTGTTGAAAAACCACTTTTCGCACTTGTGTTGGTGCAGGAAACCACTTTTCACTTGTATTAGTATGGAAAAAACACTTTTTGCACTTGTGATATTGTTGAAAAACCACTTTTCGCACTTGTGTTAGTGTTGAAAAACCACTTTTCGCACTTGTGTTAGTGTTGAAAAACCACTTTTCGCACTTGTGTTAGTGTTGAAAAACCACTTTTCGCACTTGTGTTGGTGCAGGAAACCAGTTTTGCACTTGTATTAGTGTGGAAAAACCACTTTTCGCACTTGTGTTAGTGTTGAAAAACCACTTTCCGCACTTGTGTTAGTGTTGAAAAACCACATTTCGCACTTGTGTTGGTGCAGGAAACCACTTTTGCACTTGTATTAGTGTGGAAAAAACACTTTTCGCACTTGTGTTAGTGTTGAAAAACCACTTTTCACACTTGTGTTAGTTTTGAAAAACCACTTTTCGCACTTGTGTTAGTTTTGAAAAACCACTTTTCGCACTTGTGTTGGTGCAGGAAACCACTTTTGCACTTGTATTAGTGTGGAAAAAACACTTTTCGCACTTGTGATAGTGTTGAAAAACCACTTTTCGCACTTGTGTTGGTGCAGGAAACCACTTTTGCACTTGTATTAGTGTGGAAAAACCACTTTTCGCACTTGTGTTAGTGTTGAAAAACCACTTTTCGCACTTGTGTTGGTGCAGGAAACCACTTTTGCACTTGTATTAGTGTGGAAAAAACACTTTTTGCACTTGTGTTAGTGTTGAAAAACCACTTTTCGCACTTGTGTTGGTGCAGGAAACCACTTTTGCACTTGTATTCGTGTGGAAAAAACACTTTTCGCACTTGTGTTAGTGTTGAAAAACCACTTTTCGCACTTGTGTTAGTGTTGAAAAACCACTTTTCGCACTTGTGTTGGTGCAGGAAACCACTTTTGCACTTGTGTTAGTGTGGAAAAAACACTTTTGCACTTGTGATCGTGTTGAAATCCACTTTACGCACTTGTGTTAGTGTTGAAAAACCACTTTTCGCACTTGTGTTGGTGCAGGAAACCACTTTTGCACTTGTATTAGTGTGGAAAAAACACTTTTTGCACTTGTGATAGTGTTGAAAAACCACTTTTCGCACTTGTGTTAGTGTTGAAAAACCACTTTTCGCACTTGTATTGGTGCAGGAAACCACTTTTGCACTTGTATTAGTGTGGAAAAATCACTTTTCGCACTTGTGTTAGTGTTGAGAAACCACTTTTCGCACTTGTGTTAGTGTTGAAAAACCACTTTTCGCACTTGTGTTGGTGCAGGAAATCACTTTTGCACTTGTATTAGTGTGGAAAAAACACTTTTTGCACTTGTGATAGTGTTGAAAAACCACTTTTCGCACTTGTGTTAGTGTTGAAAAACCACTTTTCGCACTTGTGTTGGTGCAGGAAATCACTTTTGCACTTGTATTAGTGTGGAAAAAACACTTTTTGCACTTGTGATAGTGTTGAAAAACAACTTTTTGCACTTGTGTTAGTGTTGAAAAACCACATTTCGCACTTGTGTTGGTGCAGGAAACCACTTTTGCACTTGTATTAGTGTGGAAAAACCACTTTTCGCACTTGTGTTAGTGTTGAAAAACCACTTTTCGCACTTGTGTTAGTGTTGAAAAACCACTTTTCGCACTTGTGTTGGTGCAGGAAACCACTTTTCACTTGTATTAGTATGGAAAAAACACTTTTTGCACTTGTGATATTGTTGAAAAACCACTTTTCGCACTTGTGTTAGTGTTGAAAAACCACTTTTCGCACTTGTGTTAGTGTTGAAAAACCACTTTTCGCACTTGTGTTGGTGCAGGAAACCACTTTTGCACTTGTATTAGTGTGGAAAAAACACTTTTTGCACTTGTGATAGTGTTGAAATCCACTTTACGCACTTGTGTTAGTGTTGAAAAACCACTTTTCGCACTTGTGTTGGTGCAGGAAACCACTTTTGCACTTGTATTAGTGTGGAAAAAACACTTTTTGCACTTGTGATAGTGTTGAAAAACCACTTTTCGCACTTGTGTTAGTGTTGAAATACCACTTTTCGCACTTGTGTTGGTGCAGGAAACCACTTTTGCACTTGTATTAGTGTGGAAAAACCACTTTTCGCACTTGTGTTAGTGTTGAAAAACCACTTTTCGCAATTGTGTTGGTGCAGGAAACCACTTTTGCACTTGTATTAGTGTGGAAAAAACACTTTTTGCACTTGTGATCGTGTTGAAAAACCACTTTTCGCACTTGTGTTAGTGTTGAAAAACCACTTTTCGCACTTGTGTTGGTGCAGGAAACCACTTTTGCACTTGCATTAGTGTGGAAAAACCACTTTTCGCACTTGTGTTAGTGTTGAAAAACCACTTTTCGCACTTGTGTTAGTGTTGAAAAACCACTTTTCGCACTTGTGTTGGTGCAGGAAACCACTTTTGCACTTGTATTAGTATGGAAAAAACACTTTTTGCACTTGTGATATTGTTGAAAAACCACTTTTCGCACTTGTGTTAGTGTTGAAAAACCACTTTTCGCACTTGTGTTAGTGTTGAAAAACCACTTTTCGCACTTGTGTTGGTGCAGGAAACCACTTTTGCACTTGTATTAGTGTGGAAAAACCACTTTTTGCACTTGTGTTAGTGTTGAAAAACCACTTTCCGCACTTGTGTTGGTGCAGGAAACCACTTTTGCACTTGTATTAGTGTGGAAAAACCACTTTTCGCACTTGTGTTAGTGTTGAAAAACCACTTTTCGCACTTGTGTTAGTGTTGAAAAACCACTTTTCACACTTGTGTTGCAAAACCACTTTTTGCACTTGTGTTGTTGTTGCAAAACCCACTACCCGCACTTGTGCTGGCTTTGAAAACCACTTTTCGCATGTGAGCTTGTGTTACAAACCAGTTTTCACACTTGTGCTCGTCTTGAATAACACTTTCCACACTTGTGTTAGTGTTCCAAAACCACTTTTTGCACGCGTGTTGGTGTTGCAAAAACCACTTTCCACACTTGTGCTGGCTTTGAAAACCACTTTTCAGACGTGAGCTTGTGTTAAAAACCAGTTTCCAACTTGTGCTCATCTTGAATAACACTTTTAACACTTGTGTTAGTGTTGCAAAAGCACTTTTTCCACTCGTGTTAGTGTTGCAAAACCCACTGTCCGCACTTGTGCTGGATTTGAAAACCACTTTTCACACGTGAGCTTGTGTTAAAACCACTTTCCACACTTGTGCTCGTCTTGAATAACACTTTTCACACTTGTCTTAGTGTTGCAAAACCACTTTTTGCACTCATGTTACTGTTGCAAAACCACTTTCCGCACTTGTGCTGGTGTTGCAAAACTACTTTTCACACTTGTGTTATTGTTGCAAAACTTACATTCCGCACTTGTGCTAGTGTTGAAAACAACTTTTCGCACTTGTGCTAGTGTTTAAAACCACTTTCGCACTTGTGTTAGTGTTTCAAAAACACTTTCCACACTTGAGCTGGTGTTGCAAACCACTTTTCGCACTCGTGCTAGTGTTAAAAACCACTTTCCACACTTGTGTTAGTATTAGTTTGTTATTGTTGCAAAACCCTCTTTCCGCACTTGTGCTGGCTTTCAAAACCACTTTTCGCACGTGAGCTTGTGTTAAAAACCACTTTCCACACTTGTGCTTGTCTTGAATAACACTTTTCACACTTGTGTTAGTGTTGAAAAACACTTTTCACACTTGTGTTAGTGTTGAAAAACCACTTTTCGCACTTGTGTTGGTGCAGGAAACCACTTTTGCACTTGTATTAGTGTGGAAAAAACACTTTTTGCACTTGTGATAGTGTTAAAAAACCACTTTTCGCACTTGTGTTAGTGTTGAAAAACCACTTTTCGCACTTGTGTTGGTGCAGGAAACCACTTTTGCACTTGTACTAGTGTGGAAAAACCACTTTTCGCACTTGTGTTCGTGTTGAAAAACCACTTTTCACACTTATGTTAGTGTTGAAAAACCACTTTTCGCACTTGTGTTGGTGCAGGAAACCACTTTTGCACTTGTATTAGTCTGGAAAAAACACTTTTCGCACTTGTGTTGGTGTTGAAAAAACACTTTTCGCACTTGTGTTAGTGTTGAAAAACCACTTTTCGCACTTGTGTTGGTGCAGGAAACCACTTTTGCACTTATATTAGTGTGGAAAAAACACTTTTTGCACTTGTGATATTGTTGAAAAACCACTTTTCGCACTTGTGATAGTGTTGAAAAACAACTTTTTGCACTTGTGTTAGTGTTGAAAAACCACATTTCGCACTTGTGTTGGTGCAGGAAACCACTTTTGCACTTGTATTAGTGTGGAAAAACCACTTTTCGCACTTGTGTTAGTGTTGAAAAACCACTTTTCGCACTTGTGTTAGTGTTGAAAAACCACTTTTCGCACTTGTGTTGGTGCAGGAAACCACTTTTCACTTGTATTAGTATGGAAAAAACACTTTTTGCACTTGTGATATTGTTGAAAAACCACTTTTCGCACTTGTGTTAGTGTTGAAAAACCACTTTTCGCACTTGTGTTAGTGTTGAAAAACCACTTTTCGCACTTGTGTTAGTGTTGAAAAACCACTTTTCGCACTTGTGTTGGTGCAGGAAACCAGTTTTGCACTTGTATTAGTGTGGAAAAACCACTTTTCGCACTTGTGTTAGTGTTGAAAAACCACTTTCCGCACTTGTGTTAGTGTTGAAAAACCACATTTCGCACTTGTGTTGGTGCAGGAAACCACTTTTGCACTTGTATTAGTGTGGAAAAAACACTTTTCGCACTTGTGTTAGTGTTGAAAAACCACTTTTCACACTTGTGTTAGTTTTGAAAAACCACTTTTCGCACTTGTGTTAGTTTTGAAAAACCACTTTTCGCACTTGTGTTGGTGCAGGAAACCACTTTTGCACTTGTATTAGTGTGGAAAAAACACTTTTCGCACTTGTGATAGTGTTGAAAAACCACTTTTCGCACTTGTGTTGGTGCAGGAAACCACTTTTGCACTTGTATTAGTGTGGAAAAACCACTTTTCGCACTTGTGTTAGTGTTGAAAAACCACTTTTCGCACATGTGTTGGTGCAGGAAACCACTTTTGCACTTGTATTAGTGTGGAAAAAACACTTTTTGCACTTGTGTTAGTGTTGAAAAACCACTTTTCGCACTTGTGTTGGTGCAGGAAACCACTTTTGCACTTGTATTCGTGTGGAAAAAACACTTTTCGCACTTGTGTTAGTGTTGAAAAACCACTTTTCGCACTTGTGTTAGTGTTGAAAAACCACTTTTCGCACTTGTGTTGGTGCAGGAAACCACTTTTGCACTTGTGTTAGTGTGGAAAAAACACTTTTGCACTTGTGATCGTGTTGAAATCCACTTTACGCACTTGTGTTAGTGTTGAAAAACCACTTTTCGCACTTGTGTTGGTGCAGGAAACCACTTTTGCACTTGTATTAGTGTGGAAAAAACACTTTTTGCACTTGTGATAGTGTTGAAAAACCACTTTTCGCACTTGTGTTAGTGTTGAAAAACCACTTTTCGCACTTGTATTGGTGCAGGAAACCACTTTTGCACTTGTATTAGTGTGGAAAAATCACTTTTCGCACTTGTGTTAGTGTTGAGAAACCACTTTTCGCACTTGTGTTAGTGTTGAAAAACCACTTTTCGCACTTGTGTTGGTGCAGGAAATCACTTTTGCACTTGTATTAGTGTGGAAAAAACACTTTTTGCACTTGTGATAGTGTTGAAAAACCACTTTTCGCACTTGTGTTAGTGTTGAAAAACCACTTTTCGCACTTGTGTTGGTGCAGGAAATCACTTTTGCACTTGTATTAGTGTGGAAAAAACACTTTTTGCACTTGTGATAGTGTTGAAAAACAACTTTTTGCACTTGTGTTAGTGTTGAAAAACCACATTTCGCACTTGTGTTGGTGCAGGAAACCACTTTTGCACTTGTATTAGTGTGGAAAAACCACTTTTCGCACTTGTGTTAGTGTTGAAAAACCACTTTTCGCACTTGTGTTAGTGTTGAAAAACCACTTTTCGCACTTGTGTTGGTGCAGGAAACCACTTTTCACTTGTATTAGTATGGAAAAAACACTTTTTGCACTTGTGATATTGTTGAAAAACCACTTTTCGCACTTGTGTTAGTGTTGAAAAACCACTTTTCGCACTTGTGTTAGTGTTGAAAAACCACTTTTCGCACTTGTGTTGGTGCAGGAAACCACTTTTGCACTTGTATTAGTGTGGAAAAAACACTTTTTGCACTTGTGATAGTGTTGAAATCCACTTTACGCACTTGTGTTAGTGTTGAAAAACCACTTTTCGCACTTGTGTTGGTGCAGGAAACCACTTTTGCACTTGTATTAGTGTGGAAAAAACACTTTTTGCACTTGTGATAGTGTTGAAAAACCACTTTTCGCACTTGTGTTAGTGTTGAAATACCACTTTTCGCACTTGTGTTGGTGCAGGAAACCACTTTTGCACTTGTATTAGTGTGGAAAAACCACTTTTCGCACTTGTGTTAGTGTTGAAAAACCACTTTTCGCAATTGTGTTGGTGCAGGAAACCACTTTTGCACTTGTATTAGTGTGGAAAAAACACTTTTTGCACTTGTGATCGTGTTGAAAAACCACTTTTCGCACTTGTGTTAGTGTTGAAAAACCACTTTTCGCACTTGTGTTGGTGCAGGAAACCACTTTTGCACTTGCATTAGTGTGGAAAAACCACTTTTCGCACTTGTGTTAGTGTTGAAAAACCACTTTTCGCACTTGTGTTAGTGTTGAAAAACCACTTTTCGCACTTGTGTTGGTGCAGGAAACCACTTTTGCACTTGTATTAGTATGGAAAAAACACTTTTTGCACTTGTGATATTGTTGAAAAACCACTTTTCGCACTTGTGTTAGTGTTGAAAAACCACTTTTCGCACTTGTGTTAGTGTTGAAAAACCACTTTTCGCACTTGTGTTGGTGCAGGAAACCACTTTTGCACTTGTATTAGTGTGGAAAAACCACTTTTTGCACTTGTGTTAGTGTTGAAAAACCACTTTCCGCACTTGTGTTGGTGCAGGAAACCACTTTTGCACTTGTATTAGTGTGGAAAAACCACTTTTCGCACTTGTGTTAGTGTTGAAAAACCACTTTTCGCACTTGTGTTAGTGTTGAAAAACCACTTTTCACACTTGTGTTGCAAAACCACTTTTTGCACTTGTGTTGTTGTTGCAAAACCCACTACCCGCACTTGTGCTGGCTTTGAAAACCACTTTTCGCATGTGAGCTTGTGTTACAAACCAGTTTTCACACTTGTGCTCGTCTTGAATAACACTTTCCACACTTGTGTTAGTGTTCCAAAACCACTTTTTGCACGCGTGTTGGTGTTGCAAAAACCACTTTCCACACTTGTGCTGGCTTTGAAAACCACTTTTCAGACGTGAGCTTGTGTTAAAAACCAGTTTCCAACTTGTGCTCATCTTGAATAACACTTTTAACACTTGTGTTAGTGTTGCAAAAGCACTTTTTCCACTCGTGTTAGTGTTGCAAAACCCACTGTCCGCACTTGTGCTGGATTTGAAAACCACTTTTCACACGTGAGCTTGTGTTAAAACCACTTTCCACACTTGTGCTCGTCTTGAATAACACTTTTCACACTTGTCTTAGTGTTGCAAAACCACTTTTTGCACTCATGTTACTGTTGCAAAACCACTTTCCGCACTTGTGCTGGTGTTGCAAAACTACTTTTCACACTTGTGTTATTGTTGCAAAACTTACATTCCGCACTTGTGCTAGTGTTGAAAACAACTTTTCGCACTTGTGCTAGTGTTTAAAACCACTTTCGCACTTGTGTTAGTGTTTCAAAAACACTTTCCACACTTGAGCTGGTGTTGCAAACCACTTTTCGCACTCGTGCTAGTGTTAAAAACCACTTTCCACACTTGTGCTTGTCTTGAATAACACTTTTCACACTTGTGTTAGTGTTGAAAAACACTTTTCACACTTGTGTTAGTGTTGAAAAACCACTTTTCGCACTTGTGTTGGTGCAGGAAACCACTTTTGCACTTGTATTAGTGTGGAAAAAACACTTTTTGCACTTGTGATAGTGTTAAAAAACCACTTTTCGCACTTGTGTTAGTGTTGAAAAACCACTTTTCGCACTTGTGTTGGTGCAGGAAACCACTTTTGCACTTGTACTAGTGTGGAAAAACCACTTTTCGCACTTGTGTTCGTGTTGAAAAACCACTTTTCACACTTATGTTAGTGTTGAAAAACCACTTTTCGCACTTGTGTTGGTGCAGGAAACCACTTTTGCACTTGTATTAGTCTGGAAAAAACACTTTTCGCACTTGTGTTGGTGTTGAAAAAACACTTTTCGCACTTGTGTTAGTGTTGAAAAACCACTTTTCGCACTTGTGTTGGTGCAGGAAACCACTTTTGCACTTATATTAGTGTGGAAAAAACACTTTTTGCACTTGTGATAGTGTTGAAATCCACTTTACGCACTTGTGTTAGTGTTGAAAAACCACTTTTCGCACTTGTGTTGGTGCAGGAAACCACTTTTGCACTTGTATTAGTGTTGAAAAACCACTTTTCACACTTGTGTTAGTGTTGAAAAACCACTTTTCGCACTTGTGTTGGTGCAGGAAACCACTTTTGCACTTGTATTCGTGTGGAAAAAACACTTTTCGCACTTGTGTTAGTGTTGAAAAACCACTTTTCGCACTTGTGTTAGTGTTGAAAAACCACTTTTCGCACTTGTGTTGGTGCAGGAAACCACTTTTGCACTTGTATTAGTGTGGAAAAAACACTTTTTGCACTTGTGATAGTGTTGAAATCCACTTTACGCACTTGTGTTAGTGTTGAAAAACCACTTTTCGCACTTGTGTTGGTGCAGGAAACCACTTTTGCACTTGTATTAGTGTGGAAAAAACACTTTTTGCACTTGTGATAGTGTTGAAAAACCACTTTTCGCACTTGTGTTAGTGTTGAAATACCACTTTTCGCACTTGTGTTGGTGCAGGAAACCACTTTTGCACTTGTATTAGTGTGGAAAAACCACTTTTCGCACTTGTGTTAGTGTTGAAAAACCACTTTTCGCAATTGTGTTGGTGCAGGAAACCACTTTTGCACTTGTATTAGTGTGGAAAAAACACTTTTTGCACTTGTGATCGTGTTGAAAAACCACTTTTCGCACTTGTGTTAGTGTTGAAAAACCACTTTTCGCACTTGTGTTGGTGCAGGAAACCACTTTTGCACTTGCATTAGTGTGGAAAAACCACTTTTCGCACTTGTGTTAGTGTTGAAAAACCACTTTTCGCACTTGTGTTAGTGTTGAAAAACCACTTTTCGCACTTGTGTTGGTGCAGGAAACCACTTTTGCACTTGTATTAGTATGGAAAAAACACTTTTTGCACTTGTGATATTGTTGAAAAACCACTTTTCGCACTTGTGTTAGTGTTGAAAAACCACTTTTCGCACTTGTGTTAGTGTTGAAAAACCACTTTTCGCACTTGTGTTGGTGCACGAAACCACTTTTGCACTTGTATTAGTGTGGAAAAACCACTTTTCGCACTTGTGTTAGTGTTGAAAAACCACTTTCCGCACTTGTGTTAGTGTTGAAAAACCACATTTCGCACTTGTGTTGGTGCAGGAAACCACTTTTGCACTTGTATTAGTGTGGAAAAACCACTTTTCGCACTTGTGTTAGTGTTGAAAAACCACTTTTTGCACTTGTGTTAGTTTTGAAAAACCACTTTTCGCACTTGTGTTGGTGCAGGAAACCACTTTTGCACTTGTATTAGTGTGGAAAAAACACTTTTCGCACTTGTGATAGTGTTGAAAAACCACTTTTCGCACTTGTGTTGGTGCAGGAAACCACTTTTGCACTTGTATTAGTGTGGAAAAACCACTTTTCGCACTTGTGTTAGTGTTGAAAAACCACTTTTCGCACTTGTGTTGGTGCAGGAAACCACTTTTGCACATGTATTCGTGTGGAAAAAACACTTTTCGCACTTGTGTTAGTGTTGAAAAACCACTTTTCGCACTTGTGTTAGTGTTGAAAAACCACTTTTCGCACTTGTGTTGGTGCAGGAAACCACTTTTGCATTTGTATTAGTGTGGAAAAAACACTTTTTGCACTTGTGATAGTGTTGAAATCCACTTTACGCACTTGTGTTAGTGTTGAAAAACCACTTTTCGCACTTCTGTTGGTGCAGGAAACCACTTTTGCACTTGTATTAGTGTGGAAAAAACACTTTTTGCACTTGTGATAGTGTTGAAAAACCACTTTTCGCACTTGTGTTAGTGTTGAAATACCACTTTTCGCACTTGTGTTGGTGCAGGAAACCACTTTTGCACTTGTATTAGTGTGGAAAAACCACTTTTCGCACTTGTGTTAGTGTTGAAAAACCACTTTTCGCAATTGTGTTGGTGCAGGAAACCACTTTTGCACTTGTATTAGTGTGGAAAAAACACTTTTTGCACTTGTGATCATGTTGAAAAACCACTTTTCGCACTTGTGTTAGTGTTGAAAAACCACTTTTCGCACTTGTGTTGGTGCAGGAAACCACTTTTGCACTTGCATTAGTGTGGAAAAACCACTTTTCGCACTTGTGTTAGTGTTGAAAAACCACTTTTCGCACTTGTGTTAGTGTTGAAAAACCACTTTTCGCACTTGTGTTGGTGCAGGAAACCACTTTTGCACTTGTATTAGTATGGAAAAAACACTTTTTGCACTTGTGATATTGTTGAAAAACCACTTTTCGCACTTGTGTTAGTGTTGAAAAACCACTTTTCGCACTTGTGTTAGTGTTGAAAAACCACTTTTCGCACTTGTGTTGGTGCAGGAAACCACTTTTGCACTTGTATTAGTGTGGAAAAACCACTTTTCGCACTTGTGTTCGTGTTGAAAAACCACTTTTCACACTTATGTCAGTGTTGAAAAACCACTTTTCGCACTTGTGTTGGTGCAGGAAACCACTTTTGCACTTGTATTAGTCTGGAAAAAACACTTTTCGCACTTGTGTTAGTGTTGAAAAACCACTTTTCGCACTTGTGTTAGTGTTGAAAAACCACTTTTCGCACTTGTGTTGGTGCAGGAAACCACTTTTGCACTTGTATTAGTGTGGAAAAAACACTTTTTGCACTTGTGATAGTGTTGAAATCCACTTTACGCACTTGTGTTAGTGTTGAAAAACCACTTTTCGCACTTGTGTTGGTGCAGGAAACCACTTTTGCACTTGTATTAGTGTTGAAAAACCACTTTTCACAGTTGTGTTAGTGTTGAAAAACCACTTTTCGCACTTGTGTTGGTGCAGGAAACCACTTTTGCACTTGTATTCGTGTGGAAAAAACACTTTTCGCACTTGTGTTAGTGTTGAAAAACCACTTTTCGCACTTGTGTTAGTGTTGAAAAACCACTTTTCGCACTTGTGTTGGTGCAGGAAACCACTTTTGCACTTGTATTAGTGTGGAAAAAACACTTTTTGCACTTGTGATAGTGTTGAAAAACCACTTTTCGCACTTGTGTTAGTGTTGAAATACCACTTTTCGCACTTGTGTTGGTGCAGGAAACCACTTTTGCACTTGTATTAGTGTGGAAAAACCACTTTTCGCACTTGTGTTAGTGTTGAAAAACCACTTTTCGCAATTGTGTTGGTGCAGGAAACCACTTTTGCACTTGTATTAGTGTGGAAAAAACACTTTTTGCACTTGTGATCGTGTTGAAAAACCACTTTTCGCACTTGTGTTAGTGTTGAAAAACCACTTTTCGCACTTGTGTTGGGTGCAGGAAACCACTTTTGCACTTGCATTAGTGTGGAAAAACCACTTTTCGCACTTGTGTTAGTGTTGAAAAACCACTTTTCGCACTTGTGTTAGTGTTGAAAAACCACTTTTCGCTCTTGTGTTGGTGCAGGAAACCACTTTTGCACTTGTATTAGTATGGAAAAAACACTTTTTGCACTTGTGATATTGTTGAAAAACCACTTTTCGCACTTGTGTTAGTGTTGAAAAACCACTTTTCGCACTTGTGTTAGTGTTGAAAAACCACTTTTCGCACTTGTGTTGGTGCAGGAAACCACTTTTGCACTTGTATTAGTGTGGAAAAACCACTTTTCGCACTTGTGCTCGTGTTGAAAACCACTTTCCGCACTTGTGCTGGCTTTGAAAACCACTTTTCGCACGTGAGCTTGTGTTAAAAACCACTTTCCACACTTGTGCTCGTCTTGAATAACACATTTCACACTTGTCTTAGTGTTGCAAAACCACTTTTTGCACTCATGTTACTGTTGCAAAACCACTTTCCGCACTTGTGCTGGTGTTGCAAAACCACTTTTCGCACTTGTGTTATTGTTGCAAAACTTACATTCCGCACTTGTGCTAGTGTTGAAAACAACTTTTCGCACTTGTGCTAGTGTTTAAAACCACTTTCGCACTTGTGTTAGTGTTTCAAAAACACTTTCCACACCAGAGCTGGTGTTGCAAACCACTTTTCGCACTCGCGCTAGTGTTAAAAACCACTTTCCACACTTGTGTTAGTGTTGAATAACACTTTTCACACTTGTGTTAGTGTTGAAAAACACTTTTCACACTTGTGCTCGTGTTGAATTACACTTTTCACACTTGTGTTAGTGTTGCAAAACCACTTTTTGCACTTGTGTTATTGTTGCAAAACCCTCTTTCCGCACTTGTGCTGGCTTTCAAAACCACTTTTCGCACGTGAGCTTGTGTTAAAAACCACTTTCCACACTTGTGCTTGTCTTGAATAACACTTTTCACACTTGTGATAGTGTTGAAAAACCACTTTTCGCACTTGTGTTAGTGTTGAAAAACCACTTTTCGCACTTGTGTTGGTGCAGGAAACCACTTTTGCACTTGTATTAGTGTGGAAAAAACACTTTTTGCACTTGTGATAGTGTTGAAATCCACTTTACGCACTTGTGTTAGTGTTGAAAAACCACTTTTCGCACTTGTGTTGGTGCAGGAAACCACTTTTGCACTTGTATTAGTGTTGAAAAACCACTTTTCACACTTGTGTTAGTGTTGAAAAACCACTTTTCGCACTTGTGTTGGTGCAGGAAACCACTTTTGCACATGTATTCGTGTGGAAAAAACACTTTTCGCACTTGTGTTAGTGTTGAAAAACCACTTTTCGCACTTGTGTTAGTGTTGAAAAACCACTTTTCGCACTTGTGTTGGTGCAGGAAACCACTTTTGCATTTGTATTAGTGTGGAAAAAACACTTTTTGCACTTGTGATAGTGTTGAAATCCACTTTACGCACTTGTGTTAGTGTTGAAAAACCACTTTTCGCACTTCTGTTGGTGCAGGAAACCACTTTTGCACTTGTATTAGTGTGGAAAAAACACTTTTTGCACTTGTGATAGTGTTGAAAAACCACTTTTCGCACTTGTGTTAGTGTTGAAATACCACTTTTCGCACTTGTGTTGGTGCAGGAAATCACTTTTGCACTTGTATTAGTGTGGAAAAACCACTTTTCGCACTTGTGTTAGTGTTGAAAAACCACTTTTCGCAATTGTGTTGGTGCAGGAAACCACTTTTGCACTTGTATTAGTGTGGAAAAAACACTTTTTGCACTTGTGATCATGTTGAAAAACCACTTTTCGCACTTGTGTTAGTGTTGAAAAACCACTTTTCGCACTTGTGTTGGTGCAGGAAACCACTTTTGCACTTGCATTAGTGTGGAAAAACCACTTTTCGCACTTGTGTTAGTGTTGAAAAACCACTTTTCGCACTTGTGTTAGTGTTGAAAAACCACTTTTCGCACATGTGTTGGTGCAGGAAACCACTTTTGCACTTGTATTAGTATGGAAAAAACACTTTTTGCACTTGTGATATTGTTGAAAAACCACTTTTCGCACTTGTGTTAGTGTTGAAAAACCACTTTTCGCACTTGTGTTAGTGTTGAAAAACCACTTTTCGCACTTGTGTTGGTGCAGGAAACCACTTTTGCACTTGTATTAGTGTGGAAAAACCACTTTTCGCACTTGTGTTAGTGTTGAAAAACCACTTACCGCACTTGTGTTAGTGTTGAAAAACCACATTTCGCACTTGTGTTGGTGCAGGAAACCACTTTTGCACTTGTATTAGTGTGGAAAAAACACTTTTCGCACTTGTGTTAGTGTTGAAAAACCACTTTTCGCACTTGTGTTAGTTTTGAAAAACCACTTTTCGCACTTGTGTTGGTGCAGGAAACCACTTTTGCACTTGTATTAGTGTGGAAAAAACACTTTTCGCACTTGTGATAGTGTTGAAAAACCACTTTTCGCACTTGTGTTGGTGCAGGAAACCACTTTTGCACTTGTATTCGTGTGGAAAAACCACTTTTTGCACTTGTGATAGTGTTGAAAAACCACTTTTCGCACTTGTGTTAGTGTTGAAAAACCACTTTTCGCACTTGTGTTGGTGCAAGAAACCACTTTTGCACTTGTACTAGTGTGGAAAAACCACTTTTCGCACTTGTGTTGGTGCAGGAAACCACTTTTGCACTTGTATTAGTGTGGAAAAAACACTTTTTGCACTTGTGATAGTGTTGAAATCCACTTTACGCACTTGTGTTAGTGTTGAAAAACCACTTTTCGCACTTGTGTTGGTGCAGGAAACCACTTTTGCACTTGTATTAGTGTTGAAAAACCACTTTTCACACTTGTGTTAGTGTTGAAAAACCACTTTTCGCACTTGTGTTGGTGCAGGAAACCACTTTTGCACTTGTATTCGTGTGGAAAAAACACTTTTCGCACTTGTGTTAGTGTTGAAAAACCACTTTTCGCACTTGTGTTAGTGTTGAAAAACCACTTTTCGCACTTGTGTTGGTGCAGGAAACCACTTTTGCACTTGTATTAGTGTGGAAAAAACACTTTTTGCACTTGTGATAGTGTTGAAATCCACTTTACGCACTTGTGTTAGTGTTGAAAAACCACTTTTCGCACTTGTGTTGGTGCAGGAAACCACTTTTGCACTTGTATTAGTGTGGAAAAAACACTTTTTGCACTTGTGATAGTGTTGAAAAACCACTTTTCGCACTTGTGTTAGTGTTGAAATACCACTTTTCGCACTTGTGTTGGTGCAGGAAACCACTTTTGCACTTGTATTAGTGTGGAAAAACCACTTTTCGCACTTGTGTTAGTGTTGAAAAACCACTTTTCGCAATTGTGTTGGTGCAGGAAACCACTTTTGCACTTGTATTAGTGTGGAAAAAACACTTTTTGCACTTGTGATCGTGTTGAAAAACCACTTTTCGCACTTGTGTTAGTGTTGAAAAACCACTTTTCGCACTTGTGTTGGTGCAGGAAACCACTTTTGCACTTGCATTAGTGTGGAAAAACCACTTTTCGCACTTGTGTTAGTGTTGAAAAACCACTTTTCGCACTTGTGTTAGTGTTGAAAAACCACTTTTCGCACTTGTGTTGGTGCAGGAAACCACTTTTGCACTTGTATTAGTATGGAAAAAACACTTTTTGCACTTGTGATATTGTTGAAAAACCACTTTTCGCACTTGTGTTAGTGTTGAAAAACCACTTTTCGCACTTGTGTTAGTGTTGAAAAACCACTTTTCGCACTTGTGTTGGTGCACGAAACCACTTTTGCACTTGTATTAGTGTGGAAAAACCACTTTTCGCACTTGTGTTAGTGTTGAAAAACCACTTTCCGCACTTGTGTTAGTGTTGAAAAACCACATTTCGCACTTGTGTTGGTGCAGGAAACCACTTTTGCACTTGTATTAGTGTGGAAAAACCACTTTTCGCACTTGTGTTAGTGTTGAAAAACCACTTTTTGCACTTGTGTTAGTTTTGAAAAACCACTTTTCGCACTTGTGTTGGTGCAGGAAACCACTTTTGCACTTGTATTAGTGTGGAAAAAACACTTTTCGCACTTGTGATAGTGTTGAAAAACCACTTTTCGCACTTGTGTTGGTGCAGGAAACCACTTTTGCACTTGTATTAGTGTGGAAAAACCACTTTTCGCACTTGTGTTAGTGTTGAAAAACCAGTTTTCGCACTTGTGTTTGTGTTGAAAAACCACTTTTCGCACTTGTGTTAGTGTTGAAAAACCACTTTTCACACTTGTGTTGCAAAACCACTTTTTGCACTTGTGTTGTTGTTGCAAAACCCACTTCCCGCACTTGTACTGGCTTTGAAAACCACTTTTCGCACGTGAGCTTGTGTTACAAACCAGTTTCCACACTTGTGCTCGTCTTGAATAACACTTTCCACACTTGTGTTAGTGTTCCAAAACCACTTTTTGCACGCGTGTTAGTGTTGCAAAAACCACTTTCCACACTTGTGCTGGCTTTGAAAACCACTTTTCAGACGTGAGCTTGTGTTAAAAACCACTTTCCAACTTGTGCTCATCTTGAATAACACTTTAAACACTTGTGTTAGTGTTGCAAAAGCACTTTTTCCACTCGTGTTAGTGTTGCAAAACCCACTGTCCGCACTTGTGCTGGATTTGAAAACCACTTTTCACACGTGAGCTTGTGTTAAAACCACTTTCCACACTTGTGCTCGTCTTGAATAACACTTTTCACACTTGTCTTAGTGTTGCAAAACCACTTTTTGCACTCATGTTACTGTTGCAAAACCACTTTCCGCACTTGTGCTGGTGTTGCAAAACCACTTTTCACACTTGTGTTATTGTTGCAAAACTTACATTCCGCACTTGTGCTAGTGTTGAAAACAACTTTTCGCACTTGTGCTAGTGTTTAAAACCACTTTCGCACTTGTGTTAGTGTTTCAAAAACACTTTCCACACTTGAGCTGGTGTTGCAAACCACTTTTCGCACTCGTGCTAGTGTTAAAAACCACTTTCCACACTTGTGTTAGTGTTGAATAACACTTTTCACACTTGTGTTAGTGTTGAAAAACACTTTTCACACTTGTGCTCGTGTTGAATTACACTTTTCACACTTGTGTTAGTGTTGCAAAACCACTTTTTGCACTTGTGTTATTGTTGCAAAACCCTCTTTCCGCACTTGTGCTGGCTTTCAAAACCACTTTTCGCACGTGAGCTTGTGTTAAAAACCACTTTCCACACTTGTGCTTGTCTTGAATAACACTTTTCACACTTGTGTTAGTGTTGAAAAACAGTTTTCACACTTGTGTTAGTGTTGAAAAACCACTTTTCGCACTTGTGTTGGTGCAGGAAACCACTTTTGCACTTGAATTAGTGTGGAAAATACACTTTTTGCACTTGTGATAGTGTTGAAAAACCACTTTTCGCACTTGTGTTAGTGTTGAAAAACCACTTTTCGCACTTGTGTTGGTGCAGGAAACCACTTTTGCACTTGTACTAGTGTGGAAAAACCACTTTTCGCACTTGTGTTCGTGTTGAAAAACCACTTTTCACACTTATGTTAGTGTTGAAAAACCACTTTTCGCACTTGTGTTGGTGCAGGAAACCACTTTTGCACTTGTATTAGTCTGGAAAAAACACTTTTCGCACTTGTGTTAGTGTTGAAAAAACACTTTTCGCACTTGTGTTAGTGTTGAAAAACCACTTTTCGCACTTGTGTTGGTGCAGGAAACCACTTTTGCACTTGTATTAGTGTGGAAAAAACACTTTTTGCACTTGTGA
The DNA here is from genome assembly GCF_964187855.1 of Myxine glutinosa. Classification (NCBI taxonomy): domain Eukaryota; kingdom Metazoa; phylum Chordata; class Myxini; order Myxiniformes; family Myxinidae; genus Myxine; species Myxine glutinosa. The sequence goes on along the minus strand of NC_136264.1, from coordinate 98,863,719 downwards.
TAGTGTTGAAATCCACTTTACGCACTTGTGTTAGTGTTGAAAAACCACTTTTCGCACTTGTGTTAGTGTTGAAAAACCACTTTTCGCACTTGTGTTGGTGCAGGAAACCACTTTTGCACTTGTATTAGTGTGGAAAAAACACTTTTTGCACTTGTGATAGTGTTGAAAAACCACTTTTCGCACTTGTGTTAGTGTTGAAATACCACTTTTCGCACTTGTGTTGGTGCAGGAAACCACTTTTGCACTTGTATTAGTGTGGAAAAACCACTTTTCGCACTTGTGTTAGTGTTGAAAAACCACTTTTCGCAATTGTGTTGGTGCAGGAAACCACTTTTGCACTTGTATTAGTGTGGAAAAAACACTTTTTGCACTTGTGATCGTGTTGAAAAACCACTTTTCGCACTTGTGTTAGTGTTGAAAAACCACTTTTCGCACTTGTGTTGGGTGCAGGAAACCACTTTTGCACTTGCATTAGTGTGGAAAAACCACTTTTCGCACATGTGTTAGTGTTGAAAAACCACTTTTCGCACTTGTGTTAGTGTTGAAAAACCACTTTTCGCTCTTGTGTTGGTGCAGGAAACCACTTTTGCACTTGTATTAGTATGGAAAAAACACTTTTTGCACTTGTGATATTGTTGAAAAACCACTTTTCGCACTTGTGTTAGTGTTGAAAAACCACTTTTCGCACTTGTGTTAGTGTTGAAAAACCACTTTTCGCACTTGTGTTGGTGCAGGAAACCACTTTTGCACTTGTATTAGTGTGGAAAAACCACTTTTCGCACTTGTGCTCGTGTTGAAAACCACTTTCCGCACTTGTGCTGGCTTTGAAAACCACTTTTCGCACGTGAGCTTGTGTTAAAAACCACTTTCCACACTTGTGCTCGTCTTGAATAACACATTTCACACTTGTCTTAGTGTTGCAAAACCACTTTTTGCACTCATGTTACTGTTGCAAAACCACTTTCCGCACTTGTGCTGGTGTTGCAAAACCACTTTTCGCACTTGTGTTATTGTTGCAAAACTTACATTCCGCACTTGTGCTAGTGTTGAAAACAACTTTTCGCACTTGTGCTAGTGTTTAAAACCACTTTCGCACTTGTGTTAGTGTTTCAAAAACACTTTCCACACCAGAGCTGGTGTTGCAAACCACTTTTCGCACTCGCGCTAGTGTTAAAAACCACTTTCCACACTTGTGTTAGTGTTGAATAACACTTTTCACACTTGTGTTAGTGTTGAAAAACACTTTTCACACTTGTGCTCGTGTTGAATTACACTTTTCACACTTGTGTTAGTGTTGCAAAACCACTTTTTGCACTTGTGTTATTGTTGCAAAACCCTCTTTCCGCACTTGTGCTGGCTTTCAAAACCACTTTTCGCACGTGAGCTTGTGTTAAAAACCACTTTCCACACTTGTGCTTGTCTTGAATAACACTTTTCACACTTGTGATAGTGTTGAAAAACCACTTTTCGCACTTGTGTTAGTGTTGAAAAACCACTTTTCGCACTTGTGTTGGTGCAGGAAACCACTTTTGCACTTGTATTAGTGTGGAAAAAACACTTTTTGCACTTGTGATAGTGTTGAAATCCACTTTACGCACTTGTGTTAGTGTTGAAAAACCACTTTTCGCACTTGTGTTGGTGCAGGAAACCACTTTTGCACTTGTATTAGTGTTGAAAAACCACTTTTCACACTTGTGTTAGTGTTGAAAAACCACTTTTCGCACTTGTGTTGGTGCAGGAAACCACTTTTGCACATGTATTCGTGTGGAAAAAACACTTTTCGCACTTGTGTTAGTGTTGAAAAACCACTTTTCGCAATTGTGTTGGTGCAGGAAACCACTTTTGCACTTGTATTAGTGTGGAAAAAACACTTTTTGCACTTGTGATCGTGTTGAAAAACCACTTTTCGCACTTGTGTTAGTGTTGAAAAACCACTTTTCGCACTTGTGTTGGGTGCAGGAAACCACTTTTGCACTTGCATTAGTGTGGAAAAACCACTTTTCGCACTTGTGTTAGTGTTGAAAAACCACTTTTCGCACTTGTGTTAGTGTTGAAAAACCACTTTTCGCTCTTGTGTTGGTGCAGGAAACCACTTTTGCACTTGTATTAGTATGGAAAAAACACTTTTTGCACTTGTGATATTGTTGAAAAACCACTTTTCGCACTTGTGTTAGTGTTGAAAAACCACTTTTCGCACTTGTGTTAGTGTTGAAAAACCACTTTTCGCACTTGTGTTGGTGCAGGAAACCACTTTTGCACTTGTATTAGTGTGGAAAAACCACTTTTCGCACTTGTGCTCGTGTTGAAAACCACTTTCCGCACTTGTGCTGGCTTTGAAAACCACTTTTCGCACGTGAGCTTGTGTTAAAAACCACTTTCCACACTTGTGCTCGTCTTGAATAACACATTTCACACTTGTCTTAGTGTTGCAAAACCACTTTTTGCACTCATGTTACTGTTGCAAAACCACTTTCCGCACTTGTGCTGGTGTTGCAAAACCACTTTTCGCACTTGTGTTATTGTTGCAAAACTTACATTCCGCACTTGTGCTAGTGTTGAAAACAACTTTTCGCACTTGTGCTAGTGTTTAAAACCACTTTCGCACTTGTGTTAGTGTTTCAAAAACACTTTCCACACCAGAGCTGGTGTTGCAAACCACTTTTCGCACTCGCGCTAGTGTTAAAAACCCCTTTCCACACTTGTGTTAGTGTTGAATAACACTTTTCACACTTGTGTTAGTGTTGAAAAACACTTTTCACACTTGTGCTCGTGTTGAATTACACTTTTCACACTTGTGTTAGTGTTGCAAAACCACTTTTTGCACTTGTGTTATTGTTGCAAAACCCTCTTTCCGCACTTGTGCTGGCTTTCAAAACCACTTTTCGCACGTGAGCTTGTGTTAAAAACCACTTTCCACACTTGTGCTTGTCTTGAATAACACTTTTCACACTTGTGATAGTGTTGAAAAACCACTTTTCGCACTTGTGTTAGTGTTGAAAAACCACTTTTCGCACTTGTGTTGGTGCAGGAAACCACTTTTGCACTTGTATTAGTGTGGAAAAAACACTTTTTGCACTTGTGATAGTGTTGAAATCCACTTTACGCACTTGTGTTAGTGTTGAAAAACCACTTTTCGCACTTGTGTTGGTGCAGGAAACCACTTTTGCACTTGTATTAGTGTTGAAAAACCACTTTTCACACTTGTGTTAGTGTTGAAAAACCACTTTTCGCACTTGTGTTGGTGCAGGAAACCACTTTTGCACATGTATTCGTGTGGAAAAAACACTTTTCGCACTTGTGTTAGTGTTGAAAAACCACTTTTCGCACTTGTGTTAGTGTTGAAAAACCACTTTTCGCACTTGTGTTGGTGCAGGAAACCACTTTTGCATTTGTATTAGTGTGGAAAAAACACTTTTTGCACTTGTGATAGTGTTGAAATCCACTTTACGCACTTGTGTTAGTGTTGAAAAACCACTTTTCGCACTTCTGTTGGTGCAGGAAACCACTTTTGCACTTGTATTAGTGTGGAAAAAACACTTTTTGCACTTGTGATAGTGTTGAAATACCACTTTTCGCACTTGTGTTGGTGCAGGAAATCACTTTTGCACTTGTATTAGTGTGGAAAAACCACTTTTCGCACTTGTGTTAGTGTTGAAAAACCACTTTTCGCAATTGTGTTGGTGCAGGAAACCACTTTTGCACTTGTATTAGTGTGGAAAAAACACTTTTTGCACTTGTGATCATGTTGAAAAACCACTTTTCGCACTTGTGTTAGTGTTGAAAAACCACTTTTCGCACTTGTGTTGGTGCAGGAAACCACTTTTGCACTTGCATTAGTGTGGAAAAACCACTTTTCGCACTTGTGTTAGTGTTGAAAAACCACTTTTCGCACTTGTGTTAGTGTTGAAAAACCACTTTTCGCACATGTGTTGGTGCAGGAAACCACTTTTGCACTTGTATTAGTATGGAAAAAACACTTTTTGCACTTGTGATATTGTTGAAAAACCACTTTTCGCACTTGTGTTAGTGTTGAAAAACCACTTTTCGCACTTGTGTTAGTGTTGAAAAACCACTTTTCGCACTTGTGTTGGTGCAGGAAACCACTTTTGCACTTGTATTAGTGTGGAAAAACCACTTTTCGCACTTGTGTTAGTGTTGAAAAACCACTTACCGCACTTGTGTTAGTGTTGAAAAACCACATTTCGCACTTGTGTTGGTGCAGGAAACCACTTTTGCACTTGTATTAGTGTGGAAAAAACACTTTTCGCACTTGTGTTAGTGTTGAAAAACCACTTTTCGCACTTGTGTTAGTTTTGAAAAACCACTTTTCGCACTTGTGTTGGTGCAGGAAACCACTTTTGCACTTGTATTAGTGTGGAAAAAACACTTTTCGCACTTGTGATAGTGTTGAAAAACCACTTTTCGCACTTGTGTTGGTGCAGGAAACCACTTTTGCACTTGTATTCGTGTGGAAAAACCACTTTTTGCACTTGTGATAGTGTTGAAAAACCACTTTTCGCACTTGTGTTAGTGTTGAAAAACCACTTTTCGCACTTGTGTTGGTGCAAGAAACCACTTTTGCACTTGTACTAGTGTGGAAAAACCACTTTTCGCACTTGTGTTGGTGCAGGAAACCACTTTTGCACTTGTATTAGTGTGGAAAAAACACTTTTTGCACTTGTGATAGTGTTGAAATCCACTTTACGCACTTGTGTTAGTGTTGAAAAACCACTTTTCGCACTTGTGTTGGTGCAGGAAACCACTTTTGCACTTGTATTAGTGTTGAAAAACCACTTTTCACACTTGTGTTAGTGTTGAAAAACCACTTTTCGCACTTGTGTTGGTGCAGGAAACCACTTTTGCACTTGTATTCGTGTGGAAAAAACACTTTTCGCACTTGTGTTAGTGTTGAAAAACCACTTTTCGCACTTGTGTTAGTGTTGAAAAACCACTTTTCGCACTTGTGTTGGTGCAGGAAACCACTTTTGCACTTGTATTAGTGTGGAAAAAACACTTTTTGCACTTGTGATAGTGTTGAAATCCACTTTACGCACTTGTGTTAGTGTTGAAAAACCACTTTTCGCACTTGTGTTGGTGCAGGAAACCACTTTTGCACTTGTATTAGTGTGGAAAAAACACTTTTTGCACTTGTGATAGTGTTGAAAAACCACTTTTCGCACTTGTGTTAGTGTTGAAATACCACTTTTCGCACTTGTGTTGGTGCAGGAAACCACTTTTGCACTTGTATTAGTGTGGAAAAACCACTTTTCGCACTTGTGTTAGTGTTGAAAAACCACTTTTCGCAATTGTGTTGGTGCAGGAAACCACTTTTGCACTTGTATTAGTGTGGAAAAAACACTTTTTGCACTTGTGATCGTGTTGAAAAACCACTTTTCGCACTTGTGTTAGTGTTGAAAAACCACTTTTCGCACTTGTGTTGGTGCAGGAAACCACTTTTGCACTTGCATTAGTGTGGAAAAACCACTTTTCGCACTTGTGTTAGTGTTGAAAAACCACTTTTCGCACTTGTGTTAGTGTTGAAAAACCACTTTTCGCACTTGTGTTGGTGCAGGAAACCACTTTTGCACTTGTATTAGTATGGAAAAAACACTTTTTGCACTTGTGATATTGTTGAAAAACCACTTTTCGCACTTGTGTTAGTGTTGAAAAACCACTTTTCGCACTTGTGTTAGTGTTGAAAAACCACTTTTCGCACTTGTGTTGGTGCACGAAACCACTTTTGCACTTGTATTAGTGTGGAAAAACCACTTTTCGCACTTGTGTTAGTGTTGAAAAACCACTTTCCGCACTTGTGTTAGTGTTGAAAAACCACATTTCGCACTTGTGTTGGTGCAGGAAACCACTTTTGCACTTGTATTAGTGTGGAAAAACCACTTTTCGCACTTGTGTTAGTGTTGAAAAACCACTTTTTGCACTTGTGTTAGTTTTGAAAAACCACTTTTCGCACTTGTGTTGGTGCAGGAAACCACTTTTGCACTTGTATTAGTGTGGAAAAAACACTTTTCGCACTTGTGATAGTGTTGAAAAACCACTTTTCGCACTTGTGTTGGTGCAGGAAACCACTTTTGCACTTGTATTAGTGTGGAAAAACCACTTTTCGCACTTGTGTTAGTGTTGAAAAACCAGTTTTCGCACTTGTGTTTGTGTTGAAAAACCACTTTTCGCACTTGTGTTAGTGTTGAAAAACCACTTTTCACACTTGTGTTGCAAAACCACTTTTTGCACTTGTGTTGTTGTTGCAAAACCCACTTCCCGCACTTGTACTGGCTTTGAAAACCACTTTTCGCACGTGAGCTTGTGTTACAAACCAGTTTCCACACTTGTGCTCGTCTTGAATAACACTTTCCACACTTGTGTTAGTGTTCCAAAACCACTTTTTGCACGCGTGTTAGTGTTGCAAAAACCACTTTCCACACTTGTGCTGGCTTTGAAAACCACTTTTCAGACGTGAGCTTGTGTTAAAAACCACTTTCCAACTTGTGCTCATCTTGAATAACACTTTAAACACTTGTGTTAGTGTTGCAAAAGCACTTTTTCCACTCGTGTTAGTGTTGCAAAACCCACTGTCCGCACTTGTGCTGGATTTGAAAACCACTTTTCACACGTGAGCTTGTGTTAAAACCACTTTCCACACTTGTGCTCGTCTTGAATAACACTTTTCACACTTGTCTTAGTGTTGCAAAACCACTTTTTGCACTCATGTTACTGTTGCAAAACCACTTTCCGCACTTGTGCTGGTGTTGCAAAACCACTTTTCACACTTGTGTTATTGTTGCAAAACTTACATTCCGCACTTGTGCTAGTGTTGAAAACAACTTTTCGCACTTGTGCTAGTGTTTAAAACCACTTTCGCACTTGTGTTAGTGTTTCAAAAACACTTTCCACACTTGAGCTGGTGTTGCAAACCACTTTTCGCACTCGTGCTAGTGTTAAAAACCACTTTCCACACTTGTGTTAGTGTTGAATAACACTTTTCACACTTGTGTTAGTGTTGAAAAACACTTTTCACACTTGTGCTCGTGTTGAATTACACTTTTCACACTTGTGTTAGTGTTGCAAAACCACTTTTTGCACTTGTGTTATTGTTGCAAAACCCTCTTTCCGCACTTGTGCTGGCTTTCAAAACCACTTTTCGCACGTGAGCTTGTGTTAAAAACCACTTTCCACACTTGTGCTTGTCTTGAATAACACTTTTCACACTTGTGTTAGTGTTGAAAAACAGTTTTCACACTTGTGTTAGTGTTGAAAAACCACTTTTCGCACTTGTGTTGGTGCAGGAAACCACTTTTGCACTTGAATTAGTGTGGAAAATACACTTTTTGCACTTGTGATAGTGTTGAAAAACCACTTTTCGCACTTGTGTTAGTGTTGAAAAACCACTTTTCGCACTTGTGTTGGTGCAGGAAACCACTTTTGCACTTGTACTAGTGTGGAAAAACCACTTTTCGCACTTGTGTTCGTGTTGAAAAACCACTTTTCACACTTATGTTAGTGTTGAAAAACCACTTTTCGCACTTGTGTTGGTGCAGGAAACCACTTTTGCACTTGTATTAGTCTGGAAAAAACACTTTTCGCACTTGTGTTAGTGTTGAAAAAACACTTTTCGCACTTGTGTTAGTGTTGAAAAACCACTTTTCGCACTTGTGTTGGTGCAGGAAACCACTTTTGCACTTGTATTAGTGTGGAAAAAACACTTTTTGCACTTGTGATAGTGTTGAAATCCACTTTACGCACTTGTGTTAGTGTTGAAAAACCACTTTTCGCACTTGTGTTAGTGTTGAAAAACCACTTTTCGCACTTGTGTTGGTGCAGGAAACCACTTTTGCACTTGTATTAGTGTGGAAAAAACACTTTTTGCACTTGTGATAGTGTTGAAAAACCACTTTTCGCACTTGTGTTAGTGTTGAAATACCACTTTTCGCACTTGTGTTGGTGCAGGAAACCACTTTTGCACTTGTATTAGTGTGGAAAAACCACTTTTCGCACTTGTGTTAGTGTTGAAAAACCACTTTTCGCAATTGTGTTGGTGCAGGAAACCACTTTTGCACTTGTATTAGTGTGGAAAAAACACTTTTTGCACTTGTGATCGTGTTGAAAAACCACTTTTCGCACTTGTGTTAGTGTTGAAAAACCACTTTTCGCACTTGTGTTGGGTGCAGGAAACCACTTTTGCACTTGCATTAGTGTGGAAAAACCACTTTTCGCACATGTGTTAGTGTTGAAAAACCACTTTTCGCACTTGTGTTAGTGTTGAAAAACCACTTTTCGCTCTTGTGTTGGTGCAGGAAACCACTTTTGCACTTGTATTAGTATGGAAAAAACACTTTTTGCACTTGTGATATTGTTGAAAAACCACTTTTCGCACTTGTGTTAGTGTTGAAAAACCACTTTTCGCACTTGTGTTAGTGTTGAAAAACCACTTTTCGCACTTGTGTTGGTGCAGGAAACCACTTTTGCACTTGTATTAGTGTGGAAAAACCACTTTTCGCACTTGTGCTCGTGTTGAAAACCACTTTCCGCACTTGTGCTGGCTTTGAAAACCACTTTTCGCACGTGAGCTTGTGTTAAAAACCACTTTCCACACTTGTGCTCGTCTTGAATAACACATTTCACACTTGTCTTAGTGTTGCAAAACCACTTTTTGCACTCATGTTACTGTTGCAAAACCACTTTCCGCACTTGTGCTGGTGTTGCAAAACCACTTTTCGCACTTGTGTTATTGTTGCAAAACTTACATTCCGCACTTGTGCTAGTGTTGAAAACAACTTTTCGCACTTGTGCTAGTGTTTAAAACCACTTTCGCACTTGTGTTAGTGTTTCAAAAACACTTTCCACACCAGAGCTGGTGTTGCAAACCACTTTTCGCACTCGCGCTAGTGTTAAAAACCACTTTCCACACTTGTGTTAGTGTTGAATAACACTTTTCACACTTGTGTTAGTGTTGGAAAACACTTTTCACACTTGTGCTCGTGTTGAATTACACTTTTCACACTTGTGTTAGTGTTGCAAAACCACTTTTTGCACTTGTGTTATTGTTGCAAAACCCTCTTTCCGCACTTGTGCTGGCTTTCAAAACCACTTTTCGCACGTGAGCTTGTGTTAAAAACCACTTTCCACACTTGTGCTTGTCTTGAATAACACTTTTCACACTTGTGATAGTGTTGAAAAACCACTTTTCGCACTTGTGTTAGTGTTGAAAAACCACTTTTCGCACTTGTGTTGGTGCAGGAAACCACTTTTGCACTTGTATTAGTGTGGAAAAAACACTTTTTGCACTTGTGATAGTGTTGAAATCCACTTTACGCACTTGTGTTAGTGTTGAAAAACCACTTTTCGCACTTGTGTTGGTGCAGGAAACCACTTTTGCACTTGTATTAGTGTTGAAAAACCACTTTTCACACTTGTGTTAGTGTTGAAAAACCACTTTTCGCACTTGTGTTGGTGCAGGAAACCACTTTTGCACATGTATTCGTGTGGAAAAAACACTTTTCGCACTTGTGTTAGTGTTGAAAAACCACTTTTCGCACTTGTGTTAGTGTTGAAAAACCACTTTTCGCACTTGTGTTGGTGCAGGAAACCACTTTTGCATTTGTATTAGTGTGGAAAAAACACTTTTTGCACTTGTGATAGTGTTGAAATCCACTTTACGCACTTGTGTTAGTGTTGAAAAACCACTTTTCGCACTTCTGTTGGTGCAGGAAACCACTTTTGCACTTGTATTAGTGTGGAAAAAACACTTTTTGCACTTGTGATAGTGTTGAAAAACCACTTTTCGCACTTGTGTTAGTGTTGAAATACCACTTTTCGCACTTGTGTTGGTGCAGGAAACCACTTTTGCACTTGTATTAGTGTGGAAAAACCACTTTTCGCACTTGTGTTAGTGTTGAAAAACCACTTTTCGCAATTGTGTTGGTGCAGGAAACCACTTTTGCACTTGTATTAGTGTGGAAAAAACACTTTTTGCACTTGTGATCATGTTGAAAAACCACTTTTCGCACTTGTGTTAGTGTTGAAAAACCACTTTTCGCACTTGTGTTGGTGCAGGAAACCACTTTTGCACTTGCATTAGTGTGGAAAAACCACTTTTCGCACTTGTGTTAGTGTTGAAAAACCACTTTTCGCACTTGTGTTAGTGTTGAAAAACCACTTTTCGCACTTGTGTTGGTGCAGGAAACCACTTTTGCACTTGTATTAGTATGGAAAAAACACTTTTTGCACTTGTGATATTGTTGAAAAACCACTTTTCGCACTTGTGTTAGTGTTGAAAAACCACTTTTCGCACTTGTGTTAGTGTTGAAAAACCACTTTTCGCACTTGTGTTGGTGCACGAAACCACTTTTGCACTTGTATTAGTGTGGAAAAACCACTTTTCGCACTTGTGTTAGTGTTGAAAAACCACTTTCCGCACTTGTGTTAGTGTTGAAAAACCACATTTCGCACTTGTGTTGGTGCAGGAAACCACTTTTGCACTTGTATTAGTGTGGAAAAACCACTTTTCGCACTTGTGTTAGTGTTGAAAAACCACTTTTTGCACTTGTGTTAGTTTTGAAAAACCACTTTTCGCACTTGTGTTGGTGCAGGAAACCACTTTTGCACTTGTATTAGTGTGGAAAAAACACTTTTCGCACTTGTGATAGTGTTGAAAAACCACTTTTCGCACTTGTGTTGGTGCAGGAAACCACTTTTGCACTTGTATTAGTGTGGAAAAACCACTTTTCGCACTTGTGTTAGTGTTGAAAAACCAGTTTTCGCACTTGTGTTTGTGTTGAAAAACCACTTTTCGCACTTGTGTTAGTGTTGAAAAACCACTTTTCACACTTGTGTTGCAAAACCACTTTTTGCACTTGTGTTGTTGTTGCAAAACCCACTTCCCGCACTTGTACTGGCTTTGAAAACCACTTTTCGCACGTGAGCTTGTGTTACAAACCAGTTTCCACACTTGTGCTCGTCTTGAATAACACTTTCCACACTTGTGTTAGTGTTCCAAAACCACTTTTTGCACGCGTGTTAGTGTTGCAAAAACCACTTTCCACACTTGTGCTGGCTTTGAAAACCACTTTTCAGACGTGAGCTTGTGTTAAAAACCACTTTCCAACTTGTGCTCATCTTGAATAACACTTTAAACACTTGTGTTAGTGTTGCAAAAGCACTTTTTCCACTCGTGTTAGTGTTGCAAAACCCACTGTCCGCACTTGTGCTGGATTTGAAAACCACTTTTCACACGTGAGCTTGTGTTAAAACCACTTTCCACACTTGTGCTCGTCTTGAATAACACTTTTCACACTTGTCTTAGTGTTGCAAAACCACTTTTTGCACTCATGTTACTGTTGCAAAACCACTTTCCGCACTTGTGCTGGTGTTGCAAAACCACTTTTCACACTTGTGTTATTGTTGCAAAACTTACATTCCGCACTTGTGCTAGTGTTGAAAACAACTTTTCGCACTTGTGCTAGTGTTTAAAACCACTTTCGCACTTGTGTTAGTGTTTCAAAAACACTTTCCACACTTGAGCTGGTGTTGCAAACCACTTTTCGCACTCGTGCTAGTGTTAAAAACCACTTTCCACACTTGTGTTAGTGTTGAATAACACTTTTCACACTTGTGTTAGTGTTGAAAAACACTTTTCACACTTGTGCTCGTGTTGAATTACACTTTTCACACTTGTGTTAGTGTTGCAAAACCACTTTTTGCACTTGTGTTATTGTTGCAAAACCCTCTTTCCGCACTTGTGCTGGCTTTCAAAACCACTTTTCGCACGTGAGCTTGTGTTAAAAACCACTTTCCACACTTGTGCTTGTCTTGAATAACACTTTTCACACTTGTGTTAGTGTTGAAAAACAGTTTTCACACTTGTGTTAGTGTTGAAAAACCACTTTTCGCACTTGTGTTGGTGCAGGAAACCACTTTTGCACTTGAATTAGTGTGGAAAATACACTTTTTGCACTTGTGATAGTGTTGAAAAACCACTTTTCGCACTTGTGTTAGTGTTGAAAAACCACTTTTCGCACTTGTGTTGGTGCAGGAAACCACTTTTGCACTTGTACTAGTGTGGAAAAACCACTTTTCGCACTTGTGTTCGTGTTGAAAAACCACTTTTCACACTTATGTTAGTGTTGAAAAACCACTTTTCGCACTTGTGTTGGTGCAGGAAACCACTTTTGCACTTGTATTAGTCTGGAAAAAACACTTTTCGCACTTGTGTTAGTGTTGAAAAAACACTTTTCGCACTTGTGTTAGTGTTGAAAAACCACTTTTCGCACTTGTGTTGGTGCAGGAAACCACTTTTGCACTTGTATTAGTGTGGAAAAAACACTTTTTGCACTTGTGATAGTGTTGAAATCCACTTTACGCACTTGTGTTAGTGTTGAAAAACCACTTTTCGCACTTGTGTTAGTGTTGAAAAACCACTTTTCGCACTTGTGTTGGTGCAGGAAACCACTTTTGCACTTGTATTAGTGTGGAAAAAACACTTTTTGCACTTGTGATAGTGTTGAAAAACCACTTTTCGCACTTGTGTTAGTGTTGAAATACCACTTTTCGCACTTGTGTTGGTGCAGGAAACCACTTTTGCACTTGTATTAGTGTGGAAAAACCACTTTTCGCACTTGTGTTAGTGTTGAAAAACCACTTTTCGCAATTGTGTTGGTGCAGGAAACCACTTTTGCACTTGTATTAGTGTGGAAAAAACACTTTTTGCACTTGTGATCGTGTTGAAAAACCACTTTTCGCACTTGTGTTAGTGTTGAAAAACCACTTTTCGCACTTGTGTTGGGTGCAGGAAACCACTTTTGCACTTGCATTAGTGTGGAAAAACCACTTTTCGCACATGTGTTAGTGTTGAAAAACCACTTTTCGCACTTGTGTTAGTGTTGAAAAACCACTTTTCGCTCTTGTGTTGGTGCAGGAAACCACTTTTGCACTTGTATTAGTATGGAAAAAACACTTTTTGCACTTGTGATATTGTTGAAAAACCACTTTTCGCACTTGTGTTAGTGTTGAAAAACCACTTTTCGCACTTGTGTTAGTGTTGAAAAACCACTTTTCGCACTTGTGTTGGTGCAGGAAACCACTTTTGCACTTGTATTAGTGTGGAAAAACCACTTTTCGCACTTGTGCTCGTGTTGAAAACCACTTTCCGCACTTGTGCTGGCTTTGAAAACCACTTTTCGCACGTGAGCTTGTGTTAAAAACCACTTTCCACACTTGTGCTCGTCTTGAATAACACATTTCACACTTGTCTTAGTGTTGCAAAACCACTTTTTGCACTCATGTTACTGTTGCAAAACCACTTTCCGCACTTGTGCTGGTGTTGCAAAACCACTTTTCGCACTTGTGTTATTGTTGCAAAACTTACATTCCGCACTTGTGCTAGTGTTGAAAACAACTTTTCGCACTTGTGCTAGTGTTTAAAACCACTTTCGCACTTGTGTTAGTGTTTCAAAAACACTTTCCACACCAGAGCTGGTGTTGCAAACCACTTTTCGCACTCGCGCTAGTGTTAAAAACCACTTTCCACACTTGTGTTAGTGTTGAATAACACTTTTCACACTTGTGTTAGTGTTGAAAAACACTTTTCACACTTGTGCTCGTGTTGAATTACACTTTTCACACTTGTGTTAGTGTTGCAAAACCACTTTTTGCACTTGTGTTATTGTTGCAAAACCCTCTTTCCGCACTTGTGCTGGCTTTCAAAACCACTTTTCGCACGTGAGCTTGTGTTAAAAACCACTTTCCACACTTGTGCTTGTCTTGAATAACACTTTTCACACTTGTGATAGTGTTGAAAAACCACTTTTCGCACTTGTGTTAGTGTTGAAAAACCACTTTTCGCACTTGTGTTGGTGCAGGAAACCACTTTTGCACTTGTATTAGTGTGGAAAAAACACTTTTTGCACTTGTGATAGTGTTGAAATCCACTTTACGCACTTGTGTTAGTGTTGAAAAACCACTTTTCGCACTTGTGTTGGTGCAGGAAACCACTTTTGCACTTGTATTAGTGTTGAAAAACCACTTTTCACACTTGTGTTAGTGTTGAAAAACCACTTTTCGCACTTGTGTTGGTGCAGGAAACCACTTTTGCACATGTATTCGTGTGGAAAAAACACTTTTCGCACTTGTGTTAGTGTTGAAAAACCACTTTTCGCACTTGTGTTAGTGTTGAAAAACCACTTTTCGCACTTGTGTTGGTGCAGGAAACCACTTTTGCATTTGTATTAGTGTGGAAAAAACACTTTTTGCACTTGTGATAGTGTTGAAATCCACTTTACGCACTTGTGTTAGTGTTGAAAAACCACTTTTCGCACTTCTGTTGGTGCAGGAAACCACTTTTGCACTTGTATTAGTGTGGAAAAAACACTTTTTGCACTTGTGATAGTGTTGAAAAACCACTTTTCGCACTTGTGTTAGTGTTGAAATACCACTTTTCGCACTTGTGTTGGTGCAGGAAACCACTTTTGCACTTGTATTAGTGTGGAAAAACCACTTTTCGCACTTGTGTTAGTGTTGAAAAACCACTTTTCGCAATTGTGTTGGTGCAGGAAACCACTTTTGCACTTGTATTAGTGTGGAAAAAACACTTTTTGCACTTGTGATCATGTTGAAAAACCACTTTTCGCACTTGTGTTAGTGTTGAAAAACCACTTTTCGCACTTGTGTTGGTGCAGGAAACCACTTTTGCACTTGCATTAGTGTGGAAAAACCACTTTTCGCACTTGTGTTAGTGTTGAAAAACCACTTTTCGCACTTGTGTTAGTGTTGAAAAACCACTTTTCGCACTTGTGTTGGTGCAGGAAACCACTTTTGCACTTGTATTAGTATGGAAAAAACACTTTTTGCACTTGTGATATTGTTGAAAAACCACTTTTCGCACTTGTGTTAGTGTTGAAAAACCACTTTTCGCACTTGTGTTAGTGTTGAAAAACCACTTTTCGCACTTGTGTTGGTGCAGGAAACCACTTTTGCACTTGTATTAGTGTGGAAAAACCACTTTTCGCACTTGTGTTAGTGTTGAAAAACCACTTACCGCACTTGTGTTAGTGTTGAAAAACCACATTTCGCACTTGTGTTGGTGCAGGAAACCACTTTTGCACTTGTATTAGTGTGGAAAAAACACTTTTCGCACTTGTGTTAGTGTTGAAAAACCACTTTTCGCACTTGTGTTAGTTTTGAAAAACCACTTTTCGCACTTGTGTTGGTGCAGGAAACCACTTTTGCACTTGTATTAGTGTGGAAAAAACACTTTTCGCACTTGTGATAGTGTTGAAAAACCACTTTTCGCACTTGTGTTGGTGCAGGAAACCACTTTTGCACTTGTATTCGTGTGGAAAAACCACTTTTTGCACTTGTGATAGTGTTGAAAAACCACTTTTCGCACTTGTGTTAGCGTTGAAAAACCACTTTTCGCACTTGTGTTGGTGCAAGAAACCACTTTTGCACTTGTACTAGTGTGGAAAAACCACTTTTCGCACTTGTGTTGGTGCAGGAAACCACTTTTGCACTTGTATTAGTGTGGAAAAAACACTTTTTGCACTTGTGATAGTGTTGAAATCCACTTTACGCACTTGTGTTAGTGTTGAAAAACCACTTTTCGCACTTGTGTTGGTGCAGGAAACCACTTTTGCACTTGTATTAGTGTTGAAAAACCACTTTTCACACTTGTGTTAGTGTTGAAAAACCACTTTTCGCACTTGTGTTGGTGCAGGAAACCACTTTTGCACTTGTATTCGTGTGGAAAAAACACTTTTCGCACTTGTGTTAGTGTTGAAAAACCACTTTTCGCACTTGTGTTAGTGTTGAAAAACCACTTTTCGCACTTGTGTTGGTGCAGGAAACCACTTTTGCACTTGTATTAGTGTGGAAAAAACACTTTTTGCACTTGTGATAGTGTTGAAATCCACTTTACGCACTTGTGTTAGTGTTGAAAAACCACTTTTCGCACTTGTGTTGGTGCAGGAAACCACTTTTGCACTTGTATTAGTGTGGAAAAAACACTTTTTGCACTTGTGATAGTGTTGAAAAACCACTTTTCGCACTTGTGTTAGTGTTGAAATACCACTTTTCGCACTTGTGTTGGTGCAGGAAACCACTTTTGCACTTGTATTAGTGTGGAAAAACCACTTTTCGCACTTGTGTTAGTGTTGAAAAACCACTTTTCGCAATTGTGTTGGTGCAGGAAACCACTTTTGCACTTGTATTAGTGTGGAAAAAACACTTTTTGCACTTGTGATCGTGTTGAAAAACCACTTTTCGCACTTGTGTTAGTGTTGAAAAACCACTTTTCGCACTTGTGTTGGTGCAGGAAACCACTTTTGCACTTGCATTAGTGTGGAAAAACCACTTTTCGCACTTGTGTTAGTGTTGAAAAACCACTTTTCGCACTTGTGTTAGTGTTGAAAAACCACTTTTCGCACTTGTGTTGGTGCAGGAAACCACTTTTGCACTTGTATTAGTATGGAAAAAACAGTTTTTGCACTTGTGATATTGTTGAAAAACCACTTTTCGCACTTGTGTTAGTGTTGAAAAACCACTTTTCGCACTTGTGTTAGTGTTGAAAAACCACTTTTCGCACTTGTGTTGGTGCACGAAACCACTTTTGCACTTGTATTAGTGTGGAAAAACCACTTTTCGCACTTGTGTTAGTGTTGAAAAACCACTTTCCGCACTTGTGTTAGTGTTGAAAAACCACATTTCGCACTTGTGTTGGTGCAGGAAACCAATTTTGCACTTGTATTAGTGTGGAAAAACCACTTTTCGCACTTGTGTTAGTGTTGAAAAACCACTTTTCGCACTTGTGTTAGTTTTGAAAAACCACTTTTCGCACTTGTGTTGGTGCAGGAAACCACTTTTGCACTTGTATTAGTGTGGAAAAAACACTTTTCGCACTTGTGATAGTGTTGAAAAACCACTTTTCGCACTTGTGTTGGTGCAGGAAACCACTTTTGCACTTGTATTAGTGTGGAAAAACCACTTTTCGCACTTGTGTTAGTGTTGAAAAACCACTTTTCGCACTTGTGTTTGTGTTGAAAAACCACTTTTCGCACTTGTGTTAGTGTTGAAAAACCACTTTTCACACTTGTGTTGCAAAACCACTTTTTGCACTTGTGTTGTTGTTGCAAAACCCACTTCCCGCACTTGTACTGGCTTTGAAAACCACTTTTCGCACGTGAGCTTGTGTTACAAACCAGTTTCCACACTTGTGCTCGTCTTGAATAACACTTTCCACACTTGTGTTAGTGTTCCAAAACCACTTTTTGCACGCGTGTTAGTGTTGCAAAAACCACTTTCCACACTTGTGCTGGCTTTGAAAACCACTTTTCAGACGTGAGCTTGTGTTAAAAACCACTTTCCAACTTGTGCTCATCTTGAATAACACTTTAAACACTTGTGTTAGTGTTGCAAAAGCACTTTTTCCACTCGTGTTAGTGTTGCAAAACCCACTGTCCGCACTTGTGCTGGATTTGAAAACCACTTTTCACACGTGAGCTTGTGTTAAAACCACTTTCCACACTTGTGCTCGTCTTGAATAACACTTTTCACACTTGTCTTAGTGTTGCAAAACCACTTTTTGCACTCATGTTACTGTTGCAAAACCACTTTCCGCACTTGTGCTGGTGTTGCAAAACCACTTTTCACACTTGTGTTATTGTTGCAAAACTTACATTCCGCACTTGTGCTAGTGTTGAAAACAACTTTTCGCACTTGTGCTAGTGTTTAAAACCACTTTCGCACTTGTGTTAGTGTTTCAAAAACACTTTCCACACTTGAGCTGGTGTTGCAAACCACTTTTCGCACTCGTGCTAGTGTTAAAAACCACTTTCCACACTTGTGTTAGTGTTGAATAACACTTTTCACACTTGTGTTAGTGTTGAAAAACACTTTTCACACTTGTGCTCGTGTTGAATTACACTTTTCACACTTGTGTTAGTGTTGCAAAACCACTTTTTGCACTTGTGTTATTGTTGCAAAACCCTCTTTCCGCACTTGTGCTGGCTTTCAAAACCACTTTTCGCACGTGAGCTTGTGTTAAAAACCACTTTCCACACTTGTGCTTGTCTTGAATAACACTTTTCACACTTGTGTTAGTGTTGAAAAACAGTTTTCACACTTGTGTTAGTGTTGAAAAACCACTTTTCGCACTTGTGTTGGTGCAGGAAACCACTTTTGCACTTGAATTAGTGTGGAAAATACACTTTTTGCACTTGTGATAGTGTTGAAAAACCACTTTTCGCACTTGTGTTAGTGTTGAAAAACCACTTTTCGCACTTGTGTTGGTGCAGGAAACCACTTTTGCACTTGTACTAGTGTGGAAAAACCACTTTTCGCACTTGTGTTCGTGTTGAAAAACCACTTTTCACACTTATGTTAGTGTTGAAAAACCACTTTTCGCACTTGTGTTGGTGCAGGAAACCACTTTTGCACTTGTATTAGTCTGGAAAAAACACTTTTCGCACTTGTGTTAGTGTTGAAAAAACACTTTTCGCACTTGTGTTAGTGTTGAAAAACCACTTTTCGCACTTGTGTTGGTGCAGGAAACCACTTTTGCACTTGTATTAGTGTGGAAAAAACACTTTTTGCACTTGTGATAGTGTTGAAATCCACTTTACGCACTTGTGTTAGTGTTGAAAAACCACTTTTCGCACTTGTGTTAGTGTTGAAAAACCACTTTTCGCACTTGTGTTGGTGCAGGAAACCACTTTTGCACTTGTATTAGTGTGGAAAAAACACTTTTTGCACTTGTGATAGTGTTGAAAAACCACTTTTCGCACTTGTGTTAGTGTTGAAATACCACTTTTCGCACTTGTGTTGGTGCAGGAAACCACTTTTGCACTTGTATTAGTGTGGAAAAACCACTTTTCGCACTTGTGTTAGTGTTGAAAAACCACTTTTCGCAATTGTGTTGGTGCAGGAAACCACTTTTGCACTTGTATTAGTGTGGAAAAAACACTTTTTGCACTTGTGATCGTGTTGAAAAACCACTTTTCGCACTTGTGTTAGTGTTGAAAAACCACTTTTCGCACTTGTGTTGGGTGCAGGAAACCACTTTTGCACTTGCATTAGTGTGGAAAAACCACTTTTCGCACTTGTGTTAGTGTTGAAAAACCACTTTTCGCACTTGTGTTAGTGTTGAAAAACCACTTTTCGCACTTGTGTTGGTGCAGGAAACCACTTTTGCACTTGTATTAGTGTGGAAAAACCACTTTTCGCACTTGTGCTCGTGTTGAAAACCACTTTCCGCACTTGTGCTGGCTTTGAAAACCACTTTTCGCACGTGAGCTTGTGTTAAAAACCACTTTCCACACTTGTGCTCGTCTTGAATAACACATTTCACACTTGTCTTAGTGTTGCAAAACCACTTTTTGCACTCATGTTACTGTTGCAAAACCACTTTCCGCACTTGTGCTGGTGTTGCAAAACCACTTTTCGCACTTGTGTTATTGTTGCAAAACTTACATTCCGCACTTGTGCTAGTGTTGAAAACAACTTTTCGCACTTGTGCTAGTGTTTAAAACCACTTTCGCACTTGTGTTAGTGTTTCAAAAACACTTTCCACACCAGAGCTGGTGTTGCAAACCACTTTTCGCACTCGCGCTAGTGTTAAAAACCACTTTCCACACTTGTGTTAGTGTTGAATAACACTTTTCACACTTGTGTTAGTGTTGAAAAACACTTTTCACACTTGTGCTCGTGTTGAATTACACTTTTCACACTTGTGTTAGTGTTGCAAAACCACTTTTTGCACTTGTGTTATTGTTGCAAAACCCTCTTTCCGCACTTGTGCTGGCTTTCAAAACCACTTTTCGCACGTGAGCTTGTGTTAAAAACCACTTTCCACACTTGTGCTTGTCTTGAATAACACTTTTCACACTTGTGATAGTGTTGAAAAACCACTTTTCGCACTTGTGTTAGTGTTGAAAAACCACTTTTCGCACTTGTGTTGGTGCAGGAAACCACTTTTGCACTTGTATTAGTGTGGAAAAAACACTTTTTGCACTTGTGATAGTGTTGAAATCCACTTTACGCACTTGTGTTAGTGTTGAAAAACCACTTTTCGCACTTGTGTTGGTGCAGGAAACCACTTTTGCACTTGTATTAGTGTTGAAAAACCACTTTTCACACTTGTGTTAGTGTTGAAAAACCACTTTTCGCACTTGTGTTGGTGCAGGAAACCACTTTTGCACATGTATTCGTGTGGAAAAAACACTTTTCGCACTTGTGTTAGTGTTGAAAAACCACTTTTCGCACTTGTGTTAGTGTTGAAAAACCACTTTTCGCACTTGTGTTGGTGCAGGAAACCACTTTTGCATTTGTATTAGTGTGGAAAAAACACTTTTTGCACTTGTGATAGTGTTGAAATCCACTTTACGCACTTGTGTTAGTGTTGAAAAACCACTTTTCGCACTTCTGTTGGTGCAGGAAACCACTTTTGCACTTGTATTAGTGTGGAAAAAACACTTTTTGCACTTGTGATAGTGTTGAAAAACCACTTTTCGCACTTGTGTTAGTGTTGAAATACCACTTTTCGCACTTGTGTTGGTGCAGGAAACCACTTTTGCACTTGTATTAGTGTGGAAAAACCACTTTTCGCACTTGTGTTAGTGTTGAAAAACCACTTTTCGCAATTGTGTTGGTGCAGGAAACCACTTTTGCACTTGTATTAGTGTGGAAAAAACACTTTTTGCACTTGTGATCATGTTGAAAAACCACTTTTCGCACTTGTGTTAGTGTTGAAAAACCACTTTTCGCACTTGTGTTGGTGCAGGAAACCACTTTTGCACTTGCATTAGTGTGGAAAAACCACTTTTCGCACTTGTGTTAGTGTTGAAAAACCACTTTTCGCACTTGTGTTAGTGTTGAAAAACCACTTTTCGCACTTGTGTTGGTGCAGGAAACCACTTTTGCACTTGTATTAGTATGGAAAAAACACTTTTTGCACTTGTGATATTGTTGAAAAACCACTTTTCGCACTTGTGTTAGTGTTGAAAAACCACTTTTCGCACTTGTGTTAGTGTTGAAAAACCACTTTTCGCACTTGTGTTGGTGCAGGAAACCACTTTTGCACTTGTATTAGTGTGGAAAAACCACTTTTCGCACTTGTGTTAGTGTTGAAAAACCACTTACCGCACTTGTGTTAGTGTTGAAAAACCACATTTCGCACTTGTGTTGGTGCAGGAAACCACTTTTGCACTTGTATTAGTGTGGAAAAAACACTTTTCGCACTTGTGTTAGTGTTGAAAAACCACTTTTCGCACTTGTGTTAGTTTTGAAAAACCACTTTTCGCACTTGTGTTGGTGCAGGAAACCACTTTTGCACTTGTATTAGTGTGGAAAAAACACTTTTCGCACTTGTGATAGTGTTGAAAAACCACTTTTCGCACTTGTGTTGGTGCAGGAAACCACTTTTGCACTTGTATTCGTGTGGAAAAAACCACTTTTTGCACTTGTGATAGTGTTGAAAAACCACTTTTCGCACTTGTGTTAGTGTTGAAAAACCACTTTTCGCACTTGTGTTGGTGCAAGAAACCACTTTTGCACTTGTACTAGTGTGGAAAAACCACTTTTCGCACTTGTGTTGGTGCAGGAAACCACTTTTGCACTTGTATTAGTGTGGAAAAAACACTTTTTGCACTTGTGATAGTGTTGAAATCCACTTTACGCACTTGTGTTAGTGTTGAAAAACCACTTTTCGCACTTGTGTTGGTGCAGGAAACCACTTTTGCACTTGTATTAGTGTTGAAAAACCACTTTTCACACTTGTGTTAGTGTTGAAAAACCACTTTTCGCACTTGTGTTGGTGCAGGAAACCACTTTTGCACTTGTATTCGTGTGGAAAAAACACTTTTCGCACTTGTGTTAGTGTTGAAAAACCACTTTTCGCACTTGTGTTAGTGTTGAAAAACCACTTTTCGCACTTGTGTTGGTGCAGGAAACCACTTTTGCACTTGTATTAGTGTGGAAAAAACACTTTTTGCACTTGTGATAGTGTTGAAATCCACTTTACGCACTTGTGTTAGTGTTGAAAAACCACTTTTCGCACTTGTGTTGGTGCAGGAAACCACTTTTGCACTTGTATTAGTGGGAAAAAACACTTTTTGCACTTGTGATAGTGTTGAAAAACCACTTTTCGCACTTGTGTTAGTGTTGAAATACCACTTTTCGCACTTGTGTTGGTGCAGGAAACCACTTTTGCACTTGTATTAGTGTGGAAAAACCACTTTTCGCACTTGTGTTAGTGTTGAAAAACCACTTTTCGCAATTGTGTTGGTGCAGGAAACCACTTTTGCACTTGTATTAGTGTGGAAAAAACACTTTTTGCACTTGTGATCGTGTTGAAAAACCACTTTTCGCACTTGTGTTAGTGTTGAAAAACCACTTTTCGCACTTGTGTTGGTGCAGGAAACCACTTTTGCACTTGCATTAGTGTGGAAAAACCACTTTTCGCACTTGTGTTAGTGTTGAAAAACCACTTTTCGCACTTGTGTTAGTGTTGAAAAACCACTTTTCGCACTTGTGTTGGTGCAGGAAACCACTTTTGCACTTGTATTAGTATGGAAAAAACACTTTTTGCACTTGTGATATTGTTGAAAAACCACTTTTCGCACTTGTGTTAGTGTTGAAAAACCACTTTTCGCACTTGTGTTAGTGTTGAAAAACCACTTTTCGCACTTGTGTTGGTGCACGAAACCACTTTTGCACTTGTATTAGTGTGGAAAAACCACTTTTCGCACTTGTGTTAGTGTTGAAAAACCACTTTCCGCACTTGTGTTAGTGTTGAAAAACCACATTTCGCACTTGTGTTGGTGCAGGAAACCACTTTTGCACTTGTATTAGTGTGGAAAAACCACTTTTCGCACTTGTGTTAGTGTTGAAAAACCACTTTTCGCACTTGTGTTAGTTTTGAAAAACCACTTTTCGCACTTGTGTTGGTGCAGGAAACCACTTTTGCACTTGTATTAGTGTGGAAAAAACACTTTTCGCACTTGTGATAGTGTTGAAAAACCACTTTTCGCACTTGTGTTGGTGCAGGAAACCACTTTTGCACTTGTATTAGTGTGGAAAAACCACTTTTCGCACTTGTGTTAGTGTTGAAAAACCACTTTTCGCACTTGTGTTTGTGTTGAAAAACCACTTTTCGCACTTGTGTTAGTGTTGAAAAACCACTTTTCACACTTGTGTTGCAAAACCACTTTTTGCACTTGTGTTGTTGTTGCAAAACCCACTTCCCGCACTTGTACTGGCTTTGAAAACCACTTTTCGCACGTGAGCTTGTGTTACAAACCAGTTTCCACACTTGTGCTCGTCTTGAATAACACTTTCCACACTTGTGTTAGTGTTCCAAAACCACTTTTTGCACGCGTGTTAGTGATGCAAAAACCACTTTCCACACTTGTGCTGGCTTTGAAAACCACTTTTCAGACGTGAGCTTGTGTTAAAAACCACTTTCCAACTTGTGCTCATCTTGAATAACACTTTAAACACTTGTGTTAGTGTTGCAAAAGCACTTTTTCCACTCGTGTTAGTGTTGCAAAACCCACTGTCCGCACTTGTGCTGGATTTGAAAACCACTTTTCACACGTGAGCTTGTGTTAAAACCACTTTCCACACTTGTGCTCGTCTTGAATAACACTTTTCACACTTGTCTTAGTGTTGCAAAACCACTTTTTGCACTCATGTTACTGTTGCAAAACCACTTTCCGCACTTGTGCTGGTGTTGCAAAACCACTTTTCACTCTTGTGTTATTGTTGCAAAACTTACATTCCGCACTTGTGCTAGTGTTGAAAACAACTTTTCGCACTTGTGCCAGTGTTTAAAACCACTTTCGCACTTGTGTTAGTGTTTCAAAAACACTTTCCACACTTGAGCTGGTGTTGCAAACCACTTTTCGCACTCGTGCTAGTGTTAAAAACCACTTTCCACACTTGTGTTAGTGTTGAATAACACTTTTCACACTTGTGTTAGTGTTGAAAAACACTTTTCACACTTGTGCTCGTGTTGAATTACACTTTTCACACTTGTGTTAGTGTTGCAAAACCACTTTTTGCACTTGTGTTATTGTTGCAAAACCCTCTTTCCGCACTTGTGCTGGCTTTCAAAACCACTTTTCGCACGTGAGCTTGTGTTAAAAACCACTTTCCACACTTGTGCTTGTCTTGAATAACACTTTTCACACTTGTGTTAGTGTTGAAAAACAGTTTTCACACTTGTGTTAGTGTTGAAAAACCACTTTTCGCACTTGTGTTGGTGCAGGAAACCACTTTTGCACTTGAATTAGTGTGGAAAATACACTTTTTGCACTTGTGATAGTGTTGAAAAACCACTTTTCGCACTTGTGTTAGTGTTGAAAAACCACTTTTCGCACTTGTGTTGGTGCAGGAAACCACTTTTGCACTTGTACTAGTGTGGAAAAACCACTTTTCGCACTTGTGTTCGTGTTGAAAAACCACTTTTCACACTTATGTTAGTGTTGAAAAACCACTTTTCGCACTTGTGTTGGTGCAGGAAACCACTTTTGCACTTGTATTAGTCTGGAAAAAACACTTTTCGCACTTGTGTTAGTGTTGAAAAAACACTTTTCGCACTTGTGTTAGTGTTGAAAAACCACTTTTCGCACTTGTGTTGGTGCAGGAAACCACTTTTGCACTTGTATTAGTGTGGAAAAAACACTTTTTGCACTTGTGATAGTGTTGAAATCCACTTTACGCACTTGTGTTAGTGTTGAAAAACCACTTTTCGCACTTGTGTTGGTGCAGGAAACCACTTTTGCACTTGTATTAGCGTTGAAAAACCACTTTTCACACTTGTGTTAGTGTTGAAAAACCACTTTTCGCACTTGTGTTGGTGCAGGAAACCACTTTTGCACTTGTATTCGTGTGGAAAAAACACTTTTCGCACTTGCATTAGTGTGGAAAAACCACTTTTCGCACTTGTGTTAGTGTTGAAAAACCACTTTTCGCACTTGTGTTAGTGTTGAAAAACCACTTTTCGCACTTGTGTTGGTGCAGGAAACCACTTTTGCACTTGTATTAGTATGGAAAAAACACTTTTTGCACTTGTGATATTGTTGAAAAACCACTTTTCGCACTTGTGTTAGTGTTGAAAAACCACTTTTCGCACTTGTGTTAGTGTTGAAAAACCACTTTTCGCACTTGTGTTGGTGCACGAAACCACTTTTGCACTTGTATTAGTGTGGAAAAACCACTTTTCGCACTTGTGTTAGTGTTGAAAAACCACTTTCCGCACTTGTGTTAGTGTTGAAAAACCACATTTCGCACTTGTGTTGGTGCAGGAAACCACTTTTGCACTTGTATTAGTGTGGAAAAACCACTTTTCGCACTTGTGTTAGTGTTGAAAAACCACTTTTCGCACTTGTGTTAGTTTTGAAAAACCACTTTTCGCACTTGTGTTGGTGCAGGAAACCACTTTTGCACTTGTATTAGTGTGGAAAAAACACTTTTCGCACTTGTGATAGTGTTGAAAAACCACTTTTCGCACTTGTGTTGGTGCAGGAAACCACTTTTGCACTTGTATTAGTGTGGAAAAACCACTTTTCGCACTTGTGTTAGTGTTGAAAAACCACTTTTCGCACTTGTGTTTGTGTTGAAAAACCACTTTTCGCACTTGTGTTAGTGTTGAAAAACCACTTTTCACACTTGTGTTGCAAAACCACTTTTTGCACTTGTGTTGTTGTTGCAAAACCCACTTCCCGCACTTGTACTGGCTTTGAAAACCACTTTTCGCACGTGAGCTTGTGTTACAAACCAGTTTCCACACTTGTGCTCGTCTTGAATAACACTTTCCACACTTGTGTTAGTGTTCCAAAACCACTTTTTGCACGCGTGTTAGTGTTGCAAAAACCACTTTCCACACTTGTGCTGGCTTTGAAAACCACTTTTCAGACGTGAGCTTGTGTTAAAAACCACTTTCCAACTTGTGCTCATCTTGAATAACACTTTAAACACTTGTGTTAGTGTTGCAAAAGCACTTTTTCCACTCGTGTTAGTGTTGCAAAACCCACTGTCCGCACTTGTGCTGGATTTGAAAACCACTTTTCACACGTGAGCTTGTGTTAAAACCACTTTCCACACTTGTGCTCGTCTTGAATAACACTTTTCACACTTGTCTTAGTGTTGCAAAACCACTTTTTGCACTCATGTTACTGTTGCAAAACCACTTTCCGCACTTGTGCTGGTGTTGCAAAACCACTTTTCACTCTTGTGTTATTGTTGCAAAACTTACATTCCGCACTTGTGCTAGTGTTGAAAACAACTTTTCGCACTTGTGCCAGTGTTTAAAACCACTTTCGCACTTGTGTTAGTGTTTCAAAAACACTTTCCACACTTGAGCTGGTGTTGCAAACCACTTTTCGCACTCGTGCTAGTGTTAAAAACCACTTTCCACACTTGTGTTAGTGTTGAATAACACTTTTCACACTTGTGTTAGTGTTGAAAAACACTTTTCACACTTGTGCTCGTGTTGAATTACACTTTTCACACTTGTGTTAGTGTTGCAAAACCACTTTTTGCACTTGTGTTATTGTTGCAAAACCCTCTTTCCGCACTTGTGCTGGCTTTCAAAACCACTTTTCGCACGTGAGCTTGTGTTAAAAACCACTTTCCACACTTGTGCTTGTCTTGAATAACACTTTTCACACTTGTGTTAGTGTTGAAAAACAGTTTTCACACTTGTGTTAGTGTTGAAAAACCACTTTTCGCACTTGTGTTGGTGCAGGAAACCACTTTTGCACTTGAATTAGTGTGGAAAATACACTTTTTGCACTTGTGATAGTGTTGAAAAACCACTTTTCGCACTTGTGTTAGTGTTGAAAAACCACTTTTCGCACTTGTGTTGGTGCAGGAAACCACTTTTGCACTTGTACTAGTGTGGAAAAACCACTTTTCGCACTTGTGTTCGTGTTGAAAAACCACTTTTCACACTTATGTTAGTGTTGAAAAACCACTTTTCGCACTTGTGTTGGTGCAGGAAACCACTTTTGCACTTGTATTAGTCTGGAAAAAACACTTTTCGCACTTGTGTTAGTGTTGAAAAAACACTTTTCGCACTTGTGTTAGTGTTGAAAAACCACTTTTCGCACTTGTGTTGGTGCAGGAAACCACTTTTGCACTTGTATTAGTGTGGAAAAAACACTTTTTGCACTTGTGATAGTGTTGAAATCCACTTTACGCACTTGTGTTAGTGTTGAAAAACCACTTTTCGCACTTGTGTTGGTGCAGGAAACCACTTTTGCACTTGTATTAGCGTTGAAAAACCACTTTTCACACTTGTGTTAGTGTTGAAAAACCACTTTTCGCACTTGTGTTGGTGCAGGAAACCACTTTTGCACTTGTATTCGTGTGGAAAAAACACTTTTCGCACTTGTGTTAGTGTTGAAAAACCACTTTTCGCACTTGTGTTAGTGTTGAAAAACCACTTTTCGCACTTGTGTTGGTGCAGGAAACCACTTTCGCACTTGTATTAGTGTGGAAAAAACACTTTTGCACTTGTGATCGTGTTGAAATCCACTTTACGCACTTGTGTTAGTGTTGAAAAACCACTTTTCGCACTTGTGTTGGTGCAGGAAACCACTTTTGCACTTGTATTAGTGTGGAAAAAACACTTTTTGCACTTGTGATAGTGTTGAAAAACCACTTTTCGCACTTGTGTTAATGTTGAAAAACCACTTTTCGCACTTGTATTGGTGCAGGAAACCACTTTTGCACTTGTATTAGTGTGGAAAAATCACTTTTCGCACTTGTGTTAGTGTTGAGAAACCACTTTTCGCACTTGTGTTAGTGTTGAAAAACCACTTTTCGCACTTGTGTTGGTGCAGGAAATCACTTTTGCACTTGTATTAGTGTGGAAAAAACACTTTTTGCACTTGTGATAGTGTTGAAAAACCACTTTTCGCACTTGTGTTAGTGTTGAAAAACCACTTTTCGCACTTGTGTTGGTGCAGGAAACCACTTTTGCACTTGTATTAGTGTGGAAAAACCACTTTTCGCACGTGTTTTAGTGTTGAAAAACCACTTTTCGCACTTGTGTTAGTGTTGAAAAACCACTTTTCGCACTTGTGTTGGTGCAGGAAACCACTTTTGCACTTGTATTAGTGTGGAAAAACCACTTTTCGCACTTGTGTTAGTGTTGAAAAACCACTTTTCGCACTTGTGTTAGTGTTGAAAAAACACTTTTCGGACTTGTGTTAGTGTTGAAAAACCACTTTTCGCACTTGTGTTGGTGCAGTAAACCACTTTTGCACTTGTATTAGTGTGGAAAAAACACCTTTTGCACTTGTGATAGTGTTGAAAAACCACTTTTCGCACTTGTGTTAGTGTTGAAATACCACTTTTCGCACTTCTGTTGGTGCAGGAAACCACTTTTGCACTTGTATTAGTGTGGAAAAACCACTTTTCGCACTTGTGTTAGTGTTGAAAAACCACTTTTCGCAATTGTGTTGGTGCAGGAAACCACTTTTGCACTTGTATTAGTGTGGAAAAAACACTTTTTGCACTTGTGATAGTGTTGAAAAACCACTTTTCGCACTTGTGTTAGTGTTGAAAAACCACTTTTCGCACTTGTGTTGGTGCAGGAAACCACATTTGCACTTGTGTTGGTGTTGAAAACCACTTTTCGCACTTGTGTTAGTGTTGAAAAACTACTTTCCGCACTTGTGTTAGTGTTGAAAACCACTTTTCGCACTTGGGTTGGTGCAGGAAACCACTTTTGCACTTGTATTAGTGTGGAAAAAACACTTTTTGCACTTGTGATAGTGTTGAAAAACCACTTTTTGCACTTGTGTTAGTGTTGAAAAACCACATTTCGCACTTGTGTTGGTGCAGGAAACCACTTTTGCACTTGTATTAGTGTGGAAAAACCACTTTTCGCACTTGTGTTAGTGTTGAAAAACCACTTTTCGCACTTGTGTTAGTGTTGAAAAACCACTTTTCGCACTTGTGTTGGTGCAGGAAACCACTTTTGCACTTGTATTAGTATGGAAAAAACACTTTTTGCACTTGTGATATTGTTGAAAAACCACTTTTCGCACTTGTGTTAGTGTTGAAAAACCACTTTTCGCACTTGTGTTGGTGCAGGAAACCACTTTTGCACTTGTATTAGTGTGGAAAAACCACTTTTCGCACTTGTGTTAGTGTTGAAAAACCACTTTCCGCACTTGTGTTAGTGTTGAAAAACCACATTTCGCACTTGTGTTGGTGCAGGAAACCACTTTTGCACTTGTATTAGTGTGGAAAAAACACTTTTCGCACTTGTGTTAGTGTTGAAAAACCACTTTTCACACTTGTGTTAGTTTTGAAAAACCACTTTTCGCACTTGTGTTAGTTTTGAAAAACCACTTTTCGCACTTGTGTTGGTGCAGGAAACCACTTTTGCACTTGTATTAGTGTGGAAAAAACACTTTTTGCACTTGTGATAGTGTTGAAATCCACTTTACGCACTTGTATTAGTGTGGAAAAAACACTTTTCGCACTTGTGATAGTGTTGAAAAACCACTTTTCGCACTTGTGTTGGTGCAGGAAACCACTTTTGCACTTGTATTAGTGTGGAAAAACCACTTTTCACACTTGTGTTAGTGTTGAAAAACCACTTTTCGCACTTGTGTTGGTGCAGGAAACCACTTTTGCACTTGTATTCGTGTGGAAAAAACACTTTTCGCACTTGTGTTAGTGTTGAAAAACCACTTTTCGCACTTGTGTTAGTGTTGAAAAACCACTTTTCGCACTTGTGTTGGTGCAGGAAACCACTTTTGCACTTGTATTAGTGTGGAAAAAACACTTTTTGCACTTGTGATAGTGTTGAAATCCACTTTACGCACTTGTGTTAGTGTTGAAAAACCACTTTTCGCACTTGTGTTGGTGCAGGAAACCACTTTTGCACTTGTATTAGTGTGGAAAAAACACTTTTTGCACTTGTGATAGTGTTGAAAAACCACTTTTCGCACTTGTGTTAGTGTTGAAATACCACTTTTCGCACTTGTGTTGGTGCAGGAAACCACTTTTGCACTTGTATTAGTGTGGAAAAACCACTTTTCGCACTTGTGTTAGTGTTGAAAAACCACTTTTCGCAATTGTGTTGGTGCAGGAAACCACTTTTGCACTTGTATTAGTGTGGAAAAAACACTTTTTGCACTTGTGATCGTGTTGAAAAACCACTTTTCGCACTTGTGTTAGTGTTGAAAAACCACTTTTCGCACTTGTGTTGGTGCAGGAAACCACTTTTGCACTTGCATTAGTGTGGAAAAACCACTTTTCGCACTTGTGTTGGTGTTGAAAAACCACTTTTCGCACTTGTGTTAGTGTTGAAAAACCACTTTTCGCACTTGTGTTGGTGCAGGAAACCACTTTTGCACTTGTATTAGTATGGAAAAAACACTTTTTGCACTTGTGATATTGTTGAAAAACCACTTTTCGCACTTGTGTTAGTGTTGAAAAACCACTTTTCGCACTTGTGTTAGTGTTGAAAAACCACTTTTCGCACTTGTGTTGGTGCAGGAAACCACTTTTGCACTTGTATTAGTGTGGAAAAACCACTTTTCGCACTTGTGCTCGTGTTGAAAACCACTTTCCGCACTTGTGCTGGCTTTGAAAACCACTTTTCGCACGTGAGCTTGTGTTAAAAACCACTTTCCACACTTGTGCTCGTCTTGAATAACACATTTCACACTTGTCTTAGTGTTGCAAAACCACTTTTTGCACTCATGTTACTGTTGCAAAACCACTTTCCGCACTTGTGCTGGTGTTGCAAAACCACTTTTCGCACTTGTGTTATTGTTGCAAAACTTACATTCCGCACTTGTGCTAGTGTTGAAAACAACTTTTCGCACTTGTGCTAGTGTTTAAAACCACTTTCGCACTTGTGTTAGTGTTTCAAAAACACTTTCCACACTTGAGCTGGTGTTGCAAACCACTTTTCGCACTCGTGCTAGTGTTAAAAACCACTTTCCACACTTGTGTTAGTGTTGAATAACACTTTTCACACTTGTGTTAGTGTTGAAAAACACTTTTCACACTTGTGCTCGTGTTGAATTACACTTTTCACACTTGTGTTAGTGTTGCAAAACCACTTTTTGCACTTGTGTTATTGTTGCAAAACCCTCTTTCCGCACTTGTGCTGGCTTTCAAAACCACTTTTCGCACGTGAGCTTGTGTTAAAAACCACTTTCCACACTTGTGCTTGTCTTGAATAACACTTTTCACACTGGTGTTAGTGTTGAAAAACACTTTTCACACTTGTGTTAGTGTTGAAAAACCACTTTTCGCACTTGTGTTGGTGCAGGAAACCACTTTTGCACTTGTATTAGTGTGGAAAAACCACTTTTCGCACTTGTGTTAGTGTTGAAAAACCACTTTTCGCACTTGTGTTGGTGCAGGAAACCACTTTTGCACTTGCATTAGTGTGGAAAAACCACTTTTCGCACTTGTGTTAGTGTTGAAAAACCACTTTTCGCACTTGTGTTAGTGTTGAAAAACCACTTTTCGCACTTGTGTTGGTGCAGGAAACCACTTTTGCACTTGTATTAGTATGGAAAAAACACTTTTTGCACTTGTGATATTGTTGAAAAACCACTTTTCGCACTTGTGTTAGTGTTGAAAAACCACTTTTCGCACTTGTGTTAGTGTTGAAAAACCACTTTTCGCACTTGTGTTGGTGCAGGAAACCACTTTTGCACTTGTATTAGTGTGGAAAAACCACTTTTCGCACTTGTGCTCGTGTTGAAAACCACTTTCCGCACTTGTGCTGGCTTTGAAAACCACTGTTCGCACGTGAGCTTGTGTTAAAAACCACTTTCCACACTTGTGCTCGTCTTGAATAACACATTTCACACTTGTCTTAGTGTTGCAAAACCACTTTTTGCACTCATGTTACTGTTGCAAAACCACTTTCCGCACTTGTGCTGGTGTTGCAAAACCACTTTTCGCACTTGTGTTATTGTTGCAAAACTTACATTCCGCACTTGTGCTAGTGTTGAAAACAACTTTTCGCACTTGTGCTAGTGTTTAAAACCACTTTCGCACTTGTGTTAGTGTTTCAAAAACACTTTCCACACTTGAGCTGGTGTTGCAAACCACTTTTCGCACTCGTGCTAGTGTTAAAAACCACTTTCCACACTTGTGTTAGTGTTGAATAACACTTTTCACACTTGTGTTAGTGTTGAAAAACACTTTTCACACTTGTGCTCGTGTTGAATTACACTTTTCACACTTGTGTTAGTGTTGCAAAACCACTTTTTGCACTTGTGTTATTGTTGCAAAACCCTCTTTCCGCACTTGTGCTGGCTTTCAAAACCACTTTTCGCACGTGAGCTTGTGTTAAAAACCACTTTCCACACTTGTGCTTGTCTTGAATAACACTTTTCACACTTGTGTTAGTGTTGAAAAACACTTTTCACACTTGTGTTGGTGCAGGAAACCACTTTTGCACTTGTATTAGTGTGGAAAAAACACTTTTTGCACTTGTGATAGTGTTGAAAAACCACTTTTCGCACTTGTGTTAGTGTTGAAAAACCACTTTTCGCACTTGTGTTGGTGCAGGAAACCACTTTTGCACTTGTACTAGTGTGGAAAAACCACTTTTCGCACTTGTGTTGGTGCAGGAAACCACTTTTGCACTTGTATTAGTGTGGAAAAACACTTTTTGCACTTGTGATAGTGTTGAAATCCACTTTACGCACTTGTGTTAGTGTTGAAAAACCACTTTTCGCACTTGTGTTGGTGCAGGAAACCACTTTTGCACTTGTATTAGTGTTGAAAAACCACTTTTCACACTTGTGTTAGTGTTGAAAAACCACTTTTCGCACTTGTGTTGGTGCAGGAAACCACTTTTGCACATGTATTCGTGTGGAAAAAACACTTTTCGCACTTGTGTTAGTGTTGAAAAACCACTTTTCGCACTTGTGTTAGTGTTGAAAAACCACTTTTCGCACTTGTGTTGGTGCAGGAAACCACTTTTGCACTTGTATTAGTGTGGAAAAAACACTTTTTGCACTTGTGATAGTGTTGAAATCCACTTTACGCACTTGTGTTAGTGTTGAAAAACCACTTTTCGCACTTGTGTTGGTGCAGGAAACCACTTTTGCACTTGTATTAGTGTGGAAAAAACACTTTTTGCACTTGTGATAGTGTTGAAAAACCACTTTTCACACTTGTGTTAGTGTTGAAATACCACTTTTCGCACTTGTGTTGGTGCAGGAAACCACTTTTGCACTTGTATTAGTGTGGGAAAACCACTTTTCGCACTTGTGTTAGTGTTGAAAAACCACTTTTCGCAATTGTGTTGGTGCAGGAAACCACTTTTGCACTTGTATTAGTGTGGAAAAAACACTTTTTGCACTTGTGATCATGTTGAAAAACCACTTTTCGCACTTGTGTTAGTGTTGAAAAACCACTTTTCGCACTTGTGTTGGTGCAGGAAACCACTTTTGCACTTGCATTAGTGTGGAAAAACCACTTTTCGCACTTGTGTTAGTGTTGAAAAACCACTTTTCGCACTTGTGTTAGTGTTGAAAAACCACTTTTCGCACTTGTGTTGGTGCAGGAAACCACTTTTGCACTTGTATTAGTATGGAAAAAACACTTTTTGCACTTGTGATATTGTTGAAAAACCACTTTTCGCACTTGTGTTAGTGTTGAAAAACAACTTTTCGCACTTGTGTTAGTGTTGAAAAACCACTTTCCGCACTTGTGTTAGTGTTGAAAAACCACATTTCGCACTTGTGTTGGTGCAGGAAACCACTTTTGCACTTGTATTAGTGTGGAAAAAACACTTTTCGCACTTGTGTTAGTGTTGAAAAACCACTTTTCGCACTTGTGTTAGTTTTGAAAAACCACTTTTCGCACTTGTGTTGGTGCAGGAAACCACTTTTGCACTTGTATTAGTGTGGAAAAAACACTTTTCGCACTTGTGATAGTGTTGAAAAACCACTTTTCGCACTTGTGTTGGTGCAGGAAACCACTTTTGCACTTGTATTCGTGTGGAAAAACCACTTTTTGCACTTGTGATAGTGTTGAAAAACCACTTTTCGCACTTGTGTTAGTGTTGAAAAACCACTTTTCGCACTTGTGTTGGTGCAGGAAACCACTTTTGCACTTGTACTAGTGTGGAAAAACCACTTTTCGCACTTGTGTTGGTGCAGGAAACCACTTTTGCACTTGTATTAGTGTGGAAAAAACACTTTTTGCACTTGTGATAGTGTTGAAATCCACTTTACGCACTTGTGTTAGTGTTGAAAAACCACTTTTCGCACTTGTGTTGGTGCAGGAAACCACTTTTGCACTTGTATTAGTGTTGAAAAACCACTTTTCACACTTGTGTTAGTGTTGAAAAACCACTTTTCGCACTTGTGTTGGTGCAGGAAACCACTTTTGCACTTGTATTTGTGTGGAAAAAACACTTTTCGCACTTGTGTTAGTGTTGAAAAACCACTTTTCGCACTTGTGTTAGTGTTGAAAAACCACTTTTCGCACTTGTGTTGGTGCAGGAAACCACTTTTGCACTTGTATTAGTGTGGAAAAACACTTTTTGCACTTGTGATAGTGTTGAAATCCACTTTACACACTTGTGTTAGTGTTGAAAAACCACTTTTCGCACTTGTGTTGGTGCAGGAAACCACTTTTGCACTTGTATTAGTGTGGAAAAAACACTTTTTGCACTTGTGATAGTGTTGAAAAACCACTTTTCGCACTTGTGTTCGTGTTGAAATACCACTTTTCGCACTTGTGTTGGTGCAGGAAACCACTTTTGCACTTGTATTAGTGTGGAAAAACCACTTTTCGCACTTGTGTTAGTGTTGAAAAACCACTTTTCGCAATTGTGTTGGTGCAGGAAACCACTTTTGCACTTGTATTAGTGTGGAAAAAACACTTTTTGCACTTGTGATCGTGTTGAAAAACCACTTTTCGCACTTGTGTTAGTGTTGAAAAACCACTTTTCGCACTTGTGTTGGTGCAGGAAACCACTTTTGCACTTGCATTAGTGTGGAAAAACCACTTTTCGCACTTGTGTTAGTGTTGAAAAACCACTTTTCGCACTTGTGTTGGTGCAGGAAACCACTTTTGCACTTGTATTAGTGTGGAAAAAACACTTTTTGCACTTGTGTTATTGTTGCAAAACCCTCTTTCCGCACTTGTGCTGGCTTTCAAAACCACTTTTCGCACGTGAGCTTGTGTTAAAAACCACTTTCCACACTTGTGCTTGTCTTGAATAACACTTTTCACACTTGTGTTAGTGTTGAAAAACACTTTTCACACTTGTGTTGGTGCAGGAAACCACTTTTGCACTTGTATTAGTGTGGAAAAAACACTTTTTGCACTTGTGATAGTGTTGAAAAACCACTTTTCGCACTTGTGTTAGTGTTGAAAAACCACTTTTCGCACTTGTGTTGGTGCAGGAAACCACTTTTGCACTTGTACTCATGTGGAAAAACCACTTTTCGCACTTGTGTTGGTGCAGGAAACCACTTTTGCACTTGTATTAGTGTGGAAAAACACTTTTTGCACTTGTGATAGTGTTGAAATCCACTTTACGCACTTGTGTTAGTGTTGAAAAACCACTTTTCGCACTTGTGTTGGTGCAGGAAACCACTTTTGCACTTGTATTAGTGTTGAAAAACCACTTTTCACACTTGTGTTAGTGTTGAAAAACCACTTTTCGCACTTGTGTTGGTGCAGGAAACCACTTTTGCACATGTATTCGTGTGGAAAAAACACTTTTCGCACTTGTGTTAGTGTTGAAAAACCACTTTTCGCACTTGTGTTAGTGTTGAAAAACCACTTTTCGCACTTGTGTTGGTGCAGGAAACCACTTTTGCACTTGTATTAGTGTGGAAAAAACACTTTTTGCACTTGTGATAGTGTTGAAATCCACTTTACGCACTTGTGTTAGTGTTGAAAAACCACTTTTCGCACTTGTGTTGGTGCAGGAAACCACTTTTGCACTTGTATTAGTGTGGAAAAAACACTTTTTGCACTTGTGATAGTGTTGAAAAACCACTTTTCACACTTGTGTTAGTGTTGAAATACCACTTTTCGCACTTGTGTTGGTGCAGGAAACCACTTTTGCACTTGTATTAGTGTGGAAAAACCACTTTTCGCACTTGTGTTAGTGTTGAAAAACCACTTTTCGCAATTGTGTTGGTGCAGGAAACCACTTTTGCACTTGTATTAGTGTGGAAAAAACACTTTTTGCACTTGTGATCATGTTGAAAAACCACTTTTCGCACTTGTGTTAGTGTTGAAAAACCACTTTTCGCACTTGTGTTGGTGCAGGAAACCACTTTTGCACTTGCATTAGTGTGGAAAAACCACTTTTCGCACTTGTGTTAGTGTTGAAAAACCACTTTTCGCACTTGTGTTAGTGTTGAAAAACCACTTTTCGCACTTGTGTTGGTGCAGGAAACCACTTTTGCACTTAATAATAATAATAATAATTCATTTATTTTGTATAGCGCTTTTCCAGAAGCCCAAAGGCGCTTTGACAGAGTGGCAAACATAATGCATAACAATACATGAAAACAACAATTGCAAAAAGACAAGAATCAATAGGGAAATATTTAAAGCAAAAGGAGGGAGAAGGAGAAGAGATAGTCAGGGGTTAAATGCTGTGGGTTGAATGTTGAATGCAGCGTTGAACAGGTGGGTCTTTAGTGATGTTTTGAATGTGGTGAGTGAGGAGGAGTCTCTGATGGTGTGAGGTAGTGAGTTCCAGAGGGTGAGAGCAGCGATGGAGAAGGCCCTGTCCCCCCAGGATCTGAATTTGGTCCGGATGGAGGGGGTCAGGAGGTTGGTACCAGCAGAGCGGAGGTTGCGGGTGGGAGTGTGTCTGGAGAGGAGGTCAGCCAGGTAGGATGGGGCCAGGTTATGGAGGGCTTTGTATGTCAAGAGGAGGATTTTGTACTGGATTCTCTGGGGGATGGGGAGCCAGTGAAGCTTGTAAAGGACGGGGGTGATGTGGTCACGGGTCCGGGAATGAGTGAGTAGACGGGCAGCGGAGTTCTGAATGTATTGGAGTTTATTGGTGATTTTTGAGGGTGAACCATAGAGGAGGCTATTGCAGTAGTCCAGACGGGAGGTGATGAAGGCGTGGATGAGGGTTTCTGCAGCCGTGGAGGAGAGGGATGAGCGGAGACGGGCAATGTTTTTCAGGTGAAAGAAGGCTGACTTTGTGATCTGTTTAGTGTATTTGTCGAAGGAAAGGGTTTGGTCAAAGATGACGCCAAGATTCCGGATGTGAGGGGAGGTGGATACTGGGATACCGTCGATGTTGAGGGCAAAGTTATGGGTGGATTTTGTGAGCGTTTTTGGGCCAATGATGATTATTTCAGATTTATCACAGTTAAGCTTGAGGAAGTTGATTTGAAGCCAGGATTTTATTTCAGTGATGCAGTTTGTCAGGATAGAGTGGGTGTCGGTGGAGACGGACTTGGTGGAGATGAAAAGCTGGATGTCATCGGCGAAGCAGTGGAATTGGAGACCATGACGGCGGATTAAGTGACCGAGCGGGGACAGGTAAAGGATGAAGAGGAGGGGGCCAAGAACTGAACCTTGGGGGACACCTTGGGGGAGGGGAGCAGTGGGGGATTTGCAGTTATTGATGGAGATGAACTGGCATCTGTCAGAGAGGTATGATTTAATCCAAGAGAGGGCAGTGCCGGTAACGTTAAAGGTGGATTCAAGTCGGGTGAGGAGGATAGTGTGATCGATGGTGTCAAAGGCAGCGCTGAGGTCGAGGAGGACGAGAATGTTGAGGTTGCCAGCGTCAGAGGAGAGGAGAAGGTCGTTGGTGATTTTGAGGAGAGCAGTTTCAGTACTGTGGTTGGAGCGGAATCCGGATTGGAATGTTTCATACAGGTTATTGGCAGAGAGATGATGTTTGAGTTGAGTGGCTACAGCGCGTTCCAAAACTTTTGACAGAAAGGGTAGGTTGGAGATGGGTCTGAAGTTGTTTAGGGTGTCAGGGTTTAGACCAGGTTTTTTTAGAATGGGGGTAACAGCAGCAATTTTGAGGGAAGGTGGGACGATGCCTGTAGACAGGGAGGAGTTTATTGTTGCAATGATAAGTGGAGAGAGAGCAGGGAGGGAGGCTTTGACAAAGCTGGAGGGGATGGGATCAAGAGTGCAGGTGGCAGTTTTCATTCCTATGAGGAGTTCAGAGAGGTCAGTAGGAGAGATTGGGGAGAACCGAGACAGGGGATGGCAGGACAAGGGGGGGCAGGTGGTTGGAGGGGGAGCGGGTGCGGCGGTGGTCAAGCTGTTGTAGATGTTGTCAATTTTGCGTTGGAAGAAAGAGAGGAAGGAGATGCAGTTGTCTACTGTGAATGACTGGGTGGTGGTGTTCAGGGGGCGGAGGAGTTTGTTTATTGTCGAGAAGAGTGCTTTTGGGTTTCCGGAGCCAGAGTGGATAATTTGAGAGTAGTAGGCAGAGCGGGCGCGGGAGAGGGCATCTTTGTAGTGTTGTATGTGGTCCTTGTAGGCTTGGGAGTGAACTGTGAGACCCGTTTTATTGCGGAGTCTTTCAAGTTGGCGAGCACGAGTTTTCATCAGGTGGAGTTCAGGGGTAAACCAGGGAGCAGAATGGGTGAAAGAAACTGTTTTGGTTTTTACAGGCGCAAGCTGGTCAAGGCAGGAGGAGAGAGTGTGGTTGTAGTAGTCAGTGAGGTCGGAAGGGGTGTGGAGGTCAATGAAGGGAGAAGTGGACATTTTTTCAGAGAGGGTGGATGAGAATGAGGTAGGTGAAAGAGCGTTTAGCTTACGGAAGTTGATTGTGCGATAATGCCTTGGTGTTGGGGCGGGGATGTTGATGGTCAGAGTGATGGCTAAGTGGTCAGAGAGGGTGAGGTCGGAGCCATAGAGATGGTGCAAATTTAATCCAGTGGAGCAGACAAGGTCCAAAATGTGACCACGGATATGGGTAGGAAAGTCGACATGTTGAGTGAGGTTAAAGCAGGTGAGTAAATCAGTGAAGTCAGTGGTTATTGTGGAGTCAGTGGAGTCCATGTGGATATTGAAATCACCAAGGAGGAGGATTGAGGGGGAGAGGGAACATAGCTGGGTCAGAAAGTAGGAGAAGTCAGACAGGAATGATGGGTGTGGTTTGGGAGGGCGGTAGACGACAGCCATGACTGACTGCGTGTGACCAGAGAGTTTTAAAGCCAGGTGTTCAAATGATGGAGCAGATGAGATGGAGATGAGGTTGGTCTTGATGTCTTGACGGTGGATAACGGCAATTCCACCACCTCGGCCCTCCAAGCGTGGTTTATTGACGTAGGAATATCCATTGGGTGTGGTGAGGTTGAGTGTGTAGTAGTCCAGAGGTTGTTGCCAGGTTTCGGTGAGACAGAGAAAGTCCAGTTTGTTATCCAGGATGTATTCGTTCAGGATGAGGCATTTATTGTTGAGGGACCGGGTGTTGAACAGGGTGAGCTTGAAGTTGTTTTGAACAGCAGGGATGAATTCAGGTGATTTAGCCAGGGTTCGTAGGCAGGAGGTGCGATCGTGTGGGTTGCTGTGACCAGGTGCGCTGGGACGAAGAGTGAGAGTGCGCTGAGCCGACCAGAGGACGGGGATGGAGTGACCTGATTGCAAATAAACAAACTTGCGACCGGAGCCACGGTGAATGTACCTGGGTCGTCGGAGGAGTCCATTTGATTTGATGGCAGAGATGCATGATGGGGTGGAGCGGGTATTGAGCAGAAGGAGCCTTGCGGCGGAGTACTTCAGAGCCATGCCAGGCAGGAGCGAAGGGACGAGTACGAGGCCAAGGTCGAGGAGGCAAAGCGGCACACGCAGCGGCAAACGCAGCGGCAAACGCAGCGGCAAACGACTGCAGCCGCTAATCAAGACCACAGCGGCAAACAAGGCCACAAGGCCACCAAGACCACACGGCCACCGGCAAACAAGGCCACGGCCACAAACAACGGGAGCAGGCCTTTCGATTCCGTATTCCGTACCATCAAAAGCAGATTCCGTTATCCAGCCGGAGAACACGCGGCACGTGCGGGTGTGAAAAGGCAGGACAGATGTGAGATGTCAGGTCAGAAAAGTAGAAGCAGACCCTGTACATCCATCCAGTCGGAGAAGCGGCGAATATGCAACGCCAGCGTACTCTCGCAACCGAACCCGGAAGACGATTTCAACCCGCACTTGTATTAGTATGGAAAAAACACTTTTTGCACTTGTGATATTGTTGAAAAACCACTTTTCGCACTTGTGTTAGTGTTGAAAAACAAATTTTCGCACTTGTGTTAGTGTTGAAAAACCACTTTTCGCACTTGTGTTGGTGCAGGAAACCACTTTTGCACTTGTATTAGTGTGGAAAAACCACTTTTCGCACTTGTGTTAGTGTTGAAAAACCACTTTCCGCACTTGTGTTAGTGTTGAAAAACCACATTTCGCACTTGTGTTGGTGCAGGAAACCACTTTTGCACTTGTATTAGTGTGGAAAAAACACTTTTCGCACTTGTGTTAGTGTTGAAAAACCACTTTTCGCACTTGTGTTAGTTTTGAAAAACCACTTTTCGCACTTGTGTTGGTGCAGGAAACCACTTTTGCACTTGTATTAGTGTGGAAAAAACACTTTTCGCACTTGTGATAGTGTTGAAAAACCACTTTTCGCACTTGTGTTGGTGCAGGAAACCACTTTTGCACTTGTATTCGTGTGGAAAAACCACTTTTTGCACTTGTGATAGTGTTGAAAAACCACTTTTCGCACTTGTGTTAGTGTTGAAAAACCACTTTTCGCACTTGTGTTGGTGCAGGAAACCACTTTTGCACTTGTACTAGTGTGGAAAAACCACTTTTCGCACTTGTGTTGGTGCAGGAAACCACTTTTGCACTTGTATTAGTGTGGAAAAAACACTTTTTGCACTTGTGATAGTGTTGAAATCCACTTTACGCACTTGTGTTAGTGTTGAAAAACCACTTTTCGCACTTGTGTTGGTGCAGGAAACCACTTTTGCACTTGTATTAGTGTTGAAAAACCACTTTTCACACTTGTGTTAGTGTTGAAAAACCACTTTTCGCACTTGTGTTGGTGCAGGAAACCACTTTTGCACTTGTATTCGTGTGGAAAAAACACTTTTCGCACTTGTGTTAGTGTTGAAAAACCACTTTTCGCACTTGTGTTAGTGTTGAAAAACCACTTTTCGCACTTGTGTTGGTGCAGGAAACCACTTTTGCACTTGTATTAGTGTGGAAAAACGCTTTTTGCACTTGTGATAGTGTTGAAATCCACTTTACGCACTTGTGTTAGTGTTGAAAAACCACTTTTCGCACTTGTGTTGGTGCAGGAAACCACTTTTGCACTTGTATTAGTGTGGAAAAAACACTTTTTGCACTTGTGATAGTGTTGAAAAACCACTTTTCGCACTTGTGTTAGTGTTGAAATACCACTTTTCGCACTTGTGTTGGTGCAGGAAACCACTTTTGCACTTGTATTAGTGTGGAAAAACCACTTTTCGCACTTGTGTTAGTGTTGAAAAACCACTTTTCGCAATTGTGTTGGTGCAGGAAACCACTTTTGCACTTGTATTAGTGTGGAAAAAACACTTTTTGCACTTGTGATCGTGTTGAAAAACCACTTTTCGCACTTGTGTTAGTGTTGAAAAACCACTTTTCGCACTTGTGTTGGTGCAGGAAACCACTTTTGCACTTGCATTAGTGTGGAAAAACCACTTTTCGCACTTGTGTTAGTGTTGAAAAACCACTTTTCGCACTTGTGTTAGTGTTGAAAAACCACTTTTCGCACTTGTGTTGGTGCAGGAAACCACTTTTGCACTTGTATTAGTATGGAAAAAACACTTTTTGCACTTGTGATATTGTTGAAAAACCACTTTTCGCACTTGTGTTAGTGTTGAAAAACCACTTTTCGCACTTGTGTTAGTGTTGAAAAACCACTTTTCGCACTTGTGTTGGTGCAGGAAACCACTTTTGCACTTGTATTAGTGTGGAAAAACCACTTTTCGCACTTGTGTTAGTGTTGAAAAACCACTTTCCGCACTTGTGTTAGTGTTGAAAAACCACATTTCGCACTTGTGTTGGTGCAGGAAACCACTTTTGCACTTGTATTAGTGTGGAAAAAACACTTTTCACACTTGTGATAGTGTTGAAAAACCACTTTTCGCACTTGTGTTGGTGCAGGAAACCACTTTTGCACTTTTATTAGTGTGGAAAAAACACTTTTCGCACTTGTGATAGTGTTGAAAAACCACTTTTCGCACTTGTGTTGGTGCAGGAAACCACTTTTGCACTTGTATTCGTGTGGAAAAACCACTTTTTGCACTTGTGATAGTGTTGAAAAACCACTTTTCGCACTTGTGTTAGTGTTGAAAAACCACTTTTCGCACTTGTGTTGGTGCAGGAAACCACTTTTGCACTTGTACTAGTGTGGAAAAACCACTTTTCGCACATTGTTTGGTGCAGGAAACCACTTTTGCACTTGTATTAGTGTGGAAAAAACACTTTTTGCACTTGTGATAGTGTTGAAATCCACTTTACGCACTTGTGTTAGTGTTGAAAAACCACTTTTCGCACTTGTGTTGGTGCAGGAAACCACTTTTGCACTTGTATTAGTGTTGAAAAACCACTTTTCACACTTGTGTTAGTGTTGAAAAACCACTTTTCGCACTTGTGTTGGTGCAGGAAACCACTTTTGCACTTGTATTCGTGTGGAAAAAACACTTTTCGCACTTGTGTTAGTGTTGAAAAACCACTTTTCGCACTTGTGTTAGTGTTGAAAAACCACTTTTCGCACTTGTGTTGGTGCAGGAAACCACTTTTGGACTTGTACTAGTGTGGAAAAACCACTTTTCGCACATTGTTTGGTGCAGGAAACCACTTTTGCACTTGTATTAGTGTGGAAAAAACACTTTTTGCACTTGTGATAGTGTTGAAATCCACTTTACGCACTTGTGTTAGTGTTGAAAAACCACTTTTCGCACTTGTGTTGGTGCAGGAAACCACTTTTGCACTTGTATTAGTGTTGAAAAACCACTTTTCACACTTGTGTTAGTGTTGAAAAACCACTTTTCGCACTTGTGTTGGTGCAGGAAACCACTTTTGCACTTGTATTCGTGTGGAAAAAACACTTTTCGCACTTGTGTTAGTGTTGAAAAACCACTTTTCGCACTTGTGTTAGTGTTGAAAAACCACTTTTCGCACTTGTGTTGGTGCAGGAAACCACTTTTGCACTTGTATTAGTGTGGAAAAAACACTTTTTGCACTTGTGATAGTGTTGAAATCCACTTTACGCACTTGTGTTAGTGTTGAAAAACCGCTTTTCGCACTTGTGTTGGTGCAGGAAACCACTTTTGCACTTGTATTAGTGTGGAAAAAACACTTTTTGCACTTGTGATAGTGTTGAAAAACCACTTTTCGCACTTGTGTTAGTGTTGAAATACCACTTTTCGCACTTGTGTTGGTGCAGGAAACCACTTTTGCACTTGTATTAGTGTGGAAAAACCACTTTTCGCACTTGTGTTAGTGTTGAAAAACCACTTTTCGCAATTGTGTTGGTGCAGGAAACCACTTTTGCACTTGTATTAGTGTGGAAAAAACACTTTTTGCACTTGTGATCGTGTTGAAAAACCACTTTTCGCACTTGTGTTAGTGTTGAAAAACCACTTTTCGCACTTGTGTTGGTGCAGGAAACCACTTTTGCACTTGCATTAGTGTGGAAAAACCACTTTTCGCACTTGTGTTAGTGTTGAAAAACCACTTTTCGCACTTGTGTTAGTGTTGAAAAACCACTT
This sequence comes from Myxine glutinosa, assembly GCF_964187855.1. Lineage (NCBI taxonomy): Eukaryota > Metazoa > Chordata > Myxini > Myxiniformes > Myxinidae > Myxine > Myxine glutinosa. The sequence continues at coordinate 98,819,950 of NC_136264.1, read as the reverse complement.
TTCGCACTTGTGTTGGTGCAGGAAACCACTTTTGCACTTGTATTAGTATGGAAAAAACACTTTTTGCACTTGTGATATTGTTGAAAAACCACTTTTCGCACTTGTGTTAGTGTTGAAAAACCACTTTTCGCACTTGTGTTAGTGTTGAAAAACCACTTTTCGCACTTGTGTTGGTGCAGGAAACCACTTTTGCACTTGTATTAGTGTGGAAAAACCACTTTTCGCACTTGTGTTAGTGTTGAAAAACCACTTTCCGCACTTGTGTTAGTGTTGAAAAACCACATTTCGCACTTGTGTTGGTGCAGGAAACCACTTTTGCACTTGTATTAGTGTGGAAAAAACACTTTTCGCACTTGTGTTAGTGTTGAAAAACCACTTTTCGCACTTGTGTTAGTTTTGAAAAACCACTTTTCGCACTTGTGTTGGTGCAGGAAACCACTTTTGCACTTGTATTAGTGTGGAAAAAACACTTTTCGCACTTGTGATAGTGTTGAAAAACCACTTTTCGCACTTGTGTTGGTGCAGGAAACCACTTTTGCACTTGTATTAGTGTGGAAAAACCACTTTTCGCACTTGTGTTAGTGTTGAAAAACCACTTTTCGCACTTGTGTTTGTGTTGAAAAACCACTTTTCGCACTTGTGTTAGTGTTGAAAAACCACTTTTCACACTTGTGTTGCAAAACCACTTTTTGCACTTGTGTTGTTGTTGCAAAACCCACTTCCCGCACTTGTGCTGGCTTTGAAAACCACTTTTCGCACGTGAGCTTGTGTTACAAACCAGTTTCCACACTTGTGCTTGTCTTGAATAACACTTTCCACACTTGTGTTAGTGTTCCAAAACCACTTTTTGCACGCGTGTTAGTGTTGCAAAAACCACTTTCCACACTTGTGCTGGCTTTGAAAACCACTTTTCAGACGTGAGCTTGTGTTAAAAACCACTTTCCAACTTGTGATCATCTTGAATAACACTTTTAACACTTGTGTTAGTGTTGCAAAAGCACTTTTTCCACTCATGTTAGTGTTGCAAAACCACTTTTTGTACTTGAGCTAGTGTTGCAGAACCACTTTCCACACTTTTGCTGGCATTGAAAACCACTTTCACACTTGTGCTAGTGTTGAAAAACACTTTTCACACTTATGTTAGTGTTGCAAAACCACTTTTTGTACTTGAGCTAGTGTTGCAGAACCACTTTCCACACTTTTGCTGGCATTGAAAACCACTTTCCACGCATAAGCTAGTGTTGCAGACCACTTTTTGCACTACTCTTAGTGTTGAAAACCAATTTCCGCACTCGGTCCAGTGTTGAAAACCACTTTCCAATCTTGTGCTCGTGTTGAAAACTACTTTCAGCACTCGTGCTAGTGTTGGAAACCACTTTCCACACTTGTGCTAGTGTTGAATAACACTTTTCACACTTGTGTTACTGTTGCAAAACCACTTTCCACACATGTGCTGGCGTTGAAAGCCAATATCCGCGCTTCCACTCGTGTTGCATAACCACTTTTTGCTCTTGTGCTGGTGTTGAAAACCACTTTCTGCACTTGTGCTAGCATTGGAAACCACTTTCCACACTTAAGCTAGTGTTGCAGAACCACATTTTGCACTCCTCTTAGTGTTGAGAAACACTTTTCGCAGTTGCGCTGGTGTTGCAGAACCACTTTTCTTTCGCACGCCTCTTAGTGATGAAAAACACGTTTCGCACTCACGATGGTGTTGCAAAACACTTTTCACACTTGTGTTAGTGTTGCAGAACCATTTTTCGCACTCCTCTTCATGTTTAAAAACACTCTTCGCACTTGTGTTATTGTTGAAAACAACTTTTCGCAATTGTGTTAGTGTTGCAAAACCACTGCTCGCACTTGTGTTCGTGTTGCAAAACTACTTTCCGTACGAATGCTGGCATTGAAAACCACTTTCTGCACTTGAGCTAATTTTACAGAAGAACTTCTTGCTCTTGTGTTAGTGTTGCGTAACCACTTTCTGCGCTTCTCTTATTGGGAAAACCACTTTTCACACTTGTGCTCGTGTTGAAAAACACTTTTCACACTTCTGTTAGTGTTGCAAAACCAATGTTTGCACTTGTATTATTGTTGCAAAACCCACTTTCCGCACTTATGCTGGCTTTGAAAACCACTTTTCGCACTTGAGCTAGTGTTGCAGACCACTTTTTGCTCTTGTGCTGGTGTTGAAAACCACTTTCCGCACTCGGGCTAGCATTGAAAACCACTTTACACACTTAAGCTAGTGTTGCAGAACCACTTTTCGCACTCCTCTTAGTGTTGAAAAACACTTTTCGCACTTGTGTTAGTGTTGCAAAACCACTTTTTACACTTGTGTTATTGTTGCAAAACCACTTTCCGCACTTCTGCTGGCGTTGAAAACCACTTTTCGGACTTGTTTTGGTGTTGAAAACCACTTTTCGCACTTGTGTTAATGTTGCAAAACCAATGCTCACACTTGTGTTCGTGTTGCAAAAGTACTTTCCGCACGTATGCTGGCGTTGAAAACCACTTTCTGCACTTGAGCTAATTTTGCAGAAGAACTTTTTCTTCTTGTGTTGGTGTTGCGTGACCACTTTCCACACTTCTCTTATTAGAAAAACCACTTTCCACAAATGTGCTGGCGTTGAAAGCCAATATCCGCGCTTCCACTCGTGTTGCAAAACCACTTTTTGCTCTTATGCTGGTGTTGAAAACCACTTTTCGCACGTGTGTTAGTGTTGCAAAACCGCTATTCGCACATGAGCTAGTGTTGCAGAATAACTTTTTGCTCTTGTGCTAGTGTTAAAAACCACTTTCCGCACTTGTGCTGGCATGAAAACGACTTTACGCACTTGAGCTGGCATTGCAGAACCACTTTCCGCACTTCTCTTATTGGTAAAAACACTTTTCGCACTTGTGCTGGCATTGAAATCCATTTTCCACACTTGCGCGAGTGTTGCAAAACCACTTCTGCACCCGTGCTCGTGTTGAAAAGCACTTCCCACACTTGTGTTCGTGTTACAAAACCACTTTCCGCACTTCTGCTGGCGTTGAAACCCACTTTTCGGACTTGTGTTGGTGTTGAAAACCACTTTTCGCACTTGTGTTAGTGTTGCAAAACCACTTGTCGCACTTGTGTACGTGTTGCAAAACTACTTTCTGTACGTATGGTGGCGTTGAAAACTACTCTCTGCACTTGAGCTAATTTTACAGACGAACTTTTTGCTCTTGTGTTCGTGTTGTGTGACCACTTTCTGCACTTCTCTTATTGGTACAACCACTTTCCGCACTCGTGCTAGTGTTGAAAACCACTTTGCACTCTTATGCTCGTGTTGAAAAACACTTTTCACACGTGTGTTTGTGTTGCAAAACCACTTTTTACACTTGCGTTATTGTTGCAAAACCACTTTTCGCACTTTTGTGCGTGTTGCAAATGTACTTTCCGCACATATGCTGGCGTTGAAAACCACTTTCTGCACCTGAGCTAATTTTGCAGAAGAACTTTTTCTTCTTGTGTTGGTGTTGCGTGACCACTTTCCACACTTCTTTTATTAGAAAAACCACTTTCCACAATTGCGCATGTGTTGCAAAACCACTTTTCGCACTCGTGCTAGTGTTGAAAACCACTTTCACACATGTGCTAGTGTTGAAAAACACTTTTCACACTTATGTTAGTGTTGCAAAACCACTTTTCGCACTCGTGCTAGTGTTGAAAACCACTTTCCACACTTGTGCTGGTGTTGAAAAACACTTTTCACACTTGTGTTAGTGTTGCAAACACACTTTTTGCACTTGTATTATTGTTGCAAAACCCACTTTCCGCACTTGTGCTTGCTTTGAAAAGAACTTTTCGCACTTGAGCTGAGGTTGAAAACCACTTTTCGCACTTGCGTTAGTGTTGCAGAATCACTTTTTGCACTCTTCTTAATGGTAATAAAACTTTCCGCAATTGTGCTAGCGTTGAGTAGCACCTCCTGCTCTTGTGCTAGTGTTGCAGAACCACTTTTCGCACTTGTGTTAGTGTTGAAATCCACTTTTCACACATGTTTAGTGTTACAAAACCGCTATTCGCACATGAGCTAGTGTTGCAGAATAACTTTTTGCTCTTGTGCTAGTGTTGAAAACGACTTTCCGCACTAGAGCTGGCATTGCAGAACCACTTTCTGCACTTCTCTTATTGGTAAAAACACTTTCCGCACTTGTGCTGGCGTTGAAATCCATTTTCCACACTTGCGCGAGTGTTGCAAAACTATTTCTGCACCCGTGCTCATGTTGAAAACCACTTCCCACACTTGTGCTAGTGTTGAAAAACACTTTTCACACCTGTGCGAGTGTTGAGAAGCACTTTTTGCTCTTGTGCTATTGTTGAAAACCACTTTCCGCACTTGTGTTATTGTTTGTAAAAAACACTTTCCGCACTAGTGCTGGCTTTGAAAACCACTTTCCACACTTGTGCTAGTGTTTCAAAACCACTTTCCACACACGTGTTGGCGTTGAAACATTCCATCCGCGCTTGCGCTAGTGTGGCAAAATCACTTTTTGCCCTCATGTTAGTGTTGAAAAACACTTTTCGCACTTGCGCTAGTGTTGCAGAACCATTTTTCGCACTCCCCTTCATGTTTAAAAACACTCTTCGCACTTGTGTTATTGTTGAAAACCACTTTTCGCAATTGTGTTAGTGTTGCAACACCACTGCTCGCAATTGTGTTCGTGTTGCAAAACTACTTTCCGTACGTATGCTGGCGTTGAAAACCACTTTCTGCACTTGAGCTAATTTTACAGAAGAACTTATTGCTCTTGTGTTAGTGTTGCGTCCCCACTTTCTTCGCTTCTCTTATTGGGAAAACCACTTTTCACACTTGTGCTCGTGTTGAAAAACACTTTTCACAATTCTGTTCGTGTTGCAAAACCAATGTTTGCACTTGTAATATTGTTGCAAAACCCACTTTCCGCACTTATGCTGGCTTTGAAAACCACTTTTCGCACTTGAGCTAGTGTTGCAGACCACTTTTTGCTCTTGTGCTGGTGTTGACAACCACTTTCCGCACTCGGGCTAGCATTGAAAACCACTTTCCACACTTAAGCTAGTGTTGCAGAACCACTTTTCGCACTCCTATTAGTGTTGAAAAACACTTTTCGCACTTGTATTAGTGTTGAAAACTACTTTCCACACTTGTGCTAGTGTTGAAAACCACTTTTCACACTTGTGTTCGTGTTACAAAACCACTTTCCACACATGTGCTGGCATTGAAAACCAATATCCGCGCTTGCAATCGTGTTGCAAAACCACTCTTTGCCTTCATGTTTGTGTTGGAAAACACTTTTCGCACTTGCACTGGTGTTGCAGAACCACTTTTCGCACTCCTCTTAGTGTTGAAAAACACTTTTCGCACTCCTCTTAGTGTTGAAAAAAACACTTTTCGCACTTCTGCTGGCGTTGAAAACCACTTTTCGGACTTGTATTGGTGTTGAAAACCACTTTTCGCACTTGTGTTCGTGTTGCAAAACCACTTTTCGCACTTGTGTTCGTGTTGCAAAACTACTTTCTGTACGTATGGTGGCGTTGAAAACTACTCTCTGCACTTGAGCTAATTTAACAGACGAACTATTTGCTCTTGTGTTAGTGTTGTGTGACCACTTTCTGCACTTCTCTTATTGGTACAACCACTTTCCGCACTCGTGCTAGTGTTGAAAACCACTTTGCACTCTTGTGCTCGTGTTGAAAAACACTTTTCACACTTGTGTTAGTGTTGCAAAACCACTTTTTACACTTGTGTTATTGTTGCAAAACCACTTTCCGCACTTCTGCTGGCGTTGAAAACCACTTTTCGGACTAGTTTTGGTGTTGAAAACCACTTTTCGCACTTGTGTTAATGTTGCAAAACCAATGCTCACACTTGTGTTCGTGTTGCAAAAGTACTTTCCGTACGTATGCTGGCGTTGAAAACCACTTTCTGCACTTGAGCTAATTTTGCAGAAGAACTTTTTCTTCTTGTGTTGGTGTTGCGTGACCACTTTCCACACTTCTCTTATTAGAAAAACCACTTTCCACAAATGTGCTGGCGTTGAAAGCCAATATCCACGCTTCCATTCGTGTTGCAAAACCACTTTTTGCTCTTGTGCTGGTGTTGAAAACCACTTTCCGCACTTATGCGAGCATTGGAAACCACTTTCCACACTTAAGCAAGTGTTGCAGAACCACTTTTTGCACTCCTCTTAGTGTTGAGAAACACTTTTCGCAGTTGCGCTAGTGTTGCAGAACCACTTTTCTTTCGCACTCCTCTTAGTGTTGAAAAACACTTTTCGCACTCGCGCTGGTGTTGCAAAACAACTTTCCACACTCATGCTAGTGTTGAAAACCACTTTCCACACTTGTGCTGGTGTTGAAAAACACTTTTCACACTTGTGTTAGTGTTGCAAACCCACTTTTTGCACTTGTATTATTGTTGCAAAACCCACTTTCCGCACTTGTGCTTGCTTTGAAAAGAACTTTTCGCACTTGAGCTGAGGTTGAAAACCACTTTTCGCACTTGCGTTAGTGTTGCAGAATCACTTTTTGCACTCTTCTTAATGGTAATAACACTTTCCGCAATTGTGCTAGTGTTGAGTAGCACTTTTTGCTCTTGTGCTAGTGTTGAAATCCACTTTTCACACGTGTGTTAGTTTTGCAAAACCGCTATTCGCACATGAGCTAGTGTTGCAGAATAACTTTTTGCTCTTGTGCTAGTGTTAAAAACCACTTTCCGCACTTGTGCTGGCGTTGAAAGCCAATATCCGCGCTTCCACTCGTGTTGCATAACCACTTTTTGCTCTTGTGCTGGTGTTGAAAACCACTTTCTGCACTTGTGCTAGCATTGGAAACCACTTTCCACACTTAAGCTAGTGTTGCAGAACCACATTTTGCACTCCTCTTAGTGTTGAGAAACACTTTTCGCAGTTGCGCTAGTGTTGCAGAACCACTTTTCTTTCGCACGCCTCTTAGTGATGAAAAACACGTTTCGCACTCACGATGGTGTTGCAAAACACTTTTCACACTTGTGTTAGTGTTGCAGAACCATTTTTCGCACTCCTCTTCATGTTTAAAAACACTCTTCGCACTTGTGTTATTGTTGAAAACAACTTTTCGCAATTGTGTTAGTGTTGCAAAACCACTGCTCGCACTTGTGTTCGTGTTGCAAAACTACTTTCCGTACGAATGCTGGCATTGAAAACCACTTTCTGCACTTGAGCTAATTTTACAGAAGAACTTCTTGCTCTTGTGTTAGTGTTGCGTAACCACTTTCTGCGCTTCTCTTATTGGGAAAACCACTTTTCACACTTGTGCTCGTGTTGAAAAACACTTTTCACACTTCTGTTAGTGTTGCAAAACCAATGTTTGCACTTGTATTATTGTTGCAAAACCCACTTTCCGCACTTATGCTGGCTTTGAAAACCACTTTTCGCACTTGAGCTAGTGTTGCAGACCACTTTTTGCTCTTGTGCTGGTGTTGAAAACCACTTTCCGCACTCGGGCTAGCATTGAAAACCACTTTACACACTTAAGCTAGTGTTGCAGAACCACTTTTCGCACTCCTCTTAGTGTTGAAAAACACTTTTCGCACTTGTGTTAGTGTTGCAAAACCACTTTTTACACTTGTGTTATTGTTGCAAAACCACTTTCCGCACTTCTGCTGGCGTTGAAAACCACTTTTCGGACTTGTTTTGGTGTTGAAAACCACTTTTCGCACTTGTGTTAATGTTGCAAAACCAATGCTCACACTTGTGTTCGTGTTGCAAAAGTACTTTCCGCACGTATGCTGGCGTTGAAAACCACTTTCTGCACTTGAGCTAATTTTGCAGAAGAACTTTTTCTTCTTGTGTTGGTGTTGCGTGACCACTTTCCACACTTCTCTTATTAGAAAAACCACTTTCCACAAATGTGCTGGCGTTGAAAGCCAATATCCGCGCTTCCACTCGTGTTGCAAAACCACTTTTTGCTCTTATGCTGGTGTTGAAAACCACTTTTCGCACGTGTGTTAGTGTTGCAAAACCGCTATTCGCACATGAGCTAGTGTTGCAGAATAACTTTTTGCTCTTGTGCTAGTGTTAAAAACCACTTTCCGCACTTGTGCTGGCATGAAAACGACTTTACGCACTTGAGCTGGCATTGCAGAACCACTTTCCGCACTTCTCTTATTGGTAAAAACACTTTTCGCACTTGTGCTGGCATTGAAATCCATTTTCCACACTTGCGCGAGTGTTGCAAAACCACTTCTGCACCCGTGCTCGTGTTGAAAAGCACTTCCCACACTTGTGTTCGTGTTACAAAACCACTTTCCGCACTTCTGCTGGCGTTGAAACCCACTTTTCGGACTTGTGTTGGTATTGAAAACCACTTTTCGCACTTGTGTTAGTGTTGCAAAACCACTTGTCGCACTTGTGTACGTGTTGCAAAACTACTTTCTGTACGTATGGTGGCGTTGAAAACTACTCTCTGCACTTGAGCTAATTTTACAGACGAACTTTTTGCTCTTGTGTTCGTGTTGTGTGACCACTTTCTGCACTTCTCTTATTGGTACAACCACTTTCCGCACTCGTGCTAGTGTTGAAAACCACTTTGCACTCTTATGCTCGTGTTGAAAAACACTTTTCACACGTGTGTTTGTGTTGCAAAACCACTTTTTACACTTGCGTTATTGTTGCAAAACCACTTTTCGCACTTTTGTGCGTGTTGCAAATGTACTTTCCGCACATATGCTGGCGTTGAAAACCACTTTCTGCACCTGAGCTAATTTTGCAGAAGAACTTTTTCTTCTTGTGTTGGTGTTGCGTGACCACTTTCCACACTTCTCTTATTAGAAAAACCACTTTCCACAATTGCGCATGTGTTGCAAAACCACTTTTCGCACTCGTGCTAGTGTTGAAAACCACTTTCACACATGTGCTAGTGTTGAAAAACACTTTTCACACTTATGTTAGTGTTGCAAAACCACTTTTCGCACTCGTGCTAGTGTTGAAAACCACTTTCCACACTTGTGCTGGTGTTGAAAAACACTTTTCACACTTGTGTTAGTGTTGCAAACCCACTTTTTGCACTTGTATTATTGTTGCAAAACCCACTTTCCGCACTTGTGCTTGCTTTGAAAAGAACTTTTCGCACTTGAGCTGAGGTTGAAAACCACTTTTCGCACTTGCGTTAGTGTTGCAGAATCACTTTTTGCACTCTTCTTAATGGTAATAAAACTTTCCGCAATTGTGCTAGCGTTGAGTAGCACCTCCTGCTCTTGTGCTAGTGTTGCAGAACCACTTTTCGCACTTGTGTTAGTGTTGAAATCCACTTTTCACACATGTTTAGTGTTACAAAACCGCTATTCGCACATGAGCTAGTGTTGCAGAATAACTTTTTGCTCTTGTGCTAGTGTTGAAAACGACTTTCCGCACTAGAGCTGGCATTGCAGAACCACTTTCTGCACTTCTCTTATTGGTAAAAACACTTTCCGCACTTGTGCTGGCGTTGAAATCCATTTTCCACACTTGCGCGAGTGTTGCAAAACTATTTCTGCACCCGTGCTCATGTTGAAAACCACTTCCCACACTTGTGCTAGTGTTGAAAAACACTTTTCACACCTGTGCGAGTGTTGAGAAGCACTTTTTGCTCTTGTGCTATTGTTGAAAACCACTTTCCGCACTTGTGTTATTGTTTGTAAAAAACACTTTCCGCACTAGTGCTGGCTTTGAAAACCACTTTCCACACTTGTGCTAGTGTTTCAAAACCACTTTCCACACACGTGTTGGCGTTGAAACATTCCATCCGCGCTTGCGCTAGTGTGGCAAAATCACTTTTTGCCCTCATGTTAGTGTTGAAAAACACTTTTCGCACTTGCGCTAGTGTTGCAGAACCATTTTTCGCACTCCCCTTCATGTTTAAAAACACTCTTCGCACTTGTGTTATTGTTGAAAACCACTTTTCGCAATTGTGTTAGTGTTGCAAAACCACTGCTCGCAATTGTGTTCGTGTTGCAAAACTACTTTCCGTACGTATGCTGGCGTTGAAAACCACTTTCTGCACTTGAGCTAATTTTACAGAAGAACTTATTGCTCTTGTGTTAGTGTTGCGTCCCCACTTTCTTCGCTTCTCTTATTGGGAAAACCACTTTTCACACTTGTGCTCGTGTTGAAAAACACTTTTCACAATTCTGTTCGTGTTGCAAAACCAATGTTTGCACTTGTAATATTGTTGCAAAACCCACTTTCCGCACTTATGCTGGCTTTGAAAACCACTTTTCGCACTTGAGCTAGTGTTGCAGACCACTTTTTGCTCTTGTGCTGGTGTTGACAACCACTTTCCGCACTCGGGCTAGCATTGAAAACCACTTTCCACACTTAAGCTAGTGTTGCAGAACCACTTTTCGCACTCCTATTAGTGTTGAAAAACACTTTTCGCACTTGTATTAGTGTTGAAAACTACTTTCCACACTTGTGCTAGTGTTGAAAACCACTTTTCACACTTGTGTTCGTGTTACAAAACCACTTTCCACACATGTGCTGGCATTGAAAACCAATATCCGCGCTTGCAATCGTGTTGCAAAACCACTCTTTGCCTTCATGTTTGTGTTGGAAAACACTTTTCGCACTTGCACTGGTGTTGCAGAACCACTTTTCGCACTCCTCTTAGTGTTGAAAAACACTTTTCGCACTCCTCTTAGTGTTGAAAAAAACACTTTTCGCACTTCTGCTGGCGTTGAAAACCACTTTTCGGACTTGTATTGGTGTTGAAAACCACTTTTCGCACTTGTGTTCGTGTTGCAAAACCACTTTTCGCACTTGTGTTCGTGTTGCAAAACTACTTTCTGTACGTATGGTGGCGTTGAAAACTACTCTCTGCACTTGAGCTAATTTAACAGACGAACTATTTGCTCTTGTGTTAGTGTTGTGTGACCACTTTCTGCACTTCTCTTATTGGTACAACCACTTTCCGCACTCGTGCTAGTGTTGAAAACCACTTTGCACTCTTGTGCTCGTGTTGAAAAACACTTTTCACACTTGTGTTAGTGTTGCAAAACCACTTTTTACACTTGTGTTATTGTTGCAAAACCACTTTCCGCACTTCTGCTGGCGTTGAAAACCACTTTTCGGACTAGTTTTGGTGTTGAAAACCACTTTTCGCACTTGTGTTAATGTTGCAAAACCAATGCTCACACTTGTGTTCGTGTTGCAAAAGTACTTTCCGTACGTATGCTGGCGTTGAAAACCACTTTCTGCACTTGAGCTAATTTTGCAGAAGAACTTTTTCTTCTTGTGTTGGTGTTGCGTGACCACTTTCCACACTTCTCTTATTAGAAAAACCACTTTCCACAAATGTGCTGGCGTTGAAAGCCAATATCCACGCTTCCATTCGTGTTGCAAAACCACTTTTTGCTCTTGTGCTGGTGTTGAAAACCACTTTCCGCACTTATGCGAGCATTGGAAACCACTTTCCACACTTAAGCAAGTGTTGCAGAACCACTTTTTGCACTCCTCTTAGTGTTGAGAAACACTTTTCGCAGTTGCGCTAGTGTTGCAGAACCACTTTTCTTTCGCACTCCTCTTAGTGTTGAAAAACACTTTTCGCACTCGCGCTGGTGTTGCAAAACAACTTTCCACACTCATGCTAGTGTTGAAAACCACTTTCCACACTTGTGCTGGTGTTGAAAAACACTTTTCACACTTGTGTTAGTGTTGCAAACCCACTTTTTGCACTTGTATTATTGTTGCAAAACCCACTTTCCGCACTTGTGCTTGCTTTGAAAAGAACTTTTCGCACTTGAGCTGAGGTTGAAAACCACTTTTCGCACTTGCGTTAGTGTTGCAGAATCACTTTTTGCACTCATCTTAATGGTAATAACACTTTCCGCAATTGTGCTAGTGTTGAGTAGCACTTTTTGCTCTTGTGCTAGTGTTGAAATCCACTTTTCACACGTGTGTTAGTTTTGCAAAACCGCTATTCGCACATGAGCTAGTGTTGCAGAATAACTTTTTGCTCTTGTGCTAGTGTTAAAAACCACTTTCCGCACTTGTGCTGGCGTTGAAAGCCAATATCCGCGCTTCCACTCGTGTTGCATAACCACTTTTTGCTCTTGTGCTGGTGTTGAAAACCACTTTCTGCACTTGTGCTAGCATTGTAAACCACTTTCCACACTTAAGCTAGTGTTGCAGAACCACATTTTGCACTCCTCTTAGTGTTGAGAAACACTTTTCGCAGTTGCGCTAGTGTTGCAGAACCACTTTTCTTTCGCACGCCTCTTAGTGATGAAAAACACGTTTCGCACTCACGATGGTGTTGCAAAACACTTTTCACACTTGTGTTAGTGTTGCAGAACCATTTTTCGCACTCCTCTTCATGTTTAAAAACACTCTTCGCACTTGTGTTATTGTTGAAAACAACTTTTCGCAATTGTGTTAGTGTTGCAAAACCACTGCTCGCACTTGTGTTCGTGTTGCAAAACTACTTTCCGTACGAATGCTGGCATTGAAAACCACTTTCTGCACTTGAGCTAATTTTACAGAAGAACTTCTTGCTCTTGTGTTAGTGTTGCGTAACCACTTTCTGCGCTTCTCTTATTGGGAAAACCACTTTTCACACTTGTGCTCGTGTTGAAAAACACTTTTCACACTTCTGTTAGTGTTGCAAAACCAATGTTTGCACTTATATTATTGTTGCAAAACCCACTTTCCGCACTTATGCTGGCTTTGAAAACCACTTTTCGCACTTGAGCTAGTGTTGCAGACCACTTTTTGCTCTTGTGCTGGTGTTGAAAACCACTTTCCGCACTCGGGCTAGCATTGAAAACCACTTTACACACTTAAGCTAGTGTTGCAGAACCACTTTTCGCACTCCTCTTAGTGTTGAAAAACACTTTTCGCACTTGTGTTAGTGTTGCAAAACCACTTTTTACACTTGTGTTATTGTTGCAAAACCACTTTCCGCACTTCTGCTGGCGTTGAAAACCACTTTTCGGACTTGTTTTGGTGTTGAAAACCACTTTTCGCACTTGTGTTAATGTTGCAAAACCAATGCTCACACTTGTGTTCGTGTTGCAAAAGTACTTTCCGCACGTATGCTGGCGTTGAAAACCACTTTCTGCACTTGAGCTAATTTTGCAGAAGAACTTTTTCTTCTTGTGTTGGTGTTGCGTGACCACTTTCCACACTTCTCTTATTAGAAAAACCACTTTCCACAAATGTGCTGGCGTTGAAAGCCAATATCCGCGCTTCCACTCGTGTTGCAAAACCACTTTTTGCTCTTATGCTGGTGTTGAAAACCACTTTTCGCACGTGTGTTAGTGTTGCAAAACCGCTATTCGCACATGAGCTAGTGTTGCAGAATAACTTTTTGCTCTTGTGCTAGTGTTAAAAACCACTTTCCGCACTTGTGCTGGCATGAAAACGACTTTACGCACTTGAGCTGGCATTGCAGAACCACTTTCCGCACTTCTCTTATTGGTAAAAACACTTTTCGCACTTGTGCTGGCATTGAAATCCATTTTCCACACTTGCGCGAGTGTTGCAAAACCACTTCTGCACCCGTGCTCGTGTTGAAAAGCACTTCCCACACTTGTGTTCGTGTTACAAAACCACTTTCCGCACTTCTGCTGGCGTTGAAACCCACTTTTCGGACTTGTGTTGGTATTGAAAACCACTTTTCGCACTTGTGTTAGTGTTGCAAAACCACTTGTCGCACTTGTGTACGTGTTGCAAAACTACTTTCTGTACGTATGGTGGCGTTGAAAACTACTCTCTGCACTTGAGCTAATTTTACAGACGAACTTTTTGCTCTTGTGTTCGTGTTGTGTGACCACTTTCTGCACTTCTCTTATTGGTACAACCACTTTCCGCACTCGTGCTAGTGTTGAAAACCACTTTGCACTCTTATGCTCGTGTTGAAAAACACTTTTCACACGTGTGTTTGTGTTGCAAAACCACTTTTTACACTTGCGTTATTGTTGCAAAACCACTTTTCGCACTTTTGTGCGTGTTGCAAATGTACTTTCCGCACATATGCTGGCGTTGAAAACCACTTTCTGCACCTGAGCTAATTTTGCAGAAGAACTTTTTCTTCTTGTGTTGGTGTTGCGTGACCACTTTCCACACTTCTCTTATTAGAAAAACCACTTTCCACAATTGCGCATGTGTTGCAAAACCACTTTTCGCACTCGTGCTAGTGTTGAAAACCACTTTCACACATGTGCTAGTGTTGAAAAACACTTTTCACACTTATGTTAGTGTTGCAAAACCACTTTTCGCACTCGTGCTAGTGTTGAAAACCACTTTCCACACTTGTGCTGGTGTTGAAAAACACTTTTCACACTTGTGTTAGTGTTGCAAACCCACTTTTTGCACTTGTATTATTGTTGCAAAACCCACTTTCCGCACTTGTGCTTGCTTTGAAAAGAACTTTTCGCACTTGAGCTGAGGTTGAAAACCACTTTTCGCACTTGCGTTAGTGTTGCAGAATCACTTTTTGCACTCTTCTTAATGGTAATAAAACTTTCCGCAATTGTGCTAGCGTTGAGTAGCACCTCCTGCTCTTGTGCTAGTGTTGCAGAACCACTTTTCGCACTTGTGTTAGTGTTGAAATCCACTTTTCACACATGTTTAGTGTTACAAAACCGCTATTCGCACATGAGCTAGTGTTGCAGAATAACTTTTTGCTCTTGTGCTAGTGTTGAAAACGACTTTCCGCACTAGAGCTGGCATTGCAGAACCACTTTCTGCACTTCTCTTATTGGTAAAAACACTTTCCGCACTTGTGCTGGCGTTGAAATCCATTTTCCACACTTGCGCGAGTGTTGCAAAACTATTTCTGCACCCGTGCTCATGTTGAAAACCACTTCCCACACTTGTGCTAGTGTTGAAAAACACTTTTCACACCTGTGCGAGTGTTGAGAAGCACTTTTTGCTCTTGTGCTATTGTTGAAAACCACTTTCCGCACTTGTGTTATTGTTTGTAAAAAACACTTTCCGCACTAGTGCTGGCTTTGAAAACCACTTTCCACACTTGTGCTAGTGTTTCAAAACCACTTTCCACACACGTGTTGGCGTTGAAACATTCCATCCGCGCTTGCGCTAGTGTGGCAAAATCACTTTTTGCCCTCATGTTAGTGTTGAAAAACACTTTTCGCACTTGCGCTAGTGTTGCAGAACCATTTTTCGCACTCCCCTTCATGTTTAAAAACACTCTTCGCACTTGTGTTATTGTTGAAAACCACTTTTCGCAATTGTGTTAGTGTTGCAAAACCACTGCTCGCAATTGTGTTCGTGTTGCAAAACTACTTTCCGTACGTATGCTGGCGTTGAAAACCACTTTCTGCACTTGAGCTAATTTTACAGAAGAACTTATTGCTCTTGTGTTAGTGTTGCGTCCCCACTTTCTTCGCTTCTCTTATTGGGAAAACCACTTTTCACACTTGTGCTCGTGTTGAAAAACACTTTTCACAATTCTGTTCGTGTTGCAAAACCAATGTTTGCACTTGTAATATTGTTGCAAAACCCACTTTCCGCACTTATGCTGGCTTTGAAAACCACTTTTCGCACTTGAGCTAGTGTTGCAGACCACTTTTTGCTCTTGTGCTGGTGTTGACAACCACTTTCCGCACTCGGGCTAGCATTGAAAACCACTTTCCACACTTAAGCTAGTGTTGCAGAACCACTTTTCGCACTCCTATTAGTGTTGAAAAACACTTTTCGCACTTGTATTAGTGTTGAAAACTACTTTCCACACTTGTGCTAGTGTTGAAAACCACTTTTCACACTTGTGTTCGTGTTACAAAACCACTTTCCACACATGTGCTGGCATTGAAAACCAATATCCGCGCTTGCAATCGTGTTGCAAAACCACTCTTTGCCTTCATGTTTGTGTTGGAAAACACTTTTCGCACTTGCACTGGTGTTGCAGAACCACTTTTCGCACTCCTCTTAGTGTTGAAAAACACTTTTCGCACTCCTCTTAGTGTTGAAAAAAACACTTTTCGCACTTCTGCTGGCGTTGAAAACCACTTTTCGGACTTGTATTGGTGTTGAAAACCACTTTTCGCACTTGTGTTCGTGTTGCAAAACCACTTTTCGCACTTGTGTTCGTGTTGCAAAACTACTTTCTGTACGTATGGTGGCGTTGAAAACTACTCTCTGCACTTGAGCTAATTTAACAGACGAACTATTTGCTCTTGTGTTAGTGTTGTGTGACCACTTTCTGCACTTCTCTTATTGGTACAACCACTTTCCGCACTCGTGCTAGTGTTGAAAACCACTTTGCACTCTTGTGCTCGTGTTGAAAAACACTTTTCACACTTGTGTTAGTGTTGCAAAACCACTTTTTACACTTGTGTTATTGTTGCAAAACCACTTTCCGCACTTCTGCTGGCGTTGAAAACCACTTTTCGGACTAGTTTTGGTGTTGAAAACCACTTTTCGCACTTGTGTTAATGTTGCAAAACCAATGCTCACACTTGTGTTCGTGTTGCAAAAGTACTTTCCGTACGTATGCTGGCGTTGAAAACCACTTTCTGCACTTGAGCTAATTTTGCAGAAGAACTTTTTCTTCTTGTGTTGGTGTTGCGTGACCACTTTCCACACTTCTCTTATTAGAAAAACCACTTTCCACAAATGTGCTGGCGTTGAAAGCCAATATCCACGCTTCCATTCGTGTTGCAAAACCACTTTTTGCTCTTGTGCTGGTGTTGAAAACCACTTTCCGCACTTATGCGAGCATTGGAAACCACTTTCCACACTTAAGCAAGTGTTGCAGAACCACTTTTTGCACTCCTCTTAGTGTTGAGAAACACTTTTCGCAGTTGCGCTAGTGTTGCAGAACCACTTTTCTTTCGCACTCCTCTTAGTGTTGAAAAACACTTTTCGCACTCGCGCTGGTGTTGCAAAGCAACTTTCCACACTCATGCTAGTGTTGAAAACCACTTTCCACACTTGTGCTGGTGTTGAAAAACACTTTTCACACTTGTGTTAGTGTTGCAAACCCACTTTTTGCACTTGTATTATTGTTGCAAAACCCACTTTCCGCACTTGTGCTTGCTTTGAAAAGAACTTTTCGCACTTGAGCTGAGGTTGAAAACCACTTTTCGCACTTGCGTTAGTGTTGCAGAATCACTTTTTGCACTCATCTTAATGGTAATAACACTTTCCGCAATTGTGCTAGTGTTGAGTAGCACTTTTTGCTCTTGTGCTAGTGTTGAAATCCACTTTTCACACGTGTGTTAGTTTTGCAAAACCGCTATTCGCACATGAGCTAGTGTTGCAGAATAACTTTTTGCTCTTGTGCTAGTGTTAAAAACCACTTTCCGCACTTGTGCTGGCGTTGAAAGCCAATATCCGCGCTTCCACTCGTGTTGCATAACCACTTTTTGCTCTTGTGCTGGTGTTGAAAACCACTTTCTGCACTTGTGCTAGCATTGGAAACCACTTTCCACACTTAAGCTAGTGTTGCAGAACCACATTTTGCACTCCTCTTAGTGTTGAGAAACACTTTTCGCAGTTGCGCTAGTGTTGCAGAACCACTTTTCTTTCGCACGCCTCTTAGTGATGAAAAACACGTTTCGCACTCACGATGGTGTTGCAAAACACTTTTCACACTTGTGTTAGTGTTGCAGAACCATTTTTCGCACTCCTCTTCATGTTTAAAAACACTCTTCGCACTTGTGTTATTGTTGAAAACAACTTTTCGCAATTGTGTTAGTGTTGCAAAACCACTGCTCGCACTTGTGTTCGTGTTGCAAAACTACTTTCCGTACGAATGCTGGCATTGAAAACCACTTTCTGCACTTGAGCTAATTTTACAGAAGAACTTCTTGCTCTTGTGTTAGTGTTGCGTAACCACTTTCTGCGCTTCTCTTATTGGGAAAACCACTTTTCACACTTGTGCTCGTGTTGAAAAACACTTTTCACACTTCTGTTAGTGTTGCAAAACCAATGTTTGCACTTATATTATTGTTGCAAAACCCACTTTCCGCACTTATGCTGGCTTTGAAAACCACTTTTCGCACTTGAGCTAGTGTTGCAGACCACTTTTTGCTCTTGTGCTGGTGTTGAAAACCACTTTCCGCACTCGGGCTAGCATTGAAAACCACTTTACACACTTAAGCTAGTGTTGCAGAACCACTTTTCGCACTCCTCTTAGTGTTGAAAAACACTTTTCGCACTTGTGTTAGTGTTGCAAAACCACTTTTTACACTTGTGTTATTGTTGCAAAACCACTTTCCGCACTTCTGCTGGCGTTGAAAACCACTTTTCGGACTTGTTTTGGTGTTGAAAACCACTTTTCGCACTTGTGTTAATGTTGCAAAACCAATGCTCACACTTGTGTTCGTGTTGCAAAAGTACTTTCCGCACGTATGCTGGCGTTGAAAACCACTTTCTGCACTTGAGCTAATTTTGCAGAAGAACTTTTTCTTCTTGTGTTGGTGTTGCGTGACCACTTTCCACACTTCTCTTATTAGAAAAACCACTTTCCACAAATGTGCTGGCGTTGAAAGCCAATATCCGCGCTTCCACTCGTGTTGCAAAACCACTTTTTGCTCTTATGCTGGTGTTGAAAACCACTTTTCGCACGTGTGTTAGTGTTGCAAAACCGCTATTCGCACATGAGCTAGTGTTGCAGAATAACTTTTTGCTCTTGTGCTAGTGTTAAAAACCACTTTCCGCACTTGTGCTGGCATGAAAACGACTTTACGCACTTGAGCTGGCATTGCAGAACCACTTTCCGCACTTCTCTTATTGGTAAAAACACTTTTCGCACTTGTGCTGGCATTGAAATCCATTTTCCACACTTGCGCGAGTGTTGCAAAACCACTTCTGCACCCGTGCTCGTGTTGAAAAGCACTTCCCACACTTGTGTTCGTGTTACAAAACCACTTTCCGCACTTCTGCTGGCGTTGAAACCCACTTTTCGGACTTGTGTTGGTATTGAAAACCACTTTTCGCACTTGTGTTAGTGTTGCAAAACCACTTGTCGCACTTGTGTACGTGTTGCAAAACTACTTTCTGTACGTATGGTGGCGTTGAAAACTACTCTCTGCACTTGAGCTAATTTTACAGACGAACTTTTTGCTCTTGTGTTCGTGTTGTGTGACCACTTTCTGCACTTCTCTTATTGGTACAACCACTTTCCGCACTCGTGCTAGTGTTGAAAACCACTTTGCACTCTTATGCTCGTGTTGAAAAACACTTTTCACACGTGTGTTTGTGTTGCAAAACCACTTTTTACACTTGCGTTATTGTTGCAAAACCACTTTTCGCACTTTTGTGCGTGTTGCAAATGTACTTTCCGCACATATGCTGGCGTTGAAAACCACTTTCTGCACCTGAGCTAATTTTGCAGAAGAACTTTTTCTTCTTGTGTTGGTGTTGCGTGACCACTTTCCACACTTCTCTTATTAGAAAAACCACTTTCCACAATTGCGCATGTGTTGCAAAACCACTTTTCGCACTCGTGCTAGTGTTGAAAACCACTTTCACACATGTGCTAGTGTTGAAAAACACTTTTCACACTTATGTTAGTGTTGCAAAACCACTTTTCGCACTCGTGCTAGTGTTGAAAACCACTTTCCACACTTGTGCTGGTGTTGAAAAACACTTTTCACACTTGTGTTAGTGTTGCAAACCCACTTTTTGCACTTGTATTATTGTTGCAAAACCCACTTTCCGCACTTGTGCTTGCTTTGAAAAGAACTTTTCGCACTTGAGCTGAGGTTGAAAACCACTTTTCGCACTTGCGTTAGTGTTGCAGAATCACTTTTTGCACTCTTCTTAATGGTAATAAAACTTTCCGCAATTGTGCTAGCGTTGAGTAGCACCTCCTGCTCTTGTGCTAGTGTTGCAGAACCACTTTTCGCACTTGTGTTAGTGTTGAAATCCACTTTTCACACATGTTTAGTGTTACAAAACCGCTATTCGCACATGAGCTAGTGTTGCAGAATAACTTTTTGCTCTTGTGCTAGTGTTGAAAACGACTTTCCGCACTAGAGCTGGCATTGCAGAACCACTTTCTGCACTTCTCTTATTGGTAAAAACACTTTCCGCACTTGTGCTGGTGTTGAAATCCATTTTCCACACTTGCGCGAGTGTTGCAAAACTATTTCTGCACCCGTGCTCATGTTGAAAACCACTTCCCACACTTGTGCTAGTGTTGAAAAACACTTTTCACACCTGTGCGAGTGTTGAGAAGCACTTTTTGCTCTTGTGCTATTGTTGAAAACCACTTTCCGCACTTGTGTTATTGTTTGTAAAAAACACTTTCCGCACTAGTGCTGGCTTTGAAAACCACTTTCCACACTTGTGCTAGTGTTTCAAAACCACTTTCCACACACGTGTTGGCGTTGAAACATTCCATCCGCGCTTGCGCTAGTGTGGCAAAATCACTTTTTGCCCTCATGTTAGTGTTGAAAAACACTTTTCGCACTTGCGCTAGTGTTGCAGAACCATTTTTCGCACTCCCCTTCATGTTTAAAAACACTCTTCGCACTTGTGTTATTGTTGAAAACCACTTTTCGCAATTGTGTTAGTGTTGCAAAACCACTGCTCGCAATTGTGTTCGTGTTGCAAAACTACTTTCCGTACGTATGCTGGCGTTGAAAACCACTTTCTGCACTTGAGCTAATTTTACAGAAGAACTTATTGCTCTTGTGTTAGTGTTGCGTCCCCACTTTCTTCGCTTCTCTTATTGGGAAAACCACTTTTCACACTTGTGCTCGTGTTGAAAAACACTTTTCACAATTCTGTTCGTGTTGCAAAACCAATGTTTGCACTTGTAATATTGTTGCAAAACCCACTTTCCGCACTTATGCTGGCTTTGAAAACCACTTTTCGCACTTGAGCTAGTGTTGCAGACCACTTTTTGCTCTTGTGCTGGTGTTGACAACCACTTTCCGCACTCGGGCTAGCATTGAAAACCACTTTCCACACTTAAGCTAGTGTTGCAGAACCACTTTTCGCACTCCTATTAGTGTTGAAAAACACTTTTCGCACTTGTATTAGTGTTGAAAACTACTTTCCACACTTGTGCTAGTGTTGAAAACCACTTTTCACACTTGTGTTCGTGTTACAAAACCACTTTCCACACATGTGCTGGCATTGAAAACCAATATCCGCGCTTGCAATCGTGTTGCAAAACCACTCTTTGCCTTCATGTTTGTGTTGGAAAACACTTTTCGCACTTACACTGGTGTTGCAGAACCACTTTTCGCACTCCTCTTAGTGTTGAAAAACACTTTTCGCACTCCTCTTAGTGTTGAAAAAAACACTTTTCGCACTTCTGCTGGCGTTGAAAACCACTTTTCGGACTTGTATTGGTGTTGAAAACCACTTTTCGCACTTGTGTTCGTGTTGCAAAACCACTTTTCGCACATGTGTTCGTGTTGCAAAACTACTTTCTGTACGTATGGTGGCGTTGAAAACTACTCTCTGCACTTGAGCTAATTTAACAGACGAACTATTTGCTCTTGTGTTAGTGTTGTGTGACCACTTTCTGCACTTCTCTTATTGGTACAACCACTTTCCGCACTCGTGCTAGTGTTGAAAACCACTTTGCACTCTTGTGCTCGTGTTGAAAAACACTTTTCACACTTGTGTTAGTGTTGCAAAACCACTTTTTACACTTGTGTTATTGTTGCAAAACCACTTTCCGCACTTCTGCTGGCGTTGAAAACCACTTTTCGGACTTGCTTTGGTGTTGAAAACCACTTTTCGCACTTGTGTTAATGTTGCAAAACCAATGCTCACACTTGTGTTCGTGTTGCAAAAGTACTTTCCGTACGTATGCTGGCGTTGAAAACCACTTTCTGCACTTGAGCTAATTTTGCAGAAGAACTTTTTCTTCTTGTGTTGGTGTTGCGTGACCACTTTCCACACTTCTCTTATTAGAAAAAGCACTTTCCACAAATGTGCTGGCGTTGAAAGCCAATTTCCGCGCTTCCATTCGTGTTGCAAAACCACTTTTTGCTCTTGTGCTGGTGTTGAAAACCACTTTCCGCACTTATGCGAGCATTGGAAACCACTTTCCACACTTAAGCAAGTGTTGCAGAACCACTTTTTGCACTCCTCTTAGTGTTGAGAAACACTTTTCGCAGTTGCGCTAGTGTTGCAGAACCACTTTTCTTTCGCACTCCTCTTAGTGTTGAAAAACACTTTTTGCACTCACGCTGGTGTTGCAAAACAACTTTCCACACTCATGCTAGTGTTGAAAACCACTTTCCACACTTGTGCTGGTGTTGAAAAACACTTTTCACACTTGTGTTAGTGTTGCAAACCCACTTTTTGCACTTGTATTATTGTTGCAAAACCCACTTTCCGCACTTGTGCTTGCTTTGAAAAGAACTTTTCGCACTTGAGCTGAGGTTGAAAACCACTTTTCGCACTTGCGTTAGTGTTGCAGAATCACTTTTTGCACTCTTCTTAATGGTAATAACACTTTCCGCAATTGTGCTAGTGTTGAGTAGCACTTTTTGCTCTTGTGCTAGTGTTGAAATCCACTTTTCACACGTGTGTTAGTTTTGCAAAACCGCTATTCGCACATGAGCTAGTGTTGCAGAATAACTTTTTGCTCTTGTGCTAGTGTTAAAAACCACTTTCCGCACTTGTGCTGGCATGAAAACGACTTTACGCACTTGAGCTGGCATTGCAGAACCACTTTCCGTACTTCTCTTATTGGTAAAAACACTTTTCGCACTTGTGCTGGCGTTGAAATCCATTTTCCACACTTGCGCGAGTGTTGCAAAACCACTTCTGCACCCGTGCTCGTGTTGAAAACCACTTCCCACACTTGTGTTCGTGTTACAAAACCACTTTCCGCACTTCTGCTGGCGTTGAAAACCACTTTTCGGACTTGTGTTGGTGTTGAAAACCACTTTTCGCACTTGTGTTAGTGTTGCAAAACCACTTGTCGCACTTGTGTACATGTTGCAAAACTACTTTCTGAACGTATGGTGGCGTTAAAAACTACTCTCTGCACTTGAGCTAATTTTACAGACGAACTTTTTGCTCTTGTGTTCGTGTTGTGTGACCACTTTCTGCACTTCTCTTATTGGTACAACCACTTTCCGCACTCGTGCTAGTGTTGAAAACCACATTGCACTCTTGTGCTCGTGTTGTAAAACACTTTTCACACGTGTGTTAGTGTTGCAAAACCACTTTTTACACTTGTGTTAGTGTTGCAAAACCACTTTTCGCACTTTTGTGCGTGTTGCAAATGTACTTTCCGCACATATGCTGGCGTTGAAAACCACTTTCTGCACCTGAGCTAATTTTGCAGAAGAACTTTTTTTTCTTGTGTTGGTGTTGCGTGACCACTTTCCACACTTCTCTTATTAGAAAAACCACTTTCCACAATTGCGCAAGTGTTGCAAAACCACTTTTCGCTCTCGTGCTAGTGTTGAAAACCACTTTCACACATGTGCTAGTGTTGAAAAACACTTTTCACACTTATGTTAGTGTTGCAAAACCACTTTTCGCACTCGTGCTAGTGTTGAAAACCACTTTCCACACTTGTGCTGGTGTTGAAAAACACTTTTCACACTTGTGTTAGTGTTGCAAACCCACTTTTTGCACTTGTATTATTGTTGCAAAACCCACTTTCCGCACTTGTGCTTGCTTTGAAAAGAACTTTTCGCACTTGAGCTGAGGTTGAAAACCACTTTTCGCACTTGCGTTAGTGTTGCAGAATCACTTTTTGCACTCTTCTTAATGGTAATAACACTTTCCGCAATTGTGCTAGTGTTGAGTAGCACTTTTTGCTCTTGTGCTAGTGTTGAAATCCACTTTTCACACGTGTGTTAGTTTTGCAAAACCGCTATTCGCACATGAGCTAGTGTTGCAGAATAACTTTTTGCTCTTGTGCTAGTGTTAAAAACCACTTTCCGCACTTGTGCTGGCGTTGAAAGCCAATATCCGCGCTTCCACTCGTGTTGCATAACCACTTTTTGCTCTTGTGCTGGTGTTGAAAACCACTTTCTGCACTTGTGCTAGCATTGGAAACCACTTTCCACACTTAAGCTAGTGTTGCAGAACCACATTTTGCACTCCTCTTAGTGTTGAGAAACACTTTTCGCAGTTGCGCTAGTGTTGCAGAACCACTTTTCTTTCGCACGCCTCTTAGTGATGAAAAACACGTTTCGCACTCACGATGGTGTTGCAAAACACTTTTCACACTTGTGTTAGTGTTGCAGAACCATTTTTCGCACTCCTCTTCATGTTTAAAAACACTCTTCGCACTTGTGTTATTGTTGAAAACAACTTTTCGCAATTGTGTTAGTGTTGCAAAACCACTGCTCGCACTTGTGTTCGTGTTGCAAAACTACTTTCCGTACGAATGCTGGCATTGAAAACCACTTTCTGCACTTGAGCTAATTTTACAGAAGAACTTCTTGCTCTTGTGTTAGTGTTGCGTAACCACTTTCTGCGCTTCTCTTATTGGGAAAACCACTTTTCACACTTGTGCTCGTGTTGAAAAACACTTTTCACACTTCTGTTAGTGTTGCAAAACCAATGTTTGCACTTGTATTATTGTTGCAAAACCCACTTTCCGCACTTATGCTGGCTTTGAAAACCACTTTTCGCACTTGAGCTAGTGTTGCAGACCACTTTTTGCTCTTGTGCTGGTGTTGAAAACCACTTTCCGCACTCGGGCTAGCATTGAAAACCACTTTACACACTTAAGCTAGTGTTGCAGAACCACTTTTCGCACTCCTCTTAGTGTTGAAAAACACTTTTCGCACTTGTGTTAGTGTTGCAAAACCACTTTTTACACTTGTGTTATTGTTGCAAAACCACTTTCCGCACTTCTGCTGGCGTTGAAAACCACTTTTCGGACTTGTTTTGGTGTTGAAAACCACTTTTCGCACTTGTGTTAATGTTGCAAAACCAATGCTCACACTTGTGTTCGTGTTGCAAAAGTACTTTCCGCACGTATGCTGGCGTTGAAAACCACTTTCTGCACTTGAGCTAATTTTGCAGAAGAACTTTTTCTTCTTGTGTTGGTGTTGCGTGACCACTTTCCACACTTCTCTTATTAGAAAAACCACTTTCCACAAATGTGCTGGCGTTGAAAGCCAATATCCGCGCTTCCACTCGTGTTGCAAAACCACTTTTTGCTCTTATGCTGGTGTTGAAAACCACTTTTCGCACGTGTGTTAGTGTTGCAAAACCGCTATTCGCACATGAGCTAGTGTTGCAGAATAACTTTTTGCTCTTGTGCTAGTGTTAAAAACCACTTTCCGCACTTGTGCTGGCATGAAAACGACTTTACGCACTTGAGCTGGCATTGCAGAACCACTTTCCGCACTTCTCTTATTGGTAAAAACACTTTTCGCACTTGTGCTGGCATTGAAATCCATTTTCCACACTTGCGCGAGTGTTGCAAAACCACTTCTGCACCCGTGCTCGTGTTGAAAAGCACTTCCCACACTTGTGTTCGTGTTACAAAACCACTTTCCGCACTTCTGCTGGCGTTGAAACCCACTTTTCGGACTTGTGTTGGTATTGAAAACCACTTTTCGCACTTGTGTTAGTGTTGCAAAACCACTTGTCGCACTTGTGTACGTGTTGCAAAACTACTTTCTGTACGTATGGTGGCGTTGAAAACTACTCTCTGCACTTGAGCTAATTTTACAGACGAACTTTTTGCTCTTGTGTTCGTGTTGTGTGACCACTTTCTGCACTTCTGTTATTGGTACAACCACTTTCCGCACTCGTGCTAGTGTTGAAAACCACTTTGCACTCTTATGCTCGTGTTGAAAAACACTTTTCACACGTGTGTTTGTGTTGCAAAACCACTTTTTACACTTGCGTTATTGTTGCAAAACCACTTTTCGCACTTTTGTGCGTGTTGCAAATGTACTTTCCGCACATATGCTGGCGTTGAAAACCACTTTCTGCACCTGAGCTAATTTTGCAGAAGAACTTTTTCTTCTTGTGTTGGTGTTGCGTGACCACTTTCCACACTTCTCTTATTAGAAAAACCACTTTCCACAATTGCGCATGTGTTGCAAAACCACTTTTCGCACTCGTGCTAGTGTTGAAAACCACTTTCACACATGTGCTAGTGTTGAAAAACACTTTTCACACTTATGTTAGTGTTGCAAAACCACTTTTCGCACTCGTGCTAGTGTTGAAAACCACTTTCCACACTTGTGCTGGTGTTGAAAAACACTTTTCACACTTGTGTTAGTGTTGCAAACCCACTTTTTGCACTTGTATTATTGTTGCAAAACCCACTTTCCGCACTTGTGCTTGCTTTGAAAAGAACTTTTCGCACTTGAGCTGAGGTTGAAAACCACTTTTCGCACTTGCGTTAGTGTTGCAGAATCACTTTTTGCACTCTTCTTAATGGTAATAAAACTTTCCGCAATTGTGCTAGCGTTGAGTAGCTCCTCCTGCTCTTGTGCTAGTGTTGCAGAACCACTTTTCGCACTTGTGTTAGTGTTGAAATCCACTTTTCACACATGTTTAGTGTTACAAAACCGCTATTCGCACATGAGCTAGTGTTGCAGAATAACTTTTTGCTCTTGTGCTAGTGTTGAAAACGACTTTCCGCACTAGAGCTGGCATTGCAGAACCACTTTCTGCACTTCTCTTATTGGTAAAAACACTTTCCGCACTTGTGCTGGCGTTGAAATCCATTTTCCACACTTGCGCGAGTGTTGCAAAACTATTTCTGCACCCGTGCTCATGTTGAAAACCACTTCCCACACTTGTGCTAGTGTTGAAAAACACTTTTCACACCTGTGCAAGTGTTGAGAAGCACTTTTTGCTCTTGTGCTATTGTTGAAAACCACTTTCCGCACTTGTGTTATTGTTTGTAAAAAACACTTTCCGCACTAGTGCTGGCTTTGAAAACCACTTTCCACACTTGTGCTAGTGTTTCAAAACCACTTTCCACACACGTGTTGGCGTTGAAACATTCCATCCGCGCTTGCGCTAGTGTGGCAAAATCACTTTTTGCCCTCATGTTAGTGTTGAAAAACACTTTTCGCACTTGCGCTAGTGTTGCAGAACCATTTTTCGCACTCCCCTTCATGTTTAAAAACACTCTTCGCACTTGTGTTATTGTTGAAAACCACTTTTCGCAATTGTGTTAGTGTTGCAAAACCACTGCTCGCAATTGTGTTCGTGTTGCAAAACTACTTTCCGTACGTATGCTGGCGTTGAAAACCACTTTCTGCACTTGAGCTAATTTTACAGAAGAACTTATTGCTCTTGTGTTAGTGTTGCGTCCCCACTTTCTTCGCTTCTCTTATTGGGAAAACCACTTTTCACACTTGTGCTCGTGTTGAAAAACACTTTTCACAATTCTGTTCGTGTTGCAAAACCAATGTTTGCACTTGTAATATTGTTGCAAAACCCACTTTCCGCACTTATGCTGGCTTTGAAAACCACTTTTCGCACTTGAGCTAGTGTTGCAGACCACTTTTTGCTCTTGTGCTGGTGTTGACAACCACTTTCCGCACTCGGGCTAGCATTGAAAACCACTTTCCACACTTAAGCTAGTGTTGCAGAACCACTTTTCGCACTCCTATTAGTGTTGAAAAACACTTTTCGCACTTGTATTAGTGTTGAAAACTACTTTCCACACTTGTGCTAGTGTTGAAAACCACTTTTCACACTTGTGTTCGTGTTACAAAACCACTTTCCACACATGTGCTGGCATTGAAAACCAATATCCGCGCTTGCAATCGTGTTGCAAAACCACTCTTTGCCTTCATGTTTGTGTTGGAAAACACTTTTCGCACTTACACTGGTGTTGCAGAACCACTTTTCGCACTCCTCTTAGTGTTGAAAAACACTTTTCGCACTCCTCTTAGTGTTGAAAAAAACACTTTTCGCACTTCTGCTGGCGTTGAAAACCACTTTTCGGACTTGTATTGGTGTTGAAAACCACTTTTCGCACTTGTGTTCGTGTTGCAAAACCACTTTTCGCACATGTGTTCGTGTTGCAAAACTACTTTCTGTACGTATGGTGGCGTTGAAAACTACTCTCTGCACTTGAGCTAATTTAACAGACGAACTATTTGCTCTTGTGTTAGTGTTGTGTGACCACTTTCTGCACTTCTCTTATTGGTACAACCACTTTCCGCACTCGTGCTAGTGTTGAAAACCACTTTGCACTCTTGTGCTCGTGTTGAAAAACACTTTTCACACTTGTGTTAGTGTTGCAAAACCACTTTTTACACTTGTGTTATTGTTGCAAAACCACTTTCCGCACTTCTGCTGGCGTTGAAAACCACTTTTCGGACTTGCTTTGGTGTTGAAAACCACTTTTCGCACTTGTGTTAATGTTGCAAAACCAATGCTCACACTTGTGTTCGTGTTGCAAAAGTACTTTCCGTACGTATGCTGGCGTTGAAAACCACTTTCTGCACTTGAGCTAATTTTGCAGAAGAACTTTTTCTTCTTGTGTTGGTGTTGCGTGACCACTTTCCACACTTCTCTTATTAGAAAAAGCACTTTCCACAAATGTGCTGGCGTTGAAAGCCAATTTCCGCGCTTCCATTCGTGTTGCAAAACCACTTTTTGCTCTTGTGCTGGTGTTGAAAACCACTTTCCGCACTTATGCGAGCATTGGAAACCACTTTCCACACTTAAGCAAGTGTTGCAGAACCACTTTTTGCACTCCTCTTAGTGTTGAGAAACACTTTTCGCAGTTGCGCTAGTGTTGCAGAACCACTTTTCTTTCGCACTCCTCTTAGTGTTGAAAAACACTTTTTGCACTCACGCTGGTGTTGCAAAACAACTTTCCACACTCATGCTAGTGTTGAAAACCACTTTCCACACTTGTGCTGGTGTTGAAAAACACTTTTCACACTTGTGTTAGTGTTGCAAACCCACTTTTTGCACTTGTATTATTGTTGCAAAACCCACTTTCCGCACTTGTGCTTGCTTTGAAAAGAACTTTTCGCACTTGAGCTGAGGTTGAAAACCACTTTTCGCACTTGCGTTAGTGTTGCAGAATCACTTTTTGCACTCTTCTTAATGGTAATAACACTTTCCGCAATTGTGCTAGTGTTGAGTAGCACTTTTTGCTCTTGTGCTAGTGTTGAAATCCACTTTTCACACGTGTGTTAGTTTTGCAAAACCGCTATTCGCACATGAGCTAGTGTTGCAGAATAACTTTTTGCTCTTGTGCTAGTGTTAAAAACCACTTTCCGCACTTGTGCTGGCATGAAAACGACTTTACGCACTTGAGCTGGCATTGCAGAACCACTTTCCGTACTTCTCTTATTGGTAAAAACACTTTTCGCACTTGTGCTGGCGTTGAAATCCATTTTCCACACTTGCGCGAGTGTTGCAAAACCACTTCTGCACCCGTGCTCGTGTTGAAAACCACTTCCCACACTTGTGTTCGTGTTACAAAACCACTTTCCGCACTTCTGCTGGCGTTGAAAACCACTTTTCGGACTTGTGTTGGTGTTGAAAACCACTTTTCGCACTTGTGTTAGTGTTGCAAAACCACTTGTCGCACTTGTGTACATGTTGCAAAACTACTTTCTGAACGTATGGTGGCGTTAAAAACTACTCTCTGCACTTGAGCTAATTTTACAGACGAACTTTTTGCTCTTGTGTTCGTGTTGTGTGACCACTTTCTGCACTTCTCTTATTGGTACAACCACTTTCCGCACTCGTGCTAGTGTTGAAAACCACATTGCACTCTTGTGCTCGTGTTGTAAAACACTTTTCACACGTGTGTTAGTGTTGCAAAACCACTTTTTACACTTGTGTTAGTGTTGCAAAACCACTTTTCGCACTTTTGTGCGTGTTGCAAATGTACTTTCCGCACATATGCTGGCGTTGAAAACCACTTTCTGCACCTGAGCTAATTTTGCAGAAGAACTTTTCTTTCTTGTGTTGGTGTTGCGTGACCACTTTCCACACTTCTCTTATTAGAAAAACCACTTTCCACAATTGCGCAAGTGTTGCAAAACCACTTTTCGCTCTCGTGCTAGTGTTGAAAACCACTTTCACACATGTGCTAGTGTTGAAAAACACTTTTCACACTTATGTTAGTGTTGCAAAACCACTTTTCGCACTCGTGCTAGTGTTGAAAACCACTTTCCACACTTGTGCTGGTGTTGAAAAACACTTTTCACACTTGTGTTAGTGTTGCAAACCCACTTTTTGCACTTGTATTATTGTTGCAAAACCCACTTTCCGCACTTGTGCTTGCTTTGAAAAGAACTTTTCGCACGTGAGCTGAGGTTGAAAACCACTTTTCGCACTTGCGTTAGTGTTGCAGAATCACTTTGTGCACTCTTCTTAATGGTAATAACACTTTCCGCAATTGTGCTAGCGTTGAGTAGCACTTTCTGCTCTTGTGCTAGTGTTGCAGAACCACTTTTCGCACTTGTGTTAGTGTTGAAATCCACTTTTCACACATGTGTTAGTGTTACAAAACCGCTATTCGCACATGAGCTAGTGTTGCAGAATAACTTTTTGCTCTTGTACTAGTGTTGAAAACGACTTTCCGCACTAGAGCTGGCATTGCAGAACCACTTTCTGCACTTCTCTTATTGGTAAAAACACTTTCCGCACTTGTGCTGGCGTTGAAATCCATTTTCCACACTTGCGCGAGTGTTGCAAAACTATTTCTGCACCCGTGCTCATGTGGAAAACCACTTCCCACACTTGTGCTAGTGTTGAAAAACACTTTTCACACCTGTGCGAGTGTTGAGAAGCACTTTTTGCTCTTGTGCTAGTGTTGAAAACCACTTTCCGCACTTGTGTTATTGTTTGTAAAAAACACTTTCTGCACTAGTGCTGGCTTTGAAAACCACTTTCCACACTTGTGCTAGTGTTTCAAAACCACTTTCCACACACGTGTTGGCGTTGAAACTTTCCATCCGCGCTTGCGCTAGTGTGGCAAAATCACTTTTTGCCCTCATGTTAGTGTTGAAAAACACTTTTCGCACTTGCGCTCGTGTTGCAGAACCATTTTTCGCACTCCCCTTCATATTTAAAAACACTCTTCGCACTTGTGTTATTGTTGAAAACCACTTTTCGCAATTGTGTTAGTGTTGCAAAACCACTGCTCGCAATTGTGTTCGTGTTGCAAAACTACTTTCCGTACGTATGCTGGCGTTGAAAACCACTTTCTGCACTTGAGCTAATTTTACAGAAGAACTTATTGCTCTTGTGTTAGTGTTGCGTCCCCACTTTCTTCACTTCTCTTATTGGGAAAACCACTTTTCACACTTGTGCTCGTGTTGAAAAACACTTTTCACACTTCTGTTCGTGTTGCAAAACCAATGTTTGCACTTGTATTATTGTTGCAAAACCCACTTTCCGCACTTATGCTGGCTTTGAAAACCACTTTTCGCACTTGAGCTAGTGTTGCAGACCACTTTTTGCTCTTGTGCTGGTGTTGACAACCACTTTCTGCACTCGGGCTAGCATTGAAAACCACTTTCCACACTTAAGCTAGTGTTGCAGAACCACTTTTCGCACTCCTATTAGTGTTGAAAAACACTTTTCGCACTTGTATTAGTGTTGAAAACTACTTTCCACACTTGTGCTAGTGTTGAAAACCACTTTTCACACTTGTGTTCGTGTTACAAAACCACTTTCCACACATGTGCTGGCATTGAAAACCAATATCCGCGCTTGCAATCGTGTTGCAAAACCACTCTTTGCCTTCATGTTTGTGTTGGAAAACACTTTTCGCACTTGCACTGGTGTTGCAGAACCACTTTTCGCACTCCTCTTAGTGTTGAAAAACACTTTTCGCACTCCTCTTAGTGTTGAAAAAAACACTTTTCACACTTGTGTTAGTGTTGCAAACCCAATTTTTGCACTTGTATTATTGTTGCAAAACCCACTTTCCGCACTTGTGCTTGCTTTGAAAAGAACTTTTCGCACTTGAGCTGAGGTTGAAAACCACTTTTCGCACTTGCGTTAGTGTTGCAGAATCACTTTGTGCACTCTTCTTAATGGTAATAACACTTTCCGCAATTGTGCTAGCGTTGAGTAGCACTTTCTGCTCTTGTGCTAGTGTTGCAGAACCACTTTTCGCACTTGTGTTAGTGTTGAAATCCACTTTTCACACATGTGTTAGTGTTACAAAACCGCTATTCGCACATGAGCTAGTGTTGCAGAATAACTTTTTGCTCTTGTACTAGTGTTGAAAACGACTTTCCGCACTAGAGCTGGCATTGCAGAACCACTTTCTGCACTTCTCTTATTGGTAAAAACACTTTCCGCACTTTTGCTGGCGTTGAAATCCATTTTCCACACTTGCGCGAGTGTTGCAAAACTATTTCTGCACCCGTGCTCATGTTGAAAACCACTTCCCACACTTGTGCTAGTGTTGAAAAACACTTTTCACACCTGTGCGAGTGTTGAGAAGCACTTTTTGCTCTTGTGCTAGTGTTGAAAACCACTTTCCGCACTTGTGTTATTGTTTGTAAAAAACACTTTCTGCACTAGTGCTGGCTTTGAAAACCACTTTCCACACTTGTGCTAGTGTTTCAAAACCACTTTCCACACACGTGTTGGCGTTGAAACTTTCCATCCGCGCTTGCGCTAGTGTGGCAAAATCACTTTTTGCCCTCATGTTAGTGTTGAAAAACACTTTTCGCACTTGCGCTAGTGTTGCAGAACCATTTTTCGCACTCCCCTTCATGTTTAAAAACACTCTTCGCACTTGTGTTATTGTTGAAAACCACTTTTCGCAATTGTGTTAGTGTTGCAAAACCACTGCTCGCAATTGTGTTCGTGTTGCAAAACTACTTTCCGTACGTATGCTGGCGTTGAAAACCACTTTCTGCACTTGAGCTAATTTTACAGAAGAACTTATTGCTCTTGTGTTAGTGTTGCGTCCCCACTTTCTTCACTTCTCTTATTGGGAAAACCACTTTTCACACTTGTGCTCGTGTTGAAAAACACTTTTCACACTTCTGTTCGTGTTGCAAAACCAATGTTTGCACTTGTATTATTGTTGCAAAACCCACTTTCCGCACTTATGCTGGCTTTGAAAACCACTTTTCGCACTTGAGCTAGTGTTGCAGACCACTTTTTGCTCTTGTGCTGGTGTTGACAACCACTTTCTGCACTCGGGCTAGCATTGAAAACCACTTTCCACACTTAAGCTAGTGTTGCAGAACCACTTTTCGCACTCCTATTCGTGTTGAAAAACACTTTTCGCACTTGTATTAGTGTTGAAAACTACTTTCCACACTTGTGCTAGTGTTGAAAACCACTTTTCACACTTGTGTTCGTGTTACAAAACCACTTTCCACACATGTGCTGGCATTGAAAACCAATATCCGCGCTTGCAATCGTGTTGCAAAACCACTCTTTGCCTTCATGTTTGTGTTGGAAAACACTTTTCGCACTTGCACTGGTGTTGCAGAACCACTTTTCGCACTCCTCTTAGTGTTGAAAAACACTTTTCGCACTCCTCTTAGTGTTGAAAAAAACACTTTTCGCACTTGTGTTAGTGTTGAAAACCACTTTCCACATTTGTGCTCGTGTTGAAAACAACTTATCACACTTGTGTTCGTGTTACAAAACCACTTTCCGCACTTCTGCTGGCGTTGAAAACCACTTTTCGGACTTGTGTTGGTGTTGAAAACCACTTTTCGCACTTGTGTTAGTGTTGCAAAACCACTTTTCGCACTTGTGTTCGTGTTGCAAAACTACTTTCTGTACGTATGGTGGCGTTGAAAACTACTCTCTGCACTTGAGCTAATTTTACAGACGAACTATTTGCTCTTGTGTTAGTGTTGTGTGACCACTTTCTGCACTTCTCTTATTGGTACAACCACTTTCCGCACTCGTGCTAGCGTTGAAAAACACTTTTCACACTTGTGTTAGTGTTGCAAAACCACTTTTTACACTTGTGTTATTGTTGCAAAACCACTTTCCGCACTTCTGCTGGCGTTGAAAACCACTTTTCGGACTTTTTTTGGTGTTGAAAACCACTTTTCGCACTTGTGTTAATGTTGCAAAACCAATGCTCACACTTGTGTTCGTGTTGCAAAAATACTTTCCGCACGTATGCTGGCGTTGAAAACCACTTTCTGCACTTGAGCTAATTTTGCAGAAGAACTTTTTCTTCTTGTGTTGGTGTTGCGTGACCAATTTCCACACTTCTCTTATTAGAAAAACCACTTTCCACAATTGCGCAAGTGTTGCAAAACCACTTTGCGCACTCGTGCTAGTGTTGAAAACCACTTTGCACACTTGTGCTAGTGTTGAAAACCACTTTGCGCACTCGTGCTAGTGTTGAAAACCACTTTGCGCACTCCTGCTAGTGTTGAAAACCACTTTCACACTTGTGCTAGTGTTGAAAAACACTTTTCACACTTATGTTAGTGTTGCAAAACCACTTTTTGTACTTGAGCTAGTGTTGCAGAACCACTTTCCACACTTTTGCTGGCATTGAAAACCACTTTCCACGCATAAGCTGGTGTTGCAGACCACTTTTTGCACTACTCTTAGTGTTGAAAACCAATTTCCGCACTCGGTCCAGTGTTGAAAACCACTTTCCAATCTTGTGCTCGTGTTGAAAACTACTTTCAGCACTCGTGCTAGTGTTGGAAACCACTTTCCACACTTGTGCTAGTGTTGAATAACACTTTTCACACTTGTGTTACTGTTGCAAAACCACTTTCCACACATGTGCTGGCGTTGAAAGCCAATATCCGCGCTTCCACTCGTGTTGCATAACCACTTTTTGCTCTTGTGCTGGTGTTGAAAACCACTTTCCGCACTTGTGCTAGCATTGGAAACCACTTTCCACACTTAAGCTAGTGTTGCAGAACCACATTTTGCACTCCTCTTAGTGTTGAGAAACACTTTTCGCAGTTGCGCTAGTGTTGCAGAACCACTTTTCTTTCGCACTCCTCTTAGTGTTGAAAAACACTTTTCGCACTCGCGATGGTGTTGCAAAACACTTTTCACACTTGTGTTAGTGTTGCAGAACCATTTTTCGCACTCCTCTTCATGTTTAAAAACACTCTTCGCACTTGTGTTATTGTTGAAAACAACTTTTCGCAATTGTGTTAGTGTTGCAAAACCACTGCTCGCACTTGTGTTCGTGTTGCAAA
Source organism: Myxine glutinosa (assembly GCF_964187855.1). NCBI lineage: Eukaryota > Metazoa > Chordata > Myxini > Myxiniformes > Myxinidae > Myxine > Myxine glutinosa. The sequence continues at coordinate 98,784,911 of NC_136264.1, read as the reverse complement.
ACTACTTTCCGTACGTATGCTGGCGTTGAAAACCACTTTCTGCACTTGAGCTAATTTTACAGAAGAACTTATTGCTCTTGTGTTAGTGTTGCGTCCCCACTTTCTTCACTTCTCTTATTGGGAAAACCACTTTTCACACTTGTGCTCGTGTTGAAAAACACTTTTCACACTTCTGTTCGTGTTGCAAAACCAATGTTTGCACTTGTATTATTGTTGCAAAACCCACTTTCCGCACTTATGCTGGCTTTGAAAACCATTTTTCGCACTTGAGCTAGTGTTGCAGCCCACTTTTTGCTCTTGTGCTGGTGTTGACAACCACTTTCTGCACTCGGGCTAGCATTGAAAACCACTTTCCACACTTAAGCTAGTGTTGCAGAACCACTTTTCGCACTCCTATTAGTGTTGAAAAACACTTTTCGCACTTGTATTAGTGTTGAAAACTACTTTCCACACTTGTGCTGGTGTTGAAAACCACTTTTCACACTTGTGTTCGTGTTACAAAACCACTTTCCACACATGTGCTGGCATTGAAAACCAATATCCGCGCTTGCAATCGTGTTGCAAAACCACTCTTTGCCTTCATGTTTGTGTTGGAAAACACTTTTCGCACTTGCACTGGTGTTGCAGAACCACTTTTCGCACTCCTCTTAGTTTTGAAAAACACTTTTCGCACTCCTCTTAGTGTTGAAAAAAACACTTTTCGCATTTGTGTTAGTGTTGAAAACCACTTTCCACATTTGTGCTCGTGTTGAAAACAACTTATCACACTTGTGTTCGTGTTACAAAACCACTTTCCGCACTTCTGCTGGCGTTGAAAACCACTTTTCGGACTTGTGTTGGTGTTGAAAACCACTTTTCGCACTTGTGTTAGTGTTGCAAAACCACTTTTCGCACTTGTGTTCGTGTTGCAAAACTACTTTCTGTACGTATGGTGGCGTTGAAAACTACTCTCTGCACTTGAGCTAATTTTACAGACGAACTATTTGCTCTTGTGTTAGTGTTGTGTGACCACTTTCTGCACTTCTCTTATTGGTACAACCACTTTCCGCACTCGTGCTAGTGTTGAAAACCACTTTGCACTCTTGTGCTCGTGTTGAAAAACACTTTTCACACTTGTGTTAGTGTTGCAAAACCACTTTTTACAGTTGTGTTATTGTTGCAAAACCACTTTCCGCACTTCTGCTGGCGTTGAAAACCACTTTTCGGACTTGTTTTGGTGTTGAAAACCACTTTTCGCACTTGTGTTAATGTTGCAAAACCAATGCTCACACTTGTGTTCGTGTTGCAAAAATACTTTCCGCACGTATGCTGGCGTTGAAAACCACTTTCTGCACTTGAGCTAATTTTGCAGAAGAACTTTTTCTTCTTGTGTTGGTGTTGCGTGACCAATTTCCACACTTCTCTTATTAGAAAAACCACTTTCCACAATTGCGCAAGTGTTGCAAAACCACTTTGCGCACTCGTGCTAGTGTTGAAAACCACTTTGCACACTTGTGCTAGTGTTGAAAACCACTTTGCGCACTCGTGCTAGTGTTGAAAACCACTTTGCGCACTCCTGCTAGTGTTGAAAACCACTTTCACACTTGTGCTGGTGTTGAAAAACACTTTTCACACTTATGTTAGTGTTGCAAAACCACTTTTTGTACTTGAGCTAGTGTTGCAGAACCACTTTCCACACTTTTGCTGGCATTGAAAACCACTTTCCACGCATAAGCTAGTGTTGCAGACCACTTTTTGCACTACTCTTAGTGTTGAAAACCAATTTCCGCACTCGGTCCAGTGTTGAAAACCACTTTCCAATCTTGTGCTCGTGTTGAAAACTACTTTCAGCACTCGTGCTAGTGTTGGAAACCACTTTCCACACTTGTGCTAGTGTTGAATAACACTTTTCACACTTGCGTTACTGTTGCAAAACCACTTTCCACACATGTGCTGGCGTTGAAAGCCAATATCCGCGCTTCCACTCGTGTTGCATAACCACTTTTTGCTCTTGTGCTGGTGTTGAAAACCACTTTCCGCACTTGTGCTAGCATTGGAAACCACTTTCCACACTTAAGCTAGTGTTGCAGAACCACATTTTGCACTCCTCTTAGTGTTGAGAAACACTTTTCGCAGTTGCACTAGTGTTGCAGAACCACTTTTCTTTCGCACTCCTCTTAGTGTTGAAAAACACTTTTCGCACTCGCGATGGTGTTGCAAAACACTTTTCACACTTGTGTTAGTGTTGCAGAACCATTTTTCGCACTCCTCTTCATGTTTAAAAACACTCTTCGCACTTGTGTTATTGTTGAAAACAACTTTTCGCAATTGTGTTAGTGTTGCAAAACCACTGCTCGCACTTGTGTTCGTGTTGCAAAACTACTTTCCGTACGAATGCTGGCGTTGAAAACCACTTTCTGCACTTGAGCTAATTTTACAGAAGAACTTCTTGCTCTTGTGTTAGTGTTGCGTAACCACTTTCTGCGCTTCTCTTATTGGGAAAACCACTTTTCACACTTGTGCTCGTGTTGAAAAACACTTTTCACACTTCTGTTAGTGTTGCAAAACCAATGTTTGCACTTGTATTATTGTTGCAAAACCCACTTTCCGCAATTATGCTGGCTTTGAAAACCACTTTTCGCACTTGAGCTAGTGTTGCAGACCACTTTTTGCTCTTGTGCTGGTGTTGAAAACCACTTTCCGCACTCGGGCTAGCATTGAAAACCACTTTACACACTTAAGCTAGTGTTGCAGAACTACTTTTCGCACTCCTCTTAGTGTTGAAAAACACTTTTCGCACTTGTGTTAGTGTTGCAAAACCACTTTTTACACTTGTGTTATTGTTGCAAAACCACTTTCCGCACTTCTGCTGGCGTTGAAAACCACTTTTCGGACTTGTTTGGTGTTGAAAACCACTTTTCGCACTCATGCTAGTGTTGAAAACCACTTTCCACACGGATGCTGGCGTTGAAAACCACTTTCTGCACTTGAGCTAATTTTGCAGAAGAACTTTTTCTTCTCGTGTTGGTGTTGCGTGACCACTTTCCACACTTCTCTTATTAGAAAAACCACTTTCCACAAATGTGCTGGCGTTGAAAGCCAATATCCGCGCTTCCACTCGTGTTGCAAAACCACTTTTTACACTTGTGTTATTGTTGCAAAACCACTTTCCGCACTTCTGCTGGCGTTGAAAACCACTTTTCGGACTTGTTTTGGTGTTGAAAACCACTTTTCGCACTTGTGTTAATGTTGCAAAACCAAGGCTCACACTTGTGTTCGTGTTGCAAAAATACTTTCCGCACGTATGCTGGCGTTGAAAACCACTTTCTGCACTTGAGCTAATTTTGCAGAAGAACTTTTTCTTCTTGTGTTGGTGTTGCGTGACCAATTTCCACACTTCTCTTATTAGAAAAACCACTTTCCACAATTGCGCAAGTGTTGCAAAACCACTTTGCGCACTCGTGCTAGTGTTGAAAACCACTTTGCACACTTGTGCTAGTGTTGAAAACCACTTTGCGCACTCGTGCCAGTGTTGAAAACCACTTTGCGCACTCCTGCTAGTGTTGAAAACCACTTTCACACTTGTGCTAGTGTTGAAAAACACTTTTCACACTTATGTTAGTGTTGCAAAACCACTTTTTGTACTTGAGCTAGTGTTGCAGAACCACTTTCCACACTTTTGCTGGCATTGAAAACCACTTTCCACGCATAAGCTAATGTTGCAGACCACTTTTTGCACTACTCTTAGTGTTGAAAACCAATTTCCGCACTCGGTAAAGTGTTGAAAACCACTTTCCAATCTTGTGCTCGTGTTGAAAACTACTTTCAGCACTCGTGCTAGTGTTGGAAACCACTTTCCACACTTGTGCTAGTGTTGAATAACACTTTTCACACTTGTGTTACTGTTGCAAAACCACTTTCCACACATGTGCTGGCGTTGAAAGCCAATATCCGCACTTGTGCTAGCATTGGAAACCACTTTCCACACTTAAGCTAGTGTTGCAGAACCACATTTTGCACTCCTCTTAGTGTTGAGAAACACTTTTCGCAGTTGCGCTAGTGTTGCAGAACCACTTTTCTTTCGCACTCCTCTTAGTGTTGAAAAACACTTTTCGCACTCGCGATGGTGTTGCAAAACACTTTTCACACTTGTGTTAGTGTTGCAGAACCATTTTTCGCACTCCTCTTCATGTTTAAAAACACTCTTCGCACTTGTGTTATTGTTGAAAACAACTTTTCGCAATTGTGTTAGTGTTGCAAAACCACTGCTCGCACTTGTGTTCGTGTTGCAAAACTACTTTCCGTACGAATGCTGGCGTTGAAAACCACTTTCTGCACTTGAGCTAATTTTACAGAAGAACTTCTTGCTGTTGTGTTAGTGTTGCGTAACCACTTTCTGCGCTTCTCTTATTGGGAAAACCACTTTTCACACTTGTGCTCGTGTTGAAAAACACTTTTCACACTTCTGTTAGTGTTGCAAAACCAATGTTTGCACTTGTATTATTGTTGCAAACCCCACTTTCCGCACTTATGCTGGCTTTGAAAACCACTTTTCGCACTTGAGCTAGTGTTGCAGACCACTTTTTGCTCTTGTGCTGGTGTTGAAAACCACTTTCCGCACTCGGGCTCGCATTGAAAACCACTTTACACACTTAAGCTAATGTTGCAGAACTACATTTCGCACTCCTCTTAGTGTTGAAAAACACTTTTCGCACTTGTGTTAGTGTTGCAAAACCACTTTTTACACTTGTGTTATTGTTGCAAAACCACTTTCCGCACTTCTGCTGGCGTTGAAAACTACTTTTCGGACTTGTTTTGGTGTTGAAAACCACTTTTCGCACTCATGCTAGTGTTGAAAACCACTTTCCACACGTATGCTGGCGTTGAAAACCACTTTCTGCACTTGAGCTAATTTTGCAGAAGAACTTTTTCTTCTTGTGTTGGTGTTGCGTGACCACTTTCCACACTTCTCTTATTAGAAAAACCACTTTCCACAAATGTGCTGGCGTTGAAAGCCAATATCCGCGCTTCCACTCGTGTTGCAAAACCGCTTTTTACTCTTGTGCTGGTGTTGAAAACCACTTTCCGCACTTATGCTAGCATTAGAAACCACTTTCCACACTTAAGCTAGTGTTGCAGAACCACTTTTTGCACTCCTCTTAGTGTTGAGAAACACTTTTCGCAGTTGCGCGAGTGTTGCAGAACCACTTTTCTTTCGCACTCCTCTTAGTGTTGAAAAACACTTTTCGCACTCGCGCTGGTGTTGCAAAACCACTTTCCACACTCATACTAGTGTTGAAAACCACTTTCCACACTTGTGCTGGTGTTGAAAAACACTTTTCACATTTGTGTTAGTGTTGCAAACCCACTTTTTGCACTTGTATTATTGTTGCAAAACCCACTTTCCGCACTTGTGCTTGCTTTGAAAAGAACTTTTCGCACTTGAGCTGAGGTTGAAAACCACTTTTCGCACTTGCGTTAGTGTTGCAGAATCACTTTTTGCACTCTACTTAATGGTAATAACACTTTCTGCAATTGTGCTAGTGTTGAGTAGCACTTTTTGCTCTTGTGCTAGTGTTGAAATCCACTTTTCACACGTGTGTTAGTGTTGCAAAACCGCTATTCGCACATGAGCTAGTGTTGCAGAATAACTTTTTGCTCTTGTGCTAGTGTTAAAAACCACTTTCCGCACTTGTGCTGGCATGAAAACGACTTTACGCACTTGAGCTGGCATTGCAGAACCACTTTCCGCACTTCTCTTATTGGTAAAAACACTTTTCGCACTTGTGCTGGCGTTGAAATCCATTTTCCACACTTGCGCGAGTGTTGCAAAACCACTTCTGCACCCGTGCTCGTGTTGAAAACCACTTCCCACACTTGTGTTCGTGTTACAAAACCACTTTCCGCACTTCTGCTGGCGTTGAAAACCACTTTTCGGACTTGTGTTGGTGTTGAAAACCACTTTTCGCACTTGTGTTAGTGTTGCAAAACCACTTGTCGCACTTGTGTACGTGTTGCAAAACTACTTTCTGTACGTATGGTGGCGTTGAAAACTACTCTCTGCACTTGAGCTAATTTTACAGACGAACTTTTTACTCTTGTGTTCGTGTTGTGTGACCACTTTCTGCACTTCTCTTATTGGTACAACCACTTTCCGCACTCGTGCTAGTGTTGAAAACCACATTGCACTCTTGTGCTCGTGTTGAAAAACACTTTTCACACGTGTGTTAGTGTTGCAAAACCACTTTTTACACTTGTGTTAGTGTTGCAAAACCACTTTTCGCACTTTTGTGCGTGTTGCAAATGTACTTTCCGCACATATGCTGGCGTTGAAAACCACTTTCTGCACCTGAGCTAATTTTGCAGAAGAACTTTTTTTTCTTGTGTTGGTGTTGCGTGACCACTTTCCACACTTCTCTTATTAGAAAAACCACTTTCCACAATTGCGCAAGTGTTGCAAAACCACTTTTCGCACTCGTGCTAGTGTTGAAAACCACTTTCACACATGTGCTAGTGTTGAAAAACACTTTTCACACTTATGTTAGTGTTGCAAAACCACTTTTCGTACTCGTGCTAGTGTTGAAAACCACTTTCCACACTTGTGCTGGTGTTGAAAAACACTTTTCACACTTGTGTTAGTGTTGCAAACCCACTTTTTGCACTTGTATTATTGTTGCAAACCCCACTTTCCGCACTTGTGCTTGCTTTGAAAAGAACTTTTCGCACTTGAGCTGAGATTGAAAACCACTTTTCGCACTTGCGTTAGTGTTGCAGAATCACTTTTTGCACTCTTCTTAATGGTAATAACACTTTCCGCAATTGTGCTAGCGTTGAGTCGCACTTTCTGCTCTTGTGCTAGTGTTGCAGAACCACTTTTCGCACTTGTGTTAGTGTTGAAATCCACTTTTCACACATGTGTTAGTGTTACAAAACCGCTATTCGCACATGAGCTAGTGTTGCAGAATAACTTTTTTCTCTTGTGCTAGTGTTGAAAACGACTTTCCGCACTAGAGCTGGTATTGCAGAACCACTTTCTGCACTTCTCTTATTGGTAAAAACACTTTCCGCACTTGTGCTGGCGTTGAAATCCATTTTCCACACTTGCGCGAGTGTTGCAAAACTATTTCTGCACCCGTGCTCATGTTGAAAACCACTTCCCACACTTGTGCTAGTGTTGAAAAACACTTTTCACACCTGTGCGAGTGTTGAGAAGCACTTTTTGCTCTTGTGCTAGTGTTGAAAACCACTTTCCGCACTTGTGTTATTGTTTGTAAAAAAACACTTTCTGCACTAGTGCTGGCTTTGAAAACCACTTTCCACACTTGTGCTAGTGTTTCAAAACCACTTTCCACACACGTGTTGGCATTGAAACTTTCCATCCGCGCTTGCGCTAGTGTGGCAAAATCACTTTTTGCCCTCATGTTAGTGTTGAAAAACACTTTTCGCACTTGCGCTAGTGTTGCAGAACCATTTTTCGCACTCCCCATCATGTTTAAAAACACTCTTCGCACTTGTGTTATTGTTGAAAACCACTTTTCGCAATTGTGTTAGTGTTGCAAAACCACTGCTCGCAATTGTGTTCGTGTTGCAAAACTACTTTCCGTACGTATGCTGGCGTTGAAAACCACTTTCTGCACTTGAGCTAATTTTACAGAAGAATTTATTGCTCTTGTGTTAGTGTTGCGTCCCCACTTTCTTCGCTTCTCTTATTGGGAAAACCACTTTTCACACTTGTGCTCGTGTTGAAAAACACTTTTCACACTTCTGTTCGTGTTGCAAAACCAATGTTTGCACTTGTATTATTGTTGCAAAACCCACTCTCCGCACTTATGCTGGCTTTGAAAACCACTTTTCGCACTTGAGCTAGTGTTGCAGACCACTTTTTGCTCTTGTGCTGGTGTCGACAACCACTTTTTGCACTCGGGCTAGCATTGAAAACCACTTTCCACACTTAAGCTAGTGTTGCAGAACCACTTTTCGCACTCCTATTAGTGTTGAAAAACACTTTTCGCACTTGTATTAGTGTTGAAAACTACTTTCCACACTTGTGCTAGTGTTGAAAACCACTTTTCACACTTGTGTTCGTGTTACAAAACCACTTTCCACACATGTGCTGGCATTGAAAACCAATATCCGCGCTTGCAATCGTGTTGCAAAACCACTCTTTGCCTTCATGTTTGTGTTGGAAAACACTTTTCGCACTTGCACTGGTGTTGCAGAACCACTTTTCGCACTCCTCTTAGTGTTGAAAAACACTTTTCGCACTCCTCTTCGTGTTGAAAAAAACACTTTTCGCACTTGTGTTAGTGTTGAAAACCACTTTCCACATTTGTGCTCGTGTTGAAAACAACTTATCACACTTGTGTTCGTGTTACAAAACCACTTTCCGCACTTCTGCTGGCGTTGAAAACCACTTTTCGGACTTGTGTTGGTGTTGAAAACCACTTTTCGCACTTGTGTTAGTGTTGCAAAACCACTTTTCGCACTTGTGTTCGTGTTGCAAAACTACTTTCTGTACGTATGGTGGCGTTGAAAACTACTCTCTGCACTTGAGCTAATTTTACAGACGAACTATTTGCTCTTGTGTTAGTGTTGTGTGACCACTTTCTGCACTTCTCTTATTGGTACAACCACTTTCCGCACTCGTGCTAGTGTTGAAAACCACTTTGCACTCTTGTGCTCGTGTTGAAAAACACTTTTCACAGTTGTGTTAGTGTTGCAAAACCACTTTTTACACTTGTGTTATTGTTGCAAAACCACTTTCCGCACTTCTGCTGGCGTTGAAAACCACTTTTCGGACTTGTTTTGGTGTTGAAAACCACTTTTCGCACTTGTGTTAATGTTGCAAAACCAATGCTCACACTTGTGTTCGTGTTGCAAAAGTACTTTCCGCACGTATGCTGGCGTTGAAAACCACTTTCTGCACTTGAGCTAATTTTGCAGAAGAACTTTTTCTTCTTGTGTTGGTGTTGCGTGACCAATTTCCACACTTCTCTTATTAGAAAAACCACTTTCCACAATTGCACAAGTGTTGCAAAACCACTTTGCGCACTCGTGCTAGTGTTGAAAACCACTTTGCACACTTGTGCTAGTGTTGAAAACCACTTTGCGCACTCGTGCTAGTGTTGAAAACCACTTTGCGCAATCCTGCTAGTGTTGAAAACCACTTTCGCACTTGTGCTAGTGTTGAAAAACACTTTTCACACTTATGTTAGTGTTGCAAAACCACTTTTTGTACTTGAGCTAGTGTTGCAGAACCACTTTCCACACTTTTGCTGGCATTGAAAACCACTTTCCACGCATAAGCTAGTGTTGCAGACCACTTTTTGCACTACTCTTAGTGTTGAAAACCAATTTCCGCACTCGGTCCAGTGTTGAAAACCACTTTCCAATCTTGTGCTCGTGTTGAAAACTACTTTCAGCACTCGTGCTAGTGTTGGAAACTACTTTCCACACTTGTGCTAGTGTTGAATAACACTTTTCACACTTGTGTTACTGTTGCAAAACCACTTTCCACACATGTGCTGGTGTTGAAAGCCAATATCCGCGCTTCCACTCGTGTTGCATAACCACTTTTTGCTCTTGTGCTGGTGTTGAAAACCACTTTCCGCACTTGTGCTAGCATTGGAAACCACTTTCCACACTTAAGCTAGTGTTGCAGAACCACATTTTGCACTCCTCTTAGTGTTGAGAAACACTTTTCGCAGTTGCGCTAGTGTTGCAGAACCACTTTTCTTTCGCACTCCTCTTAGTGTTGAAAAACACTTTTCGCACTCGCGATGGTGTTGCAAAACACTTTTCACACTTGTGTTAGTGTTGCAGAACCATTTTTCGCACTCCTCTTCATGTTTAAAAACACTCTTCGCACTTGTGTTATTGTTGAAAACAACTTTTCGCAATTGTGTTAGTGTTGCAAAACCACTGCTCGCACTTGTGTTCGTGTTGCAAAACTACTTTCCGTACGAATGCTGGCGTTGAAAACCACTTTCTGCACTTGAGATAATTTTACAGAAGAACTTCTTGCTCTTGTGTTAGTGTTGCGTAACCACTTTCTGCGCTTCTCTTATTGGGAAAACCACTTTTCACACTTGTGCTCGTGTTGAAAAACACTTTTCACACTTCTGTTAGTGTTGCAAAACCAATGTTTGCACTTGTATTATTGTTGCAAAACCCACTTTCCGCACTTATGCTGGCTTTGAAAACCACTTTTCGCACTTGAGCTAGTGTTGCAGACCACTTTTTGCTCTTGTGCTGGTGTTGAAAACCACTTTCCGCACTCGGGCTAGCATTGAAAACCACTTTACACACTTAAGCTAGTGTTGCAGAACCACTTTTCGCACTCCTCTTAGTGTTGAAAAACACTTTTCGCACTTGTGTTAGTGTTGAAAACCACTTTCCACATTTGTGCTCGTGTTGAAAACAACTTATCACACTTGTGTTCGTGTTACAAAACCACTTTCCGCACTTCTGCTGGCGTTGAAAACCACTTTTCGGACTTGTATTGGTGTTGAAAACCACTTTTCGCACTTGTGTTAGTGTTGCAAAACCACTTTTCGCACTTGTGTTCGTGTTGCAAAACTACTTTCTGTACGTATGGTGGCGTTGAAAACTACTCTCTGCACTTGAGCTAATTTTACAGACGAACTATTTGCTCTTGTATTAGTGTTGTGTGACCACTTTCTGCACTTCTCTTATTGGTACAACCACTTTCCGCACTCGTGCTAGTGTTGAAAACCACTTTGCACTCTTGTGCTCGTGTTGAAAAACACTTTTCACACTTGTGTTAGTGTTGCAAAACCACTTTTTACACTTGTGTTATTGTTGTAAAACCACTTTCCGCACTTCTGCTGGCGTTGAAAACCACTTTTCGGACTTGTTTTGGTGTTGAAAACCACTTTTCGCACTTGTGTTAATGTTGCAAAACCAATGCTCACACTTGTGTTCGTGTTGCAAAAATACTTTCCGCACGTATGCTGGCGTTGAAAACCACTTTCTGCACTTGAGCTAATTTTGCAGAAGAACTTTTTCTTCTTGTGTTGGTGTTGCGTGACCAATTTCCACACTTCTCTTATTAGAAAAACCACTTTCCACACTCATGCTAGTGTTGAAAACCACTTTCCACACTTGTGCTGGTGTTGAAAAACACTTTTCACACTTGTGTTAGTGTTGCAAACCCACTTTTTGCACTTGTATTATTGTTGCAAAACCCACTTTCCGCACTTGTGCTTGCTTTGAAAAGAACTTTTCGCACTTGAGCTGAGGTTGAAAACCACTTTTCGCACTTGCGTTAGTGTTGCAGAATCACTTTTTGCACTCTTCTTAATGGTAATAACACTTTCTGCAATTGTGCTAGTGTTGAGTAGCACTTTTTGCTCTTGTGCTAGTGTTGAAATCCACTTTTCACACGTGTGTTAGTGTTGCAAAACCGCTATTCGCACACGAGCTAGTGTTGCAGAATAACTTTTTGCTCTTGTGCTAGTGTTAAAAACCACTTTCCGCACTTGTGCTGGCATGAAAACGACTTTACGCACTTGAGCTGGCATTGCAGAACCACTTTCCGCACTTCTCTTATTGGTAAAAACACTTTTCGCACTTGTGCTGGCGTTGAAATCCATTTTCCACACTTGCGCGAGTGTTGCAAAACCACTTCTGCACCCGTGCTCGTGTTGAAAACCACTTCCCACACTTGTGTTCGTGTTACAAAACCACTTTCCGCACTTCTGCTGCCGTTGAAAACCACTTTTCGGACTTGTGTTGGTGTTGAAAACCACTTTTCGCACTTGTGTTAGTGTTGCAAAACCACTTGTCGCACTTGTGTACGTGTTGCAAAACTACTTTCTGTACGTATGGTGGCGTTGAAAACTACTCTCTGCACTTGAGCTAATTTTACAGACGAACTTTTTGCTCTTGTGTTCGTGTTGTGTGACCACTTTCTGCACTTCTCTTATTGGTACAACCACTTTCCGCACTCGTGCTAGTGTTGAAAACCACTTTGCACTCTTGTGCTCGTGTTGAAAAACACTTTTCACACGTGTGTTAGTGTTGCAAAACCACTTTTTACACTTGTGTTAGTGTTGCAAAACCACTTTTCGCACTTTTGTGCGTGTTGCAAATGTACTTTCCGCACATATGCTGGCGTTGAAAACCACTTTCTGCACCTGAGCTAATTTTGCAGAAGAACTTTTTTTTTCTTGTGTTGGTGTTGCGTGACCACTTTCCACACTTCTCTTATTAGAAAAACCACTTTCCACAATTGCGCAAGTGTTGCAAAACCACTTTTCGCACTCGTGCTAGTGTTGAAAACCACTTTCACACATGTGCTAGTGTTGAAAAACACTTTTCACACTTATGTTAGTGTTGCAAAACCACTTTTCGCACTCGTGCTAGTGTTGAAAACCACTTTCCACACTTGTGCTGGTGTTGAAAAACACTTTTCACACTTGTGTTAGTGTTGCAAACCCACTTTTTGCACTTGTATTATTGTTGCAAACCCCACTTTCCGCACTTGTGCTTGCTTTGAAAAGAACTTTTCGCACTTGAGCTGAGGTTGAAAACCACTTTTCGCACTTGCGTTAGTGTTGCAGAATCACTTTTTGCACTCTTCTTAATGGTAATAACACTTTCCGCAATTGTGCTAGCGTTGAGTAGCACTTTCTGCTCTTGTGCTAGTGTTGCAGAACCACTTTTCGCACTTGTGCTGAGGTTGAAAACCACTTTTCGCACTTGCTTTAGTGTTGCAGAACCACTTTCTGCACTTCTCTTATTGGTAAAAACACTTTCCGCACTTGTGCTGGCGTTGAAATCCATTTTCCACACTTGCGCGAGTGTTGCAAAACTATTTCTGCACCCGTGCTCATGTTGAAAACCACTTCCCACACTTGTGCTCGTGTTGAAAAACACTTTTCACACCTGTGCGAGTGTTGAGAAGCACTTTTTGCTCTTGTGCTAGTGTTGAAAACTACTTTCCGCACTTGTGTTATTGTTTGTAAAAAACACTTTCTGCACTAGTGCTGGCTTTGAAAACCACTTTCCACACTTGTGCTAGTGTTTCAAAACCACTTTCCACACACGTGTTGGCGTTGAAACTTTCCATCCGTGCTTGCGCTGGTGTGGCAAAATCACTTTTTGCCCTCATGTTAGTGTTGAAAAACACTTTTCGCACTTGCGCTAGTGTTGCAGAACCATTTTTCGCACTCCCCTTCATGTTTAAAAACACTCTTCGCACTTGTGTTATTGTTGAAAACCACTTTTCGCAATTGTGTTAGTGTTGCAAAACCACTGCTCGCAATTGTGTTCGTGTTGCAAAACTACTTTCCGTACGTATGCTGGCGTTGAAAACCACTTTCTGCACTTGAGCTAATTTTACAGAAGAACTTATTGCTCTTGTGTTAGTGTTGCGTCCCCACTTTCTTCGCTTCTCTTATTGGGAAAACCACTTTTCACACTTGTGCTCGTGTTGAAAAACACTTTTCACACTTCTGTTCGTGTTGCAAAACCAATGTTTGCACTTGTATTATTGTTGCAAAACCCACTTTCCGCACTTATGCTGGCTTTGAAAACCACTTTTCGCACTTGAGCTAGTGTTGCAGAACCACTTTTCGCACTCCTATTAGTGTTGAAAAACACTTTTCGCACTTGTATTAGTGTTGAAAACTACTTTCCACACTTGTGTTCGTGTTACAAAACCACTTTCCACACATGTGCTGGCATTGAAAACCAATATCCGCGCTTGCAATCGTGTTGCAAAACCACTCTTTGCCTTCATGTTTGTGTTGGAAAACACTTTTCGCACTTGCACTGGTGTTGCAGAACCACTTTTCGCTCTCCTCTTAGTGTTGAAAAACACTTTTCGCACTCCTCTTAGTGTTGAAAAAAACACTTTTCGCACTTGTGTTAGTGTTGAAAACCACTTTCCACATTTGTGCTCGTGTTGAAAACAACTTATCACACTTGTGTTCGTGTTACAAAACCACTTTCCGCACTTCTGCTGGCGTTGAAAACCACTTTTCGGACTTGTGTTGGTGTTGAAAACCACTTTTCGCACTTGTGTTAGTGTTGCAAAACCACTTTTCGCACTTGTGTTCGTGTTGCAAAACTACTTTCTGTACGTATGGTGGCGTTGAAAACTACTCTCTGCAATTGAGCTAATTTTACAGACGAACTATTTGCTCTTGTGTTAGTGTTGTGTGACCACTTTCTGCACTTCTCTTATTGGTACAACCACTTTCCGCACTCGTGCTAGTGTTGAAAACCACATTGCACTCTTGTGCTCGTGTTGAAAAACACTTTTCACACTTGTGTTAGTGTTGCAAAACCACTTTTTACACTTGTGTTATTGTTGCAAAACCACTTTCCGCACTTCTGCTGGCGTTGAAAACCACTTTTCGGACTTGTTTTGGTGTTGAAAACCACTTTTCGCACTTGTGTTAATGTTGCAAAACCAATGCTCACACTTGTGTTCGTGTTGCAAAAGTACTTTCTGCACGTATGCTGGCGTTGAAAACCACTTTCTGCACTTGAGCTAATTTTGCAGAAGAACTTTTTCTTCTTGTGTTGGTGTTGCATGACCAATTTCCACACTTCTCTTATTAGAAAAACCACTTTCCACAATTGCGCAAGTGTTGCAAAACCACTTTGCGCACTCGTGCTAGTGTTGAAAACCACTTTGCACACTTGTGCTAGTGTTGAAAACCACTTTGCGCACTCGTGCTAGTGTTGAAAACCACTTTGCGCACTCCTGCTAGTGTTGAAAACCACTTTCACACTTGTGCTAGTGTTGAAAAACACTTTTCACACTTATGTTAGTGTTGCAAAACCACTTTTTGTACTTGAGCTAGTGTTGCAGAACCACTTTCCACACTTTTGCTGGCATTGAAAACCACTTTCCACGCATAAGCTAGTGTTGCAGACCACTTTTTGCACTACTCTTAGTGTTGAAAACCAATTTCCGCACACGGTCCAGTGTTGAAAACCACTTTCCAATCTTGTGCTCGTGTTGAAAACTACTTTCAGCAATCGTGCTAGTGTTGGAAACCACTTTCCACACTTGTGCTAGTGTTGAATAACACTTTTCACACTTGTGTTACTGTTGCAAAACCACTTTCCACACATGTGCTGGTGTTGAAAGCCAATATCTGCGCTTCCACTCGTGTTGCATAACCACTTTTTGCTTTTGTGCTGGTGTTGAAAACCACTTTCCGCACTTGTGCTAGCATTGGAAACCACTTTCCACACTTAAGTTAGTGTTGCAGAACCACATTTTGCACTCCTCTTAGTGTTGAGAAACACTTTTCGCAGTTGCGCTAGTGTTGCAGAACCACTTTTCTTTCGCACTCCTCTTAGTGTTGAAAAACACTTTTCGCACTCGCGATGGTGTTGCAAAACACTTTTCACACTTGTGTTAGTGTTGCAGAACCATTTTTCGCACTCCTCTTCATGTTTAAAAACACTCTTCGCACTTGTGTTATTGTTGAAAACAACTTTTCGCAATTGTGTTAGTGTTGCAAAACCACTGCTCGCACTTGTGTTCGTGTTGCAAAACTACTTTCCGTACCAATGCTGGCGTTGAAAACCACTTTCTGCACTTGAGCTAATTTTACAGAAGAACTTCTTGCTCTTGTGTTAGTGTTGCGTAACCACTTTCTGCGCTTCTCTTATTTGGAAAACCACTTTTCACACTTGTGCTCGTGTTGAAAAACACTTTTCACACTTCTGTTAGTGTTGCAAAACCAATGTTTGCACTTGTATTATTGTTGCAAAACCCACTTTCCGCACTTATGCTGGCTTTGAAAACCACTTTTCGCACTTGAGCTAGTGTTGCAGACCACTTTTTGCTCTTGTGCTGGTGTTGAAAACCACATTCCGCACTCGGGCTAGCATTTAAAACCACTTTACACACTTAAGCTAGTGTTGCAGAACCACTTTTCGCACTCCTCTTAGTGTTGAAAAACACTTTTCGCACTTGTGTTAGTGTTGCAAAACCACTTTTTACACTTGTGTTCGTGTTGCAAAAGTACTTTCCTCACGTATGCTGCCGTTGAAAACCACTTTCTGCACTTGAGCTAATTTTGCAGAAGAACTTTTTTTCTTGTGTTGGTGTTGCGTGACCACTTTCCACACTTCTCTTATTAGAAAAACCACTTTCCACAAATGTGCTGGCGTTGAAAGCCAATATCCGCGCTTCCCCTCGTGTTGCAAAACCACTTTTTGCTCTTGTGCTGGTGTTGAAAACCACTTTCCGCACTTATGCTAGCATTGGAAACCACTTTCCACACTTAAGCTAGTGTTGCAGAACCACTTTTTGCACTCCTCTTAGTGTTGAGAAACACTTTTCGCAGTTGCGCTAGTGTTGCAGAACCACTTTTCTTTCGCACTCCTCTTAGTGTTGAAAAACACTTTTCGCACTCGCGCTGGTGTTGCAAAACCACTTTCCACACTCATGCTAGTGTTGAAAACCACTTTCCACACTTGTGCTGGTGTTGAAAAACACTTTTCACACTTGTGTTAGTGTTGCAAACCCACTTTTTGCACTTGTATTATTGTTGCAAAACCCACTTTCCGCACTTGTGCTTGCTTTGAAAAGAACTTTTCGCACTTGAGCTGAGGTTGAAAAACACTTTTCGCACTTGCGTTAGTGTTGCAGAATCACTTTTTGCACTCTTCTTAATGGTAATAACACTTTCTGCAATTGTGCTAGTGTTGAGTAGCACTTTTTGCTCTTGTGCTAGTGTTGAAATCCACTTTTCACACGTGTGTTAGTGTTGCAAAACCGCTATTCGCACATGAGCTAGTGTTGCAGAATAACTTTTTGCTCTTGTGCTAGTGTTAAAAACCACTTTCCGCACTTGTGCTGGCATGAAAACGACTTTATGCACGTGAGCTGGCATTGCAGAACCACTTTCGGCACTTCTCTTATTGGTAAAAACACTTTTCGCACTTGTGCTGGCGTTGAAATCCATTTTCCACACTTGCGCGAGTGTTGCAAAACCACTTCTGCACCCGTGCTCGTGTTGAAAACCACTTCCCACACTTGTGTTCGTGTTACAAAACCACTTTCCGCACTTCTGCTGGCGTTGAAAACCACTTTTCGGACTTGTGTTGGTGTTGAAAACCACTTTTCGCACTTGTGTTAGTGTTGCAAAACCACTTGTCGCACTTGTGTACGTGTTGCAAAACTACTTTCTGTACGTATGGTGGCGTTGAAAACTACTCTCTGCACTTGAGCTAATTTTACAGACGAACTTTTTGCTCTTGTGTTCGTGTTGTGTGACCACTTTCTGCACTTCTCTTATTGGTACAACCACTTTCCGCACTCGTGCTAGTGTTGATAACCACTTTGCACTCTTGTGCTCGTGTTGAAAAACACTTTTCACACGTGTGTTAGTGTTGAAAACCACTTTGCGCACTCGTGCTAGTGTTGAAAACCACTTTGCGCACTCCTGCTAGTGTTGAAAACCACTTTCACACTTGTGCTAGTGTTGAAAAACACTTTTCACACTTATGTTAGTGTTGCAAAACCACTTTTTGTACTTGAGCTAGTGTTGCAGAACCACTTTCCACACTTTTGCTGGCATTGAAAACCACTTTCCACGCATAAGCTAGTGTTGCAGACCACTTTTTGCACTACTCTTAGTGTTGAAAACCAATTTCCGCACACGGTCCAGTGTTGAAAACCACTTTCCAATCTTGTGCTCGTGTTGAAAACTACTTTCAGCAATCGTGCTAGTGTTGGAAACCACTTTCCACACTTGTGCTAGTGTTGAATAACACTTTTCACACTTGTGTTACTGTTGCAAAACCACTTTCCACACATGTGCTGGTGTTGAAAGCCAATATCTGCGCTTCCACTCGTGTTGCATAACCACTTTTTGCTTTTGTGCTGGTGTTGAAAACCACTTTCCGCACTTGTGCTAGCATTGGAAACCACTTTCCACACTTAAGCTAGTGTTGCAGAACCACATTTTGCACTCCTCTTAGTGTTGAGAAACACTTTTCGCAGTTGCGCTAGTGTTGCAGAACCACTTTTCTTTCGCACTCCTCTTAGTGTTGAAAAACACTTTTCGCACTCGCGATGGTGTTGCAAAACACTTTTCACACTTGTGTTAGTGTTGCAGAACCATTTTTCGCACTCCTCTTCATGTTTAAAAACACTCTTCGCACTTGTGTTATTGTTGAAAACAACTTTTCGCAATTGTGTTAGTGTTGCAAAACCACTGCTCGCACTTGTGTTCGTGTTGCAAAACTACTTTCCGTACCAATGCTGGCGTTGAAAACCACTTTCTGCACTTGAGCTAATTTTACAGAAGAACTTCTTGCTCTTGTGTTAGTGTTGCGTAACCACTTTCTGCGCTTCTCTTATTTGGAAAACCACTTTTCACACTTGTGCTCGTGTTGAAAAACACTTTTCACACTTCTGTTAGTGTTGCAAAACCAATGTTTGCACTTGTATTATTGTTGCAAAACCCACTTTCCGCACTTATGCTGGCTTTGAAAACCACTTTTCGCACTTGAGCTAGTGTTGCAGACCACTTTTTGCTCTTGTGCTGGTGTTGAAAACCACATTCCGCACTCGGGCTAGCATTTAAAACCACTTTACACACTTAAGCTAGTGTTGCAGAACCACTTTTCGCACTCCTCTTAGTGTTGAAAAACACTTTTCGCACTTGTGTTAGTGTTGCAAAACCACTTTTTACACTTGTGTTCGTGTTGCAAAAGTACTTTCCTCACGTATGCTGCCGTTGAAAACCACTTTCTGCACTTGAGCTAATTTTGCAGAAGAACTTTTTTTCTTGTGTTGGTGTTGCGTGACCACTTTCCACACTTCTCTTATTAGAAAAACCACTTTCCACAAATGTGCTGGCGTTGAAAGCCAATATCCGCGCTTCCCCTCGTGTTGCAAAACCACTTTTTGCTCTTGTGCTGGTGTTGAAAACCACTTTCCGCACTTATGCTAGCATTGGAAACCACTTTCCACACTTAAGCTAGTGTTGCAGAACCACTTTTTGCACTCCTCTTAGTGTTGAGAAACACTTTTCGCAGTTGCGCTAGTGTTGCAGAACCACTTTTCTTTCGCACTCCTCTTAGTGTTGAAAAACACTTTTCGCACTCGCGCTGGTGTTGCAAAACCACTTTCCACACTCATGCTAGTGTTGAAAACCACTTTCCACACTTGTGCTGGTGTTGAAAAACACTTTTCACACTTGTGTTAGTGTTGCAAACCCACTTTTTGCACTTGTATTATTGTTGCAAAACCCACTTTCCGCACTTGTGCTTGCTTTGAAAAGAACTTTTCGCACTTGAGCTGAGGTTGAAAAACACTTTTCGCACTTGCGTTAGTGTTGCAGAATCACTTTTTGCACTCTTCTTAATGGTAATAACACTTTCTGCAATTGTGCTAGTGTTGAGTAGCACTTTTTGCTCTTGTGCTAGTGTTGAAATCCACTTTTCACACGTGTGTTAGTGTTGCAAAACCGCTATTCGCACATGAGCTAGTGTTGCAGAATAACTTTTTGCTCTTGTGCTAGTGTTAAAAACCACTTTCCGCACTTGTGCTGGCATGAAAACGACTTTATGCACGTGAGCTGGCATTGCAGAACCACTTTCGGCACTTCTCTTATTGGTAAAAACACTTTTCGCACTTGTGCTGGCGTTGAAATCCATTTTCCACACTTGCGCGAGTGTTGCAAAACCACTTCTGCACCCGTGCTCGTGTTGAAAACCACTTCCCACACTTGTGTTCGTGTTACAAAACCACTTTCCGCACTTCTGCTGGCGTTGAAAACCACTTTTCGGACTTGTGTTGGTGTTGAAAACCACTTTTCGCACTTGTGTTAGTGTTGCAAAACCACTTGTCGCACTTGTGTACGTGTTGCAAAACTACTTTCTGTACGTATGGTGGCGTTGAAAACTACTCTCTGCACTTGAGCTAATTTTACAGACGAACTTTTTGCTCTTGTGTTCGTGTTGTGTGACCACTTTCTGCACTTCTCTTATTGGTACAACCACTTTCCGCACTCGTGCTAGTGTTGATAACCACTTTGCACTCTTGTGCTCGTGTTGAAAAACACTTTTCACACGTGTGTTAGTGTTGCAAAACCACTTTTTACACTTGTGTTAGCGTTGCAAAACCACTTTTCGCACTTTTGTGCGTGTTGCAAATGTACTTTCCGCACATATGCTGGCGTTGAAAACCACTTTCTGCACCTGAGCTAATTTTGCAGAAGAACTTTTTCTTCTTGTGTTGGTGTTGCGTGACCACTTTCCACACTTCTCTTATTAGAAAAACCACTTTCCACAATTGCGCATGTGTTGCAAAACCACTTTTCGCACTCGTGCTAGTGTTGAAAACCACTTTCACACATGTGCTAGTGTTGAAAAACACTTTTCACACTTATGTTGTGTTGCAAAACCACTTTTTGCACATCGTGCTAGTGTTGAAAACCACTTTCCACACTTGTGCTGGTGTTGAAAAACACTTTTCACACTTGTGTTAGTGTTGCAAACCCACTTTTTGCACTTGTATTATTGTTGCAAAACCCACTTTCCGCACTTGTGCTTGCTTTGAAAAGAACTTTTCGCACTTGAGCTGAGGTTGAAAACCACTTTTCGCACTTGCGTTAGTGTTGCAGAATCACTTTTTGCACTCTTCTTAATGGTAATAACACTTTCCGCAATTGTGCTAGCGTTGAGTAGCACTTTCTGCTCTTGTGCTAGTGTTGCAGAACCACTTTTCGCACTTGTGTTAGTGTTGAAAACGACTTTCCGCACTAGAGCTGGCATTGCAGAACCACTTTCTGCACTTCTCTTATTGGTAAAAACACTTTCCGCACTTGTGCTGGCGTTGAAATCCATTTTCCACACTTGCGCGAGTGTTTCAAAACTATTTCTGCACCCGTGCTCATGTTGAAAACCACTTCCCACACTTGTGCTAGTGTTGAAAAACACTTTTCACACCTGTGCGAGTGTTGAGAAGCACTTTTTGCTCTTGTGCTGGTGTTGAAAACCACATTCCGCACTCGGGCTAGCATTTAAAACCACTTTACACACTTAAGCTAGTGTTGCAGAACCACTTTTCGCACTCCTCTTAGTGTTGAAAAACACTTTTCGCACTTGTGTTAGTGTTGCAAAACCACTTTTTACACTTGTGTTATTGTTGCAAAACCACTTTCCGCACTTCTGCTGGCGTTGAAAACCACTTTTCGGACTTGTTTTGGTGTTGAAAACCACTTTTCGCACTTGTGTTAATGTTGCAAAACCAATGCTCACACTTGTGTTCGTGTTGCAAAAGTACTTTCCGCACGTATGCTGCCGTTGAAAACCACTTTCTGCACTTGAGCTAATTTTGCAGAAGAACTTTTTTTCTTGTGTTGGTGTTGCGTGACCACTTTCCACACTTCTCTTATTAGAAAAACCACTTTCCACAAATGTGCTGGCATTGAAAGCCAATATCCGCGCTTCCCCTCGTTTTGCAAAACCACTTTTTGCTCTTGTGCTGGTGTTGAAAACCACTTTCCGCACTTATGCTAGCATTGGAAACCACTTTCCACACTTAAGCTAGTGTTGCAGAACCACTTTTTGCACTCCTCTTAGTGTTGAGAAACACTTTTCGCAGTTGCGCTAGTGTTGCAGAACCACTTTTCTTTCGCACTCCTCTTAGTGTTGAAAAACACTTTTCGCACTCGCGCTGGTGTTGCAAAACCACTTTCCACACTCATGCTAGTGTTGAAAACCACTTTCCACACTTGTGCTGGTGTTGAAAAACACTTTTCACACTTGTGTTAGTGTTGCAAACCCACTTTTTGCACTTGTATTATTGTTGCAAAACCCACTTTCCGCACTTGTGCTTGCTTTGAAAAGAACTTTTCGCACTTGAGCTGAGGTTGAAAACCACTTTTCGCACTTGCGTTAGTGTTGCAGAATCACTTTTTGCACTCTTCTTAATGGTAATAACACTTTCCGCAATTGTGCTAGCGTTGAGTAGCACTTTCTGCTCTTGTGCTAGTGTTGCAGAACCACTTTTCGCACTTGTGTTAGTGTTGAAATCCACTTTTCACACATGTTTAGTGTTACAAAACCGCTATTCGCACATGAGCTAGTGTTGCAGAATAACTTTTTGCTCTTGTGCTAGTGTTGAAAACGACTTTCCGCACTAGAGCTGGCATTGCAGAACCACTTTCTGCACTTCTCTTATTGGTAAAAACACTTTCCGCACTTGTGCTGGCGTTGAAATCCATTTTCCACACTTGCGCGAGTGTTTCAAAACTATTTCTGCACCCGTGCTCATGTTGAAAACCACTTCCCACACTTGTGCTAGTGTTGAAAAACACTTTTCACACCTGTGCGAGTGTTGAGAAGCACTTTTTGCTCTTGTGCTAGTGTTGAAAACCACTTTCCGCACTTGTGTTATTGTTTGTAAAAAACACTTTCCGCACTAGTGCTGGCTTTGAAAACCACTTTCCACACTTGTGCTAGTGTTTCAAAACCACTTTCCACACACGTG
Source organism: Myxine glutinosa (assembly GCF_964187855.1). Taxonomy (NCBI): domain Eukaryota; kingdom Metazoa; phylum Chordata; class Myxini; order Myxiniformes; family Myxinidae; genus Myxine; species Myxine glutinosa. The sequence goes on along the minus strand of NC_136264.1, from coordinate 98,762,434 downwards.
TTGGCGTTGAAACTTTCCATCCGCGCTTGCGCTAGTGTGGCAAAATCACTTTTTGCCCTCATGTTAGTGTTGAAAAACACTTTTCGCACTTGCGCTAGTGTTGCAGAACCATTTTTCGCACTCCCCTTCATGTTTAAAAACACTCTTCGCACTTGTGTTATTGTTGAAAACCACTTTTCGCAATTGTGTTAGTGTTGCAAAACCACTGCTCGCAATTGTGTTCGTGTTGCAAAACTACTTTCCGTACGTATGCTGGCGTTGAAAACCACTTTCTGCACTTGAGCTAATTTTACAGAAGAACTTATTGCTCTTGTGTTAGTGTTGCGTCCCCACTTTCTTCGCTTCTCTTATTGGGAAAACCACTTTTCACACTTGTGCTCGTGTTGAAAAACACTTTTCACACTTCCGTTCGTGTTGCAAAACCAATGTTTGCACTTGTATTATTGTTGCAAAACCCACTTTCCGCACTTATGCTGGCTTTGAAAACCACTTTTCGCACTTGAGCTAGTGTTGCAGACCACTTTTTGCTCTTGTGCTGGTGTTGACAACCACTTTCCGCACTCAGGCTAGCATTGAAAACCACTTTCCACACTTAAGCTAGTGTTGCAGAACCACTTTTCGCACTCCTATTAGTGTTGAAAAACACTTTTCGCACTTGTATTAGTGTTGAAAACTACTTTCCACACTTGTGCTAGTGTTGAAAACCACTTTTCACACTTGTGTTCGTGTTACAAAACCACTTTCCACACATGTGCTGGCATTGAAAACCAATATCCGCGCTTGCAATCGTGTTGCAAAACCACTCTTTGCCTTCATGTTTGTGTTGGAAAACACTTTTCGCACTTGCACTGGTGTTGCAGAACCACTTTTCGCACTCCTCTTAGTGTTGAAAAACACTTTTCGCACTCCTCTTAGTGTTGAAAAAAACACTTTTCGCACTTGTGTTAGTGTTGAAAACCACTTTCCACATTTGTGCTCGTGTTGAAAACAACTTATCACACTTGTGTTCGTGTTACAAAACCACTTTCCGCACTTCTGCTGGCGTTGAAAACCACTTTTCGGACTTGTATTGGTGTTGAAAACCACTTTTCGCACTTGTGTTAGTGTTGCAAAACCACTTTTCGCACTTGTGTTCGTGTTGCAAAACTACTTTCTGTACGTATGGTGGCGTTGAAAACTACTCTCTGCACTTGAGCTAATTTTACAGACGAACTATTTGCTCTTGTGTTCGTGTTGTGTGACCACTTTCTGCACTTCTCTTATTGGTACAACCACTTTCCGCACTCGTGCTAGTGTTGATAACCACTTTGCACTCTTGTGCTCGTGTTGAAAAACACTTTTCACACGTGTGTTAGTGTTGCAAAACCACTTTTTACACTTGTGTTAGCGTTGCAAAACCACTTTTCGCACTTTTGTGCGTGTTGCAAATGTACTTTCCGCACATATGCTGGCGTTGAAAACCACTTTCTGCACCTGAGCTAATTTTGCAGAAGAACTTTTTCTTCTTGTGTTGGTGTTGCGTGACCACTTTCCACACTTCTCTTATTAGAAAAACCACTTTCCACAATTGCGCATGTGTTGCAAAACCACTTTTCGCACTCGTGCTAGTGTTGAAAACCACTTTCACACATGTGCTAGTGTTGAAAAACACTTTTCACACTTATGTTGTGTTGCAAAACCACTTTTTGCACATCGTGCTAGTGTTGAAAACCACTTTCCACACTTGTGCTGGTGTTGAAAAACACTTTTCACACTTGTGTTAGTGTTGCAAACCCACTTTTTGCACTTGTATTATTGTTGCAAAACCCACTTTCCGCACTTGTGCTTGCTTTGAAAAGAACTTTTCGCACTTGAGCTGAGGTTGAAAACCACTTTTCGCACTTGCGTTAGTGTTGCAGAATCACTTTTTGCACTCTTCTTAATGGTAATAACACTTTCCGCAATTGTGCTAGCGTTGAGTAGCACTTTCTGCTCTTGTGCTAGTGTTGCAGAACCACTTTTCGCACTTGTGTTAGTGTTGAAAACGACTTTCCGCACTAGAGCTGGCATTGCAGAACCACTTTCTGCACTTCTCTTATTGGTAAAAACACTTTCCGCACTTGTGCTGGCGTTGAAATCCATTTTCCACACTTGCGCGAGTGTTTCAAAACTATTTCTGCACCCGTGCTCATGTTGAAAACCACTTCCCACACTTGTGCTAGTGTTGAAAAACACTTTTCACACCTGTGCGAGTGTTGAGAAGCACTTTTTGCTCTTGTGCTGGTGTTGAAAACCACATTCCGCACTCGGGCTAGCATTTAAAACCACTTTACACACTTAAGCTAGTGTTGCAGAACCACTTTTCGCACTCCTCTTAGTGTTGAAAAACACTTTTCGCACTTGTGTTAGTGTTGCAAAACCACTTTTTACACTTGTGTTATTGTTGCAAAACCACTTTCCGCACTTCTGCTGGCGTTGAAAACCACTTTTCGGACTTGTTTTGGTGTTGAAAACCACTTTTCGCACTTGTGTTAATGTTGCAAAACCAATGCTCACACTTGTGTTCGTGTTGCAAAAGTACTTTCCGCACGTATGCTGCCGTTGAAAACCACTTTCTGCACTTGAGCTAATTTTGCAGAAGAACTTTTTTTCTTGTGTTGATGTTGCGTGACCACTTTCCACACTTCTCTTATTAGAAAAACCACTTTCCACAAATGTGCTGGCATTGAAAGCCAATATCCGCGCTTCCCCTCGTGTTGCAAAACCACTTTTTGCTCTTGTGCTGGTGTTGAAAACCACTTTCCGCACTTATGCTAGCATTGGAAACCACTTTCCACACTTAAGCTAGTGTTGCAGAACCACTTTTTGCACTCCTCTTAGTGTTGAGAAACACTTTTCGCAGTTGCGCTAGTGTTGCAGAACCACTTTTCTTTCGCACTCCTCTTAGTGTTGAAAAACACTTTTCGCACTCGCGCTGGTGTTGCAAAACCACTTTCCACACTCATGCTAGTGTTGAAAACCACTTTCCACACTTGTGCTGGTGTTGAAAAACACTTTTCACACTTGTGTTAGTGTTGCAAACCCACTTTTTGCACTTGTATTATTGTTGCAAAACCCACTTTCCGCACTTGTGCTTGCTTTGAAAAGAACTTTTCGCACTTGAGCTGAGGTTGAAAACCACTTTTCGCACTTGCGTTAGTGTTGCAGAATCACTTTTTGCACTCTTCTTAATGGTAATAACACTTTCCGCAATTGTGCTAGCGTTGAGTAGCACTTTCTGCTCTTGTGCTAGTGTTGCAGAACCACTTTTCGCACTTGTGTTAGTGTTGAAATCCACTTTTCACACATGTTTAGTGTTACAAAACCGCTATTCGCACATGAGCTAGTGTTGCAGAATAACTTTTTGCTCTTGTGCTAGTGTTGAAAACGACTTTCCGCACTAGAGCTGGCATTGCAGAACCACTTTCTGCACTTCTCTTATTGGTAAAAACACTTTCCGCACTTGTGCTGGCGTTGAAATCCATTTTCCACACTTGCGCGAGTGTTTCAAAACTATTTCTGCACCCGTGCTCATGTTGAAAACCACTTCCCACACTTGTGCTAGTGTTGAAAAACACTTTTCACACCTGTGCGAGTGTTGAGAAGCACTTTTTGCTCTTGTGCTAGTGTTGAAAACCACTTTCCGCACTTGTGTTATTGTTTGTAAAAAACACTTTCCGCACTAGTGCTGGCTTTGAAAACCACTTTCCACACTTGTGCTAGTGTTTCAAAACCACTTTCCACACACGTGTTGGCGTTGAAACTTTCCATCCGCGCTTGCGCTAGTGTGGCAAAATCACTTTTTGCCCTCATGTTAGTGTTGAAAAACACTTTTCGCACTTGCGCTAGTGTTGCAGAACCATTTTTCGCACTCCCCTTCATGTTTAAAAACACTCTTCGCACTTGTGTTATTGTTGAAAACCACTTTTCGCAATTGTGTTAGTGTTGCAAAACCACTGCTCGCAATTGTGTTCGTGTTGCAAAACTACTTTCCGTACGTATGCTGGCGTTGAAAACCACTTTCTGCACTTGAGCTAATTTTACAGAAGAACTTATTGCTCTTGTGTTAGTGTTGCGTCCCCACTTTCTTCGCTTCTCTTATTGGGAAAACCACTTTTCACACTTGTGCTCGTGTTGAAAAACACTTTTCACACTTCCGTTCGTGTTGCAAAACCAATGTTTGCACTTGTATTATTGTTGCAAAACCCACTTTCCGCACTTATGCTGGCTTTGAAAACCACTTTTCGCACTTGAGCTAGTGTTGCAGACCACTTTTTGCTCTTGTGCTGGTGTTGACAACCACTTTCCGCACTCAGGCTAGCATTGAAAACCACTTTCCACACTTAAGCTAGTGTTGCAGAACCACTTTTCGCACTCCTATTAGTGTTGAAAAACACTTTTCGCACTTGTATTAGTGTTGAAAACTACTTTCCACACTTGTGCTAGTGTTGAAAACCACTTTTCACACTTGTGTTCGTGTTACAAAACCACTTTCCACACATGTGCTGGCATTGAAAACCAATATCCGCGCTTGCAATCGTGTTGCAAAACCACTCTTTGCCTTCATGTTTGTGTTGGAAAACACTTTTCGCACTTGCACTGGTGTTGCAGAACCACTTTTCGCACTCCTCTTAGTGTTGAAAAACACTTTTCGCACTCCTCTTAGTGTTGAAAAAAACACTTTTCGCACTTGTGTTAGTGTTGAAAACCACTTTCCACATTTGTGCTCGTGTTGAAAACAACTTATCACACTTGTGTTCGTGTTACAAAACCACTTTCCGCACTTCTGCTGGCGTTGAAAACCACTTTTCGGACTTGTATTGGTGTTGAAAACCACTTTTCGCACTTGTGTTAGTGTTGCAAAACCACTTTTCGCACTTGTGTTCGTGTTGCAAAACTACTTTCTGTACGTATGGTGGCGTTGAAAACTACTCTCTGCACTTGAGCTAATTTTACAGACGAACTATTTGCTCTTGTGTTCGTGTTGTGTGACCACTTTCTGCACTTCTCTTATTGGTACAACCACTTTCCGCACTCGTGCTAGTGTTGATAACCACTTTGCACTCTTGTGCTCGTGTTGAAAAACACTTTTCACACGTGTGTTAGTGTTGCAAAACCACTTTTTACACTTGTGTTAGCGTTGCAAAACCACTTTTCGCACTTTTGTGCGTGTTGCAAATGTACTTTCCGCACATATGCTGGCGTTGAAAACCACTTTCTGCACCTGAGCTAATTTTGCAGAAGAACTTTTTCTTCTTGTGTTGGTGTTGCGTGACCACTTTCCACACTTCTCTTATTAGAAAAACCACTTTCCACAATTGCGCATGTGTTGCAAAACCACTTTTCGCACTCGTGCTAGTGTTGAAAACCACTTTCACACATGTGCTAGTGTTGAAAAACACTTTTCACACTTATGTTGTGTTGCAAAACCACTTTTTGCACATCGTGCTAGTGTTGAAAACCACTTTCCACACTTGTGCTGGTGTTGAAAAACACTTTTCACACTTGTGTTAGTGTTGCAAACCCACTTTTTGCACTTGTATTATTGTTGCAAAACCCACTTTCCGCACTTGTGCTTGCTTTGAAAAGAACTTTTCGCACTTGAGCTGAGGTTGAAAACCACTTTTCGCACTTGCGTTAGTGTTGCAGAATCACTTTTTGCACTCTTCTTAATGGTAATAACACTTTCCGCAATTGTGCTAGCGTTGAGTAGCACTTTCTGCTCTTGTGCTAGTGTTGCAGAACCACTTTTCGCACTTGTGTTAGTGTTGAAAACGACTTTCCGCACTAGAGCTGGCATTGCAGAACCACTTTCTGCACTTCTCTTATTGGTAAAAACACTTTCCGCACTTGTGCTGGCGTTGAAATCCATTTTCCACACTTGCGCGAGTGTTTCAAAACTATTTCTGCACCCGTGCTCATGTTGAAAACCACTTCCCACACTTGTGCTAGTGTTGAAAAACACTTTTCACACCTGTGCGAGTGTTGAGAAGCACTTTTTGCTCTTGTGCTGGTGTTGAAAACCACATTCCGCACTCGGGCTAGCATTTAAAACCACTTTACACACTTAAGCTAGTGTTGCAGAACCACTTTTCGCACTCCTCTTAGTGTTGAAAAACACTTTTCGCACTTGTGTTAGTGTTGCAAAACCACTTTTTACACTTGTGTTATTGTTGCAAAACCACTTTCCGCACTTCTGCTGGCGTTGAAAACCACTTTTCGGACTTGTTTTGGTGTTGAAAACCACTTTTCGCACTTGTGTTAATGTTGCAAAACCAATGCTCACACTTGTGTTCGTGTTGCAAAAGTACTTTCCGCACGTATGCTGCCGTTGAAAACCACTTTCTGCACTTGAGCTAATTTTGCAGAAGAACTTTTTTTCTTGTGTTGATGTTGCGTGACCACTTTCCACACTTCTCTTATTAGAAAAACCACTTTCCACAAATGTGCTGGCATTGAAAGCCAATATCCGCGCTTCCCCTCGTGTTGCAAAACCACTTTTTGCTCTTGTGCTGGTGTTGAAAACCACTTTCCGCACTTATGCTAGCATTGGAAACCACTTTCCACACTTAAGCTAGTGTTGCAGAACCACTTTTTGCACTCCTCTTAGTGTTGAGAAACACTTTTCGCAGTTGCGCTAGTGTTGCAGAACCACTTTTCTTTCGCACTCCTCTTAGTGTTGAAAAACACTTTTCGCACTCGCGCTGGTGTTGCAAAACCACTTTCCACACTCATGCTAGTGTTGAAAACCACTTTCCACACTTGTGCTGGTGTTGAAAAACACTTTTCACACTTGTGTTAGTGTTGCAAACCCACTTTTTGCACTTGTATTATTGTTGCAAAACCCACTTTCCGCACTTGTGCTTGCTTTGAAAAGAACTTTTCGCACTTGAGCTGAGGTTGAAAACCACTTTTCGCACTTGCGTTAGTGTTGCAGAATCACTTTTTGCACTCTTCTTAATGGTAATAACACTTTCCGCAATTGTGCTAGCGTTGAGTAGCACTTTCTGCTCTTGTGCTAGTGTTGCAGAACCACTTTTCGCACTTGTGTTAGTGTTGAAATCCACTTTTCACACATGTTTAGTGTTACAAAACCGCTATTCGCACATGAGCTAGTGTTGCAGAATAACTTTTTGCTCTTGTGCTAGTGTTGAAAACGACTTTCCGCACTAGAGCTGGCATTGCAGAACCACTTTCTGCACTTCTCTTATTGGTAAAAACACTTTCCGCACTTGTGCTGGCGTTGAAATCCATTTTCCACACTTGCGCGAGTGTTTCAAAACTATTTCTGCACCCGTGCTCATGTTGAAAACCACTTCCCACACTTGTGCTAGTGTTGAAAAACACTTTTCACACCTGTGCGAGTGTTGAGAAGCACTTTTTGCTCTTGTGCTAGTGTTGAAAACCACTTTCCGCACTTGTGTTATTGTTTGTAAAAAACACTTTCCGCACTAGTGCTGGCTTTGAAAACCACTTTCCACACTTGTGCTAGTGTTTCAAAACCACTTTCCACACACGTGTTGGCGTTGAAACTTTCCATCCGCGCTTGCGCTAGTGTGGCAAAATCACTTTTTGCCCTCATGTTAGTGTTGAAAAACACTTTTCGCACTTGCGCTAGTGTTGCAGAACCATTTTTCGCACTCCCCTTCATGTTTAAAAACACTCTTCGCACTTGTGTTATTGTTGAAAACCACTTTTCGCAATTGTGTTAGTGTTGCAAAACCACTGCTCGCAATTGTGTTCGTGTTGCAAAACTACTTTCCGTACGTATGCTGGCGTTGAAAACCACTTTCTGCACTTGAGCTAATTTTACAGAAGAACTTATTGCTCTTGTGTTAGTGTTGCGTCCCCACTTTCTTCGCTTCTCTTATTGGGAAAACCACTTTTCACACTTGTGCTCGTGTTGAAAAACACTTTTCACACTTCCGTTCGTGTTGCAAAACCAATGTTTGCACTTGTATTATTGTTGCAAAACCCACTTTCCGCACTTATGCTGGCTTTGAAAACCACTTTTCGCACTTGAGCTAGTGTTGCAGACCACTTTTTGCTCTTGTGCTGGTGTTGACAACCACTTTCCGCACTCAGGCTAGCATTGAAAACCACTTTCCACACTTAAGCTAGTGTTGCAGAACCACTTTTCGCACTCCTATTAGTGTTGAAAAACACTTTTCGCACTTGTATTAGTGTTGAAAACTACTTTCCACACTTGTGCTAGTGTTGAAAACCACTTTTCACACTTGTGTTCGTGTTACAAAACCACTTTCCACACATGTGCTGGCATTGAAAACCAATATCCGCGCTTGCAATCGTGTTGCAAAACCACTCTTTGCCTTCATGTTTGTGTTGGAAAACACTTTTCGCACTTGCACTGGTGTTGCAGAACCACTTTTCGCACTCCTCTTAGTGTTGAAAAACACTTTTCGCACTCCTCTTAGTGTTGAAAAAAACACTTTTCGCACTTGTGTTAGTGTTGAAAACCACTTTCCACATTTGTGCTCGTGTTGAAAACAACTTATCACACTTGTGTTCGTGTTACAAAACCACTTTCCGCACTTCTGCTGGCGTTGAAAACCACTTTTCGGACTTGTATTGGTGTTGAAAACCACTTTTCGCACTTGTGTTAGTGTTGCAAAACCACTTTTCGCACTTGTGTTCGTGTTGCAAAACTACTTTCTGTACGTATGGTGGCGTTGAAAACTACTCTCTGCACTTGAGCTAATTTTACAGACGAACTATTTGCTCTTGTGTTAGTGTTGTGTGACCACTTTCTGCACTTCTCTTATTGGTACAACCACTTTCCGCACTCGTGCTGGTGTTGAAAACCACTTTGCACTCTTGTGCTCGTGTTGAAAAACACTTTTCACACTTGTGTTAGTGTTGCAAAACCACTTTTTACACTTGTGTTAATGTTGCAAAACCAATGCTCACACTTGTGTTCGTGTTGCAAAAGTACTTTCCGCACGTATGCTGGCGTTGAAAACCACTTTCTGCACTTGAGCTAATTTTACAGAAGAACTTTTTCTTCTTGTGTTGGTGTTGCGTGACCACTTTCCACACTTCTCTTATTAGAAAAACCACTTTCCACAATTGCGCAAGTGTTGCAAAACCACTTTGCGCACTCGTGCTAGTGTTGAAAACCACTTTGCACACTTGTGCTAGTGTTGAAAACCACTTTCCACACACGTGTTGGCGTTGAAACTTTCCATCCGTGCTTGCGCTAGTGTGGCAAAATCACTTTTTGCCCTCATGTTAGTGTTGAAAAACACTTTTCGCACTTGCGCTAGTGTTGCAGAACCATTTTTCGCACTCCCCTTCATGTTTAAAAACACTCTTCGCACTTGTGTTATTGTTGAAAACCACTTTTCGCAATTGTGTTAGTGTTGCAAAACCACTGCTCGCAATTGTGTTCGTGTTGCAAAACTACTTTCCGTACGTATGCTGGCGTTGAAAACCACTTTCTGCACTTGAGCTAATTTTACAGAAGAACTTATTGCTCTTGTGTTAGTGTTGCGTCCCCACTTTCTTCGCTTCTCTTATTGGGAAAACCACTTTTCACACTTGTGCTCGTGTTGAAAAACACTTTTCACACTTCTGTTCGTGTTGCAAAACCAATGTTTGCACTTGTATTATTGTTGCAAAACCCACTTTCCGCACTTATGCTGGCTTTGAAAACCACTTTTCGCACTTGAGCTAGTGTTGCAGAACCACTTTTCGCACTCCTATTAGTGTTGAAAAACACTTTTCGCACTTGTATTAGTGTTGAAAACTACTTTCCACACTTGTGTTCGTGTTACAAAACCACTTTCCACACATGTGCTGGCATTGAAAACCAATATCCGCGCTTGCAATCGTGTTGCAAAACCACTCTTTGCCTTCATGTTTGTGTTGGAAAACACTTTTCGCACTTGCACTGGTGTTGCAGAACCACTTTTCGCTCTCCTCTTAGTGTTGAAAAACACTTTTCGCACTCCTCTTAGTGTTGAAAAAAACACTTTTCGCACTTGTGTTAGTGTTGAAAACCACTTTCCACATTTGTGCTCGTGTTGAAAACAACTTATCACACTTGTGTTCGTGTTACAAAACCACTTTCCGCACTTCTGCTGGCGTTGAAAACCACTTTTCGGACTTGTGTTGGTGTTGAAAACCACTTTTCGCACTTGTGTTAGTGTTGCAAAACCACTTTTCGCACTTGTGTTCGTGTTGCAAAACTACTTTCTGTACGTATGGTGGCGTTGAAAACTACTCTCTGCAATTGAGCTAATTTTACAGACGAACTATTTGCTCTTGTGTTAGTGTTGTGTGACCACTTTCTGCACTTCTCTTATTGGTACAACCACTTTCCGCACTCGTGCTAGTGTTGAAAACCACATTGCACTCTTGTGCTCGTGTTGAAAAACACTTTTCACACTTGTGTTAGTGTTGCAAAACCACTTTTTACACTTGTGTTATTGTTGCAAAACCACTTTCCGCACTTCTGCTGGCGTTGAAAACCACTTTTCGGACTTGTTTTGGTGTTGAAAACCACTTTTCGCACTTGTGTTAATGTTGCAAAACCAATGCTCACACTTGTGTTCGTGTTGCAAAAGTACTTTCTGCACGTATGCTGGCGTTGAAAACCACTTTCTGCACTTGAGCTAATTTTGCAGAAGAACTTTTTCTTCTTGTGTTGGTGTTGCATGACCAATTTCCACACTTCTCTTATTAGAAAAACCACTTTCCACAATTGCGCAAGTGTTGCAAAACCACTTTGCGCACTCGTGCTAGTGTTGAAAACCACTTTGCACACTTGTGCTAGTGTTGAAAACCACTTTGCGCACTCGTGCTAGTGTTGAAAACCACTTTGCGCACTCCTGCTAGTGTTGAAAACCACTTTCACACTTGTGCTAGTGTTGAAAAACACTTTTCACACTTATGTTAGTGTTGCAAAACCACTTTTTGTACTTGAGCTAGTGTTGCAGAACCACTTTCCACACTTTTGCTGGCATTGAAAACCACTTTCCACGCATAAGCTAGTGTTGCAGACCACTTTTTGCACTACTCTTAGTGTTGAAAACCAATTTCCGCACACGGTCCAGTGTTGAAAACCACTTTCCAATCTTGTGCTCGTGTTGAAAACTACTTTCAGCAATCGTGCTAGTGTTGGAAACCACTTTCCACACTTGTGCTAGTGTTGAATAACACTTTTCACACTTGTGTTACTGTTGCAAAACCACTTTCCACACATGTGCTGGTGTTGAAAGCCAATATCTGCGCTTCCACTCGTGTTGCATAACCACTTTTTGCTTTTGTGCTGGTGTTGAAAACCACTTTCCGCACTTGTGCTAGCATTGGAAACCACTTTCCACACTTAAGCTAGTGTTGCAGAACCACATTTTGCACTCCTCTTAGTGTTGAGAAACACTTTTCGCAGTTGCGCTAGTGTTGCAGAACCACTTTTCTTTCGCACTCCTCTTAGTGTTGAAAAACACTTTTCGCACTCGCGATGGTGTTGCAAAACACTTTTCACACTTGTGTTAGTGTTGCAGAACCATTTTTCGCACTCCTCTTCATGTTTAAAAACACTCTTCGCACTTGTGTTATTGTTGAAAACAACTTTTCGCAATTGTGTTAGTGTTGCAAAACCACTGCTCGCACTTGTGTTCGTGTTGCAAAACTACTTTCCGTACCAATGCTGGCGTTGAAAACCACTTTCTGCACTTGAGCTAATTTTACAGAAGAACTTCTTGCTCTTGTGTTAGTGTTGCGTAACCACTTTCTGCGCTTCTCTTATTTGGAAAACCACTTTTCACACTTGTGCTCGTGTTGAAAAACACTTTTCACACTTCTGTTAGTGTTGCAAAACCAATGTTTGCACTTGTATTATTGTTGCAAAACCCACTTTCCGCACTTATGCTGGCTTTGAAAACCACTTTTCGCACTTGAGCTAGTGTTGCAGACCACTTTTTGCTCTTGTGCTGGTGTTGAAAACCACATTCCGCACTCGGGCTAGCATTTAAAACCACTTTACACACTTAAGCTAGTGTTGCAGAACCACTTTTCGCACTCCTCTTAGTGTTGAAAAACACTTTTCGCACTTGTGTTAGTGTTGCAAAACCACTTTTTACACTTGTGTTCGTGTTGCAAAAGTACTTTCCTCACGTATGCTGCCGTTGAAAACCACTTTCTGCACTTGAGCTAATTTTGCAGAAGAACTTTTTTTCTTGTGTTGGTGTTGCGTGACCACTTTCCACACTTCTCTTATTAGAAAAACCACTTTCCACAAATGTGCTGGCGTTGAAAGCCAATATCCGCGCTTCCCCTCGTGTTGCAAAACCACTTTTTGCTCTTGTGCTGGTGTTGAAAACCACTTTCCGCACTTATGCTAGCATTGGAAACCACTTTCCACACTTAAGCTAGTGTTGCAGAACCACTTTTTGCACTCCTCTTAGTGTTGAGAAACACTTTTCGCAGTTGCGCTAGTGTTGCAGAACCACTTTTCTTTCGCACTCCTCTTAGTGTTGAAAAACACTTTTCGCACTCGCGCTGGTGTTGCAAAACCACTTTCCACACTCATGCTAGTGTTGAAAACCACTTTCCACACTTGTGCTGGTGTTGAAAAACACTTTTCACACTTGTGTTAGTGTTGCAAACCCACTTTTTGCACTTGTATTATTGTTGCAAAACCCACTTTCCGCACTTGTGCTTGCTTTGAAAAGAACTTTTCGCACTTGAGCTGAGGTTGAAAAACACTTTTCGCACTTGCGTTAGTGTTGCAGAATCACTTTTTGCACTCTTCTTAATGGTAATAACACTTTCTGCAATTGTGCTAGTGTTGAGTAGCACTTTTTGCTCTTGTGCTAGTGTTGAAATCCACTTTTCACACGTGTGTTAGTGTTGCAAAACCGCTATTCGCACACGAGCTAGTGTTGCAGAATAACTTTTTGCTCTTGTGCTAGTGTTAAAAACCACTTTCCGCACTTGTGCTGGCATGAAAACGACTTTACGCACTTGAGCTGGCATTGCAGAACCACTTTCCGCACTTCTCTTATTGGTAAAAACACTTTTCGCACTTGTGCTGGCGTTGAAATCCATTTTCCACACTTGCGCGAGTGTTGCAAAACCACTTCTGCACCCGTGCTCGTGTTGAAAACCACTTCCCACACTTGTGTTCGTGTTACAAAACCACTTTCCGCACTTCTGCTGCCGTTGAAAACCACTTTTCGGACTTGTGTTGGTGTTGAAAACCACTTTTCGCACTTGTGTTAGTGTTGCAAAACCACTTGTCGCACTTGTGTACGTGTTGCAAAACTACTTTCTGTACGTATGGTGGCGTTGAAAACTACTCTCTGCACTTGAGCTAATTTTACAGACGAACTTTTTGCTCTTGTGTTCGTGTTGTGTGACCACTTTCTGCACTTCTCTTATTGGTACAACCACTTTCCGCACTCGTGCTAGTGTTGAAAAACACTTTTCACACGTGTGTTAGTGTTGCAAAACCACTTTTTACACTTGTGTTAGTGTTGCAAAACCACTTTTCGCACTTTTGTGCGTGTTGCAAATGTACTTTCCGCACATATGCTGGCGTTGAAAACCACTTTCTGCACCTGAGCTAATTTTGCAGAAGAACTTTTTTTTCTTGTGTTGGTGTTGCGTGACCACTTTCCACACTTCTCTTATTAGAAAAACCACTTTCCACAATTGCGCAAGTGTTGCAAAACCACTTTTCGCACTCGTGCTAGTGTTGAAAACCACTTTCACACATGTGCTAGTGTTGAAAAACACTTTTCACACTTATGTTAGTGTTGCAAAACCACTTTTCGCACTCGTGCTAGTGTTGAAAACCACTTTCCACACTTGTGCTGGTGTTGAAAAACACTTTTCACACTTGTGTTAGTGTTGCAAACCCACTTTTTGCACTTGTATTATTGTTGCAAACCCCACTTTCCGCACTTGTGCTTGCTTTGAAAAGAACTTTTCGCACTTGAGCTGAGGTTGAAAACCACTTTTCGCACTTGCGTTAGTGTTGCAGAATCACTTTTTGCACTCTTCTTAATGGTAATAACACTTTCCGCAATTGTGCTAGCGTTGAGTAGCACTTTCTGCTCTTGTGCTAGTGTTGCAGAACCACTTTTCGCACTTGTGCTGAGGTTGAAAACCACTTTTCGCACTTGCGTTAGTGTTGCAGAACCACTTTCTGCACTTCTCTTATTGGTAAAAACACTTTCCGCACTTGTGCTGGCGTTGAAATCCATTTTCCACACTTGCGCGAGTGTTGCAAAACTATTTCTGCACCCGTGCTCATGTTGAAAACCACTTCCCACACTTGTGCTCGTGTTGAAACACACTTTTCACACCTGTGCGAGTGTTGAGAAGCACTTTTTGCTCTTGTGCTAGTGTTGAAAACTACTTTCCGCACTTGTGTTATTGTTTGTAAAAAACACTTTCTGCACTAGTGCTGGCTTTGAAAACCACTTTCCACACTTGTGCTAGTGTTTCAAAACCACTTTCCACACACGTGTTGGCGTTGAAACTTTCCATCCGTGCTTGCGCTAGTGTGGCAAAATCACTTTTTGCCCTCATGTTAGTGTTGAAAAACACTTTTCGCACTTGCGCTAGTGTTGCAGAACCATTTTTCGCACTCCCCTTCATGTTTAAAAACACTCTTCGCACTTGTGTTATTGTTGAAAACCACTTTTCGCAATTGTGTTAGTGTTGCAAAACCACTGCTCGCAATTGTGTTCGTGTTGCAAAACTACTTTCCGTACGTATGCTGGCGTTGAAAACCACTTTCTGCACTTGAGCTAATTTTACAGAAGAACTTATTGCTCTTGTGTTAGTGTTGCGTCCCCACTTTCTTCGCTTCTCTTATTGGGAAAACCACTTTTCACACTTGTGCTCGTGTTGAAAAACACTTTTCACACTTCTGTTCGTGTTGCAAAACCAATGTTTGCACTTGTATTATTGTTGCAAAACCCACTTTCCGCACTTATGCTGGCTTTGAAAACCACTTTTCGCACTTGAGCTAGTGTTGCAGAACCACTTTTCGCACTCCTATTAGTGTTGAAAAACACTTTTCGCACTTGTATTAGTGTTGAAAACTACTTTCCACACTTGTGTTCGTGTTACAAAACCACTTTCCACACATGTGCTGGCATTGAAAACCAATATCCGCGCTTGCAATCGTGTTGCAAAACCACTCTTTGCCTTCATGTTTGTGTTGGAAAACACTTTTCGCACTTGCACTGGTGTTGCAGAACCACTTTTCGCTCTCCTCTTAGTGTTGAAAAACACTTTTCGCACTCCTCTTAGTGTTGAAAAAAACACTTTTCGCACTTGTGTTAGTGTTGAAAACCACTTTCCACATTTGTGCTCGTGTTGAAAACAACTTATCACACTTGTGTTCGTGTTACAAAACCACTTTCCGCACTTCTGCTGGCGTTGAAAACCACTTTTCGGACTTGTGTTGGTGTTGAAAACCACTTTTCGCACTTGTGTTAGTGTTGCAAAACCACTTTTCGCACTTGTGTTCGTGTTGCAAAACTACTTTCTGTACGTATGGTGGCGTTGAAAACTACTCTCTGCAATTGAGCTAATTTTACAGACGAACTATTTGCTCTTGTGTTAGTGTTGTGTGACCACTTTCTGCACTTCTCTTATTGGTACAACCACTTTCCGCACTCGTGCTAGTGTTGAAAACCACATTGCACTCTTGTGCTCGTGTTGAAAAACACTTTTCACACTTGTGTTAGTGTTGCAAAACCACTTTTTACACTTGTGTTATTGTTGCAAAACCACTTTCCGCACTTCTGCTGGCGTTGAAAACCACTTTTCGGACTTGTTTTGGTGTTGAAAACCACTTTTCGCACTTGTGTTAATGTTGCAAAACCAATGCTCACACTTGTGTTCGTGTTGCAAAAGTACTTTCTGCACGTATGCTGGCGTTGAAAACCACTTTCTGCACTTGAGCTAATTTTGCAGAAGAACTTTTTCTTCTTGTGTTGGTGTTGCATGACCAATTTCCACACTTCTCTTATTAGAAAAACCACTTTCCACAATTGCGCAAGTGTTGCAAAACCACTTTGCGCACTCGTGCTAGTGTTGAAAACCACTTTGCACACTTGTGCTAGTGTTGAAAACCACTTTGCGCACTCGTGCTAGTGTTGAAAACCACTTTGCGCACTCCTGCTAGTGTTGAAAACCACTTTCACACTTGTGCTAGTGTTGAAAAACACTTTTCACACTTATGTTAGTGTTGCAAAACCACTTTTTGTACTTGAGCTAGTGTTGCAGAACCACTTTCCACACTTTTGCTGGCATTGAAAACCACTTTCCACGCATAAGCTAGTGTTGCAGACCACTTTTTGCACTACTCTTAGTGTTGAAAACCAATTTCCGCACACGGTCCAGTGTTGAAAACCACTTTCCAATCTTGTGCTCGTGTTGAAAACTACTTTCAGCAATCGTGCTAGTGTTGGAAACCACTTTCCACACTTGTGCTAGTGTTGAATAACACTTTTCACACTTGTGTTACTGTTGCAAAACCACTTTCCACACATGTGCTGGTGTTGAAAGCCAATATCTGCGCTTCCACTCGTGTTGCATAACCACTTTTTGCTTTTGTGCTGGTGTTGAAAACCACTTTCCGCACTTGTGCTAGCATTGGAAACCACTTTCCACACTTAAGCTAGTGTTGCAGAACCACATTTTGCACTCCTCTTAGTGTTGAGAAACACTTTTCGCAGTTGCGCTAGTGTTGCAGAACCACTTTTCTTTCGCACTCCTCTTAGTGTTGAAAAACACTTTTCGCACTCGCGATGGTGTTGCAAAACACTTTTCACACTTGTGTTAGTGTTGCAGAACCATTTTTCGCACTCCTCTTCATGTTTAAAAACACTCTTCGCACTTGTGTTATTGTTGAAAACAACTTTTCGCAATTGTGTTAGTGTTGCAAAACCACTGCTCGCACTTGTGTTCGTGTTGCAAAACTACTTTCCGTACCAATGCTGGCGTTGAAAACCACTTTCTGCACTTGAGCTAATTTTACAGAAGAACTTCTTGCTCTTGTGTTAGTGTTGCGTAACCACTTTCTGCGCTTCTCTTATTTGGAAAACCACTTTTCACACTTGTGCTCGTGTTGAAAAACACTTTTCACACTTCTGTTAGTGTTGCAAAACCAATGTTTGCACTTGTATTATTGTTGCAAAACCCACTTTCCGCACTTATGCTGGCTTTGAAAACCACTTTTCGCACTTGAGCTAGTGTTGCAGACCACTTTTTGCTCTTGTGCTGGTGTTGAAAACCACATTCCGCACTCGGGCTAGCATTTAAAACCACTTTACACACTTAAGCTAGTGTTGCAGAACCACTTTTCGCACTCCTCTTAGTGTTGAAAAACACTTTTCGCACTTGTGTTAGTGTTGCAAAACCACTTTTTACACTTGTGTTATTGTTGCAAAACCACTTTCCGCACTTCTGCTGGCGTTGAAAACCACTTTTCGGACTTGTTTTGGTGTTGAAAACCACTTTTCGCACTTGTGTTAATGTTGCAAAACCAATGCTCACACTTGTGTTCGTGTTGCAAAAGTACTTTCCTCACGTATGCTGCCGTTGAAAACCACTTTCTGCACTTGAGCTAATTTTGCAGAAGAACTTTTTTTCTTGTGTTGGTGTTGCTTGACCACTTTCCACACTTCTCTTATTAGAAAAACCACTTTCCACAAATGTGCTGGCGTTGAAAGCCAATATCCGCGCTTCCCCTCGTGTTGCAAAACCACTTTTTGCTCTTGTGCTGGTGTTGAAAACCACTTTCCGCACTTATGCTAGCATTGGAAACCACTTTCCACACTTAAGCTAGTGTTGCAGAACCACTTTTTGCACTCCTCTTAGTGTTGAGAAACACTTTTCGCAGTTGCGCTAGTGTTGCAGAACCACTTTTCTTTCGCACTCCTCTTAGTGTTGAAAAACACTTTTCGCACTCGCGCTGGTGTTGCAAAACCACTTTCCACACTCATGCTAGTGTTGAAAACCACTTTCCACACTTGTGCTGGTGTTGAAAAACACTTTTCACACTTGTGTTAGTGTTGCAAACCCACTTTTTGCACTTGTATTATTCTTGCAAAACCCACTTTCCGCACTTGTGCTTGCTTTGAAAAGAACTTTTCGCACTTGAGCTGAGGTTGAAAAACACTTTTCGCACTTGCGTTAGTGTTGCAGAATCACTTTTTGCACTCTTCTTAATGGTAATAACACTTTCTGCAATTGTGCTAGTGTTGAGTAGCACTTTTTGCTCTTGTGCTAGTGTTAAAATCCACTTTTCACACGTGTGTTAGTGTTGCAAAACCGCTATTCGCACATGAGCTAGTGTTGCAGAATAACTTTTTGCTCTTGTGCTAGTGTTAAAAACCACTTTCCGCACTTGTGCTGGCATGAAAACGACTTTATGCACGTGAGCTGGCATTGCAGAACCACTTTCGGCACTTCTCTTATTGGTAAAAACACTTTTCGCACTTGTGCTGGCGTTGAAATCCATTTTCCACACTTGCGCGAGTGTTGCAAAACCACTTCTGCACCCGTGCTCGTGTTGAAAACCACTTCCCACACTTGTGTTCGTGTTACAAAACCACTTTCCGCACTTCTGCTGGCGTTGAAAACCACTTTTCGGACTTGTGTTGGTGTTGAAAACCACTTTTCGCACTTGTGTTAGTGTTGCAAAACCACTTGTCGCACTTGTGTACGTGTTGCAAAACTACTTTCTGTACGTATGGTGGCGTTGAAAACTACTCTCTGCACTTGAGCTAATTTTACAGACGAACTTTTTGCTCTTGTGTTCGTGTTGTGTGACCACTTTCTGCACTTCTCTTATTGGTACAACCACTTTCCGCACTCGTGCTAGTGTTGATAACCACTTTGCACTCTTGTGCTCGTGTTGAAAAACACTTTTCACACGTGTGTTAGTGTTGCAAAACCACTTTTTACACTTGTGTTAGCGTTGCAAAACCACTTTTCGCACTTTTGTGCGTGTTGCAAATGTACTTTCCGCACATATGCTGGCGTTGAAAACCACTTTCTGCACCTGAGCTAATTTTGCAGAAGAACTTTTTCTTCTTGTGTTGGTGTTGCGTGACCACTTTCCACACTTCTCTTATTAGAAAAACCACTTTCCACAATTGCGCATGTGTTGCAAAACCACTTTTCGCACTCGTGCTAGTGTTGAAAACCACTTTCACACATGTGCTAGTGTTGAAAAACACTTTTCACACTTATGTTAGTGTTGCAAAACCACTTTTTGCACATCGTGCTAGTGTTGAAAACCACTTTCCACACTTGTGCTGGTGTTGAAAAACACTTTTCACACTTGTGTTAGTGTTGCAAACCCACTTTTTGCACTTGTATTATTGTTGCAAAACCCACTTTCCGCACTTGTGCTTGCTTTGAAAAGAACTTTTCGCACTTGAGCTGAGGTTGAAAACCACTTTTCGCACTTGCGTTAGTGTTGCAGAATCACTTTTTGCACTCTTCTTAATGGTAATAACACTTTCCGCAATTGTGCTAGCGTTGAGTAGCACTTTCTGCTCTTGTGCTAGTGTTGCAGAACCACTTTTCGCACTTGTGTTAGTGTTGAAAACGACTTTCCGCACTAGACCTGGCATTGCAGAACCACTTTCTGCACTTCTCTTATTGGTAAAAACACTTTCCGCACTTGTGCTGGCGTTGAAATCCATTTTCCACACTTGCGCGAGTGTTTCAAAACTATTTCTGCACCCGTGCTCATGTTGAAAACCACTTCCCACACTTGTGCTAGTGTTGAAAAACACTTTTCACACCTGTGCGAGTGTTGAGAAGCACTTTTTGCTCTTGTGCTGGTGTTGAAAACCACATTCCGCACTCGGGCTAGCATTTAAAACCACTTTACACACTTAAGCTAGTGTTGCAGAACCACTTTTCGCACTCCTCTTAGTGTTGAAAAACACTTTTCGCACTTGTGTTAGTGTTGCAAAACCACTTTTTACACTTGTGTTATTGTTGCAAAACCACTTTCCGCACTTCTGCTGGCGTTGAAAACCACTTTTCGGACTTGTTTTGGTGTTGAAAACCACTTTTCGCACTTGTGTTAATGTTGCAAAACCAATGCTCACACTTGTGTTCGTGTTGCAAAAGTACTTTCCGCACGTATGCTGCCGTTGAAAACCACTTTCTGCACTTGAGCTAATTTTGCAGAAGAACTTTTTTTCTTGTGTTGGTGTTGCGTGACCACTTTCCACACTTCTCTTATTAGAAAAACCACTTTCCACAAATGTGCTGGCATTGAAAGCCAATATCCGCGCTTCCCCTCGTGTTGCAAAACCACTTTTTGCTCTTGTGCTGGTGTTGAAAACCACTTTCCGCACTTATGCTAGCATTGGAAACCACTTTCCACACTTAAGCTAGTGTTGCAGAACCACTTTTTGCACTCCTCTTAGTGTTGAGAAACACTTTTCGCAGTTGCGCTAGTGTTGCAGAACCACTTTTCTTTCGCACTCCTCTTAGTGTTGAAAAACACTTTTCGCACTCGCGCTGGTGTTGCAAAACCACTTTCCACACTCATGCTAGTGTTGAAAACCACTTTCCACACTTGTGCTGGTGTTGAAAAACACTTTTCACACTTGTGTTAGTGTTGCAAACCCACTTTTTGCACTTGTATTATTGTTGCAAAACCCACTTTCCGCACTTGTGCTTGCTTTGAAAAGAACTTTTCGCACTTGAGCTGAGGTTGAAAACCACTTTTCGCACTTGCGTTAGTGTTGCAGAATCACTTTTTGCACTCTTCTTAATGGTAATAACACTTTCCGCAATTGCGCTAGCGTTGAGTAGCACTTTCTGCTCTTGTGCTAGTGTTGCAGAACCACTTTTCGCACTTGTGTTAGTGTTGAAATCCACTTTTCACACATGTTTAGTGTTACAAAACCGCTATTCGCACATGAGCTAGTGTTGCAGAATAACTTTTTGCTCTTGTGCTAGTGTTGAAAACGACTTTCCGCACTAGAGCTGGCATTGCAGAACCACTTTCTGCACTTCTCTTATTGGTAAAAACACTTTCCGCACTTGTGCTGGCGTTGAAATCCATTTTCCACACTTGCGCGAGTGTTTCAAAACTATTTCTGCACCCGTGCTCATGTTGAAAACCACTTCCCACACTTGTGCTAGTGTTGAAAAACACTTTTCACACCTGTGCGAGTGTTGAGAAGCACTTTTTGCTCTTGTGCTAGTGTTGAAAACCACTTTCCGCACTTGTGTTATTGTTTGTAAAAAACACTTTCCGCACTAGTGCTGGCTTTGAAAACCACTTTCCACACTTGTGCTAGTGTTTCAAAACCACTTTCCACACACGTGTTGGCGTTGAAACTTTCCATCCGCGCTTGCGCTAGTGTGGCAAAATCACTTTTTGCCCTCATGTTAGTGTTGAAAAACACTTTTCGCACTTGCGCTAGTGTTGCAGAACCATTTTTCGCACTCCCCTTCATGTTTAAAAACACTCTTCGCACTTGTGTTATTGTTGAAAACCACTTTTCGCAATTGTGTTAGTGTTGCAAAACCACTGCTCGCAATTGTGTTCGTGTTGCAAAACTACTTTCCGTACGTATGCTGGCGTTGAAAACCACTTTCTGCACTTGAGCTAATTTTACAGAAGAACTTATTGCTCTTGTGTTAGTGTTGCGTCCCCACTTTCTTCGCTTCTCTTATTGGGAAAACCACTTTTCACACTTGTGCTCGTGTTGAAAAACACTTTTCACACTTCCGTTCGTGTTGCAAAACCAATGTTTGCACTTGTATTATTGTTGCAAAACCCACTTTCCGCACTTATGCTGGCTTTGAAAACCACTTTTCGCACTTGAGCTAGTGTTGCAGACCACTTTTTGCTCTTGTGCTGGTGTTGACAACCACTTTCCGCACTCAGGCTAGCATTGAAAACCACTTTCCACACTTAAGCTAGTGTTGCAGAACCACTTTTCGCACTCCTATTAGTGTTGAAAAACACTTTTCGCACTTGTATTAGTGTTGAAAACTACTTTCCACACTTGTGCTAGTGTTGAAAACCACTTTTCACACTTGTGTTCGTGTTACAAAACCACTTTCCACACATGTGCTGGCATTGAAAACCAATATCCGCGCTTGCAATCGTGTTGCAAAACCACTCTTTGCCTTCATGTTTGTGTTGGAAAACACTTTTCGCACTTGCACTGGTGTTGCAGAACCACTTTTCGCACTCCTCTTAGTGTTGAAAAACACTTTTCGCACTCCTCTTAGTGTTGAAAAAAACACTTTTCGCACTTGTGTTAGTGTTGAAAACCACTTTCCACATTTGTGCTCGTGTTGAAAACAACTTATCACACTTGTGTCGTGTTACAAAACCACTTTCCGCACTTCTGCTGGCGTTGAAAACCACTTTTCGGACTTGTATTGGTGTTGAAAACCACTTTTCGCACTTGTGTTAGTGTTGCAAAACCACTTTTCGCACTTGTGTTCGTGTTGCAAAACTACTTTCTGTACGTATGGTGGCGTTGAAAACTACTCTCTGCACTTGAGCTAATTTTACAGACGAACTATTTGCTCTTGTGTTAGTGTTGTGTGACCACTTTCTGCACTTCTCTTATTGGTACAACCACTTTCCGCACTCGTGCTGGTGTTGAAAACCACTTTGCACTCTTGTGCTCGTGTTGAAAAACACTTTTCACACTTGTGTTAGTGTTGCAAAACCACTTTTTACACTTGTGTTAATGTTGCAAAACCAATGCTCACACTTGTGTTCGTGTTGCAAAAGTACTTTCCGCACGTATGCTGGCGTTGAAAACCACTTTCTGCACTTGAGCTAATTTTACAGAAGAACTTTTTCTTCTTGTGTTGGTGTTGCGTGACCACTTTCCACACTTCTCTTATTAGAAAAACCACTTTCCACAATTGCGCAAGTGTTGCAAAACCACTTTGCGCACTCGTGCTAGTGTTGAAAACCACTTTGCACACTTGTGCTAGTGTTGAAAACCACTTTGCGCACTCGTGCTAGTGTTGAAAACCACTTTGCGCACTCCTGCTAGTGTTGAAAACCACTTTCACACTTGTGCTAGTGTTGAAAAACACTTTTCACACTTATGTTAGTGTTGCAAAACCACTTTTTGTACTCGAGCTAGTGTTGCAGAACCACTTTCCACACTTTTGCTGGCATTGAAAACCACTTTCCACGCATAAGCTAGTGTTGCAGACCACTTTTTGCACTACTCTTAGTGTTGAAAACCAATTTCCGCACTCGGTCCAGTGTTGAAAACCACTTTCCAATCTTGTGCTCGTGTTGAAAACTACTTTCAGCACTCGTGCTAGTGTTGGAAACCACTTTCCACACTTGTGCTAGTGTTGAATAACACTTTTCACACTTGTGTTACTGTTGCAAAACCACTTTCCACACATGTGCTGGCATTGAAAGCCAATATCCGCGCTTCCACTTGTGTTGCATAACCACTTTTTGCTCTTGTGCTGGTGTTGAAAACCACTTTCCGCACTTGTGCTAGCATTGGAAACCACTTTCCACACTTAAGCTAGTGTTGCAGAACCACATTTTGCACGTCTCTTAGTGTTGAGAAACACTTTTCGCAGTTGTGCTAGTGTTGCAGAACCACTTTTCTTTCGCACTCCTCTTAGTGTTGAAAAACACTTTTCGCACTCGCGATGGTGTTGCAAAACCACTTTCCACACTCATGCTAGTGTTGAAAACCACTTTCCACACTTGTGCTGGTGTTGAAAAACACTTTTCACACTTGTGTTAGTGTTGCAGAACCATTTTTCGCACTCCTCTTCATGTTTAAAAACACTCTTCGCACTGGTGTTATTGTTGAAAACAACTTTTCGCAATTGTGTTAGTGTTGCAAAACTACTGCTCGCACTTGTGTTCGTGTTGCAAAACTACTTTCCGTACGAATGCTGGCGTTGAAAACCACTTTCTGCACTTGAGCTAATTTTACAGAAGAACTTCTTGCTCTTGTGTTAGTGTTGCGTAACCACTTTCTGTGCTTCTCTTATTGGGAAAACCACTTTTCACATTTGTGCTCGTGTTGAAAAACACTTTTCACACTTCTGTTAGTGTTGCAAAACCAATGTTTGCACTTGTATTATTGTTGCAAAACCCACTTTCCGCACTTATGCTGGCTTTGAAAACCACTTTTCGCACTTGAGCTAGTGTTGCAGACCACTTTTTGCTCTTGTGCTGGTGTTGAAAACCACTTTCCGCACTCGGGCTAGCATTGAAAACCACTTTACACACTTAAGCTAGTGTTGCAGAACCACTTTTCGCACTCCTCTTAGTGTTGAAAAACACTTTTCGCACTTGTATTCGTGTTGAAAACTACTTTCCACACTTGTGCTAGTGTTGAAAACAACTTATCACACTTGTGTTCGTGTTACAAAACCACTTTCCGCACTTCTGCTGGCGTTGAAAACCACTTTTCGGACTTGTGTTGGTGTTGAAAACTATTTTCCACACTTGTGCTCGTGTTGAAAACCACTTTTCACACTTGTGTTCGTGTTACAAAACCACTTTCCACACATGTGCTGGCATTGAAAACCAATATCCGCGCTTGCAATCGTGTGCAAAACCACTCTTCGCCCTCATGTTTGTGTTGGAAAACACTTTTCGCACTTGCACTGGTGTTGCAGAACCACTTTTTGCACTCCTCTTAGTGTTGAAAAACACTTTTCGCACTCCTCTTAGTGTTGAAAAAAACAATTTTCGCACTTGTGTTAGTGTTGAAAACCACTTTCCACATTTGTGCTCGTGTTGAAAACAACTTATCACACTTGTGTTCGTGTTGCAAAACCA
Source organism: Myxine glutinosa (assembly GCF_964187855.1). Lineage (NCBI taxonomy): Eukaryota > Metazoa > Chordata > Myxini > Myxiniformes > Myxinidae > Myxine > Myxine glutinosa. The sequence goes on along the minus strand of NC_136264.1, from coordinate 98,737,596 downwards.
CTTTCCACACTCATGCTCGTGTTGAAAACCACTTTCCACACTTGTGCTGGTGTTGAAAAACACTTTTCACACTTGTGTTAGTGTTGCAAACCCACTTTTTGCACTTGTATTATTGTTGCAAAACCCACTTTCTGCACTTGTGCTTGCTTTGAAAAGAACTTTTCGCACTTGAGCTGAGGTTGAAAACCACTTTTCGCACTTGCGTTAGTGTTGCAGAATCACTTTTTGCACTCTTCTTAATGGTAATAACACTTTCCGCAATTGTGCTAGTGTTGAGTAGCACTTTTTGCTCTTGTGCTAGTGTTGAAATCCACTTTTCACACGTGTGTTAGTGTGGCAAAACCGCTATTCGCACATGAGCTAGTGTTGCAGAATAACTTTTTGCTCTTGTGCTAGTGTTGAAAACCACTTTCCGCACTTGTGCTGGCATGAAAACGACTTTCCGCACTTGAGCTGGCATTGCAGAACCACTTTCCGCACTTCTCTTATTGGTAAAAACACTTTTCGCACTTGTGCTGGCGTTGAAATCCATTTTCCACACTTGCGCGAGTGTTGCAAAACCACTTCTGTAACCGTGCTCGTGTTGACAACCACTTCCCACACTTGTGTTCGCGTTACAAAACCACTTTCCGCACTTCTGCTGGCGTTGAAAACCACTTTTCGGACTTGTGTTGGTGTTGAAAACCTCGCACTTGTGTTAGTGTTGCAAAACCACTTTTCGCACTTGTGTACGTGTTGCAAAACTTCTTTCTGTACGTATGGTGGCGTTGAAAACTACTCTCTGCACTTGAGCTAATTTTACAGACGAACTTTTTGCTCTTGTGTTCGTGTTGTGTGACCACTTTCTGCAATTCTCTTATTGGTACAACCACTTTCCGCACTCGTGCTAGTGTTGAAAACCACTTTGCACTCTTGTGCTCGTGTTGAAAAACACTTTTCACACGTGTGTTAGTGTTGCAAAACCACTTTTTACACTTGTGTTAGTGTTGCAAAACCACTTTTCGCACTTTTGTACGTGTTGCAAATGTACTTTCCGCACGTATGCTGGCGTTGAAAACCACTTTCTGCACCTGAGCTAATTTTGCAGAAGAACTTTTTCTTCTTGTGTTGGTGTTGCGTGACCACTTTCCACACTTCTCTTATTAGAAAAACCACTTTCCACAATTGCGCAAGTGTTGAAAAACCACTTTTCGCACTCGTGCTAGTGTTGAAAACCACTTTCACACATGTGCTAGTGTTGAAAAACACTTTTCACACTTATGTTAGTGTTGCAAAACCACTTTTCGCACTCGTGCTAGTGTTGAAAACCACTTTCCACATTTGTGCTGGTGTTGAAAAACACTTTTCACACTTGTGTTAGTGTTGCAAACCCACTTTTTGCACTTGTATTATTGTTGCAAAACCCACTTTCCGCACTTGTGCTTGCTTTGAAAAGAACTTTTCGCACTTGAGCTGAGGTTGAAAACCACTTTTCGCACTTGCGTTAGTGTTGCAGAATCACTTTTTGCACTCTTCTTAATGGTAATAACACTTTCCGCAATTGTGCTAGCATTGAGTAGCACTTTCTGCTCTTGTGCTAGTGTTGCAGAACCACTTTTCGCACTTGTGTTAGTGTTGAAATCCACTTTTCACACATGTGTTAGTGTTACAAAACCGCTATTCGCACATGAGCTCGTGTTGCAGAATAACTTTTTGCTCTTGTGCTAGTGTTGAAAACGACTTTCCGCACTAGAGCTGGCATTGCAGAACCACTTTCTGCACTTCTCTTATTGGTAAAAACACTTTCCGCACTTGTGCTGGCGTTGAAATCCATTTTCCACACTTGCGCGAGTGTTGCAAAACTATTTCTGCACCCACGCTCATGTTGAAAACCACTTCCTACACTTGTGCTAGTGTTGAAAAACACTTTTTACACCTGTGCGAGTGTTGAGAAGCACTTTTTGCTCTTGTGCTAGTGTTGAAAACCACTTTCCGCACTTGTGTTATTGTTTGTAAAAAACACTTTCCGCACTAGTGCTGGCTTTGAAAACCACTTTCCACACTTGTGCTAGTGTTTCAAAACCACTTTCCACACACATGTTGGCGTTGAAACTTTCCATCCGCGCTTGCGCTAGTGTGGCAAAATCACTTTTTGCCCTCATGTTAGTGTTGAAAACACTTTTCGCATTTGCGCTAGTGTTGCAGAACCATTTTTCGCACTCCCGTTCATGTTTAAAAACACTCTTCGCACTTGTGTTATTGTTGAAAACCACTTTTCGCAATTGTGTTCGTGTTGCAAAACTACTTTCCGTACGTATGCTGGCGTTGAAAACCACTTTCTGCACTTGAGCTAATTTTACAGAAGAACTTATTGCTCTTGTGTTAGTGTTGCGTCCCCACTTTCTTCGCTTCTCTTATTGGGAAAACCACTTTTCACACTTGTGCTCGTGTTGAAAAACACTTTTCACACTTCTGTTCGTGTTGCAAAACCAATGTTTGCACTTGTATTATTGTTGCAAAACCCACTTTCCGCACTTATGCTGGCTTTGAAAACCACTTTTCGCACTTGAGCTAGTGTTGCAGACCACTTTTTGCTCTTGTGCTGGTGTTGACAACCACTTTCCGCACTCGGGCTAGCATTGAAAACCACTTTCCACACTTAAGCTAGTGTTGCAGAACCACTTTTCGCACTCCTATTAGTGTTGAAAAACACTTTTCGCACTTGTATTAGTGTTGAAAACTACTTTCCACACTTGTGCTAGTGTTGAAAACAACTTATCACACTTGTGTTCGTGTTACAAAACCACTTTCCGCACTTCTGCTGGCGTTGAAAACCACTTTTCGGACTTGTGTTGGTGTTGAAAACCACTTTTCGCACTTGTGTTAGTGTTGCAAAACCACTTTTCGCACTTGTGTTCGTGTTGCAAAACTACTTTCTGTACGTATGGTGGCGTTGAAAACTACTCTCTGCACTTGAGCTAATTTTACAGACGAACTTTTTGCTCTTGTGTTAGTGTTGTGTGACCACTTTCTGCACTTCTCTTATTGGTACAACCACTTTCCGCACTCGTGCTAGTGTTGAAAACCACTTTGCACTCTTGTGCTCGTGTTGAAAAACACTTTTTACACTTGTGTTAGTGTTGCAAAACCACTTTTTACACTTGTGTTATTGTTGCAAAACCACTTTCCGCACTTCTGCTGGCGTTGAAAACCACTGTTCGGACTTGTTTTGGTGTTGAAAACCACTTTTCACACTTGTGTTAATGTTGCAAAACCAATGCTCACACTTGTGTTCGTGTTGCAAAAGTACTTTCCGCACGTATGCTGGCGTTGAAAACCACTTTCTGCACTTGAGCTAATTTTGCAGAAGAACTTTTTCTTCTTGTGTTGGTGTTGCGTGACCACTTTCCACACTTCTCTTATTAGAAAAACCACTTTCCACAATTGCGCAAGTGTTGCAAAACCACTTTTCGCACTCGTGCTAGTGTTGAAAACCACTTTGCACACTTGTGCTAGTTTTGAAAAACACTTTTCACACTTATGATAGCGTTGGAAAACCACTTTTTGCACTTGAGCTGGTGTTGAAAACCACTTTCCGCACTTTTGCTGGCATTGAAAACCACTTTGCACGCATAAGCTAGTGTTGCAGAACCACTTTTTGCACTCCTCTTAGTGTTGAGAAACACTTTTCGCACTTGTGTTAGTGTTGAAAACCACTTTCCACACTTGTGCAAGTGTTGAAAACCACTTTCACACTTGTATTCGTGTTACAAAACCACATTCCGCACTTGTGCTGGCGTTGAAAACCACTTTTCGGACTTGTGTTAATGTTTCAAAACCACTTTCCACACATGTGCTGGCATTGAAAACCATTATCCACGCTTGCAATCGTGTTGCAAAACCACTTTTCGCCCTCATGTTAGTGTTGAAAAACACTTTTCGCACTTGCGCTGGAGATGCAAAACCACTTTTTGCACTTGAGCTAGTGTTGCAGAACCACTTTTTGCTCTTGTGCTGGTGTTGAAAACCACTTTTTGCTCTTTTGTTATTCTTGAAAACCACTTTTCGCACTTGTGTTCGTGTTGCAAAACTACTTTCCGCACGTATGCTGGCGTTGAAAACCACTTTCTGCACTTGAGCTAATTTTGCAGAAGAACTTTTTGTTCTTGTGTTGATGTTGCGTGACCACTTTCAACACTTCTCTTATTACAAAAAAAACACTTTCCACAATTGCGCAAGTGTTGCAGAACTACGTTTTGCTCTTCTGCTGGTGTTGAAAACCACTTTTCGCACTCGTGCTAGTGTTGAAAACCACTTTCCACACTTCAGCTAGTGTTGCAGAAAAACTTTCCGCACTTGTGTTCGTGTCAAAAACCACTTTCCGCCCTCGTGCCCGTGTTGAAAACCACTTTCCACTCTTGTGCTGGTGTTGAAAACCACTTTCCGCACTCGTGCTGGTGTTAAAAACTACTTTCCACACTTGTGTTAGTGTTGCAAAACTACTTTTTGCACTTGTGTTGTTGTTGCAATACTTGTGTTTTCACCACAGTGTAGTCACACGACAATATATACACTTAGTTATAAAAAATCTCTAGATATGGTAAATTTTGTCAGATTTCACTGCAGATTTGGACATTTATTTAGTTTACAAGATCCAATCCTCATATCCGAATCCAGATTTTGATGATAACCTTCAAATATGTAATGGTAAATCGATCGTGTTTCCAAGGCAAGGCACGTTTGAATAAGCCGAGAAAATGGTGGCTTAAGAACCCAGTGAGTGGCAGTGGGCTGACCAAGATGATGGGCCGCCATATTGGTAAGGCTTTTTGAGGTTTTTTCTTATGAGCACCTTGTTAATCATCTTCGAAAAGGGTGTTGTAATACACCCAAACACCCAGTATTCATCATTGCAATCTGTCGGAGGTTCAGGTGTATGCACGCAAAGTTTGGGGCCACTAGGTTTCATGGATTTGGAGTTACGGAGGAGACTGACAGATGGACGGATGGACACTTCCTTTTATTATTAAATATATCCCTGCAAATGTCTGCTGTTCTTCATCTGCTCCAATCGGTTAATTTGATCATTTGCTTGTTAAAGTGGACAATTTTCTGGCCATTCTCAGAGAGCCTCCTAAGTGTCGACGAGTCTGGTATATCACTCAGGCGGACTGGAATGGTCTTCAAGCAGCCCTCAAATATCTGGACTAGTCTCCCATCTCTACTGCCTCTGACATCAACTCATCCTGGGAATTTTTCCAAAGTAAATTGCTCTCTCTCTCTCATGCACAGATTTATCCCATCATGTCTTCAGTTTTCATTCCTGTCCTACCATCCATGGTACACTGAATCTTGTGGTGAGGCAGTTGCCCTGAAACAACTTCCCTTCAACTCATGGAAGGCAAATCCAAATGAAGGTTATCTCAGTTCCTTTCACAGCCAGGAAACAATGTCTTTCCACTCTCAAGACTGAACTCTCAAATCTGTCTCCCTCCTGCAAATCCTGGTGGCGTCTGATCAAATCTGTTTCTGGAGTTTATTCCCCTTCCATCTTCTCCTTTACCTCAAATAGACCATGGGCCGAACCTAATTTTTCTGCTTAGTTTTTGAGTTTCATAGTCTCCTCCTGGGGACTACTTGAAACCTTCCTTAATATATTCGTCATATGTGCCTGAACCCAAAATCAAATGTTCCCAAGCTTGAAAATTGAGTGTTACTGAGAATTTCACAAAAAAAACAAAGAAATACATAGAAATGGTTGCTAAGGTATTTTCACACTAGCAACGGTGACACATAGGCATTTTCTGTGGGTTTAGAGCACAGAAATGTAACAAATGGGCAGAAGAAATACTTGTAAAAGACTCCATTTATATAAACACATCCATAACATGATGTTAAATGTTGATGAGAGGGACTTTGTAGTGTCTTACACAATGAATTACGGGAGACATCAATGGCTAAATTAGTACAGTTCATAGCGGGTAGTAAACTAACTTGGAACACCACTGCCATCATCTTTTCACCAAACAGAATAGTTTAAAATGCAAACATCTCACAACCACGTGTTTAAATGAAGAAAAAACATACCCCTTATTTATTTTATATCTCTGTTCATCCAGTTTAATGTTTGCTTGAAAAACTTACACCCAGTACCATCCTCGCTTGTGCTCATACTTTATTACAAAATATTTCCCTCTTTTTACAGTTTTCAATTACTAAATTTTGTTTCTCCTATTTCATACCTCGTACACAGGCACTTTCTTTTCCCTTCCACTCCCTCCCCCCCCCCCGCCCCCCCCTCTTTCTCTTCCTTTTCCTTTTGTCCTTTCTCTCCGTAACTCTCCTCTCACATCTAAGTATTCGTACATGTAATGTTACAAACGAACTGCGTGCAGTGCAATGAGTAACTTGTGTCTTGGTTGGTGTCTTTAATACAAGCTGAAGACATAATAAAAATCATCAATTCGTGATAATGTCAATCACTGAAAAGAAGCATACATCATAATATTATGTTAAAACCTGCAAAGTATTTATAATGATGTAGCATTATATATTTCTCAGAACATTTAAAAGCAAGGTTTGGGTTGTAACTGGTCATCATTTACGCAATGAAGCAATCTTTGTCAATTTCATTAAGTCATGATGAAATGAATCCAGTAATGATGAAATGATCTTCAAGTCTTTTTTTTTTTTTTTTTTTTTTTTTTTTGTATACAATATCGAGGCTCGTGAAAGAGCGAACATTAATCACACAGAAAGACAAACCGACACATAAAACATATAACATAGGGAGCGGTAGACAAGATGGGGAGAGAGGGGGAAGGACACAAACACAACATTTGAGAGCAGGGACCGAGAGACATGGAGACATCGAGAGATCTGAGAGAGGGCGAGGGCTTTGGGGGGGGGGGGGCGTGGGAAGGGGGCAGTGGGAGAGGTATAAAACATATGGACACTGCCAGGACTTCCAGGAAAGAAGTTGGAATTTCAAACAAGGTGGATCTGGGGTGAATTAGCGGGGGTAGAAAAGATCAAGGTTTTGGATGGGGGAAGATAAGAGATGGTGGTGAACAGCTGTTTTAAAGACCTGGAGGGAGGAGTGGGATTGAAGGGAGTGAGGGAGTTTGTTCCAGAGGCGGGAGAAAAGAGGAATGAAAGAGTGAAGGTGAGCGGAGAGCCGAGATTTCGGCAGTTTAACCATCAGAGGGTTGCTGGCAGATCTTGTGCGACCTGTAGGAATATTTGGGGGACAGAGCACAGAGAGAGCTGGGGGTGCAAGGCCGGAGAGGAGTCGGTAGAAGACAGAAAGACCACCTACCTGCCTGCGGTGAGTGAGTGAAAGGCCCTCAGAGATAGCTTCATCGCGGGAGATTCCAATAATTCTGAAAGCTTTGGTTTCAACAGCGTGAAGCCGAGCTAGGTGTGAGGCAGGAGCACCGGCCCATAGGGGAGAACAGTATTCCATTGAGCTGCGGATGAAAGCCTTGTATGTGGTGAGGAGCTCAGGTGTGCCGAGGAAGGACTTCGCACGACGGAGGATGCCCAGTCGGCGACTGGCTTTGGAGGCCAGCTTGGAAATGTGGTTTTCCCAAGAAAGATCATGGCAGATAGTGAGACCCAAAATCTTGAGCGACAGAACTTCTTGGAGAGGATTGTTGAGAAAGTAGATGGGAGGGTTGTCCAGTCGATCTTTTCGGAGAGACATAGTAAGAGTGTGAGATTTGTCAGGATTGAAAGACATGTTCCACTTGTTTGACCAGTCTGTGATTTTGTCCAGGTCTTCAGAGAGTGAGGAGGCAGCAGACTGCCGATCTGAGGGAAGAGGAATGGAGCGGCAGAGAGTGGAGTCATCAGCAAAGAGATAGAGAGGATTTTCGAGAGAGTCAGAGAGATCATTGATGAAGACCAGAAAAAGCACGGGGCCCAGAACACTGCCTTGGGGAACTCCAGCCTGAACAGGAAGAGGAGATGAGAGAAACCTATTCAGGGCCACACGTTGACGACGACTAGAGAGGAAGTCCGCCAGCCATGCATGGAGATTTCCATGGATACCAAAAGAGGAGAGTTTGGTGAGCAGAGCGGGGTGCCAGACCGTGTCGAAGGCACGTGATATGTCGAGGGAGACAGCTCTAATTTCCTGTTTGGCATTGAGGACCTCCATCCATTGTTGAGACAGCAGAAGCAGCATGTCCAGAGTAGAGTGACCTGGTCTGAAACCAAATTGATGATCAGAGATCAAGCCATTGGAGAAGAGGAAAGATTTCATATCCCCTTAAAACAATTTTTAACACTATTGGTCTATTTTAACATACACTTGTTAACATACACTTAACACTATAACATACACATTTATTTAACATACACTATTTAACACTATTACGAGGAAATCAATAACACAAGTCTATTATTTTTGTTTCTACCAATCATTAACATAGTACATGTAGCTTAAATGTTTCCACAAAAACATTGCGTACAAAGTTGGTCACAGAACAAAGTGTTACAAATCATATACTGCTAGGAATATCATTTTTCAAGGTTTTCAATAGAATAGTACAAAATCAAATGATGAATAATAACTGAGAAAAAAATGATGTGCATAATTCATATTTTGTGTGGAACAACCAGTATGTATTAACTTTGATATTCTATTAAAAATAGCAAAAAGGAAACACCTACATGGGGCTATGCTAAATCACCTTCCTCCCTTATTTCTTTTCCCTCAGACAAAACGAAACAAAATAACAAAAGCAGTCATTGCACGGTGAAGGATGATGAAGACAAATCAAACAAACTATATCTCATCCTCTGAGTCAGGGGTGTCAGTTTCATAGTGTTCAAGTTCCTCTGCTGAAACTGAAACATTTTCACACCCTACACAAGAACAAAGGTCTGTGCAAGGAAGCTTGTTGGCCAAACAAGAACATCGCCGTTGTGAACACTGCATCTTCTTGCATGAGCAGTGTGACAACTCCATAACACTTGCAGGTGCAGGGGGAAGCCCCATCCAATCGACCACTAGCTCATCACCATCTGCTTTCCATCCATGATTTTTTGGAGATGGAATGTTTGGCATGGTCTCAAGACATTGCTTATGGATTGCTGCCTGATAGTTTGCACGTTGTATATGTTTGTGCAATGAATCCTTATTAGGTGGCAAACATTTCTCTACACATCTTCCTGTCTTGAACATCTGACACCTGGCCTGATTCACATCTTTGCAGTTAGTCTGGCCATAGAGTGCACAAGTGAACATCTCAAGTCCTGCATAGAGAGTTTCAGGAATCTCAAAAGCTGTTCCCAACTTCTCAAATGTGGAACAGTGCTCTTTACTTGCTATTAAGATTTTGGCAGCCTTCACTTTCCCCATACCATACAGGGCACTCACTGAGTCGCATCCAGAAAAGCAGTGAAATCCCACAAGAGCAGAGCACACCTCCTTTTTTCTTTTTTTCTTTTTTTTGTATACTGAATCGAGGCTCGTGAAAGAGCTAACATTTACTTCACAAACAAATCAACCAGACTAACAAAATATACAAAAAGAGGGAGCGGAAAACAAGATGGGGAGAGAAGGGGAAGTGATGGAAGATTTGCTGGATGTCAATGGTACGTTTGCTCTTTCCTTTTCCAGTGTGGAAATATAGCTTAGCATCAATATCTTGGCAGAATGCAACGCACAACACAAACACATCTGTTTCTGGGCTGTTGATGATCACATGATCACTTGATCTGGCTGCAAATGCACTATGCAATAAAAGTCGCGTGTCCGCTTCTTTTTGATTTGTGAAGAGAAATTGAATGGCGACAACTTCGAGGTCTGTTTTCTTTTTATTCTGACGAAGAGCGTGGCATTCACCCCCGTGTCCTACAATGAGTCTTACATCATCGATGACTTCCATTGCATTCTTGCACCAGTATTCAAAGAGGAACTGTAACAGATTCTCCTTATTCTGACCGCATGACAAAAACTTTGACCATTGTTTTGGTATCTTCTGTTCAGGAGAGAAAATTTTCATGACTTGCGTTCCTCCTACTGACCGTCTACTTCTCTCACCACATTTGATACTTTTGGTATGGTATCTGTCAGGGACAAAGTGCACCACTTTTGACTTATACGCTTTGGCTTGTCTCACTAGGCATGAAAGTACCTGAACAGCAAACTGGCCAAATGTTGATGGTGGCTTGAGAACTTGAATCAGTGCCATGGCATCCCAAACCCATGTTAAACCACTTGGGATAGCATTGATGGTAGGAAGTGGGTCTACTGCTTTCTCCATGAAGTGTAAGAGCTTTGCTTTGTTGGTCTTGATGAGCGATCCATCATAGTTCGCAAGAGGCAATGGTAATGGGCCCAGTGAATGAGTTAGCATCTCCTCAATATCAAGCTTCCTAACAGTATCAATCACGATTAACCTAGCAAAAAGATTCCTGTCAGCCTTAAGAGCAATCTCCTTCCCCTTCACGTTTGATACTGTAGGCTTGCCTGTGTCTTTGAATGTCTTCAATTTCATCTTCTTGACGGGATCGTGAAAGCTGATGTCTGAGGCTTGAAGTCGTTTCTCACAAAAGGTCTGAAATGCTTCTTCTCCTTTCTCATAGGCTTTTTGGAGATCTTTCACCACCTGGGTTGATGCAACCTTCCCCGAGGTAATATGATATAGCTGATCACATTCCAGAGAAGTATCAAAGGGATTTACTATGTTAATAATAGTATCCATGACACTTCTTACATCTTTCTCATCTCGTATTTTCCTTGTTTCATCCATAGTCAGGTTCACGATGTTTTTTCGTTCAAAATTTTGGTAGATTAGCAAAACTATACATTTTTGGAATATTCAGAGCATGAGGAATCCAAAAATTAATGTTGACATTTGCGTAGACACCTTTGCGAAAATGACACTCAGGACAGTGATGAAGATCTGTAAAAGCATATTCCTGAACGGTGTAGTCCTCGTAGATCCTGTGTATAGGACTTATAGTTCAATCTGATACTACCTATAACTTCCTATAACAACCTATAACTTCAAAGGACTTGCAATATCATGTATAATGTAATACAGTCATATCACAAATATAAAGACAATGGTTTTCAATTACCTTTGTTTGTTGCTTTTCTATAATCCTGAGCACTATTTTGAGGCCTTTATTGGATTCCTTGACCCAGAAAACATAGGATTAGCATATTTAATTAAGTCTCTAGGTTGACTAGAAGCCGAGATCGCGCAAAATATGTATTTTATGGCGGCCATTTTCAAAATCCAAAATGGCGGCCATGCAGGTGTCTGTGCAAATGCCAACATTGATTTTCAGATTCTCCATGCTCTGAAGATTACAAAAATGTACAGGTTTGCTAATCCCAAAATTTTGAAAGAAATTATATTTGTTAACATAGTGAACCTGACTATCTTCATCACTGTCCTGAGTGTCATTTTCGCAAAGGTGTCTACGCAAATGTCAACATTAATTTTTGGATTCCTCATGCTCTGAATATTCCAAAAATGTATAGTTTGGCTAATCTACCAAAATTTTGAAAGAAATTATATTTGTTAACATAGTGAACCTGACTACCAGGTCAATACGGGTCCTTGCAGACATTCTATGACCAGCCATCTCTGTACACTGCCTGCTAATTCCAGCTCTCTCATGTTGGGTCAAAGTCCATCTTTGAGCGGCACCCTTGTTGACAGTAAATCCAGTCAGACCTTCTTTGGTTTTGGAATCACGGTTGGCTGTCTGTTCTATCACCTGGTAGCAGGCAACCTGAGCAAAGCCATATTCCTGTTGCCTCTGAACCACAAACTTTCCATTCTGCAACTCACCATGAATGTCTGGATGATCGTCGCATAGGCTATTCATTTCAAGCCAATATGCAGAAAGATACCGTGCATATTTGACGCGGTCATAGGAGAAAAACCATGGCATCATAGAGCGAACACTTGATAGGTGAAGATTCCAACAAGCAACTCTGGTTGCTCTGATGAACAGTAGTAGTTGTTGCACCATGTCAATGTATCTACTCCAGTACTGGAATGTCAGGTTCTGTTTGCTGTTCTTCTCCACAAAATCTGCATACCTCTGGAGGAGACAACTGATTCCTTCAGACTTCACAACGGTGTCAAACTCCCTCGGAAATGCAGCTTGCAGCTCTGTAGCATTGCAAAACACAAGGTCTTGCTCTTCATCTGGCAGAGTTTCGATGAAAGCTTGCCATCGTAATCTGTGCAATGCCTCGCAAATGATCTTGTGACTCCTCACACTGCGATTGTAGTGATGGCCACTGCACACTCCATTAACAGAACCTGCTGCAACTAGCTCAGATTCAATGAGGATGTCCTGTAGACCAGCATCGTTAAATCGTTTCCCAATACAGACCATGAATGTCATGGCTGTATGAAACTCTCCCATTCGAAGTACAAGTCTTTGCATGAAAACAGGATTTTGCCAACGGATCTCCTGAGCTTTAGCGTAAATTGCCTGGTCCATGACTACGACAATCTGCTCTAAGCCAAGCTTGTTCGCGATGCTAATACTTCGTTGCAGAATTGTATTCACTGTGCTGAGGTTAGTAGGACTAGCATCGATTACTGGAAGATATCCAATGCTTGGTGTTGATGGGATAGTATCTCTCTGTAGAATGGTATTAAAGCCTGTCCATCCAGGTAGGGTGTCAATATTGGAATCTGGTACCTTGCAAAGAAAGTAGGCATCATCCAATGTTCGTGCATCTTCCTGCATCTGCACATAATGTGTGAGCTCTACCAATACACCCTCACCATACGGCTCTGGACCTGCCCTCTGTCCTCCAGTGTACAATTCAATATTTGGAGTGGGTGGCTGAAGGGATCTCTTTCTCGATCTTGCTAGAGAATGCTGTTCTGGTTCTTCTGCAGCAGGCTGGTTTCCATGCTGAATAATTATTCCATTGGTATTATGAGTAGTGCCCTTTCCTGACAAAGTCTCCTCCCCAAAATCGTTATTGTCCCAAACTAATGTAGTATGTATGTGGGGTTTGATTTTCGGTGGGATGTACTCCTCTCCTCGTTTGAGCTGCAACTCAGCAAGGGCTGTATCGTGTTCTATGACTGCTGAATTTGAGGTACAATGTCCCAGGCCATTCAACAGCCCAATTAACTGAGCTGAACCGGTAAGATAACGCACAGACATTGCCAAAGCTGAATGTTTTGGCATTAATTGCTTTCCTTTCATTCCAAGATTGATGATATCCTGACACACAGATACAATTTTTTTTACTGCTGGAATCATCTACATTTACACGCGAATCGTGTGGGGGGAAATCACTTGTGATGCCTGTCGTCCATGCCAGGAAATTGAACAGCTCATCTGGAACTATGTTGTGTGCTGCCTGTAGAGTCAATTCCTTGGAACTTGGTGGCCACTTCAGTGGAGGGGGATGGCATCACATTTGTCTTTAATGGAATTCTTCAGTGCCAGAGCAGCGTGGTACATGGGGTCTACATTTCATCTGAGTTGTAATCCTGCTGGTTGTAGCACCCATTCTGACATCAGTGTCAGTGTCTGTATCGTCAGCACTTTCCGATGAGTCGTTCACTGCTTCCCCTGCAATCTCTGCTGTGGAAAGATCCTCAACAAACACAAGATCACTTTCATTACTTTTTGATGACTTGACAAATTTGAGGAATGGATATGACTGTAGTAATCTTCCTTTAAGGCTGTATGTCTTGTAGGATGGGATTTTCATGCCCTCCTCTTCTTCTACACACTTCTTGAACAAGTAATTTAACTTTGTTAACCTCAAAATTCCTCTATTTTTGACAATTCTCTCTTCAACAACTCTTTGGCAAAAACATTTATACCCCTTGTCATACAAAAAAACCTCTTAGGGGTTTTTCACATTGTTTTTGCATCTAGTGTAAGACTTAAAACAGCTCTTATGATACCTAGCTTCTATGGCTACTAGGCCTTTCCCTCTGATGTTAATGAGGAGGGCCTCATCTTTCCTCATCTCAGCTGCAGTGACCAGCTTACCAGCTGTTATAGTCTCACAATGAACCAACTGTTCCTTTCTTCTTTTTCTGCTGTGTGGTTCTACAATGTTCTTGTCTTTCTTGCAAATGAGACAGCATACTGGCAGTAGATGGGAGGATCTTGAGCCCGCCGCCCTGGAATGGGATGTCTTTGACCGCAGAAGTCTGATCTTGGGAGCCACTTCGTCTTGTCCCTGGTCATGTTCAGCAGATGCATCAGCTGCATTAAAGAAAGGGGACCAGTAGGGAGAGCAGTGGGAAAACAAGAAAAATATGAGGAATGAGAAACAAAAAGAAATACACAGTTTACAACTTTACACACCCTTCAAAAATAATTAAATCATTTTTAGTTGTATGATAGGAAATTCTGACATCTACAGGTCTAGATTATCTAAGGCAAACAAGCGTCCTGTATCCAGATAATATTGTCAGTATGAATAATGAGGTGTACAGGAAGGTCCGTGGAGCTACCTAACATGACTCGTGACAAAATTCATATTTCATTGCAGTCAGACATAGAGGTGACAGTTACCAGCCTCCGTAAACATTCTATGGGTTACCAGCCACCTGAAAATTTGTTCAGCTTGTTCTTTTATTGCTGCATGTATGATGTCAACAATATGTGATATAAACTTCTCTATAAATACAAATTGATATGACTATTGTTGATTTCATACATGGAGGAATAAGAGAACAAGCTGAACAAATTTTCAGGTGGCTGGTAACCCATAGAATGTTCACGATACGGTGGCTGGTAACTGTAAACTCTATTCTCTAGCTTAACTTATGCCGTACCTAGTTAGCCATGAAATTTAAACGTAACGGGAACTAAAATTAAAATCTCCAGGGTATATCCCATAAATCTTGGTAGGAACCAAAATATTTCTGAAAGAGAATTTTAAAAACTAGCACAGAAGTAAGTGGGGCAGCAAAACTAAATAATCTAGGCTAGCAGTAGCACTGATATGAACTGTACGATCAAAATAAACACTACACAGATCTCAGTACATGGGGCATGTGGGTGGATTGTGCTTTTGCATTTTGTAGACCAAACAAACCAACACTCAAAGTGGTGATATAATGCTGGATAAGCTCATTTTATTGAAAATATAACACAATCACATATCAGAATATATTTACTTACATTGGTCACTACTTTGAGGCACGAGTGCAGGCTTCTTCCTCGCTCTCTCGATCTTGCACTTGTCAGTGTATGGCATGTAGCACTTGCGATGATACCCGGCTTGACAGGGAACGGCATCGAGTATTTCTGGTGCTCTAACCAGCTCCAATCCAAAAGTATTGATTGCATTTTGTGGAATTTCAACTTCTCTGGTATCTGTAGATTTCCACTGATGAACACTTGTGATGAATTTTTGCCAACTAACTTCCGAAAACAAAGTAATCTTTTCTCTTGCACCAGTAATAATGTGCATGCAACATGCCATTGCTATGCCCAGGTAGCTCAGCTGCATGGGTCAAGGGCTGTGATTGGCCAATTCTGTGACACTTGCAGATACAGAATCTGTGATTGGTCTGTCAAGGCATTCAGTATGACATCATCATGCTAGATTCTGGCTGGGGAAGTGTATATTTTTGCGTGCAAATTTCTCAAAAATGCTCAGTTTTTAGTGATGGGAACATTAAAAATAGTAATTAATGACCTAATATCTATTGCTCTTGCAAATATCCAGTACCCCCAAGTGGGGACTACGGAAAAGTGGATTTTTGAGTCTTGGCCCATGGTCTAAAATGGCTACACAGCTGATACTGCATGTGAAAAAGCCGAATGCCTCAACTCTGTGTTTGCCTCAAAATCTTGTGTCCCAACCCCATCTCTCCCTGTCTCTCCCAACCCCACCTTACCCAGTCATACCCAGCTGCTCCTGGACTCTGTGTCCGTCTCTCCCGACAAGGGGGAGAAGTTTCTGTCAAATTGGAAAAACAATATACGATATAGCCTATTTTACTCCCAGGGGTCCCAGGAATATCCACCGAAAATATCGCGATCGGTTGAGCCGATTTTGCGGTACCTTCGAACGGACAGACGGACATTTGGTGGATTATAGTAAGATGATGACGGATACTTTGGATCCCGAGAGTACCTGGTTCACCTTTCCGATACGTGATACCTCCCAAAGAGTTACTACAAGTTGGATTGCGATTTTGAAAACACCAAAAAAATTGATTCTCACAATTTATTATCACAACATGTTCATTTCAACATATGAAAAGTCAAATGTAATTTTGGGGAATTGCGATTAGAACATTTTCATCAAAGTTTTTGTAAAATAGAAAACGGTACAACAAACACGTTTAGAGGTAAAACAAAGTTATTTTTTGCAAACACAGGTGATCGCACACCTGTTGCCACGAATGGCAAACTCATTGGGGATGTCCCGACGAGGTGTACCACTAGAACGGTTTGGAGGACCGTCCCGACGAGCGAGGTGTACCACTGGAACAGTTTGGAGGACCGTCGCGACGAGGTGCACCACTGGAACGGTTTGGAGGACCCTCCCGACGATGTGTACCACTGGAACGGTTTGGAGGACCATCACGTCGAGGTGCACCACTGGAACAGTTTGGAGGACCGTCCCGATGAGGTGCACCATGGAACGGTTTGGAGGACCGTCGCGACGAGGTGCACCACTGGAACGGTTTGGAGGACCTTCCCATCTGCATGAGCGCCGGACAGTAATGCTCGGTATGCGCGTTGTCCCCAGTGGCTTTACAGGTGGGACACGTGTACGCACGCAGGATGGGACACGTGACGCGGCCGTACACATCCTTGAGCGCGTGCTCCTCGCACGTTTCGTACGCAGATCCGTTCTTTAAACAGAGGACGCACGGAGGTCTGCTGTGTTGAGGGGTCCTCTCCAACGACCTGCTGTAGCTTGCGTGGAACCTCCGATGGTCCGAGGAGCTCGACGTTTTCAGGTGACCTCTCGGGTCCACGGCGTTGAAAGGGACGGCTTGAGGTCCACGGGACTCCGCTCTGACAAGCGACGAGGAGTTTGATCCCATCGGGAATCTGCCACGAGTGTGCGCTGCCTCTGAATCTGCCACCTCTGACCCGAGTGCACCCGACGGGGTCATGATCTCGCTCCAATACGACCTCATTTCGTCAAGAAAATGTGTGTAAAAAGGAGAATCACTGAAAGGTCCGAATCCACTTATCACAGAAGGTCTTTCTGAGTTCGATCGATTTCTGAGTCCGAGCTGAGGAGTCCGTTCGATCTCCAAATTGTTGACGCCTCCAGGGTCCGCGTACCATGTGCGTTTCTCCGGAACTTCCCGGATGGTCGCAAGGCAAGGGTGGACATGGGATGACCTCGCGCTGCCGTCTGGGTCAGGAAGGACCGATGGGGATTCCCCGTCGTCGTCATAGAATGGAAAGCGTCCGCCGGCACTGGATCTCGGGACACCACCGGGTCTTCGGTTCTCCATGAAGACGGGTTCACTTGGATCAGCTCGTACCGAATACCGGCTTTCAATAAAGTGGAATGATCACAGGTAGACACCTAAATAGGTTTTCATTTCCCAAAGTGCATTGGGAGGGGTAATTCCCCCAAATAGGGAACCAATGAACCCCTCCCGTTATGATACGTTGATGAAGTTGTGACGTAATCATCTAAGTGTGAGATGATGATCAAGTCGAGCTGTGAATTGAAATAATTAAAAACGAGCGGTGATCAATAAATCCACAGCCTGGAAATAATACAATGCGACGTTGTGTATACCTGATTGTGGAAGTTATTAGCGAAGGGAGTTGATGTTTCGATTTATATGATCATTATAAGTGTTAATCATATGGGGAGAGGAGGGTCCACAATGTACGGACTCAGAACGGGATAATGATAACGTGGAGCCCAATAAAGGTGAACGCTTTTCAAATATTTTATCGTCTCTGGACTATGTTGAGTTTGATATCTGGATTATGGTGAGTTTGATATCTGGATTATCGTGGGTTTGAATCTCTGCACATCCATCTGCATTCCTGAATATTGACTGTGTGGGCAGCACGAGGGTCGGGGCTCGTGTGTCTGTCTGACAAATGGTCGATAACTCCCGCACCACAAGTTGATCTGACATTCTGATTCTACTCAGACTTCAATGGATGGAGGCCATCCTGGTGTGCTGGTGTTGATATAAATGCGGATAAACAACCCAGAATTTTTGATTCTTTTCTGGAATAACCACATCTCTTCCCACCGCCTCTCCCCCCTCCCCCCTCCCCCTCCACTCACCCCCCTTCCCCCTTCCCCCTCCCCTCTCCCCTCTCCCTCTCCCTCTAGTTTCACTGATCCCAACAAACACATAAAGCAACCGATCTGATCGAGGACGTGAATGGGCGGAATTTCATTATTCTTCCACAAAGTATTTAATAATATCCGACTTATCTCTCACTTTATGTAATTCTTCATTGATTTTTTTAAATTCGTTCGAATACCAAATGCGATGCTCACTGAGCAGTTACATCAAGTATCGATTAAAGAGTTTTTCATAAACTCTCAACATTTGGACCTGGTATCGTGCACCTGACATTGTTAAAGTGGAATTAATGAATTGTCAACAATTGTGAATGAGTGCCCATAACCTGTTTACCTGTACACGAATGCAGGTTACCAATGCAAACAAATCTGATTAAAAATACACCTGTGGCCTTGAATTACAGAACTATTGTTAAAGTCGTGAATATTTGATGGTTAAAGTAGTCTTACTTCGTGATCGACCATTTGACGTGGCCTCCTGTGCCTGAAATCACCTTGTGACGTCATCAATAGGTGTTTCCGTCAATTAATCGATTCGCGTCTATTTTTACCGGTTCCACCTGTGACGGTCTTTGTTCACCAATGGCCTCAGGGCGCTTGCGACGTATTTTGAACGGTTCAGATTAAACACGAAGGTTACACGTGATCGTTTGCATCAATGATTGTTTACAGATATTCTTATCAATTGAGCGACAAAAAAGGTCCACGAAACGTCTACAATAGCTCAGGAACGTCAAGACGTCAACCTTTTGTTTTCAGATTTACAGGTAGATCTGCATTTGTTTTCAATCACGTTGTCGTAATTAAACATTTTGTAAACATTCAAAATACGTTGCAGTTCACCGAATTGTTGCCCTGCCACAAAAGGTGGATGGAGGTTATGTTTTCAGCCCCGTCTATCTGTTTGTCCGTTTGTCTCTCCCGACACCGAGTTGTGCACCGCGTTGGGGTCCTGCGAGCGACAATCAGAGCTCATATTGAAGTGTATTGATGGAGTATGTATGAAACATTATGAGTTTCTGTATAATTGAAAGAACACCTTCCCTACGGTATCCATGTCGAGTGTCGTAACTTTATGGATGTCGTGGAGATGGAGGTCGTGGAGACCTGGAAACACTCTTCCTTCACTCTAATCCTGGGACTAACAAGGAACATGAAGGACCCTCGACGCAGAAGGAGACCATCGGGAGAAGAAAGCCTGCGTTGTCATTACCAACCTATGGTTATTTGTCAGTGCTCTATCCTTTAATAAATAGTGAACGTCATGCAAGGAAGCAGCGCGTAACATTTTAAAATCTTTGGTAAACAAGAGGTAAAATACAACAAGAGGTTTGAACACATCGTGTACTTACCCATATATGTACATATATATATATATATATTATATATATATATCGATATCAAATATATATATAGCTACAGACTTGGCATTTAATATGGAATATTTTTTTTGTGGGGGTGAACTTACTGTTTTCAAGATGACTTAGAACCAAAAGTTCATTGGAATTATGTTGAAATTATTCTAGATTTTGTTAATGTGACCTTTCAAAGAAACAAAAACCACATTTGACATTTCGAAGCAAATAAATTGATCCTTGAAAGTGATGTAAACTGATGTCGAACTCAATTCACGGACAGTACTGTGTTAAACTTCTGTACGTTTTCCAGAAGTATCTCTTTATTTTGCACATTAGCCCAAATTTTTTTTAACAAAAACAAAAGTTAAATTACGACTGGGATTAAGGACAGTAAAATTACAGTTCAGTA
The DNA here is from genome assembly GCF_964187855.1 of Myxine glutinosa. Taxonomy (NCBI): domain Eukaryota; kingdom Metazoa; phylum Chordata; class Myxini; order Myxiniformes; family Myxinidae; genus Myxine; species Myxine glutinosa. The sequence goes on along the minus strand of NC_136264.1, from coordinate 98,717,573 downwards.
CTTCGTGTAACCCCCACGAGCATTCAGGAGGGCACGTACACGTTGAGGCATGCTGTTCACGAGATTTGCCAAGGTTTGGACAGTAATCGCTTGCCATGCAGTTACAATAGCCTGCTGCAATTCACGCACAGAGGCAGGCTGCTGGTCCAAGTTGTCGATTTGACGCGTTAATTCTGCCCACAAGTTCTCTATCGGATTCATATCCGGGGACATGGCAGGCCACTCCATATGCTCTACACCACGGTCAGCAAGAAAGTGTTGGATCATGCGAACACGATGAGGCCGTGCATTGTCATCTTGGAAGACAAAGTTTCCTCGAAAGGCTGCACGAGCAAATGGAAGCAATGTTTCGTCCAGAATGGCCCTGTACTTGAACTGGTTCATGTTTCCATTCAGAACAACCAGGTCAATTTTTCCCCCTGCATGAAAAGCAGCCCAAACGGTCACCCCACCACCTCCAGCTTTGACTCTTGGCACTATACAATCTTCGTTGTAGGTTTCATGCACTTGTCTGCGCACTCGGACGCGGCCATCTTGACGATAGACCAGAAATCTAGACTCGTCGCTGAAGATCACGTGATTCCAGTGTCCTGGCTGCCATTGACGGCGCTCTCTGGCCCACTGCAATCGGCGCTGGCGGTGTTGTCTGGTCAGACGTGGCTTTCTCAGGCGACGCCTGGCACGATAGACTGCTTGAACCAGTCGTTGGTTGACTAGCCTTCTGGATACAGGCACATTTGTCAGTTGCTGCCACTCAGCCCCAAGCCGATTAGCTGACTTGGTACGGCCATTGCGGACTAACCGGTGCAGATGGCGATCATCCCTCCTTGTGCTTCTGCGGGGACGTCCTGGCCTCGGTATTGGAGTAGGGACACCCCTCTGAGCATTTCGTTTCAGGATCTTTGACACCTGATCTTGATTGATGCCATACTCCCAAGCAATAGCACGCTGTTTCATGCCGTAATTTCGTAAAGCCACCACTCCATGACAAACAGCATTGTTGAGTTGACGGACCATCTCCAGGGGAAGCGGCAATAACTTTTGTAGACGTGCAGCAGTTGTTTTCCACTAATACAGAACACAACAACCCTTTTTTACCCGATTGTGAAGCCAATCGTCAAATGTACCTGTCCGTACATTTTGTCACGCCACCTGTGATATAATCCTGTATTGACTAATTCTTGCTGCGAAAGACAATCAGTGACATGGTTCTTTCAACAAAGAAACCACCGAAGCGTAAAAGAAACTCACCAGATTGATATACTGAGTTCAGAAATTAAACTCAAGTCAAGAAGAAAAAAAAATTCCATATTAAATGCCAAGTCTGTATATATATATATATATATATATATATATATATATATATATATATATATATATATATATATATATGAAATATATAAACATATACACACACACACACACACACATACACACACACACACACACACACACACACACACACACACACACACACACACACACACACACACAAACACACAAACCTCAAAATCAAGATCAGACAGCTCAACATAAGCAGGTTACGAATTGAGCTATCCTGCATTTGACGACAACACCCGGGCCTCCCATCTCAGTAATAGCCGAGTTCGATTCTCCTTAACTTCCGAGATCCGACAGAACCGGCTGCATTCAAGTTGAAAAGTCATCCCTGGAGAGTCTGACTTGTTTTGCGTTAGTTGTGGATTTATAATTCAGTCTTTCTTGGAAGACATGGTGGATACAGAGGAGCTTCTTGGTTTCATGCTTCGGACCATAATTTGCTTTTATTACATTTGTTGATGGAAAGGTTGAGTTTATAGGCCGTGCCTTCTGTTAGAGCCAATCCATCTGAGGCAAAGGGAAGGAGAGAAGAAAACACATCAGATGTACTTAGATAAAAATTGTTAAATATTTACACTTGTTTGTCACACATCAACTTTTTCTTTTTGTAAATGGGTGAATATCAAATTGCGGTAGATTTTGGATATTTAAAATCCAAAAAAAAAACATGTTAAATTAAGAAAAAAAAATTCTTATAATGATGCAAAAATGATTAAGAAGAAACACTATACCCATGCGAAAACTGTTTGAAGTAAATTTATTAAATGCCAGAGATAATAAGAAGCAATGCGCAATACATTTTGTCCCCTCTGTTACGGACAAGGGTGATATTGCAACTTATACTAAAATACTTGCTCATTTCTACAATTGTGCACAAACATGAGGCAATAAGTCCTCTTATCATATGTGGAACTTTTCGTTGTAATAATAATCATTGATGGTGGTGTATAATATTGCAATTAATATCTAGCGTATCCTGTCTGTACCACACAGTGCTAGCTATATTCAAAATTTGGTCCTTAAATACAAGAACAGTTTTAATTATGTGAATACATCCAAAACTTGTATAGTTGCAGGAGTGGAATAGAACAGATGCAATGGTAGAAATGAGTGCAGGTTCAGAAATATATCCATTTTTGCATGCAGTAACAGAGGGGACACCAAGTAACAGTGGGGACCAACAGTAACAGAAGGGACAACAAATTGATCCACATGACAATAGAAAGAAATGAAATGCATAATGTGGACAAGAATCATTATTGTAGTTGATGGAACTCTTCATGAGAAGTGGCATTGAATTGCATGCCAAATTGAGGGATTGATTTGGAGATGTCTGAGGGTCACTTTTTCCGGTGGTGGTATTTCACATATGAAGTTATCCTTATTGTAACAACATATATCATCCAACATGAGCCAAAAAAATCTGTTCTTGCCGACTTTATGCATGCATTTCACTTCAAGATCTTCATGGTCTTCATCAATGACAATTCCAGGATATGGTCGACCATCATAGCTCACCACAACATACTTGTTAAGTAGTGAGATATCAGTTGAATCAGTAAGACTCTTCAGCACACCATCTGGCACACTCTCTGATTCAGGATCTGGCACACTCTCTGATTCAGGATCTGGCACACTCTCTGATTCAGGATCTGGCATCCGCTCTGGTTCAGGATCTGGTACATCATCTTCCATGGCACATTGCAGGTGGTTCGGGAAAGTGAATGTTTTTGGTTTAAAACATAGACATATTTCTCCTTTGGTGCACAAGCAACTGAGATCTCGAAACTGTATGCATCCATGTTTTGTTGTTAAGATTTGATGGATTTTCATTGTGCCTGGGACACTCGGAAGGTGCAGTTTTGCTGATTTGGTCACTGCAGAGTCAATATCCTTTACGTCTACCAAGTGCAGCTCAATGCGACAGTGTGCCTCCTCTAACAGATTAATCATTGTCACCGCATCTGGGCAATCTTTCCCTCTCTGTACCAGGTTGTCGGCCATTCGTTTCACAGTTGCGCCAACTCCATCAGGTGCCCCCTTCCCATGGCCTGCCTCATGGAAATTCCATGTCCCTGTAAAACAACATTCCAAAAAATTATTGATGAAATGATTGGTTAAGGGTCATCCATAATTCCTCTCCCTGTAGTACAAGCATCTAAAACATAATCTAAATAGTCAGATGGAAGGGATTGTAATAAATCATATGTACATGTGCTGTTTGAGGACAGCTAAAATTGTATACAGATTATTTGACATGGTTATTTATGAGATCACCATAGCTTACCAAAAGTAATCTTCCTTTGTGCCAGTTCTTTGGTGAACAGAAAGAAATTTAATTTCTGCCTGTACTGGGTCGTGGGCCCATCACTGAAGAAGTGCATGGTGTCCACTTCGTGCTTCTCCTGCAAGCTGTTGAGATTTGGCTTCAGGTGCTCCCATATGGCTGCTGGACCATGGTACAAGTTTTCTGAGATTGTGCAGACTGGTGCAGGGTTTGCATTTGGACCTACATAATACACACCAGTGTGTAAGCTGAGTTGTTTCTTTGATGCACCAAAGTGCATGCTCTGACTTTCACTGGACAATTTGCAGACATGGTCCTTAATTATGTCCCCACTGTTAGGCTTGGTCCCCCCCGTTACCGAAAATCAAGTAACAGAGAGGACAGTAACAGCGGGGACATTTCATGCACACAAATCTCACTGATTCCATTATTAATTCCCAAATTATCGCCCCATCACTCCCATGCCTCAAGGAACTATTCTGTAATATAGTTGCGTGATTAGTGTTTTCGAATGTTTTATATTTATAAATGATGAATGTATAACAGTGTGGACAATTTCTGTTTGACGTGCAATACTCACCAACTTATTATTGAAAAAAATTTCCTCAATCACTTCTTTGTTCAACTTTTTTCTTCCATGCTGGAAATGAGAACTTATATGCTGCAAACTGTACTGGACACATTAATGAAATATGGTAAAATCAGACACAGGCTGGCTTTATTGGACAGGGTAACAGGGGGGACTTCAAATCAGGGACATGTGCATTTCGGTTCAGTGATGAATATAAGGAGGTCACAAATTCGCTTATTTCGTCAGCACATTGTACAATACAAATCACTTGATGAAACAGGGGCTTAATATTTTCTCAACACATTGTTTACTGCGGATAAATGATGTAACTTTCTGAAAATGTTCGTCTCGGACAGAGATATTTCATAGGTACACAGACTTTGAAATTTTTTTTCACACAAAAAATTAAATCCCAGATGTGAATTTCAACCATCATATCGTTAACTAATGTTTAATTAACCTGTACACAACAAAAAATAAGGACAATATTATCAGTAACAGCATTTAAACGGAAGATTAGTCCTTCGGACACAAAATCTACCGCAATTTGATATTCACCCAAATAACTTCCTCAATTGTACTCCATAATGCAGGTCCCGTCCTCGGCAACGCTTCCCTCCTCAGATGTGTGCCACACAAGGTGGTGCGTACGTGCCCAGATTTGATTTCTTGGCTGTTTGCAGGAGGCCTACTCAGTTGCACAGCAGTTCAGCCTGATCCGCCTGTGTGCGAGCAAGCAGAGTACAACCTATTCCATCGAGACAAAGTCGAGTTGCAGCTGCCTGAACTTTACCACAAAATCGGTGAGGTCACACTTGCCTGACTGCCATGTTGAATGCAAAATAGAAACGATATCAGGGAAAGAAGCACACTGAAAATGTAAACTTGATGAAGGGATTCTTTTGTATTCATGGCACTGATTTAAATCTTTTTTGTACCTTTTGAACCGAGTCTTGCCTGGGTAATGAGAAAAGGGTTGTTTACTTCCTGGTGCAGGCATCGGGGCCATCACGTGGTCCCCACTAGCCTGTGGGTTATTGACAGGGAAATATGATCATCGCATACCGGAAGACTCCCGGGCTTCTCTCAAGGTGCGTCCGAGGACAACCTTTGGTTTTTATTTTGCTTTGCCCAAAACCTTAAGAGAGCAATCATCTTTGGAACCCCATGAATATATCCATTCCACCCAAAAGCACAAATGAATGATAAAGAGGGCTTTGTATTCCTGCTCTTTCTTGCTCAGAGTAAGGTGGGGCAAATGCCCCTGGCATGAAAGGTGGGACGAGCTGTCACCCTTCTATATATATATATATATATCCTCCTCTTTCATTTCATTGAATGTACAGTGCTAACAACCATCAATCAGAGGGACTTTTGCTGCAGACATTCAGGAACATGTGATCAGAACCAATGAGGTCATACAGGGTGGTTGGGGGGGGGGGGGGGGGTGTTCTGGAGGGAACAGAGAGTATCTTTCACCTACTTTTCCCAAAAGGGGAATCCTTATTAAATATTAATCCATTGTATTAATAATATTTATTTGAGAAATATCTCAATTTATTTCACACAGGAGCAAATACACAACATTATTGCCATCGGCGTGATTTTAGTCTCCCCCGCCTTGCCCTCCTTCCCCCATCTCGCATGCTTCCACACCTCCACCTTCCCACCTTGCCTTTTACAGCTATCTTCTCCTAACATCCTGCATCTTTTTTCCTTGTCCATCCCTCTTCCATTATTTTTCTGCAATATTTTCTTCTCAATTTATTCCCTTCACACACCTTGCGTATATAATGTGGAAGGTCGGGTCATTATTTGAATTGAGATATAGACCACCGTTTTTACCCCATAGAGTATAGGACTTTTCTCCTTGTATTAAGGACATGTGGATAGGGACAGTCGTCCTGTTTTTTGTCTGCCACTGCAAGACCGTGTTTAACCTTCAGTACTCTTGATTAGCAACGAGAAAGGAGGCACACAATTGGACTGCACTACTCAATGTCCACGGCACCAATAGGGTCAGGATCGACTCCACTGATTGGATCGCGATGCTGTCACTAGGTGTGAGGCAGCCCATGATCGGTAAGGAGGGATGTCGTGGATCTCTTCAGGGGTGCAAGAGGTACATGAGGTGGCGTGCTCTCTCGCTGCTGAGTCTGAGAAGCACAGAATGAGACAGTCTGAAGGAGAGATGCTCTCCTGTCGTATGCGTGGCTGGCAAAACTCAAGGCGTATCCTGCTGTTCGCTCGCTGCTGCTACTTTGGAGACGTGGCAGTTTCATGCCTGCCTAATCATTTTCTATCTCGCCCGGTTTTAGTGTACGTGGTCCCTTAGGGGGTTTGAGTTTCACTGTCTGTAAAGTGTAGCTATTTATCACCCCATGAAGTGAAAAGCTGTTCATTTGTCTAAGTACAGTTCAGCAGTATTTTGAGAAAATATTACTGCTTTTTAGGTCATCACATCACAACCAATCAAATTTGCCGCTTGCAGAACTCATACATGTCCTTGTTTCTCAGTTTCTCAAGACTGCATGGGTTAATGTGTCGCATGAAGTCTCTAGAGTCTCGTTCATTGTGTCCGCAATTTTCGTTTGTGCTGTCTTGTGCTAAGTTTTTATTTCCCCCCTAAGTCCTGTGTGTATCTGCCTGCTATCCATCCTGCGAAAATGTTTCGGTGATTGGTAGTCCCTGGAGGTTAAATTGGTTTAATTGTATGGGAAGACACGCTTGTTACATCAAGCACCAACTCGACTTGCGGTGTTCCATGTCAAAATCAGCCTCAGACGGCCATCTTCGAGGAGAATGACCTCAACATGTACGATTCCCACACAACATTGCTTGCGGTCTTGGGAAGGGGTCATCTGTGACAACGATTTCCACACAACGTTGCTTGCGGTCTTGGGAGGGGGGGCATCTGTGACCACGATTCCCACACAACATTGCTTGCGGTCTTGGGTGGGGGTCATCTGTGACCCCTCCATAACTTACATGATATTCCTAAAAAGCATGCTTTCAGAGGTCCTTTTGTGCTGTGAGATTGATGTCCACATGTCTACACCTCCTCTTACTCAAATGAGCCTGAGCTTGAAAGGTCATTTTCTCTTTTTGACCACCGCTTGAAAGGTCATTTTCTATTTTTGACCACCTTGATTGCCTCATACTTTTCCTGAATGAACATGCGTATAGGAACCATCTTTAGAGGCCAGTTTTCCCCTCAGAGCAGGTGTTGGCCTTTTTTGGACACCATAGGCCCCTTTTTGAAGCAATGTTTTATGGCCGGATGCCCTTCCTGCCGCAAACCCTGTTACCCACCTCTTGCGACACACAGGGAATTACCAGTGAGCTGGTACTCAATTTGTCAACCTCAGAAGGATGACAGGCTGAGTCAACCCCCCTGGCGTTAATTCAGCGATCGACCAGGATTTGAACCCAGGATCTTAGGATCCCAAGCCGGCACCCTAACCGCTAAGCCAACACAAGGCTTGAATGAACATGCGTATGAGGCGTATAAAGTATTTTTTTATATGTTGCTTAAATCAGAGTTCAAGCCACAATCACTGGGATACCAGCCCAGAGTCCTCACAACAAAGCCACCACTTCACCTACTTAATGGTTCACACATATCATATTTTTAAAGAGAATCACTGTGGTAATGCAGAAAACTGTTAGCAGCTGTTAGCAAAGTTTGAAATCACTACCATGATAAACCTTTATCTGAAGCATTGCTATGAAATAGTGTGATTTCAAATTTGTCCCCTCTTACTTGTTCGTGTCAGTGCTTCCTCCCATATTGTGTCTCTCTTCCTTTTCTGGGTGTTTATTCCCTTCCTTTTTGTGCCCAATTGTTCCCCCACTACCCAACTGTCAGTTCATCCTTACTCTTCCATGAGCCTCGCTCTTGATGTGCATGGTTGTGATGAACTATCCAGTACAATTAAAAGTATTGTTACAGACGCGGTTGTGGATGTTAGTTTACCGAGCGGTTTGGTATGACCACGTCTGCACAGTTTACCCGATTATGCTCGAACGTTGACTAGTCGCGCTACGCTAGATCAATGAAGGAAAAGGACACAACGGCTGGGATTCAAAGGACACGACACCAGGGATACGGTTCTCAAGACCCCCGGAGGAGGTTATATTATGGCGGAAGGTTAGACTACAGAGACGAGAGGTACAGCATAGTAAGATAGGCACTAAGACACACTCTTATATTAACCCCAACAGACGACAGATAAACGGGACAAAAGGCTGACTCACACGGGGATTGATGGCAAGGAAAGGCAGAATCGATTGCTCCAGGTGCACCTGGGCTCAGGGCAGAATCGACCCGGTTCGGTCCGGTCCAAAGATGCGGGGAGGTATCGTCGCGCTGGGGGTGGCGGTGGCTTCCTCTGCTCTCCGTAGTTCAGGCGCATCTGACCTCACATCCGGTAAGTCGCCGTGTATATCCGGCGGGGAGTGACACGCCCTCGGCTCGTTAGCTCCGCCCCAGATGGAATCGGCTCGTTGCTTCTCATTGGGTGCGTGCGGGGGGGTTACCGGCTCCGCCCTTGACGAGGGGCTGACAGGGAGCCCCTTCGTGGTAACCCCGTCGGAGCGCATGGTCATGGCGGCTAACCGAGCCGGTGTGAGGACGCACACTCCCCCTGCGCCGCGCCGCGCCCCTCTGTTGTTGTAGTTGTTGTTGTTCGGGGAAGAAGATGGGAGGAGGTATGGGAAGGTCCTAAACTCACTACTGGTGCCATATAATCACATTCTGGTGCAACGAAGAGTCAGAATTAATGGAAACGAGTCCTTAACTGACATAGACTAAGAATAACTAGCAAGATGTCCGAAAGTTGTCTACGTGAGATGCGGTGGACCTGGGCACGACATTTAATGGGGGAAAAAGGGGAAGGTCGGTTCTACAGAGTGTTGTTTACAGACAATGGGACTAGGGAATGGGGGATTGGGGATAGTTGGGGAGTATTGGGGAAATAGGGGAATATTTACAAGCGGATATGGAGGCCAAATTCCATATTCGCAACAGTATTGTTGATCTGGTACAGCAAATAAGAGGCAATGGTTATCCCATGACTTACAAAAAGGATGCTGAAGGGAATTTGGGTTTTCGACATGAATATGTCATACATGTTCGTTTAAACTCTTCACTCGATGCAGGGATATCAGTGGCTGAAGGAAAAACTGCTCAGTGAGGAGGGAAAGAGGCAGCAGGGACGTCTCAAGGAACTACAAAGCATCACTGAAAGGCTGGAGTGCACAATGTCACAGCTTGCCATTGGTTTGTTGTGTGTGTGTGTGTGTGTGTGTGTGTGTGTGTGTGTGTGTGTGTGTGTGTGTGTGTGTGTGTGTGTGTGTGTGCGTGCGCGCTTCCAAAGGCTCATCTAGGAATGAATATTCCATTGCATTATTCATAGTTTTGAGGTTAGTGCTGTTTGCAGCCGTTGTTACTCATTCGCTGGCACGAATAATGCCAATCACAGCAGACGTTAGCGAGCTAATACAACGCAGTAACTCGGAATTTGACACAGGTACCTACACTCCGTGAGATACCCTGGCATCTTAGGCTACACAAGTGTACATCTTAGCATCAACACATCTGAGCCGACCTGAGAAGTTAACCCTCGGGCATGACGTAAGTGACTCAACTTGTTACCATAGTAAAGCGATGTTCTCATTTTATGGATGTCATACAGAGCCATCATTACATTGTGTGACAATTACACGAAGTCAAAAGTCTCATCTGATGCTCAATGTCTGGTTCTATTAGCATGGTGCCTGCTCAATGTCTGGTTCTATTAGCATGGTGCCTGCTCAATGTCTGGTTCTATTAGCATGGTGCTTCACAATGTCTGGTTCTATTAGCATGGTGCCTGCTCAATGTCTGGTTCTATTAACATGGTGCTTCACAATGTCTGGTTCTATTAGCATGGTGCCTGCTCAATGTCTGGTTCTATTAACATGGTGCTTCACAATGTCTGGTTCTATTAGCATGGTGCCTGCTCAATGTCTGGTTCTATTAACATGGTGCTTCACAATGTCTGGTTCTATTAGCATGGTGCCTTCACAATGAAGGTGTGAGTTCGGTGCTCCTGGGGGCCACCAAGGTGGAGCAACTCATCGAGAACCTCGGAGCTATACAGGTAGCGTAACAACCAAATATTATGGCCCTGATACGTATTGTTTTCATTCTGCTTGTTCAATTTGTAAATTTGAAGATGTAAATTTCAATTTCCCGTTCAATTATCTCAACATTTTCCCCAATATATCGAAATGCACAATTATTTAAATTTCTTCCAGGAAGTTAACTTGAAAATTGTTGATTGACCTACACAGGTGCTTCCTAAGTTGACAGCTGCGCTGCTAGCGGAGATGGACAACATTCTTGGAAACAAGCCAGCCGGACGGAAGGAATGCCGTCCTTAGGAAAGTTTTTCTCGACTTTGTCTCCTGAAACATTGGCTCAACATCACCCTTTCTCTCAGGCTTGGGTACCCAAGTTGGCCAAATGTATTATGTTCAGCCAATGGGAAAGGCAAGGAAATTTAGCAATAGCTAAAAAAATGGAAGTGTACAAGAATGAATATCAAGTCAAGGTCAAGGGTGACCTACAGTGGTCCCGGAATATTTACAAATGAACATATTTTCCAGGAAAACTTACCATGGAGGTACCTTTTATCTGTAGTACTTTTTCTACAGTTTCCTGGCATTACCTGGCTCCAGTTATACACAAGGAAAAAAACAACAACAAAAAGAGTATGAACTTCCTTTCAAAGCGATAATGGAATAATTACTTTTCCTCATTCGCTGGCGAATCATTCCGACAATACGTTGTAATTGGTCATCGAGGAACATATGTGACGTTAGCATGATTTGCATGTCATGCTGAGCTACTACTTCTGAAGCGGTCAAGCGGGAGCCAATAACCTCAGAGGTGTTTGGCTCAGTGGTATACTTGTCACTGATTGGCTAGAATGGAGTTGCAGAATTAAAATCACTTGCAAAGTTGATCATACATTTGTTACACACCACCAAAGTCAGCGAATTTGTTTTTACGAGTGAGCTTCGGTCTTGAGGTGAAAACGAGGTGTTTCAAAGCATTAAAATGCTCTGTGGAAGACTTTCGTGACGTATTTAATTGGAATCAATAATCCTACTTTTTAAAGCCTTACTAACCTTAATAAAGAAATGCCCATGGATTATATAGCTTGTGCAGTTCTTTCATTAGGACAAATACTCAATAAGATGATTTCAATAAGGCAAATGCCCAAAAAATGTATCAATAAGTAAGTCGGTCGGTGTAATGGGGATTTCAATTCTGATTTGCCTAAATATAACACCTCGGCTCAGCCAATCATAGTGTATCCCCACCATACTGTGCATTTATTTATCTTTGTACTTCACACGGATATGTTTCATCTATATAGTGAAGTAGCCAGATTTGTCAGTCTGTCCGTCTGCCATGGCCTTTTCCATGCACGTGTTACGTTTAGCTCCCGGTTAGGCCTCTACGGACATGCACGTCATCCCGGCATCCAGCACTCAACCCGTCCCATTGCTTTGTTGATGGCAGTTGAACAACATAACCCATAGATGTGACTCTACCTGATATCCATAGGAGACGGGCTGAATGCCAGACGCCAGCTCGCCTTCTGTATGACGGATTTAGTAAGATGATGTTATGTCTGGGAAATTATTACGGTGTTACGTCGAGCGTTAGGTTTGGCTCGGCCTTTACTGCAGTGACTAAAATTCAGCGGACATTCATGACTCAATAAGAATTCAGCGATGTATAATTTCAGAAACCACTTCTGATAACTGCTAGCAAGCCACAACCTATTAGTCTACGTTTCTTCATAATATCGTTTTCATAATATTGTTTTTTTGATGAATTAGTTTGCGTATTACTAAAATTAACACTGGGTTGTTGGCAATAAACCAAATGTTTATGGAATACTTTTTTTTGCAAATATTGACTGTCAATGAACTAAAATATCACATTGGTTGGGGACATGTATTGCAAAGCAATTCTCCCTCTTGGTATCTCTGGGTTTTATGGACTAAATCGATTTATCAACTTTCAAGCAAGCAACAACCTCAATAATCTTTCACGGTTTGCTTCCTATCTTGACGAACTTTTGAAAGACCCCTAAAAGGCACGGATGAGGGCCAATGCGGAGAAGCGTGGCATGCTTGGATTCAAGGTGAACAAATACATTGTGACGCGTCTTTGTTACACCTGTACTACAAATGGTAGAGGTACAAGCTCATCAAGGAGCCTTAGAGAATTCCAAAAAACTTTGTAAATAATGCAGAACTTATGATATCAAGTTATTTTGTGGATACTTGTTAAAACAAGTGGTCTCCAGAAGAAAAAAAAATCATTCCAATTCATTGAAATTCATTTTAAAACCTTCAGATGTGAAAAAACTTAAAATGTGAAAAACCCGCTTTAGAACGTTGAAACAAACTGATTTGTCCACTGTGACAGAAACTTGCACAAATAAAATTTCTGAGGCTTCACTGGAGGCTCATGCATTTTTCCATTTCATGGTTCTTTCTGAGATGAAAGCCTCTCATCGGAGCTCTTGCGTCGAAGTAATTGCGAACGCGAATGATTTCTGGTCGATAAAGCCTCACTCAACCTCTCTATTTGTGAATGGTCAGAAGCTAAATGATGGCTGAATTTGTCTGCTAGCATCACTTGGGGTTACAATTGCGTGAGACCCATGAGAATGTGCTTCCAGCCCACGAGTCCTCGAAAAATGAAAAAAGTTCACCTGAGTCTCATGGGGTAAACCATGAGATTCGACGTGCGTGGAAGTCCATTGATCCGAACAAGGTTTATTGGGTATTTGAATCTTTGTATGGATAGTTCAGATCAATGCAGAGCATGACTAAGCTGTGCAAATCGCATTTTCTTTTTCTTTTTTTTGTTTCGAAAATTTCAGAGATTGTGAGAAATTTATAGTCTGGCGGAATGGTGCATAAAATCAACCGAATAGCGCTTTTTGTGTTAAATGCATATAACTTGGCATGTGATAGAGCAAAATCTGAGAATTAATTTTGGATCTGGGGCCACTTGAAAAAAATCCAAGATGGCCACCATTTTCAAGATGGCCGCTACATAGTGAAAATGATAATTTTAACAGATATGAGTTGTTTTGTTGTCATTTTTATATTTCTGACTTGTGTCCACAATGTATGATGAATTACATAAACAAAACTAAAATACTGAGGTTTTAAAATTTATAATACCTGTTTAGCAGAAATTTGATGCCTTATTTGCATATTTTTGTTTGAATACCAGTATCTTTTTTCATACCTTACTGGTATTTGTCTATTTATTAAACAAACACGTGGATATTCTGTTTGCAAATAATTTATAGTTATTATTCCTTTATCTCTTTACAGTACTCAAGTGTGTCTTCATGGTTACTACATGTTATTTAATAATTTTTGAAGTAGCTTATGAAGGACCTCCATAAGTCGAAGTGGAAAAGTCCAACTATTCCATGACACTCTTTCACAGTCAGCACCGCACTTGTATAATGCAGTATGCAGTATACCGTAAATTACTTTTGACATATTTCCAGTGTCCTCTGCAGCCTCTGTCTGGAGTACACGAACATCTGATCAGCTGTCGATCGGACTTTTATGCCTCAGAAATACTTGTCCAGAGAGGTCCCCATGTTCTTGTTGGTGACCCTTTCAATCCCAAATCACTGGGACCTCGAGGTTTTAGAGTTGCTGTTATGTCCCCAAACGTATCCAGCCTGGTATGCCACTCTCTTTGTGTGTTGGATAAGAACTGCTGACATTGGAGGTAATGCCTCCATGGATCTGGCTTTCTTGGTGAACCGTTCTTCATGTGCCTTTTTGATACAGGTACTTGCATGATCATACATGAGAACAACAAAGCGTTCAAACACATGGGATTTATCAGCCAAGACTTGTGCCTCCAGTTCCTCACGAAGTGCCACAAATGCTGTTGTGACTTTGTCATACATCTTCCATGTCTCCCTTGCACTATTCGTCCCTCTGCCAACAAAGAAAGATGTTTGGTCACATCTTATCAAGGCGTAGAATAATGGTCGTGCTTTGGATTTCTCAGGGTCGAAAGACGTTTCTATTTCATGCACAGCTATGTACCTGAAGTGCTTTCCCATGCTGAATGTTAGCCAAAACTCTGTTGTTGGAACATAGCTATGGCTAGGGCAACTATATCTGTGTCCACCATCCTCATCAAGATTCTAGTATGTCCTTCCCTGACGCAATCAGCGGCATGAATTACCAATCTATTATCTGCCTCTTCATGCGTGCATGGGGATAGGAGTCCAGATTACATTCACGTGTGGCTAGCTACTTAGTATGAAGTTCCCATAGCCATGTACAACTTCTTTATTCTTGCTCTCTATTGTGATGGACTGTTAGGCAAGGTACAGGAGCTGTTTGGTCTATTTATTGTCTGAAGAAAAAGCTACAATAATTATTCCTAGTTTCTCGGAAGCTTTGTTGTTGCCTCGACACAGCGCATGACACATTTGTTTAATTTACACTTTGGTGCTGCTTTCAGGCTGTCTTTGATGTATTCATCCCACACAATATTTCTTCTGTTGACATTTTGCAACCTGGTTCCCAAAACCTTCATGAACATGGTCTGGGCAGACTCACAAAATGTTTTGGCAACACCTGCTTTGAACATGTTTATGATCGCTGCACCGTCTGTAATTGTGGCCTCAACATCAGGTGAGTTTTTTGGCTTAGGACCCAGCTTTTCCAGACATGAAACCAAACTTTATTTGGCACCTGATCTAAGTGTCCCAAATTGTGAAAGTGCTGGTGCGTATGACTGATTCTTATGACAAAATAACTCATCGAGATCACACCCATGTACCTGGCAAGAGATACCTACAGATGAGAGAAGAGAGAACAATTCTTCCCTGGATTAATCAATCTGTTGCTTCTCCTTTTTTGCAACTCTCGGTGGAAGACAACTAATCAATGGAAACTTGTTTCTCTTTAAGGGGACAAAGAGTGTTTCGGTTCTCTGGACTATTCTGCTTTCCACAAAGTCATCAAACTGTTCTTACTCTTTCAATGTTTCTATGTTGCTGCCACCTCTTCATCTGCAATGTCTCTGGTAACAGGTACAATTAAGTCCATGCTTTATTTCAAGAAAAGGTCTCCCATTCTATCTATCACAATAAAAAGTGATGTTATAATGTCGCTGAACGTACCATAAGCAGATTTGGTTTGTTCGTGAAGCTGGATACTCGAACTCCTGTTTCTAGTAAGTTGAATTCTACTTCTGTTGTAGCTGTGGTCCATACACTGTCTTCTATCGAGTCACTGATAGTCTTTCATACTGTAATCTCTATATGGAGTCCTCCAAACAACAACAACAACAACAATAGTAGGGTCAATATACGAAAAAAACTCACCTAACCCCACAAAAATTGATACAAAAGGTTTTTCAATGGATTCTGGTACCATTGGGCATGCTAAATAACATACTAAAAATCTAGTAACATCTGACTTCCGGAAAGGGGTCATTTTCAAGATGGCGTCCAAGATGGCCGCCGGGAGCTTAAATGGCCATATCTCAATTACGAGTACCCGACTGCAAAGCCGCAATGAGCCGGCGAAGCCAAAGCCTCTTGCCACAATTTACCCATCACTATGGCATCAGTAGGTTAGGTAGTTGGTAGTAGGTAGGTGTAGTAGGTGTAGTAGGTACCATTTGCATTCTGGATGAGATTAAAATTGATAAAATTTACTTCTTGATTAATTCGGTGAATTCCATCTCAACTTCTGATATTTCCGCCGTGAAAAACTATCCCCGACGGCCGCGAGATTTCTAAAAAATAATTCTTCGTCAATTTTAGATTATTTGACGCCGTTTTCACCCTCCGAAACGCGTAATAAGCTTTAAAAATATATTTTTCAAATGCTCGAATCTCATTGGTGATGTTTGGTGACGATTTTCGTTGAAGATAACGAGGTTGGTCTTAACGTATTTTAATTACAAATTAGAGGTGCATTAGATTGTGAATCAAAGAAAGACGGGTGAAACAAACTCCTATTGAACTTTTTCGCAATTGTTTCATGCAAACTTCCGCATCCGGTCGATGGCGGCCTCCATTGCGTGATTTGGTTTTAGAAATATTTTTTGAAATGCTCGAATCTCATTGGTTCCGGTGTTTGGTGACGCTTTTCGTTGTAGATAACCAGGCCCGTGCGGGCCGAGGTTGGTCTTAAAGTATTTTAATTATAAATTAGAGGTGCATAAGATTGTGAATCAAACAAAGACGGGTGAAAGAAACTCCTATTGAACGTTTTTCAATTTGTTATGCATACTTCCGCATCTGCAAGATGGCGGTCTCCATTGCGCTTCGGAATTCTCAAGCTAAGGGATACAGCATAATCTGGTTTTCGACATAAAACGTACGCGTTTATTGACAACACCGGCTGCGCCGGCTACTAGTACCCAACTGCAAAGCCGCAATGAGCCGGCGAAGCCAAAGCCTCTTGCCACTATTTTACCCATCACGATGGCATCAGTAGGTTAGGTAGTTGATAGTAGGTCGGTGTAGGTACCGTACCTGGTAAGACTTGGTAAAAGAGAAGAGCAGACAGTCCTCCCCAATACCTACATACAATAAATGTCACAAGAAGCTTAAGGAAGTAACGATACGATGTGCTAGCTTGGGGCCTATTTTAGGAAATTTTAACTGGGCTTAACATACGTTTTCACAGTATGTGTGTAGTCTTCCAACTTCAGTCTGTCAGGGCTGGTTCTCTCCGGGCACAGCAGCTTCCTCAACCAGAAGAAGTTAGCTTGCAGTAAGATCATTGCCGACAGATCAGACGATTGTGCCGTTTCAACGGCAATGTGTGACTGTCATTAATCAAACCGAGCTTTCTTTCTTCATGTAAACCGCTTGTACCGTATTTCTGGCCATGAAAAACTATCCCCTACGGCCGCGAGATTTCTAAAAAATAATTCTTCGTCAATTTTAGAATATTTGACGCTGTTTTCAGCGTCCGAAACGCGTAATAAGCTTTTGAAAAATATTTTTCAAATGCTCGAATCTCATTGGTTCCGGTGTTTGGTGACGATTTTCGTTGAAGATAACGAGGTTGGTCTTAACGTATTTTAATTACAAATTAGAGGTGCATTAGATTGTGAATCAAAGAACGACGGGTGAAACAAACTCCTATTGAACTTTTTCGCAATTGTTTTATGCAAACTTCCGCATCCGGTCGATGGCAGCCTCCATTGCATGATTTGGTTTTAGAAATATTTTTTCAAATGTTCGAATCTCATTGGTTCCGGTGTTTGGTGACGCTTTTCGTTGAAGATAACCAGGCCCGTGCGGGCCGAGGTTGGTCTTAAAGTATTTTAATTATAAATTAGAGGTGCATAAGATTGTGAATCAAACAAAGACGGGTGAAAGAAACTCCTTTTGAACGTTTTTCAATTTGTTATGCATACTTCCGCATCCGCAAGATGGCGGCCTCCATTGAGCTTCGGAATTCTCAAGCCAAGGCATAATCTGGTTTTCGACATAATACGTACGCGTTTATTGACAACACCGGCTTCGCCGGCTATTATTCAACCTAGAAAGGTGGTTTTGGTGTCTAACCCTAGGTTTTAGGGCCCAAGGAATCCAAATGAATCAATAAAATTACCATCAGTTATTTATTTATTGACAAGTCCAAGATGACATCCCAAGGTGACATCCTGATCCACTAAAATGGCTCATTGACATCCCAAGGTGATCCACGAATAGTAGTCAACCTAGAGAGATTTTTTCAGTGTGTATACCTAGATTTAAGGCACCCAGGAAATCATCAAAATTACTTAAATAAGCACAAAGTAATCAGGTAATCCAGTAAGCCAGGTTTACCAGCCCATTAGGCATTTGTTGTCTTATACAGTTAGTCGCTATTCATTGTCATCCTCCGACTCCTCTGGAAGAAACTTGTTATGTGGATTGTCACATTCTTCAAGTTGGCACGGTCCACAGGCAGTAGTACATGGTAGTCCATATCGTCTACAAGAACAGCGGAGTGTCTTGCAGGCAGTGGAGCAGTTACAATGAATGACCTTCAAGAGACTGTCTGGAGCAGCGTTCATTCTTGACATAAGTGGGACAAACTGATTATCCTGCAGGCTCCACCCCCATTTCATGGCATCCATACCCTCTTCTTTTCCCATCCACACCATGATCTGGTAGTACGCTATACGACAGTGAAGTTTGGTAGCAGATTCAGTTGGGGGCAGACGTTCGGGTGTTACAAAAGACGAAGCAGAGACAACCTTCTTGCTGAAGGTGTTATATCGCATTGTTGCAAGGGAATCTTTGCACTTGCCACCAAAGAGGATAGCCATTACTCGGCATCCAAGGTCATCGATCACCTCTGTGGTCTGGTTTGGGATGGTGAATGTGTTGGCACAAGACCGAAGGACAGGGTCTCCTTTTACAAGCTTCTGGAAAGCAGTCTTTTTGCCAACACCAAAAATCCGAGAAGTCGTGTCACAACCAGTCATGGCATGGATGAATATCAACTGAGAACACATGTCATGTCCGAGGATTTCTTTTAGACGGTTGATGTCATACACTTTAAAACTGCCATCAGCTTTGGACTTGTCTATGACTTGTTTATGAGCCTTGCAGCTGTCTCAAGTATTGCTCTCTTCTGCGACTCTTCATCACCTTCTTGGTTTGTGCTGTTGAAGTATGATCTGAGGATGTGTGACGTTTTCTCTCTCATTGTCACTATGTCATCTAAACCTTCTCCTTCTGCAATATATATGCAGTTCCCATTCCGTTCCTTCAGCTGTCTTTTTAGGTATTGATTACCATAGGGGAGGGAATCGGCCTTAGACAAATACTCTTTCATTTTACACCTAAGGTCAGAAACAGTCAGCTGTTCTTCATCATTCGCTGCAAGGTATGCACACATCTTTGACATGGCTTGTTCTTGGTCCTCATATTTTGGCCTTCCAGATTTCCTCCGCTTTGGATCAGGATCTGTCTGAAATTGCAGGGGTATATGACGGCCACACCTGAAATGGCTGCTACAATCTTGATGATACACGCAGTCTGCAGCGTGTAGATCCCCATGATCGTATTCAATTCTACCTTTGACCTTGAAAGACCACTCATCTTGCCGGTTATCACAGCATAGCAATATTTTCTTTGCAAAGATATCAGTTTTCACATAACTATAGTCTGCACTTCCTTCCTGAACACTAGTGCCGCAGAAAAGGCAATCAGTTTTGCTATTGAACGGACCTTCAGAAACCCTAGTACTCCTTTTTGTGGTACTGGATTCACCACTCTGTTTCCTCTTTAAATGAAGATCAATTTCAATACTGTTTGTGTACATTTTGCGACAGTTCAAACGCACTTTACAGCCAGCAGTCACAGCAATGGTGTCACCTCTCCGAACACTGGCTTCATTGATCCCATCAGCACCCTTTTGGCGAATCTTGCCTACATCACCTCCATCTTCCAATTTGCCTTGACAAATGGGACAGATCTGGTCACTGCAGGATGCACTCATCTTGTACCTTGAAGAAAAAAAGAAGAAATTAATACACGTATGATTAGTGCCTTTACAAAATCATAACGAAATGCAAATAGCCTCTAGAATGGTCAATATATGGAAAGTAACCACCGAACCCCCCAAAATTAGTCCTGAAGATGCCACTGACAGTTAACTGAGAGTTAACTGTGACAAAATTTGAATATACAACACATGGAATTTTCCACACCCTTGAATATACTCAAATTGCCAAAAAGCCACCCTTTTGGGTGGCACACTGACACAGTCCTACTACCCTGGACACATGGAGTGCCCCCCCCCCCCCCAGGCTATAGCTGGGAAAAGTTGGGTACATTTCTTTTGGAAATGTCTAAAAAATATGGATTTTGTTTATGCATACATGTACCAAATAATATACTTATTCCTTTTGAGATGAAAATAAATTGTTTGTCAGATTTTTCAGTCCCCCCACACATTACACTCTTATCTCCAATCTGAAACACACACTTGGTTCATTAGCTGGTGAGTCGGAGGATGACGATGAATAGCGACTAACTGTATAAGACAACAAATACCTAATGGGCTGGTAAACCTGGCTTACTGGATTACCTGATTACTTTCTGCTTATTTAAGTAATTTTGATGATTTCCTGGGTGCCTTAAACCTAGGTATACACACTGAAAAAATCTCTCTAGGTTGACTACTATTCGACAGAGCCATTTTAGTGGATCAGGATGTCACCTTGGGATGCCATCTTGGACTTGTCAATAAATAATTAACTGATGGTAATTTTATTGATTCAATTGAATTCCTTGGGCCCTAAAACCTAGGATTAGACACCAAAACCAACTTTGTAGGTTGAATAATAATTGAGATATGGCCATTTTAAGCTCCGGGCGGCCATCTTGGATGCCATCTTGAAAATGACCCCTTTCCGGAGGTCAGATGTTACTAGATTTTTAGTATGTTATTTAGCATGCCCAATGGTACCAGAATCCATTGAAAAACCTTTTGTATCAATTTCTTTGGGGTTCAACCATATATTGACCCCTCTACAACAGGCATTTAAGGCCATTTTCCCTGCTAGAGCAGGGGTTAGCCATGCGTTCCCCATGACAATCTTCTCCATTTTGCCCTATTTTCTGCATCTCCCCTTGTTAACCCCCTTGCCCGCATTTCTTCTTCCACCATCTTTAGCCAAGTCTTTTTCAGTCTTCCCCATCCTCTACTTCCTTCTACATTCATTTCCATCACTCTTCTCAACCAGTCACTTTCATCCTTCCTCAACACATGACCAAACCATCTCAACCTGTTCCTCTTCACATAATCAATCACAGGCTCTATTCCCATCATCTTTTGCAATTCATCATTTGTCTTCCTCTCTCTCAACGATACTCCGCACATCCACCGAACCATTCACATTTCCACCCCTTCCAGCCTTCGTTGCTGCTCTACGTTCATTACTCATGTCTCGCTCCCATAAATCATAACACTTCTCACACATGCAGCATACACCTTTCCCTTCAGCTTCAACGACACTACCCTCCTCGTCAGCACGCCACTCAGTTCCCGAAACTTCTTCCATGCACATCTCACTCCAGCAACCGTTGCCGAGTCTGATCCACCTTCTCCATTCAGCATGTCTCCAAGGTAGCAAAATGTTTTCACACCTTCCAGCTTCACGCCGTCTCCAAGATCCAACTCAACATTTCCTCCATCTGCAGCTCCCTCTGTGCACACCTTACATTTGAATGTAGCTGCCACACTGGTTAATGACCCTCTCAGACCACTACATTTTTGATGAACCCACTCATCTTTATTATTATCTTTATCCTTAATTCATATTTATTTGAATTATGGAGTCCTCCAAAGATGATCACAAATTTATACTCTTTGCAAATTAAATTGTATCATCTTTTGCAAAATTCACAGAGGTTAGTCAAAGGAAATAACAAGAGTTTAACCTGTGTTGAGAGAAATTCACATTTTGTCATATGATATTCATGGCCAGTCTTACCATTGCAGGGGATTTTGATGATAAAATGGAATGTTATTTATATCATAAAAAAGTGTCATCAATAACTTCGAAGAATCAAGTTGTTGATCATATCTTTTACATGTCAACAAACATGCCTAATTATATAAAGTTGGTTTGTTTAATTGGTTATTTTGATATTACAAAATGTCCCCAATTGCGTAATTGTGTGTAATATGTGTAAATAAGCAAATATAATGAAAAACTGCAAGCTGCATTGTCAAAATAATGTCACTATATCAGAAATTTAAACCAATGGCTGCCATCTTGGAAATGGCTGCCATTTTGAATTTTTTTGAGTGGCCCCATGTCCAAAATTAATCAGTATGCGGTGGTCAACCACTGTGTCAAATTTGCTACTTTAAAAAACCCCACAACGGTTTCACCTATTCTGCCGGACTATTATGCCTCTGGGGCCACAGAAAGGAATTTTACACAGTTGCTGCCGATTGGTCCATAGTTTATTGTCACCCAGGAATCCAACTGCGGAACCTCCAAATGATAGGGTTTTGACCACATGAGTAAAAGTTTATACTGGACTACCAAAAGCCTTCCGTGCTTATAGAAGGAGGTGATTTGGTTTTTATAAATTTAAAAGTTCTAAGTTTTTTTGTTCAATTTTGTGTATTTAATTCATTAGGAGATTGAAGGCCCTTTAAGAAAATAACAAGGTTGTTGATTGATCATTGTAAGTGACCACATCATGTAACAATGTTGCAACAGGTAATGTGAGTCTGTGTTTTCACTAAATGATGAATGACAATCAGAAATGTAGTCAGACAAAGCCATAAGTTGTTAGGTACTTGTAAAGTATGATAATAAACCCTGACAACTGTGAATAGCAGTATCAGACAGAGAGCACCTCACCGCTGCTTGGGCAATTTCGACCAAAATCTATTATCTGAGAAAAGAAGTATCAACTGATAATTTCTGATCAGTGTTGTTTTACCTGTATTATTTATTTTATTTTCAGGCACATGGGGGAATTATTGTAGTTCTTCTGTTAGAAAATATGTTTGGGAGTTTTGTTTGTCGTTGTTTGTTTGTTTTTGGATAAAATGACTCCATGGACATAGTTTGAGTGGGAGTTTGAGAAAACAAATTACGTAGATTGTACACATGGTTTATACTCTTATTTATGCATTGAAGAGATTGATTGTGAGATTTTGTTGACTCAACATGAGCACTGTATTTTTGCTGCAGCGTACGCGCCGCACAGCCTGTATTAAATAAGTCATTACATACAAAATAAACAGATGAGGCTCCTGAAAAAGGTACTGCACTTGTTTTTATTTCATGTGAAAATATTTTAATTTCTATTTTATGTGAAATTGCTGAAATTCACCCAACTGGCACCATGAGTGTACCAGAATGGATTTTCATGCACAACGCAAATGCACTGTACAACATGACGAAACCATCACAGGCCTTGTGAAGATAGGCCTCATCGATCGATGCAGCAGTATGTTGTTTATACACTGCCCAAATAATTATGTGGCATTCTTTCAAGCAGAGATTTTACCGTGGAGGTTACGCAGGTCCTAGCTATTATTTCCAACTATTTTTTCTTAATCAGTATTTATAAAACCCATGTCATTATAAAGGTATTTGTTGACGAATTCTGGGAATATCGCGACAATTTGAAAGAAAACACCCGTCGTTATTTATTTGGAAAGATGTGTACACAGCATAAAGTTGTGGCTAAAACTATTGGCACCCTTGCACTTTTTTCAAATAATGCACCATTTCTTCCAGAAAATTGTTGAAATAAAAAAATATTTGGTCTCCACATATGTATTTCTTTGTTTGCAGTGGAACAAAACAAAAAAGCTGAAAAAATTACTAAATCTTAGCTTATTCCGCACAGGCATCCTAAAATGGCCCGGACAATATTATTGCCATCTTTTAGAGGTTGTTAAAAATAATTAGATTTCAAGCAGGTGATTCTCCTTTACTTTGGGATTGAACACACATATGCTGAGTTGCAGGTGCCTGCAAAATAAAAATCACTCATTCAACCAGTTTGAATGGAGTAAAGGAGTCATTCTGCTATTTTGTGTCACTGTGTGTACCGCAAAGAGCATGGAGAAAAGAAAGAAAACCAGAGAATTGTCTGAGGAAGTCAGACACAAGATTGTAGCCAAGAAGGGACAATCGCAAGGCTACAAGTCCATCTCCAGAGACCTTTATGTTCCTGTGTCCACCATATGCAATGTTATCAGGAAGTTTAAGGCCCATGGCACTGTAGCCAACCTCGCTGGACGTGGTCGCAAGAGAAAACTTGATCGAAGATTGCAGCGAAGGATTGTTCGAATGCTGGAGGAAGCACCTCGATCAACTGCCAAACATATTCAAGCTGACCTTCAGACACAAGGTACGACAGTTTCAACTCACACTATCCGTCGCCAACTCAATGAAAGGGGTTCTATAGTAGGAGACCCAGGAAGATCCCACTGCTGAGAAAGCCAAACTGGAGTTTGCCAAAACACACCTAAACAAGCCAAAATCCTTCTGGGAGAATATCCTGTGGACAGATGAGACCAAATTAGAGCTTTTTGGTGAAGCACATCATCTCTATGTTTACAGGAAACAAAGTGAAGCCTTCAAAGAAAAGAACACCTTCCCTACAGTTAAACATGGAGGAGGTTCAGTGATGTTTTGGAGTTGCTGTGCTGCCTCTGGCACTGGGTACCTTGAATATGTGCATGGCATCATGAAATCAGGAGATTACCAAGGCATTTTGGAGTGCAATGTTCAACCAACCCAGTGTAAGACATCTGGGTCTCCGTCGAAGGTCATGAGTCTTACAGCAGGACAATGACCCCCAAACACACTTCAAAAATCACCCAGGAATGGTTCAAGTCAAAACGTTGGACTGTTCTGAAGTGGCCAGAAATGAGTCCAGATCTAAACCCATTGAACACATGTGGGGAGATCTGAAAACAGCAGTTGGGAGAAGGCTCCCTTCAAATCTGGGAGAACTGGAGCAGTTTGCACAAGAAGAGTGGGCAAAACTGCCAGTAGAGAGCTGTCGAAAGCTCATTCATGGCCAGAGGAAGTGCTTGACTGCAGTTATTTTGTCCAAAGGATGTGCTACCAAATATTAAGTCCACGGTGTCAATCATTTTGTCAATGCCATTTCTATTTATTTTCTGATTAAAAGGATATATTTAGTTCTGAATCAAAAACAAAGGTTCTGTAATATTAACAGTGAAATAAAGAATTGTGGAGACCAAATACTTTAGACAATTTCAACTTATTTTTAGAGAAAATTGTGAGTTATTTGAAAAAAAGTGCAAGTGTGCCAATATTTTTGGCCACGACTGTATGCAACACG
The DNA here is from genome assembly GCF_964187855.1 of Myxine glutinosa. Taxonomy (NCBI): domain Eukaryota; kingdom Metazoa; phylum Chordata; class Myxini; order Myxiniformes; family Myxinidae; genus Myxine; species Myxine glutinosa. Next base: position 98,692,444 of record NC_136264.1, on the reverse strand, counting down.
AAGAAGATAACTGGTCTCGGGCCTCATTGTCACATGACCGCTGCAATTCCATGAGGTTTCCACACTTCTCGTGGGATTGAGAACTAGACATGCGACAGTGACGGGCCATAACACGTATGAGCCATTCCAATCGTGCTTTCTGTGACATCAGTGATGTCATGAAATAGGGGTAGGGGTGGGGGGTGGAGGTGAGGTCGTTAAATATTCCACTGTTTCGATGTGGGAATGCACGTTTGCTTTTAAGAGTGGGGTGAGGAGCGGAGGACAGTATTGAGGTTGGAGGGGGGGGGGGGGGGCGAAGAAAGGACAGAGTTGGGAGGGAGAGGTCGAGGCTTTGCAGTTGTGGTGGGGGGGGGGGGTGGTGATTGAGGAGTAATGGTGAAGAGGTGAGAGGGGGGTTGAAGGCTTGGAGTGGGGAGGGTATTGACACCTTATCGTTGAGAGTGGGAGTGTGAGGACTTGAGGTTTGGGAGTTGGAGAGTGGGGGGAGGGGGGGTGCGTTGAGGAGTAATGGTGAAGAGGTGAGAGGGGGGTTGAAGGCTAGGAGTGGGGAGGGTATGGACACCTTATGGTTGAGAGTGGGAGTGTGAGGACTTGAGGTTTGGGAGTGGGGGGGTTGGGGGGTGGGGTGGGGAGAGTTGACGACTTGTAGTCACATTTCACATTGCGGACTGGTGGGACGGACTTCCCCAGGACCGCATCAGACGCCTGGTACAGATCATGCGTCGGAGGTGTACAGCCTGCATCACAGCTCAGGGAGGACACACACGATATTGAGGACTGCTGTCATTCTGTCCTTGCCTATTAGGAGTGTTGCGTCCATTCCTCTGTCATTTTGTTTTGACTGTATTCAGGTGCGTGCCTTTGTGTTGCAGTGCTGTGACTTTTGTTGCACCACCCCTTGTGATGTTCATGCTTTTTGCTTCTTTGTGATTGAGGCAACCTCTTGCTTATTGACATGTGTTTCGTAAAGATTGCTGAACTTACCTCTGTGTTCAAATATTTTTCATTTTTGCGTGGAGGATTTCAATGAGTGTCCTTCTAACGATTTGATAAGTGTATTTTAATGTTGAGTTTACATGTGTACATATATATATATATATATATATATATATATATATATATATATATATATATATATATATATATATATAGTCATCTTCTCTCTCTCGACCTCAGCACCTTTTGTTGCACCATCTGCACCACCACCGCCAGCACCTGATCATGTCGCCACCTGTATCGTCCTGCTGCCAATGCTACTGAGCATGCACTCAGTGCATGCTGCACCGTTCCTAAACCTCCACACAAATAACATTTCATCTCATCATATACAGTCACGTGAAAAAGTAAGTATACCCCATGTAAAGTGTTGACTTTTTCAACATATTTCAACATACAGCTATTTGATCTTCATTTCAACAATATTGATAGATAACGGTGATATAATATAACAAATATCATGAAACATTTACATTTTGTAGTCCATTGTATAATTTCAATAAACATAAATGCAAATTTCGCATGTGGAAAAAGTAAGTACACCCCTACATTTATCACTACTTGTAATAACTAAAATTAGAATCAGGTGCACCACCTCAGGTGCAAATGATTAGAACATCGTTAGAGAATATCTTGGAGGAACCTGTCTTATTTAAACCTCAGACATTTAGTTTGGTTTGCTCTTTGTTGTTGAAGTGTGTGGCGTCACCATGCCTCGATCAAAAGAGCTATCTGAGGCCTTCAGAAAGAAGGTTATAGATGCCTACGAGTCTGGAAAGGGATTTTCAAAGATCTCCAAACAATTTGAAATCAATCATTCGACTGTCCGGAAGATCATCTGCAAGTGGAGAAGATTACAAACAACTGCCAACTTGTTCAGGCCAGGCCGCCCCAGCAAGTTCAGCCCGAGAGCAGACCGCAAGATGCTGAAAGAAGTCCCCAGAATGTCATCACGGGACCTACAGGTAGCTCTTGCCACTGTTGATGTCAAAGTGCACGAGTCTACCATAAGAAAGAGGCTGCACAAATTTTATCTACATGGGAGGTGTGCCAGGAGGAAAGCTTTGCTGTCCAGAAAGAACATCAGGGCAAGACAAAAGTTTGCCAATGAACACCGAGGCAAAGACCAGCACTTCTGGAACAATGTGCTCTGGACAGATGAGTCAAAGGTAGAGCTATTTGGCCACAGTACCAGAAGACATGTTTGGCGAAAACCCAAGACAGCATTTGACCACAAGAACCTGATACCAACTGTAAAGCATGGTGGTGGAAATATTATGGTTTGGGGCAGCTTTGCTGCATCAGGGCCTGGGCATCTCACCATCATAGAATCCACTATGAATTCTTAAATGTAGCAGAGGGTGCTTGAGGATAATGTGAGGCCATCTGTCGGAAAGTTGAAGCTCAACAGATAGTGGACTTTGCAACATGACAATGACCCTAAACATACCAGTAAATCCACCAAGGAATGGCTGAAAAAATAATATTGGAGGGTTCTGGAAAGGCCAAGTCAAAGCCCGGATCTAAATACTGTCAAGATGTTGTAGGGGGATTTGAAACGAGCTGTGCATGCAAGAAACCCCTCAAACATCACACAGCTGAAAGAATTCTGCATGGAGGAGTGGGCAAACATTTCTCCCAGTCGATGTCAGAGACTGGTAGACAGTTATAAGAAACGCCTACTTGAGGTTGATTCTGCCAAAGGGGGCAATACCACCTATTAGGGGCAAGGGTGTACTTACTTTTTCCACAGAAGGAAATGGCATCTCTGTTAATTGTTTGTTGAATAAATTATTGCAAAGTCAATTTGTCATTGTTTTTTGTTCAATTAGATCAGCTTTATCTGTAGATACTGTTTAAATGAAGATCAAATAGCTGTATGTTGAAATATGTTGAAAAAGTCAAAACTTTACATGGGGTAAACTTAATTTTTCACGTGACTGTACATAGGTATTAATATATATTGTTACGTTTATGGATTATGGGATGGGGGTGGTTGGGGTGGGGAGAGTTAAGGACTTGTAGTCACATTTCACATTGCATGGATGGTCTACGGTTAGTACATACAAATTTAGCCTTATTTAATGTCGTCGCATTTGACTTGATTTTGTTTATGAACACAACTTTAAATTTTTAACATGTAAACTTGATTATGAATTGTGATGAATATCAGCAAAAACTTCCAGACGATAATAAATGTAGATAAATTTGTTTTTCAGATGGAGAATCAGCGTATTTTTGTATGACTTGTAATACCACCTTTCACCAGGAGCGGTGCTATACAATACACATTTGCATCGTGAGAATTGCGGTCCTGAACTGCCAGACGATGATTTTTTTTGTTTCCTCTTAAAAACTTTTCAGGCACTGAGTACAGCCACCATTTTTAAACCCATTCCAGCCAGCAGTTCAGGAGTGCATAAAAGTCAGACACACAAACAAATACACAGAGACTTTTCGAATTATAAATACTATATTAAGTTCAGTCATCTGACATTGTCTCAGAGTATAATCCAAAGTGTTTTTTTTATATATCATACATTGATGACCATCTTGCTAAGATAAAGTATTGAGGTGCCTTCCATCAATATATCTTACCATCCGGCACCCACTTAATGCCATCCATTAGCAGAGGAAGAATCGGGGTTCTAGGACACATTAAATTTAACATTGAAGTCAATGGGGAACATTATGGAAACTTATGGACTCAAACCCCCTCTCCTGAAAAATTACACCCTTTTTCTCCCTCTTTTAACTTATTAACTCTCCCCATTTTTCATTATACTCGTACAGAGGCCCAACGAATATTTGTGTTTAATTTTTAGGTAATAGCTTAATTTTCTTAAAAGCAGAATCACCATCTAAAATATTGATAAATATTATGTTAGAATTTGCTTCTAGATGTCGCTGTTCAGATAATATGAAACGATAAACCTCTCTTAACGACCTCATCTAACCCCTTCCCGAACCACATATCATTTTCAGATTATAGTAAATTATTTTCCCATAGATTTCTTGGCACCATCAAAGTTTTCAGTCTACTCAAGGATGTTGCCTCTAAGAGCCTCTAACTTATTCGTATTTAAATTTTTTCACTTATTTGTTTTATTTACCTTTACCCCCGTTATTTCTTATAAGAAATAACATGAATGTGATATTTTTCACATTCATGATGTTCTCCATTTTAATACCAAGGTTGTTGTTTTCTCCACTCTTTGGTTTGGTTAATGCTTGGTTCTATCATTTATATATCAGTAAAAAAAGGTGGCGGTAGCCCGTTAAAATTCCTAACCCCCCCCCCCCTTTTTATCTTAACACTTATGGTTATCACTTATATTTATCTTAACACTTATAACCATAAGGGAGGCTATGAATTCCATTTTCTAAAATAAACCTCTTATTATCAAAAGCTCCAAGAGCTTTCTTATTTACCTCTTCTGAATATAATTGATGTTTTAACTCCTTATCGTATTCATTTTTCTAAACTCTTCTTTCTTTAAAGTTAAACAATTATAATAACTAGCAACGGTACCCGTCCTATGGGCGGGTCTTCAATTGGGAGGCCCAAATGAAAAGGCAAAATATCAGAAATTGAAGGTTTTTTTTATTTTAAACGATTTATATAACATCCGTTAAATAATATCACATGCAAATCATCAAAATTTAAACTATTTGTAGAATTTCAATAAAAGCCACATCACTGTTCATATCGGTAAATATTATTCCATCATGTTTGGAAAAACTGGAAAATTGGACAAATTGGAAATAGGTAAAATTGGAAAAACAATAGAGCCAATTTTACTCCAGGGGGTCCCAGGATTACCCACCCAAAATTTCGTTGCGATCGGTTCAGCCATTTTTGCGGTACTAAACCGCAAATTGCGGTACTAATAACTAAATTATTATTAGGTTAAATAAAAACCAACTGGAAACCAGGCATCGAACACTACCGCTGGTGCCGCAGCAGCTACATCACCACCTCAATCAGGCAGGGTCCGTGGGGCCACGCCTCGAGGAGCGGTGGTTGGTCCGGGATTTGATTGGTGCAAGGACTGGTAAGATGGAACTCGCTGATAGGAGCAGGCACGGAGACGTCATGAGATGACATCAGAGACTTGACTATAAAGGAACACTCGGCTGACATTTTCTCCTCTTGCACAAGGGAGATTCATCACGAACAGTCGTGTCCCGACATTTTGTCTTTCTTCTTCTCTCGCTTTCCTCGTGGCTTTCTCTCATGTGCTGGGGAGCTCCGGAGTGAGGGACATTCTTAAAGAGTGGGGACATATACAGTGTGCTCTTGAGCGAGGGACATTCATTGGGAGCAGCCACGATTTTGTATCTCTCAGTTGCTGAATCCGGTGGTGAACAGTCATGTTCCGACATCTTCCACGTGATCATGAGGAGGTGGAACTGCGGATGGAGAACTGCGGTTTCCTGTGCATGGACGATGAAGACTAGCTCGGCTGGGCGAACGAGGGTGCGTGAGGCTTAGTTCGCCCCCATGGCAGTGCAGCCTGTGGTTTTGCCACCAAGGACGCGAGGGGTTTTGATGATTTCCGACGAGGTTCAAGAGCAGCTGAGAGCTAAGTGCCACAAATCACACATAATTATTTTCCAGTTATAGTTACCTTTGTCTGTATTCAGGTCTGTCTGGGGGCACTCCAATTAGAAATACTAGTGAGATACCCATGCTACGCATGGGTGGGAGGCCACAAGCAAACAGGCAATGCAGATACGGCGAATGCTAAAGCATGAAACCAATAAATTCCACATTCCTGAAGCACCCTCAGTCGCACGTCAGACATGGACAGCAAGTTCGTGAAGGACTTCCATGAAAAACGTACCCGTTCGCAAACAAACGGGTACGTTCACGTATAGAAACATCGATCGTGGTTCGGTGGCGAATCTGCATATGGCGATCCGCGAAGTTCACGTTTAGAAAGTAGAAACCATCATGGCATGTCGTCATTTACTTGAACTCGATATCTCTTTTTTCATTCCAAACAACACAACTCCAATCACAAATTAAACTTTTCACAACATTGTTAATGTTTCCTTCATTGTAAAAACTACCAAGTCAACAGTTAAAAGGATTTTGAGCCGATAGGTTGTTCCGGCCTTGGCAAGATCGATGGAGACAGCGATCTGTTAGCGTATACACCGCCCAAATAGCTATGTGGAATTCTCTCATGTAGAGATTAAACTCACGTCGTTTGAACTTTTGGCCGAGGTCATTATTTACTTTTAATGATGTTTATATCGGTGCAGCCGATCGGTGCAGCCGTTTGTGCAGCACCCGGGAAAATAATGTTATGTGGGAGTCCAAACCTGAAAATGCTGGGGGCCAAAGCTGAAATTGGAAAAACAATATACCCTATTTTACTGCAGGAGATCCCAGCATTACCCACCCAAAATATCGCTGCGATCGGTTCAGCCGTTTTTGCGGTACCTTCGAACGGACAGACAGACGGACATTTGGTGAATTATAGTCGGATAGTTTTATCGTGCATTATTTTGTGACCAGCATTTTCTTTAATAAATCCGGTATTTTTGTAAATTTTAATTCCGTGTTGGTTTGAGTTGATTTATTGCATGGTCGAGGACGTCGTGTGGACTCATGAAGGTAAGCTCGTCATCCTCCTTTCCCTCGCGTGTAACAAATACTGTCATTTTGGATTGAATGCCTGGGAGTAAAGCTCGTTTAGTCATCCATGTCACCCTGCGGTTTTCACCACAGGGTAGTCACACAACAATATATACACTTAGTTATAAAAAATCTCTAGATATGGTAAATTTTGTCAGATTTCACTGCAGATTTGGACATTTATTTAGTTTACAAGATCCAATCCTCATATCCGCATTCCAGATTTTGATGATAACCTTCAAATATGTAATCGTAAATCGATCGTGTTTCCAAGGCAAGGCACGTTTGAATAAGCCGAGAAAATGGTGGCTTAAGAACCCAGTGAGTGACAGTGGGCTGACCAAGATGATGGGCCGCCATATTGGTAAGGCTTTTTGAGGTTTTTTCTTATGAGCACCTTGTTAATCATCTTCGAAAAGGGTGTTGTAATACACCCAAACACCCAGGTTTCATCATTGCAATCTGTCGGAGGTACAGGTGGATGCACGCAAAGTTTGGGGCCACTAGGTTTCATGGATTTGGAGTTACGGAGGAGACTGACAGATGGACGGATGGACACTGCCTTTTATTATTAAATATATCCCTGCAAATGTCTGCTGTTCTTCATCTGCTCCAATCGGTTAATTTGATCATTTGCTTGTTAAAGTGGACAATTTTCTGGCCATTTTCAGAGAGCCTCCTAAGTGTCGACGAGTCTGGTATATCACTCAGGCGGACTGGCATGGTCTTCAAGCAGCCCTCAAATATCTGGACTAGTCTCCCATCTCTCCTGCCTCTGACATCAACTCATCCTGGGAATTTTTCCAAAGTAAATTGCTCTCTCTCTCATGCACAGATTTATCCCATCATGTCTTCAGTTTTCATTCCTGTCCTACCATCCATGGTACTAGTGGGGGGGCCAATGTAGCAGATTGAAATGCCCGGTGAAATTGCTTGTTAATTTTTGGACACTGGTTGGGCTGTCTTTAGGGATGATATAAGTTCTAGAAAAAATATGTCTCCAATTGTTTCAAGTTCTTTATGGCGGCCATTTTGGATTTTCAAAATGGCGGATGTCGAAAACGTAAAATTCCATTATCTTGGCTTCTAAATGACCTAGAGTTTCGATTCTGGTGTCCAGTTGTACATTTTTGGGGATAGAGAATTGAATGAAACCTTCTTTAATAACCTACAAGGGATAAAAATAGGTTTTTATGGCACAGCCGAACCAGTGTCCAAAATCTAACTTAATGCACATCTATCTTAATTGTTATTTGTTATTTGTATGTTCCAGATTCGTGACCCTGAGCTATGATGGAGCCAAAAAGCAAGAAAACCAAGAAAGGAACTGATTTCACACTTTGCATTCAGTGCCAGGATCCCCAAGGTGCACTAGTGACTGAGCCAGCACTGGGCTCATATGCAAAGTTTCTCCAGTTCATCCAGGAGAGGGCACGATATGGTGATGCCGACTTCAAACAGATCAGCGAACGATTAAGCTGTTTCACTGCCACTGACTTGAGGAACAATAAAGCAAAGTGGCACCGGGCATGTTATGGATCTACATGCAACACTGCTCACCTGGAGCGTGCTAGAGTTCGCCACCAGAAAGCCTGCGAACATGGCGACACCCAGCATCTTCATAAGAGGTGTGGACGTCCTTCTTCTGCACCTGCCGCTGCAAGTACCTCAGGTTCTACGCAAGACGAGACTCTTCGCTTCACACGTTCATCATCAACTCCATTCAACAGAGACCTTTGTTTCTTCTGTCAAGAGGTCACTAAGGAAAGTGTACATGTTGTATGCACGTTCAACGCAGGTAAACAGCTGAAGAAAGCTGTTGAAGAAGGCAGCAACCACAAGTGGAAAGTTCAGCTGAGTGCTGCCATCAGTGCACATGATGCTCATGCGATCGACGTCAAGTATCATCTCCCATGCTGGGTGCAGAATGTCCAACGTGCTCCCAAGAGTGGGACATCAAGTGATGACAAAGAACACATACTGCAAGAAACTAATGTTATCAAAATAGCCGCAGACATTGAGTTTGTCAGCCTTGTTCGCTCTCTACTCCAAGCTGGTGAAATTCTCAACATGTCTGACCTGAAGTCGGTTTACTCCAGGATTCTTGACAATAATGGTGTGCACAATGTCCCATCACCTACTACCCAAGGCATGAAGGAGAAAATCAACTCTCACATTGATGACGTTCACTTCATGAAACCAAAACGTCGAAACGAGTCAGACTGTGTATTCTCCACTGCCGTGCGTGATGCAGCTGTCGAAGATGCAATGACGAAGACAAATGAAAAAAACATCGAACAACTGTTTGAGAGTGCCTCTGTTCTCCGCAGTGCCATTGCTTGTCAGAACAAGCACCCATGGCAATTTGAAGGAGAAATGAACACTGATGATGCTGAAAAGCATGTACCCAAAGTACTCTATGCTTTCCTCCGCTGGCTACTGGAAGGACCAGCCACGAGCATTGAGCCAGAGACTATGCGCTCAGCCACTATTCATCGAGATGTTATAACCATCAGTCAGAACATCATGTACGGCTACAAGTCAAAACGCCAAGTCACGTACAAGCCCAAAGAGCCAGATGCACCATTCCGCCATCGCTTAGAATGGCCACAGCAGCTTGCCGTTGCCATTGTAGTCCATCAGTCCACCAGAAACAAGAAGCTTCTGGATTTCCTGCATGGGTTCGGTCTGTCTGTTGATTATAGTCGGATCTTGCGGTTGGAGACACAGCTGGCCAACTCAGTCATAGAGTCTACGACAGAACAGGGTGTATACTTTCCAAGAACCATGCGCATAGGGACGTTTGTCTTCTTTGCAGTGGACAACAGTGACTTCAATGAAGACACACCTGATGGGAAGCGGACACTCCATGCTACAGCCTGGGCACTCTACCAACGACGGGAACATGCACCCTCCACAGATGAACATAGAACACTGACACTACATGACCGAAAGGCCAGACACCGCTCACTCAAGGTTCTGACTGCTCCAGACTTTGTTCCTTGCCAAGCACCAAACAAACAATCTGCCACAGGTACCACGTATAGCTTCAAGACACGGTCAAACCCAGATGTCACCAAGCCGTACTCTGCGACGGACACAGTGTGGCTACTTTCACGCACAATCATGCGAACAGCTGAAGCTGAGGACGTACAAGACGACATCATCCCACCAGATGACCAGCTGCAAGCTGCAGAACCCCAGCATGCTGACCCTGTTGGGTCACTCGTCCACGATCCAAAACAACCACCTGGCAGTAGGATCAAGCATCACGATATCCCAACTTGGACAGCCTACAACTCACTGCTCTCCTCTTCGAAGCCTCTGACAGAGGTCAACGCCCTGCCATTGGTAGCAGCACCAGCCCATGAATGGCAAACACTGATAACAGTCTTGAAACAGACACAGCAAATCAACTGCATGGTCATGGGTCCCGATAGGAAGACAGTGATCACCTTAGACATGGCCCTGTATGAGCGAGCCAAACAGCTGGAGATGACCAGAGATGACTGCAAAGGCAAGTGGGTACTGCGACTAGGGGAGATGCACACTGTGATGGCTGCACTGAGGGCTGCTGGGAATGCCATAGAGGACCATCCTAGAAGATCTACCCAAGAAGTCAACTGGCACTGGTCAGCAGCCAGACGACGACAATCCTGAACATACTCCACCCCCTCCCAAGAAGGTGACTGTCATAGACGGCATGGCATTAGTGCAAGCAATGGGTAAGCCACAATGGGTCAAAACATGTGCCCAGTGGGCTGGCCATTTCAATGCAACACTGGACTGCAAGACCAACGGGTATGATGAAGTCCACCTCGTGTTTGACCGATATGATCTGCCAAATTCACTGAAAGAGGCCACACGGGAGAGGCGCCAAGGTGGCAAGCCGCCCACTGCTTACCACGTTCAAGACAGCACCCCGATTGGGAAACTGACAGCAAAACAGTTCCTGTCGCACACCAACACCAAAGATGAGCTAACTGTCTATCTGGCAAAGAAAGCTCTGTGTCACTTTGAGGGGACTACCAAGGTCTTCATCGTCACTTCAAGGCAGGATGTCTTCTCCAACTGCATGGATGTACAGCATCTCCGTAGCTCCCAGGAGGAGGCTGATACGAGGATCTTTCTTCACAGTCTAGATGCCGTCCGAAGAGGTGCAACACAGCTGTACATTCAGTCACCTGATACTGATGTATTCATCCTAGCACTCCACCGGTACCATGAACTATGCAAAGACACATACTTCATCACGGGTGTGGGGAACAAGAAGAGGCAAATCTCACTGGAACCAATAGTACATGAACTTGGTGTCAGGAAGGCTGCAGCCCTACCAGGATTCCATGCATTCACGGGAGCAGACCAGACTGGTCGGTTTGCCGGCAAGGGAAAGCTCACATGTTGGCAAGCCCTCAATAGGTGCTCTGTTGAGGTGGTATCTGCGTTTCATGACCTTGGGGCCTCTGAGGAGCTGAGAGCTGACACAGAAAGTGACATTGAGGCATTTGTATGCCAGCTGTATGAGCCTCGTACTACAGTTGTGGATGTGGGCAAGCTGAGGTGGAGACTGTTTACCAAGAAACAGCTAGAGGCACAGAAGCTGCCACCAACACGGGGAGCTTTACATGAAGCCATTGCTCGTGCACATTTCCAGGCCATGGTGTGGCATCAGGCTGATGTACCGGACCCCCAGCTTCCACAACCAACAGAACATGGATGGAGAGCAGAAGGAGATCAGCTGGTGCCCATCACAACCAAGGACCCTCCAGCCCCAGCTGCCATCACACATCTAATCAAATGTAACTGCAAGAAGACCCAATGCATGTCTCACTGCTCATGCAGGTCTCAGCATCTCAACTGTTCTGAGATGTGTATGTGTGGGGCAGATGAAGAGGTGTGTGGTAACACGGGTCAGGAGCGCCCCATGGGAATCGATAACACTGATGATGAGGAGGATGGAGATCCTTCAATGTAACAATGAACACTGCCAACTAAAAATATTGCACAAAGACATTATAAGTGTACATTTGAACACTAAAGTCCAGCCTTTATGTGATTTAGAAGTGAAAATGATGGAAAAAAATATATATATGTGTTGGCATAAGTGCGTGAAAATCCAAGATGGCTGCCATAAGAACCCTTTTGATCATATGTAGGTGTATAAATGTGTGTTTATTGGATTAAGTATCCGCAAATATGTACATTTGGACACCAAAATTAACACTCTAGGTCATTTAGAAGCCAAGATAATGACAATTTCGGTTTTCAACAAACGCCATTTTGATAATCCAAAATGGCCGCTATAAAGAACTTGAAAAAAATGGAGACATATTTTTTCTACAACTTCTATCATCCCTAAAGACAACCCAACCAGTGTCCACAAATTAACATTTGAATTCAACGGGAAAACATTGGCCCCCCCACTATACACTGAATCTTGTGGTGAGGCAGTTGCCCTGAAACAACTTCCCTTCAACTCATGGAAGGCAAATCCAAATGAAGGTAATCTCAGTTCCTTTCACAAAGCTCAGAGCAAGTGTGTCTACCCTCAGGAGAGCCAGGAAACAATGTCTTTCCACTCTCAAGACTGAACTCTCAAATCTGTCTCCCTCCTGCAAATCCTGGTGGCGTCTGATCAAATCTGTTTCTGGAGTTTATTCCCCTTCCATCTTCTCCTTTACCTCAAATAGACCATGGGCCGAACCTAATTTTTCTGCTTAGTTTTTGAGTTTCATAGTCTCCTCCTGGGGACTACTTGAAACCTTCCTTAATATATTCCTCATATGTGCCTGAACCCAAAATCAAATGTTCCCAAGCCTGAAAATTGAGTGTTACTGAGAATTTCACAAAAAAACAAAGAAATACATAGAAATGGTTGCTAAGGTAATTTTACCCTAGCAACGGTGACACATAGGCATTTTCTGTGGGTTTAGAGCACAGAAATGTTACAAATGGGCAGAAGAAATACTTGTAAAAGACTCCATTTATATAAACACATCCATAACATGATGTTAAATGTTGATGAGAGGGTCTTTGTAGTGTCTTACACAATGAATTACGGGAGACATCAATGGCTAAATTAGTACAGTTCATAGCAGGTAGTAAACTAACTTGGAACACCACTGCCATCATCTTTTCACCAAACAGAATAGTTTAAAATGCAAACATCTCACAACCACGTGTTTAAATGAAGAAAAAACATACCCCTTATTTATTTTATATCTCTGTTCATCCAGTTTAATGTTTGCTTGAAAAACTTACACCCAGTACCATCCTCGCTTGTGCTCATACTTCATTACAAAATATTTCCCTCTTTTTACAGTTTTCAATTACTAAATTTTGTTTCTCCTATTTCATACCTCGTACACAGGCACTTTCTTTTCCCCTCCACTCCCTCCCCCCCCGCCCCCCCCTCTTTCTCTTTCTTTTCCTTTTGTCCTTTCTCTCCGTAACTCTCCTCTCACATCTAAGTGTTCGTACATGTAATGTTACAAACGAACTGCGTGCAGTGCAATGAGTAACTTGTGTCTTGGTTGGTGTCTTTAATACAAGCTGAAGCCATTATAAAAATCATCAATTCGTGATAATGTCAATCACTGAAAAGAAGCATACATCATAATATTATGTTAAAACCTGCAAAGTATTTATAATGATGTGGCATTATATATTTCTCAGAACATTTAAAAGCAAGGTTTAGGTTGTAACTGGTCATCATTTACGCAATGAAGCAATCTTTGTCAATTTCATTAAGTCATGATGAAATGAATCCAGTAATGATGAAATGATCTTCAAGTCTTACCCTTTAAAGCAATTTTTAACACTATTGTTCTATTTTAACATACACTTGTTAACATACACTTAACACTATAACATACACATTTATTTAACATACACTATTTAACACTATTACGAGGAAATCAATCACACAAGTCTATTATTTTTGTTTCTACCAATCATTAACATAGTACATGTAGCTTAAATGTTTCCACAAAAACATTGCGTACAAAGTTGGTCACAGAACAAAGTGTTACAAATCATATACTGCTAGGAATATCATTTTTCAAGGTTTTCAATAGAATAGTACAAAATCAAATGATGAATAATAATTGAGAAAAAAATGATGTGCATAATTCATATTTTGTGTGGAACAACCAGGATGTATTAACTTTGATATTCTATTAAAAATAGCAAAAAGGAAACACCTACATGGGGCTATGCTAAATCACCTTCCTCCCTTATTTCTTTTCCCTCAGACAAAACGAAACAAAATAACAAAAGCAGTCATTGCACGGTGAAGGATGATGAAGACAAATCAAACAAACTATATCTCATCCTCTGAGTCAGGGGTGTCAGTTTCATAGTGTTCAAGTTCCTCTGCTGAAACTGAAACATTTTCACATCCTACACAGGAACAAAGGTCTGTGCAAGGAAGCTTGTTGGCCAAACAAGAACATCGCCGTTGTGAACACTGCATCTTCTTGCATGAGCAGTGTGACAACTCCATAACACTTGCAGGTGCAGGGGGAAGCCCCATCCAATCGACCACTAGCTCATCACCATCTGCTTTCCATCCATGATTTTTTGGAGATGGAATGTTTGGCATGGTCTCAAGACATTGCTTATGGATTGCTGCCTGATAGTTTGCACGTTGTATATGTTTGTGCAATGAATCCTTATTAGGTGGCAAACATTTCTCTACACATCCTTCTGTCTTGAACATCTGACACCTGGCCTGATTCACATCTTTGCAGTTAGTCTGGCCATAGAGTGCACAAGTGAACATCTCAAGTCCTGCATAGAGAGTTTCAGGAATCTCAAAAGCTGTTCCCAACTTCTCAAATGTGGAACAGTGCTCTTTACTTGCTATTAAGATTTTGGCAGCCTTCACTTTCCCCATACCATACAGGGCACTCACTGAGTCGCATCCAGAAAAGCAGTGAAATCCCACAAGAGCAGAGCACACCTCCTTTTTTCTTTTTTTCTTTTTTTTGTATACTGAATCGAGGCTCGTGAAAGAGCTAACATTTACTTCACAAACAAATCAACCAGACAAACAAAATATACAACAAGTACACATACATTCAAAGTACACCGCCCCATGCCAAATAATTAAATATGCTGCAGCGCGGCATTGCCGGGGCGCCTTTGGCGCCCGGCAATACCGCAGTGCAGCTCATTGAGGCTGCATTGGGAGGGAGAGGTGTACACTAATTGATTGATTAATTGTATAATTAAAATCAATAAAAGATTATCACAAAATATTTTCATAATCAATTGGCTAATCGCATAACTAAACCACTAGTGCTTCATCCGAAGATGTATCTTTTAGAAATTTAATTAAATAAGTCATTTATAAAAAATTAAATAATTAATTGATTACTCAATAAATAATTAATCGATTAATCAATAAATAATTAATAGATGAAATGATTAATCAATAAATCAAAAATATCCTTGATAGCCACATCACTTGGTCACTCATGTCCAAATATTAGCTTCCCAGCTCAAAAGGTGCCTGAGATATTGGCCAAATGAGAAAGAAAATAAATAAATGATTAATAATGAAAATAAATAAATAATAATCATAAAAAAATTAAATTATTAATCAATTTGGTCAGAGAACACATAAACTACCACTATTTCATCAGAATCTGTAACTTTAAAAAAAAAAATTTTTTTGTCATTAATCGAATAATTAAATAATTAATCGATTAATTGATTAATTAATAAATCAAAAATATCCTTTGCAGCCAAATCACCTGGTCATTGGCATGTCCAAATATCAGCTTCCTAACTCAAAAGGTGCCTGAGTTAATAATGGTCAGAAGAGAAATGAAATTTAATTAATTAAATAAGTACTTAATTAAACGCTAATAATTAAATAACTCCTCAATTAATTGATTATTCAAAAAACAAAAAATACCGTATTTGACAAAGGACTTGCTCACTACTGTGCCGAAATTTCAGCTTCCTAGCTCAAAGGATGGCTGAGATATCGCCCGGACAACCAAGAAAACAAGAAAGAAAACAAACAAGTACAAATACATTCAAAGTACACCGCCCCATGCCAAATAATTGAATATGCTGCAGCGCGGCATTGCCGGGGCGCCTCCGGCGCCCGGCAATACCGCAGTGCAGCTCATTGAGGCTGCATTGGGAGTGAAAGGTGTACACTAATTGATTGATTAATTGTATAATTAAAATCAATAAAAGATTATCACAAAATATTTTCATAATCAATTGGCTAATCGCATAACTAAACCACTAGTGCTTCATCCGAAGATGTATCTTTTAGAAATTTAATTAAATAAGTCATTTATAAAAAATTAAATAATTAATTGATTACTCAATAAATAATTAATCGATTAATCAATAAATACTTAATAGATGAAATGATTAATCAATAAATCAAAAATATCCTTGATAGCCACATCACTTGGTCACTCATGTCCAAATATTAGCTTCCCAGCTCAAAAGGTGCCTGAGATATTGGCCAAATGAGAAAGAAAATAAATAAATGATTAATAATGAAAATAAATAAATAATAATCATAAAAAAATTAAATTATTAATCAATTTGGTCAGAGAACACATAAACTACCACTATTTCATCAGAATCTGTAACTTTAAAAAAAAAAAATTTTTTGTCATTAATCGAATAATTAAATAATTCATCGATTAATTGATTAATTAATAAATCAAAAATATCCTTTGCAGCCAAATCACCTGGTCATTGGCATGTCCAAATATCAGCTTCCTAACTCAAAAGGTGCCTGAGTTAATGGTCAGAAGAGAAATGAAATTTAATTAATTAAATAAGTACTTAATTAAACGCTAATAATTAAATAACTCCTCAATTAATTGATTATTCAAAAAACAAAAAATACCGTATTTGACAAAGGACTTGCTCACTACTGTGCCGAAATTTCAGCTTCCTAGCTCAAAGGTTGGCTGATATATTGCCCGGACAAACAAACAAACAAACAAGAAAACAACCAGAGTGAAAACTGAGTACTCCCTTTCAGCGTGCGTCACTGCCGAGCCCCCTTCGGTGCCCGGCAATGACGATTTGCAATGCCTGGAGGTGGCATAGGAAAGGAGCGGTGTACAACAAGTACACATACATTCAAAGTACACCGCCCCATGCCAAATAATTAAATATGCTGCAGCGCGGCATTGCCGGGGCGCCTCCGGCGCCCGGCAATACCGCAGTGCAGCTCATTGAGGCTGCATTGGGAGGGAGAGGTGTACACTAATTGATTGATTAATTGTATAATTAAAATCAATAAAAGATTATCACAAAATATTTTCATAATCAATTGGCTAATCGCATAACTAAACCAGTAGTGCTTCATCCGAAGATGTATCTTTTAGAAATTTAATTAAATAAGTCATTTATAAAAAATTAAATAATTAATTGATTACTCAATAAATAATTAATCGATTAATCAATAAATACTTAATAGATGAAATGATTAATCAATAAATCAAAAATATCCTTGATAGCCACATCACTTGGTCACTCATGTCCAAATATTAGCTTCCCAGCTCAAAAGGTGCCTGAGATATTGGCCAAATGAGAAAGAAAATAAATAAATGATTAATAATGAAAATAAATAAATAATAATCATAAAAAAATTAAATTATTAATCAATTTGGTCAGAGAACACATAAACTACCACTATTTCATCAGAATCTGTAACCTAAAAAAAAAAAATTTTTTTGTCATTAATCGAATAATTAAATAATTAATCGATTAATTGATTAATTAATAAATCAAAAATATCCTTTGCAGCCAAATCACCTGGTCATTGGCATGTCCAAATATCAGCTTCCTAACTCAAAAGGTGCCTGAGTTAATAATGGTCAGAAGATAAATGAAATTTAATTAATTAAATAAGTACTTAATTAAACGCTAATAATTAAATAACTCCTCAATTAATTGATTATTCAAAAAACAAAAAATACCGTATTTGACAAAGGACTTGCTCACTACTGTGCCGAAATTTCAGCTTCCTAGCTCAAAGGATGGCTGAGATATCGTCCGGACAACCAAGAAAACAAACAAGAAAACAAACAAGTACACATACATTCAAAGTACACCGCCCCATGCCAAATAATTAAATATGCTGCAGCGCGGCATTGCCGGGGCGCCTCCGGCACCCGGCAATACTGCAGTGCAGCTCATTGAGGCTGCATTGGGAGGGAGAGGTGTACACTAATTGATTGATTAATTGTATAATTAAAATCAATAAAAGATTATCACAAAATATTTTCATAATCAATTGGCTAATCGCATAACTAAACCAGTAGTGCTTCATCCGAAGATGTATCTTTTAGAAATTTAATTAAATAAGTCATTTATAAAAAATTAAATAATTGATTACTCAATAAATAATTAATCGATTAATCAATAAATACTTAATAGATGAAATGATTAATCAATAAATCAAAAATATCCTTGATAGCCACATCACTTGGTCACTCATGTCCAAATATTAGCTTCCCAGCTCAAAAGGTGCCTGAGATATTGGCCAAATGAGAAAGAAAATAAATAAATGATTAATAATGAAAATAAATAAATAATAATCATAAAAAAATTAAATTATTAATCAATTTGGTCAGAGAACACATAAACTACCACTATTTCATCAGAATCTGTAACTTAAAAAAAAAATTTTTTTTGGTCATTAATCGAATAATTTAATAATTAATCGATTAATTGATTAATTAATAAATCAAAAATATCCTTTGCAGCCAAATCACCTGGTCATTGGCATGTCCAAATATCAGCTTCCTAACTCAAAAGGTTCCTGAGTTAATAATGGTCAGAAGAGAAATGAAATTTAATTAATTAAATAAGTACTTAATTAAACGCTAATAATTAAATAACTCCTCAATTAATTGATTATTCAAAAAACAAAAAATACCGTATTTGACAAAGGACTTGCTCACTACTGTGCCGAAATTTCAGCTTCCTAGCTCAAAGGATGGCTGAGATATCGCCCGGACAACCAAGAAAGCAAGAAACCAGAGTGAAAACTGAGTACTCTCTTTCAACGTGCGTCACTGCCGAGCCCCCTTCGGTGCCCGGCAATGACGATTTGCAATGCCTGGAGATGGCATAGGAAAGGAGCGGTGTACAACAAGAAACCAGAGTGAAAACTGAGTACTCTCTTTCAGCGTGCGTCACTGCCGAGCCCCCTTCGGTGCCCGGCAATGACGATTTGCAATGCCTGGAGGTGGCATAGGAAAGGAGCGGTGTACAACAAGTACACATACATTCAAAGTACACCGCCCCATGCCAAATAATTAAATATGCTGCAGCGCGGCATTGCCGGGGCGCCTCCGGCGCCCGGCAATACCGCAGTGCAGCTCATAGAGGCTGCATTGGGAGGGAGAGGTGTACACTAATTGATTGATTAATTGTATAATTAAAATCAATAAAAGATTATCACAAAATATTTTCATAATCAATTGGCTAATCGCATAACTAAACCAGTAGTGCTTCATCCGAAGATGTATCTTTTAGAAATTTAATTAAATAAGTCATTTATAAAAAATTAAATAATTAATTGATTACTCAATAAATAATTAATCGATTAATCAATAAATACTTAATAGATGAAATGATTAATCAATAAATCAAAAATATCCTTGATAGCCACATCACTTGGTCACTCATGTCCAAATATTAGCTTCCCAGCTCAAAAGGTGCCTGAGATATTGGCCAAATGAGAAAGAAAATAAATAAATGATTAATAATGAAAATAAATAAATAATAATCATAAAAAAATTAAATTATTAATCAATTTGGTCAGAGAACACATAAACTACCACTATTTCATCAGAATCTGTAACTTAAAAAAAAAAAATTTTTTTGTCATTAATCGAATAATTAAATAATTAATCGATTAATTGATTAATTAATAAATCAAAAATATCCTTTGCAGCCAAATCACCTGGTCATTGGCATGTCCAAATATCAGCTTCCTAACTCAAAAGGTGCCTGAGTTAATAATGGTCAGAAGATAAATGAAATTTAATTAATTAAATAAGTACTTAATTAAACGCTAATAATTAAATAACTCCTCAATTAATTGATTATTCAAAAAACAAAAAATACCGTATTTGACAAAGGACTTGCTCACTACTGTGCCGAAATTTCAGCTTCCTAGCTCAAAGGATGGCTGAGATATCGTCCGGACAACCAAGAAAGAAAACAAACAAACAAGAAAACAAACAAGTACACATACATTCAAAGTACACCGCCCCATGCCAAATAATTAAATATGCTGCAGCGCGGCATTGCCGGGGCGCCTCAGGCGCCCGGCAATACCGCAGTGCAGCTCATTGAGGCTGCATTGGGAGGGAGATGTGTACACTAATTGATTGATTAATTGTATAATTAAAATCAATAAAAGATTATCACAAAATATTTTCATAATCAATTGGCTAATCGCATAACTAAACCACTAGTGCTTCATCCGAAGATGTATCTTTTAGAAATTTAATTAAATAAGTCATTTATAAAAAATTAAATAATTAATTGATTACTCAATAAATAATTAATCGATTAATCAATAAATAATTAATAGATGAAATGATTAATCAATAAATCAAAAATATCCTTGATAGCCACATCACTTGGTCACTCATGTCCAAATATTAGCTTCCCAGCTCAAAAGGTGCCTGAGATATTGGCCAAATGAGAAAGAAAATAAATAAATGATTAATAATGAAAATAAATAAATAATAATCATAAAAAAATTAAATTATTAATCAATTTGGTCAGAGAACACATAAACTACCACTATTTCATCAGAATCTGTAACTTTAAAAAAAAAAATTTTTTTGTCATTAATCGAATAATTAAATAATTAATCGATTAATTGATTAATTAATAAATCAAAAATATCCTTTGCAGCCAAATCACCTGGTCATTGGCATGTCCAAATATCAGCTTCCTAACTCAAAAGGTGCCTGAGTTAATAATGGTCAGAAGATAAATGAAATTTAATTAATTAAATAAGTACTTAATTAAACGCTAATAATTAAATAACTCCTCAATTAATTGATTAATCAAAAAACAAAAAATACCGTATTTGACAAAGGACTTGCTCACTACTGTGCCGAAATTTCAGCTTCCTAGCTCAAAGGATGGCTGAGATATCGTCCGGACAACCAAGAAAACAAACAAGAAAACAAACAAGTACACATACATTCAAAGTACACCGCCCCATGCCAAATAATTAAATATGCTGCAGCGCGGCATTGCCGGGGCGCCTCCGGCGCCCGGCAATACCGCAGTGCAGCTCATTGAGGCTGCATTGGGAGGGAGAGGTGTACACTAATTGATTGATTAATTGTATAATTAAAATCAATAAAAGATTATCACAAAATATTTTCATAATCAATTGGCTAATCGCATAACTAAACCACTAGTGCTTCATCCGAAGATGTATCTTTTAGAAATTTAATTAAATAAGTCATTTATAAAAAATTAAATAATTAATTGATTACTCAATAAATAATTAATCGATTAATCAATAAATACTTAATAGATGAAATGATTAATCAATAAATCAAAAATATCCTTGATAGCCACATCACTTGGTCACTCATGTCCAAATATTAGCTTCCCAGCTCAAAAGGTGCCTGAGATATTGGCCAAATGAGAAAGAAAATAAATAAATGATTAATAATGAAAATAAATAAATAATAATCATAAAAAAACTTAAATTATTAATCAATTTGGTCAGAGAACACATAAACTACCACTATTTCATCAGAATCTGTAACTTAAAAAAAAAAAATTTTTTTGTCATTAATCGAATAATTAAATAATTAATCGATTAATTGATTAATTAATAAATCAAAAATATCCTTTGCAGCCAAATCACCTGGTCATTGGCATGTCCAAATATCAGCTTCCTAACTCAAAAGGTGCCTGAGTTAATAATGGTCAGAAGATAAATGAAATTTAATTAATTAAATAAGTACTTAATTAAACGCTAATAATTAAATAACTCCTCAATTAATTGATTATTCAAAAAACAAAAAATACCGTATTTGACAAAGGACTTGCTCACTACTGTGCCGAAATTTCAGCTTCCTAGCTCAAAGGATGGCTGAGATATCGTCCGGACAACCAAGAAAACAAACAAGAAACCAGAGTGAAAACTGAGTACTCTCTTTCAGCGTGCGTCACTGCCGAGCCCCCTTCGGTGCCCGGCAATGACGATTTGCAATGCCTGGAGGTGGCATAGGAAAGGAGCGGTGTACAACAAGAAACCAGAGTGAAAACTGAGTACTCTCTTTCAGCGTGCGTCACTGCCGAGCCCCCTTCGGTGCCCGGCAATGACGATTTGCAATGCCTGGAGGTGGCATAGGAAAGGAGCGGTGTACAACAAGAAACCAGAGTGAAAACTGAGTACTCTCTTTCAGCGTGCGTCACTGCCGAGCCCCCTTCGGTGCCCGGCAATGACGATTTGCAATGCCTGGAGATGGCATAGGAAAGGAGCGGTGTACAACAAGAAAACAAACAAGAAACCAGAGTGAAAACTGAGTACTCTCTTTCAGCGTGCGTCACTGCCGAGCCCCCTTCGGTGCCCGGCAATGACGATTTGCAATGCCTGGAGGTGGCATAGGAAAGGAGCGGTGTACAAAAAGAGGGAGCGGAAAACAAGATGGGGAGAGAAGGGGAAGTGATGGAAGATTTGCTGGATGTCAATGGTACGTTTGCTCTTTCCTTTTCCAGTGTGGAAATATAGCTTAGCATCAATATCTTGGCAGAATGCAACGCACAACACAAACACATCTGTTTCTGGGCTGTTGATGATCACATGATCACTTGATCTGGCTGCAAATGCACTATGCAATAAAAGTCGCGTGTCCGCTTCTTTTTGATTTGTGAAGAGAAATTGAATGGCGACAACTTCGAGGTCTGTTTTCTTTTTATTCTGACGAAGAGCGTGGCATTCACCCCCGTGTCCTACAATGAGTCTTACATCATCGATGACTTCCATTGCATTCTTGCACCAATATTCAAAGAGGAACTGTAACAGATTCTCCTTATTCTGACCGCATGACAAAAACTTTGACCATTGTTTTTGTATCTTCTGTTCAGGAGAGAAAATTTTCATGACTTGCGTTCCTCCTACTGACCGTCTACTTCTCTCACCACATTTGATACTTTTGGTATGGTATCTGTCAGGGACAAAGTGCACCACTTTTGACTTATACACTTTGGCTTGTCTCACTAGGCATGAAAGTACCTGAACAGCAAACTGGCCAAATATTGATGGTGGCTTGAGAACTTGAATCAGTGCCATGGCATCCCAAACCCATGTTGAACCACTTGGGATAGCATTGATGGTAGGAAGTGGGTCTACTGCTTTCTCCATGAAGTGTAAGAGCTTTGCTTTGTTGGTGTTGATGAGCGATCCATCATAGTTCGCAAGAGGCAATGGTAATGGGCCCAGTGAATGAGTTAGCATCTCCTCAATATCAAGCTTCCTAACAGTACCAATCACGATTCACGAATCACGAATCACGAAAACCTAGCAAAAAGATTCCTGTCAGCCTTAAGAGCAATCTCCTTCCCCTTCACGTTTGATACTGTAGGCTTGCCTGTGTCTTTGAATGTCTTCAATTTCATCTTCTTGACGGGATCGTGAAAGCTGATGTCTGAGGCTTGAAGTCGTTTCTCACAATAGGTCTGAAATGCTTCTTCTCCTTTCTCATAGGCTTTTTGGAGATCTTTCACCACCTGGGTTGATGCAACCTTCCCCGAGGTAATATGATATAGCTGATCATATTCCAGAGAAGTATCAAAGGGATTTACTATGTTAATAATAGTATCCATGACACTTCTTACATCTTTCTCATCTCGTATTTTCCTTGTTTCATCCATAGTCAGGTTCACTATGTTTTTTCGTTCAAAATTTTGGTAGATTAGCAAAACTATACATTTTTGGAATATTCAGAGCATGAGGAATCCAAAAATTAATGTTGACATTTGCGTAGACACCTTTGCGAAAATGACACTCAGGACAGTGATGAAGATCTGTAAAAGCATATTCCTGAATGGTATAGACCTCGTAGATCCTGTGTATAGGACTTATAGTTCAATCTGATACTACCTATAACTTCCTATAACAACCTATATCTTCAAAGGACTTGCAAAATCATGTATAATGTAATACAGTTATATCACAAATATAAAGACAATGGTTTTCAATTACCTTTGTTTGTTGCTTTTCTATAATCCTGAGCACTATTTTGAGGCCTTTATTGGATTCCTTGACCCAGAAAACATAGGATTAGCATATTTAATTAAGTCTCTAGGTTGACTAGAAGCCGAGATCGCGCAAAAAATATGTATTTTATGGCAGCCATTTTCAAAATCCAAAATGGCGGCCATGCAGGTGTCTGTGCAAATGCCAACATTGATTTTCAGATTCTCCATGCTCTGAAGATTCCAAAAATGTACAGGTTTGCTAATCCCAAAATTTTGAAAGAAATTATATTTGTTAACATAGTGAACCTGACTATCTTCATCACTGTCCTGAGTGTCATTTTCGCAAAGGTGTCTACGCAAATGTAAACATTAATGTTTGGATTCCTCATGCTCTGAATATTCCAAAAATGTATAGTTTGGCTAATCTACCAAAATTTTGAACGAAATTATATTTGTTAACATAGTGAACCTGACTACCAGGTCAATACGGGTCCTTGCAGACATTCTATGACCAGCCATCTCTGTTCACTGCCTGCTAATTCCAGCTCTCTCATGTTGGGTCAAAGTCCATCTTTGAGCAGCACCCTTGTTGACAGTAAATCCAGTCAGACCTTCTTTGGTTTTGGAATCACGGTTGGCTGTCTGTTCTATCACCTGGTAGCAGGCAACCTGAGCAAAGCCATATTCCTGTTGCCTCTGAACCACAAACTTTCCATTCTGCAACTCACCATGAATGTCTGGATGATCGTCGCATAGGCTATTCATTTCAAGCCAATATGCAGAAAGATACCGTGCATAGTTGACGCGGTCATAGGAGAAAAACCATGGCATCATAGAGCGAACACTCGATAGGTGAAGATTCCAACTAGCAACTCTGGTTGCTCTGATGAACAGTAGTAGTTGTTGCACCATGTCAATGTATCTACTCCAGTACTGGAATGTCAGGTTCTGTTTGCTGTTCTTCTCCACAAAATCTGCATACCTCTGGAGGAGACAACTGATTCCTTCAGACTTCACAACGGTGTCAAACTCCCTCGGAAATGCAGCTTGCAGCTCTGTAGCATTGCAAAACACAAGGTCTTGCTCTTCATCTGGCAGAGTTTCGATGAAAGCTTGCCATCGTAATCTGTGCAATGCCTCGCAAATGATCTTGTGACTCCTCACAATGCGATTGTAGTGATGGCCACTGCACACTCCATTAACAGAACCTGCTGCAACTAGCTCAGATTCAATGAGGATGTCCTGTAGACCAGCATCGTTAAAATCATTTCCCAATACAGGCCATGAATGTCATGGCTGTATGAAACTCTCCCATTCGAAGTACAAGTCTTTGCATGAAGACAGGATTTTGCCAACGGATCTCCTGAGCTTTAGCGTAAATTGCCTGGTCCATGACTACGACAATCTGCTCTAAGCCAAGCTTGTTCGCGATGCTAATACTTCGTTGCAGAATTGTATTCACTGTGCTGAGGTTAGTAGGACTAGCATCGATTACTGGAAGAAATCCAATGCTTGATATTGATGGGATAGTATCTCTCTGTAGAATGGTATTAAAGCCTGTCCATCCAGGTAGGGTGTCAATATTGGAATCTGGTGCCTTGCAAAGAAAGTAGGCATCATCCAATGTTCGTGCATCTTCCTGCATCTGCACATAATGTGTGAGCTCTACCAATACACCCTCACCATACGGCTCTGGACCTGCCCTCTGTCCTCCAGTGTACAATTCAATATTTGGAGTGGGTGGCTGAAGGGATCTCTTTCTCGATCTTGCTAGAGAATGCTGTTCTGGTTCTTCTGCAGCAGGCTGGTTTCCATGCTGAATAATTATTCCATTGGTATTATGAGTAGTGCCCTTTCCCGACAAAGTCTCCTCCCCAAAATCGTTATTGTCCCAAACTAATGTAGTATGTATGTGGGGTTTGATTTTCGGTGGGATGTACTCCTCTCCTCGTTTGAGCTGCAACTCAGCAAGGGCTGTATCGTGTTCTATGACTGCTGAATTTGAGGTACAATGTCCCAGGCCATTCAACAGCCCAATTAACTGAGCTGAACCGGTAAGATGACGCACACACATTGCCAAAGCTGAATGTTTTGGCATTAATTGCTTTCCTTTCATTCCAAGATTGATGATATCCTGACACACAGATACAATTTTTTTACTGCTGGAATCATCTACATTTACACGCGAATCGTGTGGGGGGAAATCACTTGTGATGCCTGTAGTCCATGCCAGGAAATTGAACAGCTCATCTGGAACTATGTTGTGTGCTGCTTGTAGAGTCAATTCCTTGGAACTTGGTGGCCACTTCAGTGGAGGGGGGTGGCATCACATTTGTCTTTAATGGAATTCTTCAGTGCCAGAGCAGCGTGGTACATGGGGTCTACATTTCATCTGAGTTGTAATCCTGCTGGTTGTAGCACCCATTCTGACATCAGTGTCAGTGTCTGTATCGTCAGCACTTTCCGATGAGTCGTTCACTGCTTCCCCTGCAATCTCTGCTGTGGAAAGATCCTCAACAAACACAAGATCACTTTCATTACTTTTTGATGACTTGACAAATTTGAGGAATGGATATGACTGTAGTAATCTTCCTTTAAGGCTGTATGTCTTGTAGGATGGGATTTTCATGCCCTCCTCTTCTTCTACACACTTCTTGAACAAGTAATTTAACTTTGTTAACCTCAAAATTCCTCTATTTTTGACAATTCTCTCTTCAACAACTCTTTGGCAAAAACATTTATACCCCTTGTCATACAAAAAAACCTCTTAGGGGTTTTTCACATTGTTTTGCATCTAGTGTAAGACTTAAACCAGCTCTTATGATACCTAGCTTCTATGGCTACTAGGCCTTTCCCTCTGATGTTAATGAGGAGGGCCTCATCTTTCCTCATCTCAGCTGCAGTGACCAGCTTACCAGCTGTTATAGTCTCACAATGAACCAACTGTTCCTTTCTTCTTTTTCTGCTGTGTGGTTCTACAATGTTCTTGTCTTTCTTGCAAATGAGACAGCATACTGGCAGTAGATGGGAGGATCTTGAGCCTGCCGCCCTGGAATGGGATGTCTTTGACCGCAGAAGTCTGATCTTGGGAGCCACTTCGTCTTGTCCCTGGTCATGTTCAGCAGATGCATCAGCTGCATTAAAGAAAGGGGACCAGTAGGGAGAGCAGTGGGAAAACAAGAAAAATATGAGGAATGAGAAACAAAAAGAAATACACAGTTTACAACTTTACACACCCTTCAAAAATAATTAAATCATTTTTAGTTGTATGATAGGAAATTCTGACATCTACAGGTCTAGATTATCTAAGGCAAACAAGCGTCCTGTATCCAGATAATATTGTCAGTATGAATAATGAGGTGTACAGGATGGTCCGTGGAGCTACCTACCATGACTCGTGACAAAATTCATATTTCATTGCAGTCAGACATAGAGGTGACAGTTACCAGCCTCCGTAAACATTCTATGGGTTACCAGCCACCTGAAAATTTGTTCAGCTTGTTCTTTTATTCCTGCATGTATGATGTCAACAATATGTGATATAAACTTCTCTATAAATACAAATTGATATGACTATTGTTGATTTCATACATGGAGGAATAAGAGAACAAGCTGAACAAATTTTCAGGTGGCTGGTAACCCATAGAATGTTCACGATACGGTGGCTGGTAACTGTAAACTCTATTCTCTAGCTTAACTTATGCCGTACCTAGTTAGCCATGAAATTTAAACGTAACAGGAACTAAAATTAAAATCTCCAGGGTATATCCCATAAATCTTGGTCGGAACCAAAATATTTCTGAAAGAGAATTTTAAAAACTAGCACAGAAGTAAGTGGGGCAGCAAAACCAAATAATCTAGGCTAGCAGTAGCACTGATATGAACTGTACGATCAAAATAAACACTACACAGATCTCAGTACATGGGGCATGTGGGTGGATTGTGCTTTTGCATTTTGTAGACCAAACAAACCAACACTCAAAGTGGTGATATAATGCTGGATAAGCTCATTTTATTGAAAATATAACACAATCACATATCAGAATATATTTACTTACATTGGTCACTACTTTGAGGCAGGAGTGCAGGCTTCTTCCTCGCTCTCTCGATCTTGCACTTGTCAGTGTATCGCATGTAGCACTTGCGATGATACCCGGCTTGACAGGGAACGGCATCGAGTATTTCTGGTGCTCTAACCAGCTCCAACCCAAAAGTATTGATTGCATTTTGTGGAATTTCAACTTCTCTGGTATCTGTAGATTTCCACTGATGAACACTTGTGATGAATTTTTGCCAACTAACTTCCGAAAACAAAGTAATCTTTTCTCTTGCACCAGTAATAATGTGCATGCAACATGCCATTGCTATGCCCAGGTAGCTCAGCTGCATGGGTCAAGGGCTGTGATTGGCCAATTCTGTGACACTTGCAGATACAGCATCTGTGATTGGTCTGTCAAGGCATTCAGTATGACATCATCATGCTAGATTCTGGCTGGGGAAGTGTATATTTTTGCGTGCAAATTTCTCAAAAATGCTCAGTTTTTATTGATGGGAACATTAAAAATAGTAATTAATGACCTAATATCTATTGCTCTTGCAAATATCCAGTACCCCCAAGTGGGGACTACGGAAAAGTGGATTTTTGAGTCTTGGCCCATGGTCTAAAATGGCTACACAGCTGATACTGCATGTGAAAAAGCCGAATGCCTCAACTCTGTGTTTGCCTCAAAATCTTGTGTCCCAACCCCATCTCTCCCTGTCTCTCCCAACCCCCCCTTACCCAGTCATACCCAGCTGCTCCTGGACTCTGTGTCCGTCTCTCCCGACAAGGGGGAGAAGTTTCTGTCAAATTGGAAAAACAATATACGATATAGCCTATTTTACTCCCAGGGGTCCCAGGAATATCCACCGAAAATATCGCGATCGGTTGAGCCGATTTTGCGGTACCTTCGAACGGACAGACGGACATTTGGTGGATTATAGTAAGATGATGACGGATACTTTGGATCCCGAGAGTACCTGGTTCACCTTTCCGATACGTGATACCTCCCAAAGAGTTACTACAAGTTGGATTGCGATTATGAAAACACCAAAAAAATTGATTCTCACAATTTATTATCACAACATGTTCATTTCAACATATGAAAAGTCAAATGTAATTTTGGGGAAATGCGATTAGAACATTTTCATCAAAGTTTTTGTAAAATAGAAAACGGTACAACAAACACGTTTAGAGGTAAAACAAAGTTATTTTTTGCAAACACAGGTGATCGCACACCTGTTGCCACGAATGGCAAACTCATTGGGGATGTCCCGACGAGGTGTACCACTAGAACGGTTTGGAGGACCGTCCCGACGAGCGAGGTGTACCACTGGAACAGTTTGGAGGACCGTCGCGACGAGGTGCACCACTGGAACGGTTTGGAGGACCCTCCCGACGATGTGTACCACTGGAACGGTTTGGAGGACCATCACGTCGAGGTGCACCACTGGAACAGTTTGGAGGACCGTCCCGACGAGGTGCACCATGCAACGGTTTGGAGGACCGTCGCGACGAGGTGCACCACTGGAACGGTTTGGAGGACCTTCCCATCTGCATGAGCGCCGGACAGTAATGCTCGGTATGCGCGTTGTCCCCAGTGGCGTTACAGGTGGGACACGTGTACGCACGCAGGATGGGACACGTGACGCGGCCGTACACATCCTTGAGCGCGTGCTCCTCGCACGTTTCGTACGCAGATCCGTTCTTTAAACAGAGGACGCACGGAGGTCTGCTGTGTTGAGGGGTCCTCTCCAACGACCTGCTGTAGCTTGCGTGGAACCTCCGATGGTCCGAGGAGCTCGACGTTTTCAGGTGACCTCTCGGGTCCACGGCGTTGAAAGGGACGGCTTGAGGTCCACGGGACTCCGCTCTGACAAGCGACGAGGAGTTTGATCCCATCGGGAATCTGCCACGAGTGTGCGCTGCCTCTGAATCTGCCACCTCTGACCCGAGTGCACCCGACGGGGTCATGACCTCGCTCCAATACGACCTCATTTCGTCAAGAAAATGTGTGTAAAAAGGAGAATCACTGAAAGGTCCGAATCCACTTATCACAGAAGGTCTTTCTGAGTTCGATCGATTTCTGAGTCCGAGCTGAGGAGTCCGTTCGATCTCCAAATTGTTGACGCCTCCAGGGTCCGCGTACCATGTGCGTTTCTCCGGAACTTCCCGGATGGTCGCAAGGCAAGGGTGGACATGGGATGACCTCGCGCTGCCGTCTGGGTCAGGAAGGACCGATGGGGATTCCCCGTCGTCGTCATAGAATGGAAAGCGTCCGCCGGCACTGGATCTCGGGACACCACCGGGTCTTCGGTTCTCCATGAAGACGGGTTCACTTGGATCAGCTCGTACCGAATACCGGCTTTCAATAAAGTGGAATGATCACAGGTAGACACCTAAATAGGTTTTCATTTCCCAAAGTGCATTGGGAGGGGTAATTCCCCCAAATAGGGAACCAATGAACCCCTCCCGTTATGATACGTTGATGAAGTTGTGACGTAATCATCTAAGTGTGAGATGATGATCAAGTCGAGCTGTGAATTGAAATAATTAAAAACGAGCGGTGATCAATAAATCCACAGCCTGGAAATAATACAATGCGACGTTGTGTATACCTGATTGTGGAAGTTATTAGCGAAGGGAGTTGATGTTTCGATTTATATGATCATTATAAGTGTTAATCATATGGGGAGAGGAGGGTCCACAATGTACGGACTCAGAACGGGATAATGATAACGTGGAGCCCAATAAAGGTGAACGCTTTTCAAATATTTTATCGTCTCTGGACTATGTTGAGTTTGATATCTGGATTATGGTGAGTTTGATATCTGGATTATGGTGAGTTTGATATCTGGACTATGGTGAGTTTGATATCTGGATTATGGTGAGTTTGATATCTGGATTATGGTGAGTTTGATATCTGGATTATGGTGAGTTTGATATCTGGACTATGGTGAGTTTGATATCTGGATTATGGTGAGTTTGATATCTGGATTATGGTGAGTTTGATATCTGGATTATGGTGAGTTTGATATCTGGATTATGGTGAGTTTGATATCTGGATTATCGTGGGTTTGATATCTGGATTATCGTGGGTTTGAATCTCTGCACATCCATCTGCATTCCTGAATATTGACTATGTGGGCAGCACGAGGGTCGGGGCTCGTGTGTCTGTCTGACAAATGGTCGATAACTCCCGCACCACAAGTTGATCTGACATTCTGAATCTACTCAGACTTCAATGGATGGAGGCCATCCTGGTGTGCTGGTGTTGATATAAATGCGGATAAACAACCCAGAATTTTTGATTCTTTTCTGGAATAACCACATCTCTTCCCACCGCCTCTCCCCCCTCCCCCCTCCCCCTCCCCTCACCCCCCTTCCCCCTTCCCCCTCCCCTCTCCCCTCTCCCTCTCCCTCTAGTTTCACTGATCCCAACAAACACATAAAGCAACCGATCTGATCGAGGACGTGAATGGGCGGAATTTCATTATTCTTCCACAAAGTATTTAATAATATCCGACTTATCTCTCACTTTATGTAATTCTTCATTGATTTTTTTTAATTCGTTCGAATACCAAATGCGATGCTCACTGAGCAGTTACATCAAGTATCGATTAAAGAGTTTTTCATAAACTCTCAACATTTGGACCTGGTATCGTGCACCTGACATTGTTAAAGTGGAATTAATGAATTGTCAACAATTGTGAATGAGTGCCCATAACCTGTTTACCTGTACACGAATGCAGGTTACCAATGCAAACAAATCTGATTAAAAAATACACCTGTGGCCTTGAATTACAGAACTATTGTTAAAGTCGTGAATATTTGATGGTTAAAGTAGTCTTACTTCGTGATCGACCATTTGACGTGGCCTCCTGTGCCTGAAATCACCTTGTGACGTCATCAATAGGTGTTTCCGTCAATTAATCGATTCGCGTCTATTTTTACCGGTTCCACCTGTGACGGTCTTTGTTCACCAATGGCCTCAGGGCGCTTGCGACGTATTTTGAACGGTTCAGATTAAACACGAAGGTTACACGTGATCGTTTGCATCAATGATTGTTTACAGATATTCTTATCAATTGAGCGACAAAAAAGGTCCACGAAACGTCTACAATAGCTCAGGAACGTCAAGACGTCAACCTTTTGTTTTCAGATTTACAGGTAGATCTGCATTTGTTATCAATCACGTTTTCGTAATTAAACATTTTGTAAACATTCAAAATACATTGCAGTTCACCGAATTGTTGCCCTGCCACAAAAGGTGGATGGAGGTTATGTTTTCAGCCCCGTCTATCTGTTTGTCCGTTTGTCTCTCCCGACACCGAGTTGTGCACCGCGTTGGGGTCCTGCGAGCGACAATCAGAGCTCATATTGAAGTGTATTGATGGAGTATGTATGAAACATTATGAGTTTATGTATAATTGAAAGAACACCTTCCCTACGGTAGCTATCCATGTCGAGTTTCGTAACTTTATGGATGTCGTGGAGATGGAGGTCGTGGAGACCTGGAAATACTCTTCCTTCACTCTAATCCTGGGACTAACAAGGAACATGAAGGACCCTCGACGCAGAAGGAGACCATCGGGAGAAGAAAGCCTGCGTTGTAATTACCAACCTATGGTTATTTGTCAGTGCTCTATCCTTTAATAAATAGTGAACGTCATGCAAGGAAGCAGCGCGTAACATTTTAAAATCTTTGGTAAACAAGAGGTAAAATAAAACAAGAGGTTTGAACACATCGTGTACTTACCCATATATATACATATATATATATATATATATATATATATATATATATATATATTATATATATATCGATATCAAATATATATATATACAGACTTGGCATTTAATATGGAATATTTTTTTTGTGGGGGTGAACTTACTCTTTTCAAGATGAATTAGAACCAAAAGTTCATTGGAATTATGTTGAAATTATTCTAGATTTTGTTAATGTGACCTTTCAAAGAAACAAAAACCACATTTGACATTTCGAAGCAAATAAATTGATCCTTGAAAGTGATGTAAACTGACATCGAACTCAATTCATGGACAGTACTGTGTTAAACTTCTCTGCGTTTTCCAGAAGTATCTCTTTATTTTGCACATTAGCCCAAATTTTTTTTAACAAAAACAAAAGTTAAATTACGACTGGGATTACGGACAGTAAAATTACAGTTCAGTACTTCGTGTAACCCCCACGAGCATTCAGGAGGGCACGTACACGTTGAGGCATGCTGTTCACGAGATTTGCCAAGGTTTGGACAGTAATCGCTTGCCATGCAGTTACAATAGCCTGCTGCAATTCACGCACAGAGGCAGGCTGCTGGTCCAAGTTGTCGATTTGACGCGTTAATTCTGCCCACAAGTTCTCTATCGGATTCATATCAGGGGACATGGCAGGCCACTCCATATGCTCTACACCACGGTCAGCAAGAAAGTGTTGGATCATGCGAGCACGATGAGGCCGTGCATTGTCATCTTGGAAGACAAAGTTTCCTCGAAAGGCTGCACGAGCAAATGGAAGCAATGTTTCGTCCAGAATGGCCCTGTACTTGAACTGGTTCAGGTTTCCATTCAGAACAACCAGGTCAGTTTTGCCCCCTGCATGAAAACCAGCCCAACGGTCACCCCACCACCTCCAGCTTTGACTCTTGGCACTATACAATCTTCGTTGTAGGCTTCATGCACTTGTCTGCACACTCGGACGCGGCCATCTTGACGATAGACCAGAAATCTAGACTCGTCGCTGAAGATCACGTGATTCCAGTGTCCTGGCTGCCATTGACGGTGCTCTCTGGCCCACTGCAATCGGCGCTGGCGGTGTTGTCTGGTCAGACGTGGCTTTCTCAGGCGACGCCTGGCACGATAGCCTGCTTGAACCAGTCGTTGGTTGACTAGCCTTCTGGATACAGGCACATTTGTCAGTTGCTGCCACTCAGCCCCAAGCCGATAAGCTGACTTGGTACGGCCATTGCAGACTAACCAGTGCAGATGGCGATCATCCCTCCTTGTGCTTCTGCGGGGACGTCCTGGCCTCGGTATTGGAGTAGGGACACCCCTCTGAGCATTTCATTTCAGGATCTTTGACACCTGACCTTGATTGATGCCATACTCCCAAGCAATAGCACGCTGTTTCATGCCGTAATTTCGTAAAGCCACCACTCCATGACAAACAGCATTGTTGAGTTGGCGGACCATCTCCAGGGGAAGCGGCAATAACTTTTGTAGACGTGCAGCAGTTGTTTTCCACTAATACAGAACACAACAACCCTTTTTTACCCGATTGTGAAGCCAATCGTCAAATGTACCTGTCCGTACATTTTGTCACGCCACCTGTGATATAATCCTGTATTGACTTCTTGCTGCGAAAGACAATCAGTGACATGGTTCTTTCAACAAAGAAACCACCGAAGCGTAAAAGAAACTCACCAGATTGATATACTGAGTTCAGAAATTAAACCCAAGTCAAGAAGAAAAAAAAATTCCATATTAAATGCCAAGTCTGTATATATATATATATATGAAATATATAAACATATACACACACACACACATACACACACACACACACACACACACACACACACACACACACACAGACACACACACACACACACACACACACACACACACACACACAGACACACACACACACACACAAACACACAAACCTCAAAATCAAGATCAGACAGCTCAACATAAGCAGGTTACGAATTGAGCTATCCTGCATTTGACGACAACACCCGGGCCTCCCATCTCAGTAATAGCCGAGTTCGATTCTCCTTAACTTCCGAGATCCGACAGAACCGGCTGCATCCAAGTTGAAAAGTCATCCCTGGAGAGTCTGACTTGTTTTGCGTTAGTTGTGGATTTATAATTCAGTCTTTCTTGGAAGACATGGTGGATACAGAGGAGTTTCTTGGTTTCATGCTTCGGACCATAATTTGCTTTTATTACATTTGTTGATGGAAAGGTTGAGTTTATAGGCCGTGCCTTCTGTTAGAGCCAATCCATCTGAGGCAAAGGGAAGGAGAGAAGAAAACACATCAGATGTACTTAGATTAAAATTGTTAAATATTTACACTTGTTTGTCACACATCAACTTTTTCTTTTTGTAAATAACTTCCTCAATTGTACTCCATAATGCAGGTCCCGTCCTCGGCAACGCTTCCCTCCTCAGATGTGTGCCACACAAGGTGGTGCGTACGTGCCCAGATTTGATTTCTCGGCTGTTTGCAGGAGGCCTACTCAGTTGCACAGCAGTTCAGCCTGATCCCGCCTGTGTGCGAGCAAGCAGAGTACAACCTATTCCATCGAGACAAAGTCGAGTTGCAGCTGCCTGAACTTTACCACAAAATCGGTGAGGTCACACTTGCCTGACTGCCATGTTGAAAGAAAAATAGAAACGATATCAGGGAAAGAAGCACACTGAAAATGTAAACTTGATGAAGGGATTCTTTTGTATTCATGGCACTGATTTAAATCTTTATTGTACCTTTTGAACCGAGTCTTGCCTGGGTAATGAGAAAAGGGTTGTTTACTTCCTGGTGCAGGCATCGGGGCCATCACGTGGCCCCCACTAGTCTGTGGGTTATTGACAGGGAAATATGATCATCGCATACCGGAAGACTCCCGGGCTTCTCTCAAGGTGCGTCCGAGGACAACCTTTGGTTTTTATTTTGCTTTGCCCAAAACCTTAAGAGAGCAATCATCTTTGGAACCCCATGAATATATCCATTCCACCCAAAAGCACAAATGAATGATAAAGAGGGCTTTGTATTCCTGCTCTTTCTTGCTCAGAGTAAGGTGGGGCAAATGCCCCTGGCATGAAAGGTGGGACGAGCTGTCACCCTTCTATATATATATATATATATATATATATATATATATATATATATATATATATATATATATATATATATATATAGATATATATCCTCCTCTTTCATTTCATTGAATGTACAGTGCTAACAACCATCAATCAGAGGGACTTTTGCTGCAGACATTCAGGAACATGTGATCAGGACCAATGAGGTCATACAGGGTGGTTGGGGGGGGTGTTCTGGAGGGAACAGAGAGTATCTTTCACCTACTTTTCCCAAAAGGGGAATCCTTATTAAATATTAATCCATTGTATTACTAATATTTATTTGAGAAATATCTCAATTTATTTCGCACAGGAGCAAATACACAACATTATTGCCATCGGCGTGATTTTAGTCTCCCCCGCCTTGCCCTCCTTCCCCCATCTCGCATGCTTCCACACCTCCACCTTCCCACCTTGCCTTTTACAGCTATCTTCTCCTAACATCCTGCATCTTTTTTCCTTGTCCATCCCTCTTCCATTATTTTTCTGCAATATTTTCTTCTCAATTTATTCCCTTCACACACCTTGCGTATATAATGTGGAAGGTCGGGTCATATTTGAATTGAGATATAGACCACCGTTTTTACCCCATAGAGTATAGGACTTTTCTCCTTGTATTAAGGACATGTGGATAGGGACAGTCGTCCTGTTTTTTGTCTGCCACTGCAAGACCGTGTTTAACCTTCAGTACTCTTGATTAGCAACGAGAAAGGAGGCACACAATTGGACTGCACTACTCAATGTCCACGGCACCAATAGGGTCAGGATCGACTCCACTGATTGGATCGCGATGCTGTCACGAGGTGTGAGGCAGCCCATGATCGGTAAGGAGGGATGTCGTGGATCCCTTCAGGGGTGCAAGAGGTACATGAGGTGGCGTGCTCTCTCGCTGCTGAGTCTGAGAAGCACAGAATGAGACAGTCTGAAGGAGAGATGCTCTCCTGTCGTATGCGTGGCTGGCAAAACTCAAGGCATATCCTGCTGTTCGCTCGCTGCTGCTACTTTGGAGACGTGGCAGTTTCATGCCTGCCTAATCATTTTCTATCTCGCCCGGTTTTAGTGTACGTGGTCCCTTAGGGGGTTTGAGTTTCACTGTCTGTAAAGTGTAGCTATTTATCACCCCATGAAGTGAAAAGCTGTTCATTTGTCTAAGTACTGTTCAGCAGTATTTTGAGAAAATATTACTGCTTTTTAGGTCATCACATCACAACCAATCAAATTTGCCGCTTGCAGAACTCATACATGTCCTTGTTTCTCAGTTTCTCAAGACTGCATGGGTTAATGTGTCGCATGAACTCTCTAGAGTCTCGTTCATTGTGTCCGCAATTTTCGTTTGTGCTGTCTTGTGCTAAGTTTTTATTTCCCCCCTAAGTCCTGTGTGTATCTGCCTGCTATCCATCCTGCGAAAATGTTTCGGTGATTGGTAGTCCCTGGAGGTTAAATTGGTTAGTTGTATGGGAAGACACGCTTGTTACATCAAGCACCAACTCGACTTGCGGTGTTCCATGTCAAAATCAGCCTCAGACGGCCATCTTCGAGGAGAATGACCTCAACATGTACGATTCCCACACAACATTGCTTGCGGTCTTGGGAAGGGGTCATCTGTGACAACGATTTCCACACAACGTTGCTTGCGGTCTTGGGAGGGGGGGCATCTGTGACCACGATTCCCACACAACATTGCTTGCGGTCTTGGGTGGGGGTCATCTGTGACCCCTTCATAACTTACATGATATTCCTAAAAAGCATGCTTTCAGAGGTCCTTTTGTGCTGTGAGATTGATATCCACATGTCTACACCTCCTCTTACTCAAATGAGCCTGAGCTTGAAAGGTCATTTTCTCTTTTTGACCACCGCTTGAAAGGTCATTTTCTATTTTTGACCACCTTGATTGCCTCATACTTTTCCTGAATGAACATGCGTATAGGAACCATCTTTAGAGGCCAGTTTTCCCCTCAGAGCAGGTGTTGGCCTTTTTTGGACACCATGGGCCCCTTTTTGAAGCAATGTTTTATCGCCGGATGCCCTTCCTGCCGCAAACCCTGTTACTCACCTCTTGTGACACACAGGGAATTACCAGTGAGCTGGTACTCAATTTGTCAACCTCAGAAGGATGACAGGCTGAGTCAACCCCCCTGGCGTTAATTCAGCGATCGACCAGGATTTGAACCCAGGATCTTAGGATCCCAAGCCGGCACCCTAACCGCTAAGCCAACACAAGGCTTGAATGAACATGCGTACGAGGCGTAGAAAGTATTTTTTTATATGTTGCTTAAATCAGAGTTCAAGCCGCAATCACTGGGATACCAGCCCAGAGTCCTCACAACAAAGCCACCACTTCACCTACTTAATGGTTCACACATATCATATTTTTAAAGAGAATCACTGTGGTAATGCAGAAAACTGTTAGCAACTGTTAGCAAAGTTTGAAATCACTACCATGATAAACCTTTATCTGAAGCATTGCTATGAAATAGTGTGATTTCAAATTTGTCCCCTCTTACTTGTTCGTGTCAGTGCTTCCTCCCATATTGTGTCTCTCTTCCTTTTCTGGGTGTTTATTCCCTTCCTTTTTGTGCCCAATTGTTCCCCCACTACCCAACTGTCAGATCATCCTTACTCTTCCATGAGCCTCGCTCTTGATGTGCATGGTTGTGATGAACTATCCAGTACAATTAAAAGTATTGTTGATCTGGTACAGCAAATAAGAGGCAATGGTTATCCCATGACTTACAAAAAGGATGCTGAAGGGAATTTGGGTTTTCGACATGAATATGTCATACATGTTCGTTTAAACTCTTCACTCGATGCAGGGATATCAGTGGCTGAAGGAAAAAGTGCTCAGTTAGGAGGGAAAGAGGCAGCAGGGACGTCTCAAGGAACTACAAAGCATCACTGAAAGGCTGGAGTGCACAATGTCACAGCTTGCCATTGGTTTGTTGTGTGTGTGTGTGTGTGTGTGTGTGTGTGTGTGTGTGTGTGTGTGTGTGTGTGTGTGTGTGTGTGTGTGCGCGCGCTTCCAAAGGCTCATCTAGGAATGAATATTCCATTGCATTATTCATAGTTTTGAGGTTAGTGCTGTTTGCAGCCGTTGTTACTCATTCGCTGGCACGAATAATGCCAATCACAGCAGACGTTAGCGAGCTAATACAACTCAGTAACTCGGAATTTGACACAGGTACCAACACTCCGTGAGATACCCTGGCATCTTAGGCTACACAAGTGTACATCTTAGCACCAACACATCTGAGCCGACCTGAGAAGTTAACCCTCGGGCATGATGTAAGTGACTCAACTTTTTACCATAGTGAAGCGATGTTCTCATTTTATGGATGTCATACAGAGCCATCATTACATTGTGTGACAATTACACGAAGTCAAAAGTCTCATCTGATGCTCAATGTCTGGTTCTATTAGCATGGTGCCTGCTCAATGTCTGGTTCTATTAACATGGTGCTTCACAATGTCTGGTTCTATTAGCATGGTGCTTCACAATGTCTGGTTCTATTAGCATGGTGCTTCACAATGTCTGGTTCTGTTAGCATGGTGCTTCACAATGTCTGGTTCTATTAACATGGTGCTTCACAATGTCTGGTTCTATTAGCATGGTGCCTGCTCAATGTCTGGTTCTATTAACATGGTGCTTCACAATGTCTGGTTCTATTAGCATGGTGCCTTCACAATGAAGGTGTGAGTTCGGTGCTCCTGGGGGCCACCAAGGTGGAGCAACTCATCGAGAACCTCGGAGCTATACAGGTAGCGTATCAACCAAATATTATGG
This sequence comes from Myxine glutinosa, assembly GCF_964187855.1. Taxonomy (NCBI): domain Eukaryota; kingdom Metazoa; phylum Chordata; class Myxini; order Myxiniformes; family Myxinidae; genus Myxine; species Myxine glutinosa. Next base: position 98,652,858 of record NC_136264.1, on the reverse strand, counting down.
CCCTGATACGTATTGTTTTCATTCTGCTTGTTCAATTTGTAAATTTAAAGATGTAAATTTCAATTTCCCGTTCAATTCTCTCAACATTTTCCCCAATATATCGAAATGCACAATTATTTAAATTTCTTCCAGGAAGTTAACTTGAAAATTGTTGATTGACCTACACAGGTGCTTCCTAAGTTGACAGCTGCGCTGGTGGCGGAGATGGACAACATTCTTGGAAACAAGCCAGCCGGACGGAAGGAATGCCGTCCTTAGGAAAGTTTTTCTCGACTTTGTCTCCTGAAACATTGGCTCAACATCACCCTTTCTCTCAGGCTTGGGTACCCAAGTTGGCCAAATGTATTATGTTCAGCCAATGGGAAAGGCAAGGAAATTTAGCAATAGCTAAAAAAAATGGAAGTGTACAAGAATGAATATCAAGTCAAGGTCAAGGGTGACCTACAGTGGTCCCGGAATATTTACAAATGAACATATTTTCCAGGAAAACTTACCATGGAGGTACCTTTTATCTGTAGTACTTTTTCTACAGTTTCCTGGCATTACCTGGCTCCAGTTATACACAAGGCAAAAAACAACAACAAAAAGAGTATGAACTTCCTTTCAAAGCGATAATGGAATAATTACTTTTCCTCATTCGCTGGCGAATCATTCCGACAATACGTTGTAATTGGTCATCGAGGAACATATGTGACGTTAGCATGATTTGCATGTCATGCTGAGCTACTACTTCTGAAGCGGTCAAGCGGGAGCCAATAAGCTCAGAGGTGTTTGGCTCAGTGGTATACTTGTCACTGATTGGCTAGAATGGAGTTGCAGAATTAAAATCACTTGCAAAGTTGATCATACATTTGTTACACACCACCAAAGTCAGCGAATTTGTTTTTACGAGTGAGCTTCGGTCTTGAGGTGAAAACGAGGTGTTTCAAAGCATTAAAATGCTCTGTGGAAGACTTTCGTGACGTATTTAATTGGAATCAATAATCCTACTTTTTAATGCCTTTCCAACCTTAATAAAGAAATGCCCATGGATTATATAGTTTGTACAGTTCTTTCATTAAGACAAATACTCAATAAGATGATTTCAATAAGGCAAATGCCCAAAAAATGTATCAATAAGTAAGTCGGTCGGTGCAATGGGGATTTCAATTCTGATTTGCCTAAATATAACACCTCGGCTCAGCCAATCATAGTGTATCCCCACCATACTGTGCATTTATTTATCTTTGTACTTCACACGGATATGTTTCATCTATATAGTGAAGTAGCCAGATTTGTCAGTCTGTCCGTCTGCCATGGCCTTTTCCATGCACGTGTTACGTTTAGCTCCCGGTTAGGCCTCTACGGACATGCACGTCATCCCGGCATCCAGCACTCAACCCGTCCCATTGCTTTGTTGATGGCAGTTGAACAACATAACCCATAGATGTGACTCTACCTGATATCCATAGGAGACGGGCTGAATGCCAGACGCCAGCTCGCCTTCTGTATGACGGATTTAGTAAGACGGTGTTATGTCTGGGACATTATTACGGTGTTACGTCGAGCGTTAGGTTTGGTTCGGCCTTTACTGCAGTGACTAAAATTCAGCGGACATTCATGACTCAATAAGAATTCAGCGATGTATAATTTCAGAAACCACTTCTGATAACTGCTAGCAAGCCACAACCTATTAGTCTACGTTTCTTAATAATATCGTTTTCATAATATTGTTTTTTTGATGAATTAGTTTGCGTATTACTAAAATTAACACTGGGTTGTTGGCAATAAACCAAATGATTATGGAATACATTTTTTTTGCAAATATTGACTGTCAATGAACTAAAATATCACATTGGTTGGGGACATGTATTGCAAAGCAATTCTCCCTCTTGGTATCTCTGGGTTTTATGGACTAAATCGATTTATCAACTTTCAAGCAAGCAACAACCTCAAAATCTTTCACGGTTTGCTTCCTATCTTGACGAACTTTTGAAAGACCCCTAAAAGGCACGGATGAGGGCCAATGCGGAGAAGCGTGGCATGCTTGGATTCAAGGTGAACAAATACATTGTGACGCGTCTTTGTTACACCTGTACTACAAATGGTAGAGGTACAAGCTCATCAAGGAGCCTTAGAGAATTACAAAAAATCTTTATAAATAATGCAGAACTTATGATATCAAGTTATTTTGTGGATACTTGTTAAAACAAGTGGTCTCCAGAAGAAAAGAAAATATTTCAATTCATTGAAATTCGTTTAAAAACCTTCAGATGTGAAAAAACTTAAAATGTGAAAACCCCGCTTTAGAACGTTGCAACAAACTGATTTGTCCACTGTGACAGAAACTTGCACAAATAAAATTTCTGAGGCTTCACTGGAGGCTCATGCATTTTTCCATTTCATGGTTCTTTCTGAGATGAAAGCCTCTCATCGGAGCTCTTGCGTCGAAGTAATTGCTGACGCGAATGATTTCTGGTCGATAAAGCCTCACTCAAACTCTCTATTTGTGAATGGTCAGAAGCTAAATGATGGCTGAATTTGTCTGCTAGCATCACTTGGGGTTACAATTGCGTGAGGCCCATGAGAATGTGCTTCCTGCCCACGAGTCCTCGAAAAATGAAAAAAGTTCACCTGAGTCTCATGGGGTAAACCATGAGATTCGACGTGCGTGAAAGTCCATTGATCCAAACAAGGTTTATTGGGTATTTGAATCTTTGTATGGATAGTTCAGATCAATGCAGAGCATGACTAAGCTGTGCAAATCGCATTTTCTTTTTCTTTTTTTTGTTTCGAAAATTTCAGAGATTGTGAGAAATTTATAGTCTGGCGGAATGGTGCATAAAATCAACCGAATAGCGCTTTTTGTGATAAATGCATATAACTTGGCATGTGATAGAGCAAAATCTGAGAATTAATTTTGGATCTGGGGCCACTTGAAAAAAATCCAAGATGGCCGCCATTTTCAAGATGGCCGCTACATAGTGAAAATGATAATTTTAACAGATATGAGTTGTTTTGTTGTCATTTTTATATATCTGACTTGTGTCCACAATATATGATGAATTACATAAACAAAACTAAAATACTGAGGTTTTAAAATTTATAATACCTGTTTAGCAGAAATTTGATGCCTTATTTGCATATTTTTGTTTGAATACCAGTATCTTTTTTCATACCTCACGGGTATTTGTCTATTTATTAAACAAACACGTGGATATATTCTGTTTGCAAATAATTTATAGTTATTATTCCTTTATCTCTTTACAGTACTCAAGTGTGTCTTCATGGTTACTACACGCTATTTAATAATTTTTGAAATAGCTTATGAAGGACCTCCATAAGTCGAAGTGGGAAAGTCCAACTATTCCATGACACCCTTTTACAGTCAGCACCGCACTTGTGTAATGCAGTATGCAGTATACCGTAAATTACTTTTCACATATTTCCAGTGTCCTCTGCAGCCTCTGTCTGGAGTACACGAACATCTGATCAGCTGTCGATCGGACTTTTATGCCTCAGAAATACTTCTCCACAGAGGTCACCATGTTCTTGTTGGTGACCCTTTCAATCCCAAATCACTGGGACCGAGAGGTTTTAGAGTTGCTGTTAATGCCTGTCCCCAAACGTATCCAGCCTGGTATGCCACTCTCTTTGTGTGTTGGATAAGAACTGCTGACATTGGAGGTAATGCCTCCATGGATCTGGCTTTCTTGGTGAACCGTTCTTCATTTGCCTTATTGATACAGGTACTTGCATGATCATACATGAGAACAACAGAGCGTTCAAACACATAGGATTTATCAACCAAGACTTGTGCCTCCAGTTCCTCACGAAGTGCCACAAATGCTGTTGTGACTTTGTCATACATCTTCCATGTCTCCCTTGCACTATTCGTCCCTCTGCCAACAAAGAAAGATGTTTGGTCACATCTTATCAAGGCGTGGAATAATGGTCGTGCTTTGGATTTCTCAGGGCCGAAAGACGTTTCTATTTCATGCACAGCTATGTACCTGAAGTGCTTTCCCATGCTGAATGTTAGCCAAAACTCTGTTGTTGGAACATAGCTATGGCTAGGGCAACTATATCTGTGTCCACCATCCTCATCAAGATTCTAGTATGTCCTTCCCTGACGCAATCAGCGGCATGAATTACCAATCTATTATCTGCCTCTTCATGCGTGCATGGGGATAGGAGTCCAGATTACATTCACGTGTGGCTAGCTACTTAGTATGAAGTTCCCAGAGCCATGTACAACTTCTTTATTCTTGCTCTCTATTGTGATGGACTGTTAGGCAAGGTACAGGAGCTGTTTGGTCTATTTATTGTCTGAATAAAAAGCTACAATAATTATTCCTAGTTTCTCGGAAGCTTTGTTATTGCCTCGACACAGCGCATGACACATTTGTTTAATTTACACTTTGGTGCTGCTTTCAGGCTGTCTTTGATGTATTCATCCCACACAATATTTCTTCTGTTGACATTTTGCAACCTGGTTTCCAAAACCTTCATGAACATGGTCTGGGCAGACTCACAAAATGTTTTGGCAACACCTGCTTTGAACATGTTTATGATCGCAGCACCGTCTGTAATTGTGGCCTCAACATCAGGTGAGTTTATTGGCTCGTACTCAGCTTTTCTAGACATGAAACCAAACTTTATTTGGCACCTGATCTAAGTGTCCCAAATTGTGAAAGTGCTAGTGCGTATGACTGATTCTTAGGACAAAATAACTCATCGAGATCACACCCATGTACCTGGCAAGAGATACCTACAGATGAGAGAAGAGAGAACAATTCTTCCCTGGATTAATCAATCTGTTGCTTCTCCTTTTTTGCAACTCTCGGTGGAAGACAACTAATCAATGGAAACTTGTTTCTCTTTAAGGGGACAAAGAGTGTTTCGGTTCTCTTGACTATTCTGCTTTCCACAAAGTCATCAAACTGTTCTTACTCTTTCAATGTTTCTATGTTGCTGCCACCTCTTCATCTGCAATGTCTCTGGTAACAGGTACAATTAAGTCCATGCTTTATTTCAAGAAAAGGTCTCCCATTCTATCTATCACAATAAAAAGTGATGTTATAATGTCGCTGAACGTACCATAAGCAGATTTGGTTTGTTCGTGAAGCTGGATACTAGAACTCCTGTTTCTAGTAAGTTGAATTCTACTTCTGTTATAGCTGTGGTCCATACACTGTCTTCTATCCAGTCACTGATAGTCTTTCATACTGTAATAATAATAATAATAATAATTCATTTATTTTGTATAGCGCTTTTCCAGAAGCCCAAAGGCGCTTTGACAGAGTGGCAAACATAATGCATAACAATACATGAAAACAACAATTGCAAAAAAGACAAGAATCAATAGGGAAATATTTAAAGCAAAAGGAGGGAGAAGGAGAAGAGATAGTCAGGGGTTAAATGCTGTGGGTTGAATGTTGAATGCAGTGTTGAACAGGTGGGTCTTTAGTGATGTTTTGAATGTGGTGAGTGAGGAGGAGTCTCTGATGGTGTGAGGTAGTGAGTTCCAGAGGGTGGGCGCAGCGATGGAGAAGGCCCTGTCCCCCCAGGATCTGAATTTGGTCCGGATGGAGGGGGTCAGGAGGTTTGTACCAGCAGAGCGGAGGTTGCGGGTGGGAGTGTGTCTGGAGAGGAGGTCAGCCAAGTAGGATGGGGCCAGCTTATGGAGGGCTTTGTATGTCAAGAGGAGGATTTTGTACTGGATTATCTGGGGGATGGGGAGCCAGTGAAGCTTGTAAAGGACGGGGGTGATGTGGTCACGGGTCCGGGAATGGGTGAGTAGACGGGCAGCGGAGTTCTGAATGTATTGGAGTTTATTGGTGATTTTTGAGGGTGAACCATAGAGGAGGCTATTGCAGTAGTCCAGACGGGAGGTGATGAAGGCGTGGATGAGGGTTTCTGCAGCCGTGGAGGAGAGGGATGAGCGGAGACGGGCAATGTTTTTCAGGTGAAAGAAGGCTGACTTTGTGATCTGTTTAGTGTATTTGTCGAAGGAAAGGGTTTGGTCAAAGATGACGCCAAGATTCCGGATGTGAGGGGAGGTGGATACTGGGATACCGTCGATGTTGAGGGCAAAGTTATGGGTGGATTTTGTGAGCGTTTTTGGGCCAATGATGATTATTTCAGATTTATCAAAGTTAAGCTTGAGGAAGTTGATTTGAAGCCAGGATTTTATTTCAGTGATGCAGTTTGTCAGGATAGAGTGGGTGTCGGTGGAGACGAACTTGGTGGAGATAAAAAGCTGGATGTCATCGGCGAAGCAGTGGAATTGGAGACCATGACGGCGGATTAAGTGACCGAGCGGGGACAGGTAAAGGATGAAGAGGAGGGGGCCAAGAACTGAACCTTGGGGGACACCTTGGGGGAGGGGAGCAGTGGGGGATTTGCAGTTATTGATGGAGATGAACTGGCATCTGTCATAGAGGTATGATTTAATCCAAGAGAGGGCAGTGCCGGTAACGTTAAAGGTGGATTCAAGTCGGGTGAGGAGGATAGTGTGATCGATGGTGTCAAAGGCAGCGCTGAGGTCGAGGAGGACGAGAATGTTGAGGTTGCCAGCGTCAGAGGAGAGGAGAAGGTCGTTGGTGATTTTGAGGAGAGCAGTTTCAGTACTGTGGTTGGACCGGAATCCGGATTGGAATGTTTCATACAGGTTATTGGCAGAGAGATGATGTTTGAGTTGAGTGGCTACAGCGCGTTCCAAAACTTTTGACAGAAAGGGTAGGTTGGAGATGGGTCTGAAGTTGTTTAGGGTGTCAGGGTTTAGACCAGGTTTTTTTAGAATGGGGGTAACAGCAGCAATTTTGAGGGAAGGTGGGACGATGCCTGTAGACAGGGAGGAGTTTATTGTTGCAATGATAAGTGGAGAGAGAGCAGGGAGGGAGGCTTTGACAAAGCTGGAGGGGATGGGGTCAAGAGTGCAGGTGGCAGTTTTCATTCCTATGAGGAGTTCAGAGAGGTCAGTAGGGGAGATTGGGGAGAACCGAGACAGGGGATGGCAGGACAAGGGGGGGCAGGTGGTTGGAGGGGGAGCGGGTGCGGCGGTGGTCAAGCTGTTGTAGATGTTGTCAATTTTGCGTTGGAAGAAAGAGAGGAAGGAGATGCAGTTGTCTACTGTGAATGACTGGGTGGTGGTGTTCAGGGGGCGGAGGAGTTTGTTTATTGTCGAGAAGAGTGCTTTTGGGTTTCCGGAGCCAGAGTGGATAATTTGAGAGTAGTAGGCAGAGCGGGCGCGGGAGAGGGCATCTTTGTAGTGTTGTAGGTGGTCCTTGTAGGCTTGGGAGTGAACTGTGAGACCCGTTTTATTGCGGAGTCTTTCAAGTTGGCGAGCACGAGTTTTCATCAGGTGGAGTTCAGGGGTAAACCAGGGAGCAGAATGGGTGAAAGAAACTGTTTTGGTTTTTACAGGCGCAAGCTGGTCAAGGCAGGAGGAGAGAGTGTGGTTGTAGTAGTCAGTGAGGTCAGAAGGGGTGTGGAGGTCAATGAAGGGAGAAGTGGACATTTTTTCAGAGAGGGTGGATGAGAATGAGGTAGGTGAAAGAGCGTTTAGCTTACGGAAGTTGATTGTGCGATAATGCCTTGGTGTTGGGGCGGGGATGTTGATGGTCAGAGTGATGGCTAAGTGGTCAGAGAGGGTGAGGTCAGAGCCATAGAGATGGTGCAAATTTAATCCAGTGGAGCAGACAAGGTCCAAAATGTGACCACGGATATGGGTAGGAAAGTCGACATGTTGAGTGAGGTTAAAGCAGGTGAGTAAATCAGTGAAGTCAGTGGTTATTGTGGAGTCAGTGGAGTCCATGTGGATATTGAAATCACCAAGGAGGAGGATTGAGGGGGAGAGGGAACATAGCTGGGTCAGAAAGTAGGAGAAGTCAGACAGGAATGATGGGTGTGGTTTGGGAGGGCGGTAGACGACAGCCATGACTGACTGCATGCGACCAGAGAGTTTTAAAGCCAGGTGTTCAAATGATGGAGCAGATGAGATGGAGATGAGGTTGGTCTTGATGTCTTGACGGTGGATAACGGCAATTCCACCACCTCGGCCCTCCGAGCGTGGTTTATTGATGTAAGAATATCCATTGGGTGTGGTGAGGTTAAGTGTGTAGTAGTCCAGAGGTTGTTGCCAGGTTTCGGTGAGACAGAGAAAGTCCAGTTTGTTATCCAGGATGTATTCGTTCAGGATGAGGCATTTGTTGTTGAGGGACCGGGTGTTGAACAGGGTGAGCTTGATGTTGTTTTGAACAGCAGGGATGAATTCAGGTGATTTAGCCAGGGTTCGTAGGCAGGAGGTGCGATCGTATGCGTTGCTGTGACCAGGTGCGCTGGGACGAAGAGTGAGAGTGCGCTGAGCCAACCAGAGGACGGGGATGGAGTGACCTGATTGCAAATAAACAAACTTACGACCGGAGCCACGGTGAATGTACCTGGGTCGTCGGAGGAGTCCATTTGATTTGATGGCAGAGATGCATGATGGGGTGGAGCGGGTATTGAGCAGAAGAAGCCTTGCGGCGGAGTACCTCAGAGCCATGCCAGGCAGGAGCGAAGGGACGAGTACGAGGCCAAGGTCGAGGAGGCAAAGCGGCAAACGCAGCGGCAAATGACTGCAGCCGCTAATCAAGACCACAGCGGCAAACAGCCACCGCCGCAAACAACGGGAGCGGGCCTGAGGAAACAGTGGAGGAGCCGGGCAGGCGAAGCCAGGAGCAGAGCCGGGACCGAGCAGAGGGCAGACCCAACGGTCAAAAATCCACCACGACCACCAGAAAAGCAAACTATGTACAATGGCCCAGTCGGAGAAGCGGCGAACAAGTAACGCCAGCGTCCTCTCCAGACCGGACCCTGTAATCTCTATATGGAGTCCTCCAAACAACAACAACAACAATAGTAAGGTCAATATACGAAAAAAACTCACCTAACCCCAACAAAATTGATACAAAAGGTTTTTCAATGGATTCTGGTACCATTGGGCATGCTAAATAACATACTAAAAATCTAGTAACATCTGACTTCTGGAAAGGGGTCATTTTCAAGATGGCGTCCAAGATGGCTGCCGGGAGCTTAAAATGGCCATATCTCAATTACTAGTACCCGACTGCAAAGCCGCAATGAGCCGGCGAAGCCAAAGCCTCTTGCCACTATTTTACCCATCACTATGGCATCAGTAGGTTAGGTAGTTGGTAGTAGGTAGGTGTAGTAGGTGTAGTAGGTGTAGTAGGTGTAGTAGGTACCATTTGCATTCTGGATGAGATTAAAATTGATAAAATTTACTTCTTGATTAATTCGGTGAATTCCGTCTCAACTTCTGATATTTCCGGCCGTGAAAAACTATCCCCGACGGCCGCGAGATTTCTAAAAAATAATTCTTCGTCAATTTTAGAATATTGACGCCGTTTTCACCCTCCGAAACGCGTAATAAGCTTTTTAAAAATATTTTTCAAATGCTCGAATCTCATTGGTGATGTTTGGTGACGATTTTCGTTGAAGATAACGAGGTTGGTCTTAACGTATTTTAATTACAAATTAGAGGTGTATTAGATTGTGAATCAAAGAAAGATGGGTGAAACAAACTCCTATTGAACTTTTTCGCAATTGTTTTATGCATACTTCCGCATCCGCAAGATGGCGGCCTCCATTGAGCTTCGGAATTCTCAAGCCAAGGCATAATCTGGTTTTCGACATAATACGTACGCGTTTATTGACAACACCGGCTGCGCCGGCTACTAGTACCCAACTGCAAAGCCGCAATGAGCCGGCGAAGCCAAAGCCTCTTGCCACTATTTTACCCATCACGATGGCATCAGTAGGTTAGGTAGTTGATAGTAGGTCGGTGTAGGTACCGTACCTGGTAAGACTTGGTAAAAGAGAAGAGCAGACAGTCCTCCCCAATACCTACATACAATAAATATCACAAGAAGCTTAAGGAAGTAACTATATGATGTGCTAGCTTGGGGCCTATTTGAAGAAATTTTAACTGGGCTTTACATACGTTTTCACAGTATGTGTATAGTCTTCTAACTTCAGTCTGTCAGGGCTGGTTCTCTCCGAGCACAGCGGCTTCCTCAACCAGAAGAAGCTAGCTTGCAGTAAGATCAGTGCCGACAGATTAGACGATCGTACCGTTTCAACGGCAATGTGTGACTGTCGTTAATCAAACCGAGCTTTCTTTCTTTATGTAAACCGCTTGTACCGTATTTCTGGCCGTGAAAAACTATCCCCGACGGCCGCGAGATTTCTAAAAAATAATTCTTCGTCAATTTTAGAATATTTGACGCCGTTTTCAGCGTCCGAAACACGTAATAAGATTTTAAAAAATATTTTTCAAATGCTCGAATCTCATTGGTTCCAGTGTTTGGTGACGATTTTCGTTGAAGATAACGAGGTTGGTCTTAACGTATTTTAATTACAAATTAGAGGTGCATTAGATTGTGAATCAAAGAACGACGGGTGAAACAAACTCCTATTGAACTTTTTCGCAATTGTTTTATGCAAACTTCCGCATCCGGTCGATGGCGGCCTCCATTGCATGATTTGGTTTTAGAAATATTTTTTCAAATGCTCGAATCTCATTGGTTCCGGTGTTTGGTGACGCTTTTCGTTGAAGATAACCAGGCCCGTGCGGGCCGAGGTTGATCTTAAAGTATTTTAATTATAAATTAGAGGTGCATAAGATTGTGAATCAAACAAAGACGGGTGAAAGAAACTCCTATTGAACGTTTTTCAATTTGGTATGCATACTTCCGCATCCGCAAGATGGCGGCCTCCATTGAGCTTCGGAATTCTCAAGCCAAGGCATAATCTGGTTTTCGACATAATTCGTACGCGTTTATTGACAACACCTGCTTCGCCGGCTATTATTCAAAATAGAAAGGTGGTTTTGGTGTCTAACCCTAGGTTTTAGGGCCCAAGGAATCCAAATGAATCAATAAAATTACCATCAGTTCATTATTTATTGACAAGTCCAAGATGACATCCCAAGGTGACATCCTGATCCACTAAAATGGCTCTGTCGAATAGTAGTCAACCTAGAGAGATTTTTTCAGTGTGTATACCTAGGTTTAAGGCACCCAGGAAATCATCAAAATTACTTAAATAAGCACAAAGTAATCAGGTAATCCAGTAAGCCAGGTTTACCAACCCATTAGGCATTTGTTGTCTTATACAGTTAGTCGCTATTCATCGTCATCCTCCGACTCCACTGGAAGAAACTTGTTATGTGGATTGTCACATTCTTCAAGTTGGCACGGTCCACAGGCAGTAGTTCATGGTAGTCCATATCGTCTACAAGAGCAGTGGAGTGTCTTGCAGGCAGTGGAGCAATTACAATGAATGACCTTCAAGAGACTGTCTGGAGCAGCGTTCATTCTTGACATAAGTGGGACAAACTGATTATCCTGCAGGCTCCACCCCCATTTCATGGCATCCATACCCTCTTCTTTTCCCATCCACACCATGATCTGGTAGTACGCTATACGATAGTGAAGTTTGGTAGCAGATTCAGTTGGGGGCAGACGTTCGGGTGTTACAAAAGACGAAGCAGAGACAACCTTCTTGCTGAAGGTGTTATATCGCATTGTTGCAAGGGAATCTTTGCACTTGCCACCAAAGAGGATAGCCATTACTCGGCATCCAAGGTCATTGATCACCTCTGTGGTCTGGTTTGGGATGGTGAATGTGTTGGCACAAGACCGAAGGACAGGGTCTCCTTTTACAAGCTTCTGGAAAGCAGTCTTTTTGCCAACACCAAAAATCCGAGAAGTCGTGTCACAACCAGTCATGGCATGGATGAATATCAACCGAGAACACATGTCATGTCCGAGGATTTCTTTTAGACGGTTGATGTCATACACTTTAAAACTGCCATCAGCTTTGGACTTGTCTATGACTTGTTTATGAGCCTTGCAGCTGTCTCAAGTATTGCTCTCTTCTGCGACTCTTCATCACCTTCTTGGTTTGTGCTGTTGAAGTATGATCTGAGGATGTGTGACGTTTTCTCTCTCATTGTCACTATGTCATCTAAACCTTCTCCTTCTGCAATATATATGCAGTTCCCATACCGTTCCTTCAGCTGTCTTTTTAGGTATTGATTATCATAGGGGAGGGAATCGGCCTTAGACAAATACTCTTTCATTTTACACCTAAGGTCAGAAACAGTCAGCTGTTCTTCATCATTCGCTGCAAGGTATGCACACATCTTTGATAAGGCTTGTTCTTGGTCCTCATCTTTTGGCCTTCCAGATTTCCTCCGCTTTGGATCAGGATCTGTCTGAAATTGCAGGGGTATATGACGGCCACACCTGAAATGGCTGCTACAATCTTGATGATACACGCAGTCTGCAGCGTGTAGATCCCCATGATCGTATTCAATTCTACCTTTGACCTTGAAAGACCACTCATCTTGCCGGTTATCACAGCATAGCAATATTTTCTTTGCAAAGATATCAGTTTTCACATAACTATAGTCTGCGCTTCCTTCCTGAACACTAGTGCCGCAGAAAAGGCAATCAGTTTTGCTATTGAACGGACCTTCAGAAACCCTAGTACTCCTTTTTGTGGTACTGGATTCACCACTCCGTTTCCTCTTTAAATGAAGATCAATTTCAATACTGTTTGTGTACATTTTGCGACAGTTCAAACGCACTTTACAGCCAGCAGTCACAGCAATGGTGTCACCTCTCCGAACACTTGCTTCATTGATCCCATCAGCACCCTTTTGGCGAATCTTGCCTACATCACCTCCATCTTCCAATTTGCCTTGACAAATGGGACAGATCTGGTCACTGCAGGATGCACTCATCTTGTACCTTGAAGAAAAAAAGAAGAAATTAATACACGTATGATTAGTGCCTTTACAAAATCATAACGAAATGCAAATAGCCTCTAGAATGGTCAATATATGGAAAGTAACCACCTAACCCCCCAAAATTAGTACAAAACTCTGACTTCCAAATTCTTTTTGTTTCCCGAAGATGCCACTGACAGTTAACTGAGAGTTAACTGTGACAAAATTTGAATATACAACACATGGAATTTTCCACACCCTTGAATATACTCAAATTGCCAAAAAGCCACCCTTATGGGTGGCACAGTACTACTACCCTGAACACATGGAGTGCCATCCCCCCCCCCCCCCCCCCCCCAGGCTATAGCTGGGAAAAGTTGTGTACATTTCTTTTGGAAATGTCTAAAAAATATGGATTTTGTTTATGCATACATGTACCAAATAATATACTTATTCCTTTTGAGATGAAAATTAATTGTTTGTCAGATTTTTCAGTCCCCCCACACATTACACTCTTATCTCCAATCTGAAACACACACTTGGTTCATTAGCTGGTGAGTCGGAGGATGACGATGAATAGCGACTAACTGTATAAGACAACAAATACCTAATGGGCTGGTAAACCTGGCTTACTGGATTACCTGATTACTTTGTGCTTATTTAAGTAATTTTGATGATTTCCTGGGTGCCTTAAACCTAGGTATACACACTGAAAAAATCTCTCTAGGTTGACTACTATTCGACAGAGCCATTTTAGTGGATCAGGATGTCACCTTGGGATGCCATCTTGGACTTGTCAATAAATAATTAACTGATGGTAATTTTATTGATTCAATTGAATTCCCTGGGCCCTAAAACCTAGGATTAGACACCAAAACCAACTTTGTAGGTTGAATAATAATTGAGGTATGGCCATTTTAAGCTCCGGGCGGCCATCTTGGATGCCATCTTGAAAATGACCCCTTTCCGGAGGTCAGATGTTATTAGATTTTTAGTATGTTATTTAGCATGCCCATTGGTACCAGAATCCATTGAAAAACCTTTTGTATCAATTTATTTGGGGTTCAACCATATATTGACCCCTCTACAACAGGCATTTAAGGCCATTTTCCCTGCTAGAGCAGGGGTTAGCCTTGCGGTCCCCATGACAATCTTCTCCATGTTGCCCTATTTTCTGCATCTCCCCTTGTTAACCCCCTTGCCCGCATTTCTTCTTCCACCATCTTTAGCCAAGTCTTTTTCAGTCTTCCCCATCCTCTACTTCCTTCTACATTCATTTCCATCACTCTTCTCAACCAGTCACTTTCATCCTTCCTCAACACATGACCAAACCATCTCAACCTGTTCCTCTTCACATAATCAATCACAGGCTCTATTCCCATCATCTTTTGCAATTCATCATTTGTCTTCCTCTCTCTCAACGATACTCCGCACATCCACCAAACCATTCACATTTCCACCCCTTCCAGCCTTCGTTGCTGCTCTACGTTCATTACTCATGTCTCGCTCCCATAAATCATAACACTTCTCACACATGCAGCATACACCTTTCCCTTCAGCTTCAACGACACTACCCTCCTCGTCAGCACGCCACTCAGTTCCCGAAACTTCTTCCATGCACATCTCACTCCAGCAACCGTTGCCGAGTCTGATCCACCTTCTCCATTCAGCATGTTTCCGAGGTAGCAAAATGTTTTCACACCTTCCAGCTTCACGCCGTCTCCAAGATCCAACTCAACATTTCCTCCATCTGCAGCTCCCTCTGTGCACACCTTACATTTGAATGTAGCTGCCACACTGGTTAATGACCCTCTCAGACCACTACATTTTTGATGAATCCACTCATCTTTATTATTATCTTTATCCTTAATTCATATTTATTTGAATTATGGAGTCCTCCAAAGATGATCACAAATTTATACTCTTTGCAAATTAAATTGTATCATCTTTTGCAGAATTCACAGAGGTTAGTCAAAGGAAATAACAAGAGTTTAACCTGTGTTGAGAGAAATTCACATTTTGTCATATGATATTCATGGCCAGTCTTACCATTGCAGGGGATTTTGATGATAAAATGGAATGTTATTTATATCATAAAAAAGTGTCATCAATAACTTCGAAGAATCAAGTTGTTGATCATATCTTTTACATGTCAACAAACATGCCTAATTATATAAAGTTGGTTTGTTTAATTGGTTATTTTGATATTACAAAATGTCCCCAATTGTGTAATTGTGTGTAATATGTGTAAATAAGCAAATATAATGAAAACCTGCAAGCTGCATTGTCAATATAATGTCACTATATCAGAAATTTAAACCAATGGCTGCCATCTTGGAAATGGCTGCCATTTTGAATTTTTTTGAGTGGCCCCATGTCCAAAATTAATCAGTATGCGGTGGTCAACCACTGTGTCAAATTTGCTACTTTAAAAAACCCCACAACGGTTTCACCTATTCTGCCGGACTATTATGCCTCTGTGGCCACAGAGAGGAATTTTACACAGTTGCTGCCGATTGGTCCATAGTTTATTGTCACCCAGGAATCCAACTGCGGAACCTCCAAATGATAGGGTTTTGACCACATGAGTAAAAGTTTATACTGGACTACCAAAAGCCTTCCGTGCTTATAGAAGGAGGTGTTTTGGTTTTTATAAATTTAAAAGTTCTAAGTTTTTTTGTTCAATTTTGTGTATTTAATTCATTAGGAGATTGAAGGCCCTTTAAGAAAATAACAAGGTTGTTGATTGATCATTGTAAGTGACCACATCATGTAACAATGTTGCAACAGGTAATGTGAGTCTGTGTTTTCACTAAATGATGAAGGACAATCAGAAATGTAGTCAGACAAAGCCATAAGTTGTCAGGTACTTGTAAAGTATGATAATAAACCCTGACAACTGTGAATAGCAGTATCAGACAGAGAGCACCTCACCGCTGCTTGGGCAATTTCGACCAAAATCTATTATCTGAGAAAAGAAGTATCAACTGATAATTTCTGATCAGTGTTGTTTTACCTGTATTATTTATTTTATTTTCAGGCACATGGGGGAATTATTGTAGTTCTTCTGTTAGAAAATATGTTTGGGAGTTTTGTTTGTCGTTGTTTGTTTGTTTTTGGATAAAATGACTCCATGGACATAGTTTGAGTGGGAGTTTGAGAAAACAAATTACGTAGATTGTACACATGGTTTATACTCTTATTTATGCATTGAAGAGATTGATTGTGAGATTTTGTTGACTCAACATGAGCACTGTATTTTTGCTGCAGCGTACGCGCCGCACAGCCTGTATTAAATAAGTCATTACATACAAAATAAACAGATGAGGCTCCTGAAAAAGGTACTGCACTTGTTTTTATTTCATGTGAAAATATTTTAATTTCTATTTTATGTGAAATTGCTGAAATTCACCCAACTGGCGCCATGAGTGTACCAGAATGGATTTTCATGCACAACGCAAATGCACTGTACAACATGACGAAACCATCACAGGCCTTGTGAAGATAGGCCTCATCGATCGATGCAGCAGCATGTTGTTTATACACTGCCCAAATAATTATGTGGCATTCTTTCAAGCAGAGATTTTACCGTGGAGGTTACGCAGGTCCTAGCTATTATTTCCGACTATTTTTTCTTTATCAGTATTTATAAAACCCATGTCATTATAAAGGTATTTGTTGACGAATTCTGGGAATATCACGACAATTTGATAGAAAACACCCGTCGTTATTTATTTGGAAAGATATGTACCCAGCATAAAGTTGTGGCAAAAACTATTGGCACCCTTGCACTTTTTTGAAATAATGCACCATTTCTTCCAGAAAATTGTTGAAATTAAAAAATATTTTGGTATCGCAATATGTATTTCTTTGTTTGCAGTGGAACAAAACAAAAAAGCTGAAAAAATTACTAAATCTTAGCTTATTCCGCACAGGAATCCTAAAATGGCCCGGACAATATTATTGCCATCTTTTAGAGGTTGTTAAAAATAATTAGATTTCAAGCAGGTGATTCTCCTTTACTTTGGGATTGAACACACATATGCTGAGTTGCAGGTGCCTGCAAAATAAAAATCACTCATTCAACCAGTTTGAATGGAGTAAAGGAGTCATTCTGCTATTTTGTGTCACTGTGTGTACCGCAAAGAGCATGGAGAAAAGAAAGAAAACCAGAGAATTGTCTGAGGAAGTCAGACACAAGATTGTAGCCAGGAAGGGACAATCGCAAGGCTACAAGTCCATCTCCAGAGACCTTTATGTTCCTGTGTCCACCATATGCAATGTTATCAGGAAGTTTAAGGCCCATGGCACTGTAGCCAACCTCACTGGACGTAGTCGCAAGAGAAAACTTGATCGAAGATTGCAGCGAAGGATTGTACGAATGCTGGAGAAAGCACCTCGATCAACTGCCAAACATATTCAAGCTGACCTTCAGACACAAGGTACGACAGTTTCAACTCACACTATCCGTCACCAACTCAATGAAAGGGGTTCTAAGGTAGGAGACCCAGGAAGATCCCACTGCTGACAAAGCCCAACTGGAGTTTTCCAAAACACACCTAAACAAGCCAAAATCCTTCTGGGAGAATATCCTTTGGACAGATGAGACAAAATTAGAGCTTTTTGGCGAAGCACATCATCTCTATGTTTACAGGAAACAAAGTGAAGCCTTCAAAGAAAAGAACACCTTCCCTACAGTTAAACATGGAGGAGGTTCAGTGATGTTTTGGAGTTGCTGTGCTGCCTCTGGCACTGGGTACCTTGAATGTGTGCATGGCATCATGAAATCAGGAGATTACCAACGCATTTTGGAGTGCAATGTTCAACCAACCCAGTGTAAGACATCTGGGTCTCCGTCGAAGGTCACGAGTCTTGCAGCAGGACAATGACCCCCAAACACACTTCAAAAAGCACCCAGGAATGGTTCAAGTCAAAACGTTGGACTGTTCTGAAGTGGCCAGAAATGAGGCCAGATCTAAACCCATTGAACACATGTGGGGAGATCTGAAAACAGCAGTTGGGAGAAGGCTCCCTTCAAATCTGGGAGAACTGGAGCAGTTTGCACAAGAAGAGTGGGCAAAACTGCCAGTAGAGAGGTGTAGAAAGCTCATTCATGGCTATAGGAAGTGCTTGACTGCAGTTATTTTGTCCAAAGGATGTGCTACCAAATATTAAGTCCACGGTGTCAATCATTTTGTCAATGCCATTTCTATTTATTTTCTGATTAAAAGGATATATTTAGTTCTGAATCAAAAACAAAGGTTCTGTAATATTAACAGTGAAATAAAGAATTGTGGAGACCAAATACTTTAGACAATTTCAACTTATTTTTAGAGAAAATTGTGAGTTATTTGAAAAAAAGTGCAGGTGTGCCAATATTTTTGGCCACGACTGTATGCAACACGAAGAAGATAACTGGTCTCGGGCCTCATTGTCACATGACCGCTGCAATTCCATGAGGTTTCCACACTTCTCGTGGGATTGAGAACTAGACATGCGACAGTGACGGGCCATAACACGTATGAGCCATTCCAATCGTGCTTTCTGTGACATCAGTGATGTCATGAAATAGGGGGAGGGGTGGGGGGTGGAGGTGAGGTCGTTAAATATTCCACTGTTTCGATGTGGGAATGCACGTTTGCTTTTAAGAGTGGGGTGAGGAGCGGAGGACAGTATTGAGGTTGGAGGGGGGGGGGGGGCGAAGAAAGGACAGAGTTGGGAGGGAGAGGTCGAGGCTTTGCAGTTGTGGTGGGGGGGGGTGGTGATTGAGGAGTAATGGTGAAGAGGTGAGAGGGGGGTTGAAGGCTTGGAGTGGGGAGGGTATGGACACCTTATGGTTGAGAGTGGGAGTGTGAGGACTTGAGGTTTGGGAGTGGGGGGGTTGGGGGGTGGGGTGGGGAGAGTTGACGACTTGTAGTCACATTTCACATTGCGGACTGGTGGGACAGACTTCCCCAGGACCGCATCAGACGCCTGGTACAGATCATGCGTCGGAGGTGTACAGCCTGCATCACAGCTCAGGGAGGACACACACGATATTGAGGACTGCTGTCATTCTGTCCTTGCCTATTAGGAGTGTTGCGTCCATTCCTCTGTCATTTTGTTTTGACTGTATTCAGGTGCGTGCCTTTGTGTTGCAGTGCTGTGACTTTTGTTGCACCACCCCTTGTGATGTTCATGCTTTTTGCTTCTTTGTGATTGAGGCAACCTCTTGCTTATTGACATGTGTTTCGTAAAGATTGCTGAACTTACCTCTGTGTTCAAATATTTTTCATTTTTGCGTGGAGGATTTCAATGAGTGTCCTAAAGATTTGATAAGTTTATTTTGATGTTGAGTTTACATGTGTACATATATATATATATATATATATATATATATATATATATATATATATATATATATATATATATATATATATATATATAGTCATCTTCTCTCTCTCGACCTCAGCACCTTTTGTTGCACCATCTGCACCACCACCGCCAGCACCTGATCATGTCGCCACCTGTATCGTCCTGCTGCCAATGCTACTGAGCATGCACTCAGTGCATGCTGCACCGTTCCTAAACCTCCACACAAATAACATCTCATCTCATCATATACAGTCACGTGAAAAAGTAAGTATACCCCATGTAAAGTGTTGACTTTTTCAACATATTTCAACATACAGCTATTTGATCTTCATTTCAACAATATTGATAGATAACGGTGATATAATATAACAAATATCATGAAACATTTACATTTTGTAGTCCATTGTATAATTTCAATAAACATAAATGCAAATTTCGCATGTGGAAAAAGTAAGTACACCCCTACATTTATCACTACTTGTAATAACTAAAATTAGAATCAGGTGCACCACCTCAGGTGCAAATGATTAGAACATCGTTAGAGAATATCTTGGAGGAACCTGTCTTATTTAAACCTCAGACATTTAGTTTGGTTTGCTCTTTGTTGTTGAAGTGTGTGGCGTCACCATGCCTCGATCAAAAGAGCTATCTGAGGCCTTCAGAAAGAAGGTTATAGATGCCTACGAGTCTGGAAAGGGATTTTCAAAGATCTCCAAACAATTTGAAATCAATCATTCGACTGTCCCGAAGATCATCTGCAAGTGGAGAAGATTCCAAACAACTGCCAACTTGTTCAGGCCAGGCCGCCCCAGCAAGTTCAGCCCGAGAGCAGACCGCAAGATGCTGAAAGAAGTCCCCAGAATGTCATCACGGGACCTACAGGTAGCTCTTGCCACTGTTGATGTCAAAGTGCACGAGTCTACCATAAGAAAGAGGCTGCACAAATTTTATCTACATGGGAGGTGTGCCAGGAGGAAAGCTTTGCTGTCCAGAAAGAACATCAGGGCAAGACAAAAGTTTGCCAATGAACACCGAGGCAAAGACCAGCACTTCTGGAACAATGTGCTCTGGACAGATGAGTCAAAGGTAGAGCTATTTGGCCACAGTACCAGAAGACATGTTTGGCGAAAACCCAAGACAGCATTTGACCACAAGAACCTGATACCAACTGTAAAGCATGGTGGTGGAAATATTATGGTTTGGGGCAGCTTTGCTGCATCAGGGCCTGGGCATCTCACCATCATAGAATCCACTATGAATTCTTAATTGTACCAGAGGGTGCTTGAGGATAATGTGAGGCCATCTGTCGGAAAGTTGAAGCTCAACAGATAGTGGACTTTTCAACATGACAATGACCCTAAACATACCAGTAAATCCACCAAGGAATGGCTGAAAAAATAAAATTGGAGGGTTCTGGAAAGGCCAAGTCAAAGCCCGGATCTAAATACTGTCGAGATGTTGTAGGGGGATTTGAAACGAGCGGTGCATGCAAGAAACACCTCAAACATCACACAGCTGAATGAATTCTGCATGGAGGAGTGGGCAAACATTTCTCCCAGTCGATGTCAGAGACTGGTAGACAATTATAAGAAACGCCTACTTGAGGTTGATTCTGCCAAAGGGGGCAATACCACCTATTAGGGGCAAGGGTGTACTTACTTTTTCCACAGAAGGAAATGGCATCTCTGTTAATTGTTTGTTGAATAAATTATTGCAAAGTCAATTTGTCATTGTTTTTTGTTCAATTAGATCAGCTTTATCTGTAGATACTGTTTAAATGAAGATCAAATAGCTGTATGTTGAAATATGTTGAAAAAGTCAAAACTTTACATGGGGTAAACTTAATTTTTCACGTGACTGTACATAGGTATTAATATATATTGTTACGTTTATGGATTATGGGATGGGGGTGGTTGGGGTGGGGAGAGTTAAGGACTTGTAGTCACATTTCACATTGCATGGATGGTCTACGGTTAGTACATACAAATTTAGCCTTATTTAATGTCGTCGCATTTGACTTGATTTTGTTTATGAACACAACTT
Organism: Myxine glutinosa; assembly: GCF_964187855.1. Lineage (NCBI taxonomy): Eukaryota > Metazoa > Chordata > Myxini > Myxiniformes > Myxinidae > Myxine > Myxine glutinosa. The sequence continues at coordinate 98,631,683 of NC_136264.1, read as the reverse complement.
TAAATTTTTAACATGTAAACTTGATTATGAATTGTGATGAATATCAGCAAAAACTTCCAGACGATAATAAATGTAGATAAATTTGTTTTTCAGATGGAGAATCAGCATATTTTTGTATGACTTGTAATACCACCTTTCACCAGGAGCAGTGCTATACAATACACATTTGCATCGTGAGAATTGCGGTCCTGAACTGCCAGACGATGATTTTTTTTGTTTCCTCTTAAAAACTTTTCAGGCACTGAGTACAACCACCATTTTTAAACCCATTCCAGCCAACAGTTCAGGAGTGCATAAAAGTCAGACACACAAACAAATACACAGAGACTTTTCGAATTATAAATACTATATCAAGTTCAGTCATCTGACATTGTCTCAGAGTATAATCCAAAGTGTTTTTTTTATATATCATACATTGATGACCATCTTGCTAAGATAAAGTATTGAGGTGCCTTCCATCAATATATCTTACCATCCGGCACCCACTTAATGCCATCCATTAGCAGAGGAAGAATCGGGGTTCTAGGACACATTAAATTTAACATTGAAGTCAATGGGGAACATTATGGAAACTTATGGACTCAAACCCCCTCTCCTGAAAAATTACACCCTTTTTCTCCCTCTTTTAACTTATTAACTCTCCCCATTTTTCATTATACTCGTACAGAGACCCAAAGAATATTTGTGTTTAATTTTTAGGTAATAGCTTAATTTTCTTAAAAGCAGAATCACCATCTAAAATATTGATAAATATTATGTTAGAATTTGCTTCTAGATGTCGCTGTTCAGATAATATGAAACGATAAACCTCTCTTAACGACCTCATCTAACCCCTTCCCGAACCACATATCATTTTGAGATTATAGTAAATTATTTTCCCATAGATTTCTTGGCACCATTAAAGTTTTCAGTCTACTCAAGGATGTTGCCTCTAAGAGCCTCTAACTTATTCGTATTTAAATTTTTTCGCTTATTTGTTTTATTTACCTTTACCCCCGTTATTTCTTATAAGAAATAACATGAATGTGATATTTTTCACATTCATGATGTTCTCCATTTTAATACCAAGGTTGTTGTTTTCTCCACTCTTTGGTTTGGTTAATGCTTGGTTCTATCATTTATATATCAGTAAAAAAAGGTGGCGGTAGCCCGTTAAAATTCGTAACCCCCCCCCCCCCCCTTTTTATCTTAACACTTATGGTTATCACTTATATTTATCTTAACACTTATAACCATAAGGGAGGCTATGAATTCCATTTTCTAAAATAAACCTCTTATTATCAAAAGCTCCAAGAGCTTTCTTATTTACCTCTTCTGAATATAATTGATGTTTTAACTCCTTATCGTATTCATTTTTCTAAACTCTTCTTTCTTTAAAGTTAAACAATTATAATAACTAGCAACGGTACCCGTCCTATGGGCGGGTCTTCAATTGGGAGGCCCAAATGAAAATGCAAAATATCAGAAATTGAAGGTTTTTTTTATTTTAAACGATTTATATAACATCCGTTAAATAATATCACATGCAAATCATCAAAATTTAAACTATTTGTAGAATTTCAATAAAAGCCACATCACTGTTCATATCGGTAAATATTATTCCATCATGTTTGGAAAAACTGGAAAATTGGACAAATTGGAAATAGGTAAAATTGGAAAAACAATATAGCCAATTTTACTCCAGGGGGTCCCAGGATTACCCACCCAAAATTTCGTTGCGATCGGTTCAGCCATTTTTGCGGTACTAAACCGCAAATTGCGGTACTAATAACTAAATTATTATTAGGTTAAATAAAAACCAACTGGAAACCAGGCATCGAACACTACCGCTGGTGCCGCAGCCGCTACATCACCACCTCAATCAGGCAGGGTCCGTGGGGCCACGCCTCGAGGAGCGGTGGTTGGTCCGGGATTTGATTGGTGCAAGGACTGGTAAGATGGAACTCGCTGATAGGAGCAGGCACGGAGACGTCATGAGATGACATCAGAGACTTGACTATAAAGGAACACTCGGCTGACATTTTCTCCTCTTGCGCAAGGGAGATTCATCACGAACAGTCGTGTCCCGACATTTTGTCTTTCTTCTTCTCTCGCTTTCCTCGTGGCTTTCTCTCATGTGTTGGGGAGCTCCGGAGTGAGGGGCATTCTTAAAGAGCGGGGACATATACAGTGTGCTCTTGAGCGAGGGACATTCATTGGGAGCAGCCACGATTTTGTATCTCTCAGTTGCTGAATCCGGTGGTGAACAGTCATGTTCCGACATCTTCCACGTGATCATGAGGAGGAGGAACTGCGGACGGAGAACTGCGGTTTCCTGTGCATGGACGATGAAGACTAGCTCGGCTGGGCGAACGAGGGTGCGCGAGGCTTAGTTCGCCCCCATGGCAGTGCAGCCTGTGGTTTTGCCACCAAGGACGCGAGGGGTTTTGATGATTTCCGACGAGGTTCAAGAGCAGCTGAGAGCTAAGTGCCACAAATCACACATAATTATTTTCCAGTTATAGTTACCTTTGTCTGTATTCAGGTCTGTCTGGGGGCACTCCAATTAGAAATACTAGTGAGATACCCATGCTACGCATGGGTGGGAGGCCACAAGCAAACAGGCAATGCAGATACGGCAAATGCTAAAGCATGAAACCAATAAATTCCACATTCCTGAAGCACCCTCAGTCGCACGTCAGACATGGACAGCAAGTTCGTGAAGGACTTCCATGAAAAACGTACCCGTTCGCAAACAAACGGGTACGTTCACGTATAGAAACATCGATCGTGGTTCGGTGGCGAATCTGCATATGGCGATCCGCGAAGTTCACGTTTAGAAAGTAGAAACCATCACGGCATGTCGTCATTTACTTGAACTCGATATCTCTTTTTTCATTCCAAACAACACAACTCCATTCACAAATTAAACTTTTCACAACATTGTTAATGTTTCCTTCATTGTAAAAACTACCAAGTCAACAGTTAAAAGGATTTTGAGCTGATAGGTTGTTCCGGCCTTGGCAAGATCGATGGAGACAGCGATCTGTTAGCGTATACACCGCCCAAATAGCTATGTGGAATTCTCTCATGTAGAGATTAAACTCACGTCGTTTGAACTTTTGGCCGAGGTCATTATTTACTTTTAATGATGTTTATATGCGAATCAAAAATAAGATAATTGGTTTTGGGTCGTCCTTTACGCATATCTCATGGGATTGTGAGTTGGGGAGATGACCGTGATGGCGGGGAGGGGGTTGGCATTCTCCCGAGCAGGGATTCAACCCATGTCCTTATAAAAGGTAAACTCACCAAAACCTCACCAAAAACTCGGTCCGAGGTCACCGAGTCCGATCGGTGCAGCCAAGTGGGGCAGCCGATCGGTGCAGCCGTTTGTGCAGCACCCGGGAAAATAATGTTATGCGGGAGTCCAAACCTGAAAATGCTGGGGGCCAAAGCTGAAATTGGAAAAACAATATACCCTATTTTACTGCAGGAGATCCCAGCATTACCCACCCAAAATATCGCTGCGATCGGTTCAGCCGTTTTTGCGGTACCTTCGAACGGACAGACAGACGGACATTTGGTGAATTATAGTCGGATAGTTTTATCGTGCATTATTTTGTGACCGGCATTTTCTTTAATAAATCCGGTATTTTTGTAAATTTTAATTCCGTGTTGGTTTGAGTTGATTTATTGCATGGTCGAGGACGTCGTGTGGACTCGTGAAGGTAAGCTCGTCATCCTCCTTTCCCTCGCGTGTAACAAATACTGTCATTTTGGATTGAATGCCTGGGAGTAAAGCTCGTTTAGTCATCCATGTCACCCTGCAGTTTTCACCACAGGGTAGTCACACAACAATATATACACTTAGTTATAAAAAATCTCTAGATATGGTAAATTTTGTCAGATTTCACTGCAGATTTGGACATTTATTTAGTTTACAAGATCCAATCCTCATATCCGAATCCAGATTTTGATGATAACCTTCAAATATGTAATGGTAAATCGATCGTGTTTCCAAGGCAAGGCACGTTTGAATAAGCCGAGAAAATGGTGGCTTAAGAACCCAGTGAGTGACAGTGGGCTGACCAAGATGATGGGCCGCCATATTGGTAAGGCTTTTTGAGGTTTTTTCTTATGAGCACCTTGTTAATCATCTTCGAAAAGGGTGTTGTAATACACCCAAACACCCAGGTTTCATCATTGCAATCTGTCGGAGGTACAGGTGGATGCATGCAAAGTTTGGGGCCACTAGGTTTCATGGATTTGGAGTTACGGAGGAGACTGACAGATGGACGGATGGACACTGCCTTTTATTATTAAATATATCCCTGCAAATGTCTGCTGTTCTTCATCTGCTCCAATCGGTTAATTTGATCATTTGCTTGTTAAAGTGAACAATTTTCTGGCCATTCTCAGAGAGCCTCCTAAGTGTCGACGAGTCTGGTATATCACTCAGGCGGACTGGCATGGTCTTCAAGCAGCCCTCAAATATCTGGACTAGTCTCCCATCTCTCCTGCCTCTGACATCAACTCATCCTGGGAATTTTTCCAAAGTAAATTGCTCTCTCTCTCTCATGCACAGATTTATCCCATCATGTCTTCAGTTTTCATTCCTGTCCTACCATCCATGGTACACTGAATCTTGTGGTGAGGCAGTTGCCCTGAAACAACTTCCCTTCAACTCATGGAAGGCAAATCCAAATGAAGGTAATCTCAGTTCCTTTCACAAAGCTCAGAGCAAGTGTGTCTACCCTCAGGAGAGCCAGGAAACAATGTCTTTCCACTCTCAAGACTGAACTCTCAAATCTGTCTCCCTCCTGCAAATCCTGGTGGCGTCTGATCAAATCTGTTTCTGGAGTTTATTCCCCTTCCATCTTCTCCTTTACCTCAAATAGACCATGGGCCGAACCTAATTTTTCTGCTTAGTTTTTGAGTTTCATAGTCTCCTCCTGGGGACTACTTGAAACCTTCCTTAATATATTCCTCATATGTGCCTGAACCCAAAATCAAATGTTCCCAAGCTTGAAAATTGAGTGTTACTGAGAATTTCACAAAAAAACAAAGAAATACATAGAAATGGTTGCTAAGGTAATTTTACCCTAGCAACGGTGACACATAGGCATTTTCTGTGGGTTTAGAGCACAGAAATGTAACAAATGGGCAGAAGAAATACTTGTAAAAGACTCCATTTATATAAACACATCCATAACATGATGTTAAATGTTGATGAGAGGGTCTTTGTAGTGTCTTACACAATGAATTACGGGAGACATCAATGGCTAAATTAGTGCAGTTCATAGCGGGTAGTAAACTAACTTGGAACACCACTGCCATCATCTTTTCACCAAACAGAATAGTTTAAAATGCAAACATCTCACAACCACGTGTTTAAATGAAGAAAAAACATACCCCTTATTTATTTTATATCTCTGTTCATCCAGTTTAATGTTTGCTTGAAAAACTTACACCCAGTACCATCCTCGCTTGTGCTCATACTTCATTACAAAATATTTCCCTCTTTTTACAGTTTTCAATTACTAAATTTTGTTTCTCCTATTTCATACCTCATACACAGGCACTTTATTTTCCCTTCCACTCCCTCTCCCCCCCCCCCCTCTTTCTCTTTCTTTTCCTTTTGTCCTTTCTCTCCGTAACTCTCCTCTCACATCTAAGTGTTCGTACATGTAATGTTACAAACGAACTGCGTACAGTGCAATGAGTAACTTGTGTCTTGGTTGGTGTCTTTAATACAAGCTGAAGCCATTATAAAAATCATCAATTCGTGATAATGTCAATCACTGAAAAGAAGCATACATCATAATATTATGTTAAAACCTGCAAAGTATTTATAATGATGTGGCATTATATATTTCTCAGAACATTTAAAAGCAAGGTTTAGGTTGTAACTGGTCATCATTTACGCAATGAAGCAATCTTTGTCAATTTCATTAAGTCATGATGAAATGAATCCAGTAATGATGAAATGATCTTCAAGTCTTACCCTTTAAAGCAATTTTTAACACTATTGTTCTATTTTAACATACACTTGTTAACATACACTTAACACTATAACATACACATTTATTTAACATACACTATTTAACACTATTATGAGGTAATCAATCACACAAGTCTATTATTTTTGTTTCTACCAATCATTAACATAGTACATGTCGCTTAAATGTTTCCACAAAAACATTGCGTACAAAGTTGGTCACAGAACAAAGTGTTACAAATCATATACTGCTAGGAATATCATTTTTCAAGGTTTTAAATAGAATAGTACAAAATCAAATGATGAATAATAATTGAGAAAAAAATGATGTGCATAATTCATATTTTGTGTGGAACAACCAGTATGTATTAACTTTGATATTCTATTAAAAATAGCAAAAAGGAAACACCTACATGGGGCTATGCTAAATCACCTTCCTCCCTTATTTCTTTTCCCTCAGACAAAACGAAACAAAATAACAAAAGCAGTCATTGCACGGTGAAGGATGATGAAGACAAATCAAACAAACTATATCTCATCCTCTGAGTCAGGGGTGTCAGTTTCATAGTGTTCAAGTTCCTCTGCTGAAACTGAAACATTCTCACACCCTACACAAGAACAAAGGTCTGTGCAAGGAAGCTTGTTGGCCAAACAAGAACATCGCCGTTGTGAACACTGCATCTTCTTGCATGAGCAGTGTGACAACTCCATAACACTTGCAGGTGCAGGGGGAAGCCCCATCCAATCGACCACTAGCTCATCACCATCTGCTTTCCATCCATGATTTTTTGGAGATGGAATGTTTGGCATGGTCTCAAGACATTGCTTATTAGTGTAGCAGCATAGCAAACCTGTTGTGCATTTTGTGATACAAGCACCAAATTTGGCACAAATGTACATTAATATGTTGCGAACATTTTCAGATATTGGGCCACTTGAAATTCCGTAATTTTTTTTTCAAATTTTTTCAAATTTCGTAATTTCAAATTTTTCGGGTGACACCGTCACAATTTCGGTCTTCGAGGCCGGCCGATATAGTGGGGCGGCTTAGCCCAAATATTCAAAAGAATTGTGCATTTTGTGATACAAGCACCAAATTTGGCACAAATGTACATTAATATGTTGCGAACATTGTGTGGTCAGCAATGAAGACGAGAGTCTGAATTACATGTATGCAAAAGACCTTGTGAACCAGTGAAGCAAATACACGGGTAAGCATGAATTAAATCTAGGGCATGATATAATTTCCATGATGTTTACCTCTACACTCAATGGTGGAAGGAGGTAATGTTTTGATCCCAGCTTGTCTGTATGTCTGTTTGTCTGTTAGTCCACAAAATTCCAGACAAAGCTTGTAGTAGTGGTAGTTGTAGTGGTAGTGGTGATAACAGAAATTGTTATATAGAACTGAACTTATATTATTATTATATGCAGAAAATAACTTCATTTCTATATGCCCTGCAGTGGACAGGTTAATTGGTTTATGCACTGAAGGGGTCACCCTGGTGTGCACTGCTGTGTTCTGCCTCACTGAGTTGTTCAGGTATGATGTACTCAGCACAAGCTTCCGGTCGGCCCGGAGGTGGGGGTGCGGGGCCTGTCACGGAACGTCAAAACAAACGGCCTGCCGGGGCCGCCCAAAAGTCGGGCGTGAGGGGGGCGTCCACTAATGGAACGCCTCTCGCTTCCCAGATCGAGGGCCACGTGGTCAGGAGAACCTCGTCCCTTCCGGTCACACTTTGCCTATCGGCCAGCCTCGAAGACCGAAATTGTGACGGTGTCACCCTAAAAATTTGAAATTACGAAATTTGAAAAAATTTGAAAAAAAAAATTACGGAATTTCAAGTGGCCCAATATCTGAAAATGTTCGCAACATATTAATGTACATTTGTGCCAAATTTGGTGCTTGTTTCACAAAATGCACAATTCTTTTGAATATTTGGGCTAAGCCGCCCCACTATATGGATTGCTGCCTGATAGTTTGCACGTTGTATATGTTTGTGCAATGAATCCTTATTAGGTGGCAAACATTTCTCTACACATCCTTCTGTCTTGAACATCTGACACCTGGCCTGATTCACATCTTTGCAGTTAGTCTGGCCATAGAGTGCACAAGTGAACATCTCAAGTCCTGCATAGAGAGTTTCAGGAATCTCAAAAGCTGTTCCCAACTTCTCAAATGTGGAACAGTGCTCTTTACTTGCTATTAAGATTTTGGCAGCCTTCACTTTCCCCATACCATACAGGGCACTCACTGAGTCGCATCCAGAAAAGCAGTGAAATCCCACAAGAGCAGAGCACACCTCCTTTTTTCTTTTTTTTCTTTTTTTGTATACTGAATCGAGGCTCGTGAAAGAGCTAACATTTACTTCACAAACAAATCAACCAGACAAACAAAATATACAAAAAGAGGGAGCGGAAAACAAGATGGGGAGAGAAGGGGAAGTGATGGAAGATTTGCTGGATGTCAATGGTACGTTTGCTCTTTCCTTTTCCAGTGTGGAAATATAGCTTAGCATCAATATCTTGGCAGAATGCAACGCACAACACAAACACATCTGTTTCTGGGATGTTGATGATCACATGATCACTTGATCTGGCTGCAAATGCACTATGCAATAAAAGTCGCGTGTCCGCTTCTTTTTGATTTGTGAAGAGAAATTGAATGGCGACAACTTCGAGGTCTGTTTTCTTTTTATTCTGACGAAGAGCGTGGCATTCACCCCCGTGTCCTACAATGAGTCTTACATCATCGATGACTTCCATTGCATTCTTGCACCAGTATTCAAAGAGGCACTGTAACAGATTCTCCTTATTCTGACCGCATGACAAAAACTTTGACCATTGTTTTGGTATCTTCTGTTCAGGAGAGAAAATTTTCATGACTTGCGTTCCTCCTACTGACCGTCTACTTCTCTCACCACATTTGATACTTTTGGTATGGTATCTGTCAGGGACAAAGTGCACCACTTTTGACTTATACACTTTGGCTTGTCTCACTAGGCATGAAAGTACCTGAACAGCAAACTGGCCAAATATTGATGGTGGCTTGAGAACTTGAATCAGTGCCATGGCATCCCAAACCCATGTTGAACCACTTGGGATAGCATTGATGGTAGGAAGTGGGTCTACTGCTTTCTCCATGAAGTGTAAGAGCTTTGCTTTGTTGGTCTTGATGAGCGATCCATCATAGTTTGCAAGAGGCAATGGTAATGGGCCCAGTGAATGAGTTAGCATCTCCTCAATATCAAGCTTCCTAACAGTACCAATCACGATTAACCTAGCAAAAAGATTCCTGTCAGCCTTAAGAGCAATCTCCTTCCCCTTCACGTTTTATACTCTAGGCTTGCCTGTGTCTTTGAATGTCTTCAATTTCATCTTCTTGACGGGATCGTGAAAGCTGATGTCTGAGGCTTGAAGTCGTTTCTCACAAAAGGTCTGAAATGCTTCTTCTCCTTTCTCATAGGCTTTTTGGAGATCTTTCACCACCTGGGTTGATGCAACCTTCCCCGAGGTAATATGATATAGCTGATCAGATTCCAGAGAAGTATCAAAGGGATTTACTATGTTAATAATGGTATCCATGACACTTCTTACATCTTTCTCATCTCGTATTTTCCTTGTTTCATCCATAGTCAGGTTCACGATGTTTTTTCGTTCAAAATTTTGGTAGATTAGCAAAACTATACATTTTTGGAATATTCAGAGCATGAGGAATCCAAAAATTAATGTTGACATTTGCGTAGACACCTTTGCGAAAATGACACTCAGGACAGTGATGAAGATCTGTAAAAGCATATTCCTGAACGGTATAGACCTCGTAGATCCTGTGTATAGGACTTATAGTTCAATCTGATACTACCTATAACTTCCTATAACAACCTATATATTCAAAGGACTTGCAAAATCATGTATAATGTAATACAGTCGTATCACAAATATAAAGACAATGGTTTTCAATTACCTTTGTTTGTTGCTTTTCTATAATCCTGAGCACTATTTTGAGGCCTTTATTGGATTCCTTGACCCAGAAAACATAGGATTAGCATATTTAATTAAGTCTCTAGGTTGACTAGAAGCCGAGATCGCGCAAAATATGTATTTTATGGCGGCCATTTTCAAAATCCAAAATGGCGGCCATGCAGGTGTCTGTGCAAATGCCAACATTGATTTTCCGATTCTCCATGCTCTGAAGATTCCAAAAATGTACAGGTTTGCTAATCCCAAAATTTTGAAAGAAATTATATTTGTTAACATAGTGAACCTGACTATCTTCATCAGTCATCACTGTCCTGAGTGTCATTTTCGCAAAGGTGTCTACGCAAATGTAAACATTAACTTTTGGATTCCTCATGCTCTGAATATTCCAAAAATGTATAGTTTTGCTAATCCACCAAAATTTTGAACGAAATTATATTTGTTAACATAGTGAACCTGACTACCAGGTCAATACGGGTCCTTGCAGACATTCTATGACCAGCCATCTCTGTTCACTGCCTGCTAATTCCAGCTCTCTCATGTTGGGTCAAAGTCCATCTTTGAGCAGCACCCTTGTTGACAGTAAATCCAGTCAGACCTTCTTTGGTTTTGGAATCACAGTTGGCTGTCTGTTCTATCACCTGGTAGCAGGCAACCTGAGCAAAGCCATATTCCTGTTGCCTCTGAACCACAAACTTTCCATTCTGCAACTCACCATGAATGTCTGGATGATCGTCGCATAGGCTATTCATTTCAAGCCAATATGCAGAAAGATACCGTGCATAGTTGACGCGGTCATAGGAGAAAAACCATGGCATCATAGAGCGAACACTCGATAGGTGAAGATTCCAACTAGCAACTCTGGTTGCTCTGATGAACAGTAGTAGTTGTTGCACCATGTCAATGTATCTACTCCAGTACTGGAATGTCAGGTTCTGTTTGCTGTTCTTCTCCACAAAATCTGCATACCTCTGGAGGAGACAACTGATTCCTTCAGACTTCACAACTGTGTCAAACTCCCTCGGAAATGCAGCTTGCAGCTCTGTAGCATTGCAAAACACAAGGTCTTGCTCTTCATCTGGCAGAGTTTCGATGATAGCTTGCCATCGTAATCTGTGCAATGCCTCGCAAATGATCTTGTGACTCCTCACACTGCGATTGTAGTGATGGCCACTGCACACTCCATTAACAGAACCTGCTGCAACTAGCTCAGATTCAATGAGGATGTCCTGTAGACCAGCATCGTTAAATCGTTTCCCAATACAGACCATGAATGTCATGGCTGTATGAAACTCTCCCATTCGAAGTACAAGTCTTTGCATGAAGACAGGATTTTGCCAACGGATCTCCTGAGCTTTAGCGTAAATTGCCTGGTCCATGACTACGACAATCTGCTCTAAGCCAAGCTTGTTCGCGATGCTAATACTTCGTTGCAGAATTGTATTCACTGTGCTGAGGTTAGTAGGACTAGCATCGATTACTGGGAGATATCCAATGCTTGGTGTTGATGGGATAGTATCTCTCTGTAGAATGGTATTAAAGCCTGTCCATCCAGGTAGGGTGTCAATATTGGAATCTGGTACCTTGCAAATAAAGTAGGCATCATCCAATGTTCGTGCATCTTCCTGCATCTGCACATAATATGTGAGCTCTACCAATACACCCTCACCATACGGCTCTGGACATGCCCTCTGTCCTCCAGTGTACAATTCAATATTTGGAGTGGGTGGCTGAAGGGATCTCTTTCTCGATCTTGCTAGAGAATGCTGTTCTGGTTCTTCTGCAGCAGGCTGGTTTCCATGCTGAATAATTATTCCATTGGTATTATGAGTAGTGCCCTTTCCTGACAAAGTCTCCTCCCCAAAATCGTTATTGTCCCAAACTAATGTAGTATGTATGTGGGGTTTGATTTTCGGTGGGATGTACTCCTCTCCTCGTTTGAGCTGCAACTCAGCAAGGGCTGTATCGTGTTCTATGACTGCTGAATTTGAGGTACAATGACCCAGGCCATTCAACAGCCCAATTAACTGAGCTGAACCAGTAAGATGACGCACAGACATTGCCAAAGCTGAATGTTTTGGCATTAATCGCTTTCCTTTCATTCCAAGATTGATGATATCCAGACACACAGATACAATTTTTTTTACTGCTGGAATCATCTACATTTACACGCGAATCGTGTGGGGGGAAATCACTTGTGATGCCTGTAGTCCATGCCAGGAAATTGAACAGCTCATCTGGAACTATGTTGTGTGCTGCTTGTAGAGTCAATTCCTTGGAACTTGGTGGCCACTTCAGTGGAGGGGGATGGCATCACATTTGTCTTTAATGGAATTCTTCAGTGCCAGAGCAGCGTGGTACAGGGGTCTACATTTCATCTGAGTTGTAATCCTGTTGGTTGTAGCACCCATTCTGACATCAGTGTCAGTGTCTGTATCGTCAGCACTTTCCGATGAGTCGTTCACTGCTTCCCCTGCAATCTCTGCTGTGGAAAGATCCTCAACAAACACAAGATCACTTTCATTACTTTTTGATGACTTGACAAATTTGAGGAATGGATATGACTGTAGTAATCTTCCTTTAAGGCTGTATGTCTTGTAGGATGGGATTTTCATGCCCTCCTCTTCTTCTACACACTTCTTGAACAAGTAATTTAACTTTGTTAACCTCAAAATTCCTCTATTTTTGACAATTCTCTCTTCAACAACTCTTTGGCAAAAACATTTATACCCCTTGTCATACAAAAAAACCTCTTAGGGGTTTTTCACATTGTTTTTGCATCTAGTGTAAGACTTAAAACAGCTCTTATGATACCTAGCTTCTATGGCTACTAGGCCTTTCCCTCTGATGTTAATGAGGAGGGCCTCATCTTTCCTCATCTCAGCTGCAGTGACCAGCTTACCAGCTGTTATAGTCTCACAATGAACCAACTGTTCCTTTCTTCTTTTTCTGCTGTGTGGTTCTACAATGTTCTTGTCTTTCTTGCAAATGAGACAGCATACTGGCAGTAGATGGGAGGATCTTGAGCCCGCCGCCCTGGAATGGGCTGTCTTTGACCGCAGAAGTCTGATCTTGGGAGCCACTTCGTCTTGTCCCTGGTCATGTTCAGCAGATGCATCAGCTGCATTAAAGAAAGGGGACCAGTAGGGAGAGCAGTGGGAAAACAAGAAAAATATGAGGAATGAGAAACAAAAAGAAATACACAGTTTACAACTTTACACACCCTTCAAAAATAATTAAATCATTTTTAGTTGTATGATAGGAAATTCTGACATCTACAGGTCTAGATTATCTAAGGCAAACAAGCGTCCTGTATCCAGATAATATTGTCAGTATGAATAATGAGGTGTACAGGATGGTCCGTGGAGCTACCTAACATGACTCGTGACAAAATTCATATTTCATTGCAGTCAGACATAGAGGTGACAGTTACCAGCCTCCGTAAACATTATATGGGTTACCAGCCACCTGAAAATTTGTTCAGCTTGTTCTTTTATTCCTGCATGTATGATGTCAACAATATGTGATATAAACTTCTCTATAAATACAAATTGATATGACTATTGTTGATTTCATACATGGAGGAATAAGAGAACAAGCTGAACAAATTTTCAGGTGGCTGGTAACCCATAGAATGTTCACGATACGGTGGCTGGTAACTGTAAACTCTATTCTCTAGCTTAACTTATGCCGTACCTAGTTAGCCATGAAATTTAAACGTAACAGGAACTAAAATTAAAATCTCCAGGGTATATCCCATAAATCTTGGTAGGAACCAAAATATTTCTGAAAGAGAATTTTAAAAACTAGCACAGAAGTAAGTGGGGCAGCAAAACTAAATAATCTAGGCTAGCAGTAGCACTGATATGAACTGTACGATCAAAATAAACACTACACAGATCTCAGTACATGGGGCATGTGGGTGGATTGTGCTTTTGCATTTTGTAGACCAAACAAACCAACACGCAAAATGTGGTGATATAATGCTGGATAAGCTCATTTTATTGAAAATATAACACAATCACATATCAGAATATATTTACTTACATTGGTCACTACTTTGAGGCACGAGTGCAGGCTTCTTCCTCGCTCTCTCGATCTTGCACTTGTCAGTGTATGGCATGTAGCACTTGCGATGATACCCGGCTTGACAGGGAACGGCATCGAGTATTTCTGGTGCTCTAACCAGCTCCAATCCAAAAGTATTGATTGCATTTTGTGGAATTTCAACTTCTCTGGTATCTGTAGATTTCCACTGATGAACACTTGTGATGAATTTTTGCCAACTAACTTCCGAAAACAAAGTAATCTTTTCTCTTGCACCAGTAATAATGTGCATGCAACATGCCATTGCTATGCCCAGGTAGCTCAGCTGCATGGGTCAAGGGCTGTGATTGGCCAATTCTGTGACACTTGCAGATACAGCATCTGTGATTGGTCTGTCAAGGCATTCAGTATGACATCATCATGCTAGATTCTGGCTGGGGAAGTGTATATTTTTGCGTGCAAATTTCTCAAAAATGCTCAGTTTTTAGTGATGGGAACATTAAAAATAGTAATTAATGACCTAATATCTATTGCTCTTGCAAATATCCAGTACCCCCAAGTGGGGACTACGGAAAAGTGGATTTTTGAGTCTTGGCCCATGGTCTAAAATGGCTACACAGCTGATACTGCATGTGAAAAAGCCGAATGCCTCAACTCTGTGTTTGCCTCAAAATCTTGTGTCCCAACCCCATCTCTCCCTGTCTCTCCCAACCCCCCCCTTACCCAGTCATACCCAGCTGCTCCTGGACTCTGTGTCCGTCTCTCCCGACAAGGGGGAGAAGTTTCTGTCAAATTGGAAAAACAATATACGATATAGCCTATTTTACTCCCAGGGGTCCCAGGAATATCCACCGAAAATATCGCGATCGGTTGAGCCGATTTTGCGGTACCTTCGAACGGACAGACGGACATTTGGTGGATTATAGTAAGATGATGACGGATACTTTGGATCCCGAGAGTACCTGGTTCACCTTTCCGATACGTGATACCTCCCAAAGAGTTACTACAAGTTGGATTGCGATATTGAAAACACCAAAAAAATTGATTCTCACAATTTATTATCACAACATGTTCATTTTAACATATGAAAAGTCAAATGTAATTTTGGGGAATTGCGATTAGAACATTTTCATCAAAGTTTTTGTAAAATAGAAAACGGTACAACAAACACGTTTAGAGGTAAAACAAAGTTATTTTTTGCAAACACAGGTGATCGCACACCTGTTGCCACGAATGGCAAACTCATTGGGGATGTCCCGACGAGGTGTACCACTAGAACGGTTTGGAGGACCGTCCCGACGAGCGAGGTGTACCACTGGAACAGTTTGGAGGACCGTCGCGACGAGGTGCACCACTGGAACGGTTTGGAGGACCCTCCCGACGATGTGTACCACTGGAACGGTTTGGAGGACCATCACGTCGAGGTGCACCACTGGAACAGTTTGGAGGACCGTCCCGACGAGGTGCACCATGGAACGGTTTGGAGGACCGTCGCGACGAGGTGCACCACTGGAACGGTTTGGAGGACCTTCCCATCTGCATGAGCGCCGGACAGTAATGCTCGGTATGCGCGTTGTCCCCAGTGGCTTTACAGGTGGGACACGTGTACGCACGCAGGATGGGACACGTGACGCGGCCGTACACATCCTTGAGCGCGTGCTCCTCGCACGTTTCGTACGCAGATCCGTTCTTTAAACAGAGGACGCACGGAGGTCTGCTGTGTTGAGGGGTCCTCTCCAACGACCTGCTGTAGCTTGCGTGGAACCTCCGATGGTCCGAGGAGCTCGACGTTTTCAGGTGACCTCTCGGGTCCACGGCGTTGAAAGGGACGGCTTGAGGTCCACGGGACTCCGCTCTGACAAGCGACGAGGAGTTTGATCCCATCGGGAATCTGCCACGAGTGTGCGCTGCCTCTGAATCTGCCACCTCTGACCCGAGTGCACCCGACGGGGTCATGACCTCGCTCCAATACGACCTCATTTCGTCAAGAAAATGTGTGTAAAAAGGAGAATCACTGAAAGGTCCGAATCCACTTATCACAGAAGGTCTTTCTGAGTTCGATCGATTTCTGAGTCCGAGCTGAGGAGTCCGTTCGATCTCCAAATTGTTGACGCCTCCAGGGTCCGCGTACCATGTGCGTTTCTCCGGAACTTCCCGGATGGTCGCAAGGCAAGGGTGGACATGGGATGACCTCGCGCTGCCGTCTGGGTCAGGAAGGACCGATGGGGATTCCCCGTCGTCGTCATAGAATGGAAAGCGTCCGCCGGCACTGGATCTCGGGACACCACCGGGTCTTCGGTTCTCCATGAAGACGGGTTCACTTGGATCAGCTCGTACCGAATACCGGCTTTCAATAAAGTGGAATGATCACAGGTAGACACCTAAATAGGTTTTCATTTCCCAAAGTGCATTGGGAGGGGTAATTCCCCCAAATAGGGAACCAATGAACCCCTCCCGTTATGATACGTTGATGAAGTTGTGACGTAATCATCTAAGTGTGAGATGATGATCAAGTCGAGCTGTGAATTGAAATAATTAAAAACGAGCGGTAATCAATAAATCCACAGCCTGGAAATAATACAATGCGACGTTGTGTATACCTGATTGTGGAAGTTATTAGCGAAGGGAGTTGATGTTTCGATTTATATGATCATTATAAGTGTTAATCATATGGGGAGAGGAGGGTCCACAATGTACTGACTCAGAACGGGATAATGATAACGTGGAGCCCAATAAAGGTGAACGCTTTTCAAATATTTTATCGTCTCTGGACTATGTTGAGTTTGATATCTGGATTATGGTGAGTTTGATATCTGGATTATCGTGGGTTTGAATCTCTGCACATCCATCTGCATTCCTGAATATTGACTGTGTGGGCAGCACGAGGGTCGGGGCTCGTGTGTCTGTCTGACAAATGGTCGATAACTCCCGCACCACAAGTTGATCTGACATTCTGATTCTACTCAGACTTCAATGGATGGAGGCCATCCTGGTGTGCTGGTGTTGATATAAATGTGGATAAACAACCCAGAATTTTTGATTCTTTTCTGGAATAACCACATCTCTTCCCACCGCCTCTCCCCCCTCCCCCCTCCCCCTCCCCTCACCCCCCTTCCCCCTTCCCCCTCCCCTCTCCCCTCTCCCTCTCCCTCTAGTTTCACTGATCCCAACAAACACATAAAGCAACCGATCTGATCGAGGACGTGAATGGGCAGAATTTCATTATTCTTCCACAAAGTATTTAATAATATCCGACTTATCTCTCACTTTATGTAATTCTTCATTGATTTTTTAAAATTCGTTCGAATACCAAATGCGATGCTCACTGAGCAGTTACATCAAGTATCGATTAAAGAGTTTTTCATAAACTCTCAACATTTGGACCTGGTATCGTGCACCTGACATTGTTAAAGTGGAATTAATGAATTGTCAACAATTGTGAATGAGTGCCCATAACCTGTTTACCTGTACACGAATGCAGTTTACCAATGCAAACAAATCTGATTAAAAATACACCTGTGGCCTTGAATTACAGAACTATTGTTAAAGTCGTGAATATTTGATGGTTAAAGTAGTCTTACTTCGTGATCGACCATTTGACGTGGCCTCCTGTGCCTGAAATCACCTTGTGACGTCATCAATAGGTGTTTCCGTCAATTAATCGATTCGCGTCTATTTTTACCTGTTCCACCTGTGACGGTCTTTGTTCACCAATGGCCTCAGGGCGCTTGCGACGTATTTTGAACGGTTCAGATTAAACACGAAGGTTACACGTGATCGTTTGCATCAATGATTGTTTACAGATATTCTTATCAATTGAGCGACAAAAAAGGTCCACGAAACGTCTACAATAGCTCAGGAACGTCAAGACGTCAACCTTTTGTTTTCAGATTTACAGGTAGATCTGCATTTGTTTTCAATCACGTTGTCGTAATTAAACATTTTGTAAACATTCAAAATACGTTGCAGTTCACCGAATTGTTGCCCTGCCACAAAAGGTGGATGGAGGTTATGTTTTCAGCCCCGTCTATCTGTTTGTCCGTTTGTCTCTCCCGACACCGAGTTGTGCACCGCGTTGGGGTCCTGCGAGCGACAATCAGAGCTCATATTGAAGTGTATTGATGGAGTATGTATGAAACATTATGAGTTTCTGTATAATTGAAAGAACACCTTCCCTACGGTATCCATGTCGAGTGTCGTAACTTTATGGATGTCGTGGAGATGGAGGTCGTGGAGACCTGGAAACACTCTTCCTTCACTCTAATCCTGGGACTAACAAGGAACATGAAGGACCCTCGACGCAGAAGGAGACCATCGGGAGAAGAAAGCCTGCGTTGTCATTACCAACCTATGGTTATTTGTCAGTGCTCTATCCTTTAATAAATAGTGAACGTCATGCAAGGAAGCAGCGCGTAACATTTTAAAATCTTTGGTAAACAAGAGGTAAAATACAACAAGAGGTTTGAACACATCGTGTACTTACCCATATATGTACATATATATATATATATATATATATATTATATATATATCGATATCAAATATATATATACAGACTTGGCATTTAATATGGAATATTTTTTTTGTGGGGGTGAACTTACTTTTTTCAAGATGACTTAGAACCAAAAGTTCATTGGAATTATCTTGAAATTATTCTAGATTTTGTTCATGTGACCTTTCAAAGAAACAAAAACCACATTTGACATTTCGAAGCAAATAAATTGATCCTTGAAAGTGATGTAAACTGATATCGAACTCAATTCACGGACAGTACTGTGTTAAACTTCTCTGCGTTTTCCAGAAGTATCTCTTTATTTTGCACATTCGCCCAATTTTTTTTTAACAAAAACAAAAGTTAAATTACGACTGGGATTACGGACAGTAAAATTACAGTTCAGTACTTCGTGTAACCCCCATGAGCATTCAGGAGAGCACGTACACGTTGAGGCATGCTGTTCACGAGATTTGCCAAGGTTTGGACAGTAATCGCTTGCCATGCAGTTACAATAGCCTGCTGCAATTCACGCACAGAGGCAGGCTGCTGGTCCAAGTTGTCGATTTGACGCGTTAATTCTGCCCACAAGTTCTCTATCGGATTCATATCCGGGGACATGGCAGGCCACTCCATATGCTCTACACCACGGTCAGCAAGAAAGTGTTGGATCATGCGAGCAGGATGAGGCCGTGCATTGTCATCTTGGAAGACAAAGTTTCCTCGAAAGGCTGCACGAGCAAATGGAAGCAATGTTTCGTCCAGAATGGCCCTGTACTTGAACTGGTTCAGGTTTCCATTCAGAACAACCAGGTCAGTTTTGCCCCCTGCATGAAAAGCAGCCCAACGGTCACCCCACCACCTCCAGCTTTGACTCTTGGCACTATACAATCTTCGTTGTAGGCTTCATGCACTTGTCTGCGCACTCGGACGCGGCCATCTTGACGATAGACCAGAAATCTAGACTCGTCGCTGAAGATCACGTGATTCCAGTGCCCTGGCTGCCATTGACGGTGCTCTCTGGCCCACTGCAATCGGCGCTGGCGGTGTTGTCTGGTCAGACGTGGCTTTCTCAGGCGACGCCTGGCACGATAGCCTGCTTGAACCAGTCGTTGGTTGACTAGCCTTCTGGATACAGGCACATTTGTCAGTTGCTGCCACTCAGCCCCAAGCCGATTAGCTGACTTGGTACGGCCATTGCGGACTAACCGGTGCAGATGGCGATCATCCCTTATTGTGCTTCTGCGGGGACGTCCTGGCCTCGGTATTGGAGTAGGGACACCCCTCTGAGCATTTCGTTTCAGGATCTTTGACACTTGACCTTGATTGATGCCATACTCCCAAGCAATAGCACGCTGTTTCATGCCGTAATTTCGTAAAGCCACCACTCCATGACAAACAGCATTGTTGAGTTGACGGACCATCTCCAAGGGAAGCGGCAATAACTTTTGTAGACGTGCAGCAGTTGTTTTCCACTAATACAGAACACAACAACCCTTTTTTACCCGATTGTGAAGCCAATCGTCAAATGTACCTATCCGTACATTTTGTCACGCCACCTGTGATATAATCCTGTATTGACTTCTTGCTGCGAAAGACAATCAGTGACATGGTTCTTTCAACAAATAAACCACCGAAGCGTAAAAGAAACTCACCAGATTGATATACTGAGTTCAGAAATTAAACCCAAGTCAAGAAGAAGAAAAAAATCCATATTAAATGCCAAGTCTGTATATATATATATATATATATATATATATATATATATATATATATATATATATATATATATATATATATATATATATATATCTATATATATATATATATATATATATATATATATATGAAATATATAAACATATACACACACACACACACACACACACACACACACACACAAACCTCAAAATCAAGATCAGACAGCTCAACATAAGCAGGTTACGAATTGAGCTATCCTGCATTTGACGACAACACCCGGGCCTCCCATCTCAGTAATAGCCGAGTTCGATTCTCCTTAACTTCCGAGATCCGACAGAACCGGCTGCATTCAAGTTGAAAAGTCATCCCTGGAGAGTCTGACTTGTTTTGCGTTAGTTGTGGATTTATAATTCAGTCTTTCTTGGAAGACATGGTGGATACAGAGGAGCTTCTTGGTTTCATGCTTCGGACCATAATTTGCTTTTTTTACATTTGTTGATGGAAAGGTTGAGTTTATAGGCCGTGCCTTCTGTTAGAGCCAATCCATCTGAGGCAAAGGGAAGGAGAGAAGAAAACACATCAGATGTACTTAGATAAAAATTGTTAAATATTTACACTTGTTTGTCACACATCAACTTTTTCTTTTTGTAAATAACTTCCTCAATTGTACTCCATAATGCAGGTCCCGTCCTCGGCAACGCTTCCCTCCTCAGATGTGTGCCACACAAGGTGGTGCGTACGTGCCCAGATTTGATTTCTTGGCTGTTTGCAGGAGGCCTACTCAGTTGCACAGCAGTTCAGCCTGATCCCGCCTGTGTGCGAGCAAGCAGAGTACAACCTATTCCATCGAGACAAAGTCGAGTTGCAGCTGCCTGAACTTTACCACAAAATCGGTGAGGTCACACTTGCCTGACTGCCATGTTGAAAGAAAAATAGAAACGATATCAGGGAAAGAAGCACACTGAAAATGTAAACTTGATGAAGGGATTCTTTTGTATTCATGGCACTGATTTAAATCTTTATTGTACCTTTTGAACCGAGTCTTGCCTGGGTAATGAGAAAAGGGTTGTTTACTTCCTGGTGCAGGCATCGGGGCCATCACGTGGTCCCCACTAGCCTGTGGGTTATTGACAGGGAAATATGATCATCGCATACCGGAAGACTCCCGGGCTTCTCTCAAGGTGCGTCCGAGGACAACCTTTGGTTTTTATTTTGCTTTACCCAAAACCTTAAGAGAGCAATCATCTTTGGAACCCCATGAATATATCCATTCCACCCAAAAGCACAAATGAATGATAAAGAGGGCTTTGTATTCCTGCTCTTTCTTGCTCAGAGTAAGGTGGGGCAAATGCCCCTGGCATGAAAGGTGGGACGAGCTGTCACCCTTCTATATATATATATATATATATATATATATCCTCCTCTTTCATTTCATTGAATGTACAGTGCTAACAACCATCAATCAGAGGGACTTTTGCTGCAGACATTCAGGAACATGTGATCAGGACCAATGAGGTCATACAGGGTGGTTGGGGGGGGGGGGGGTGTTCTGGAGGGAACAGAGAGTATCTTTCACCTACTTTTCCCAAAAGGGGAATCCTTATTAAATATTAATCCATTGTATTAATAATATTTATTTGAGAAATATCTCAATTTATTTCACACAGGAGCAAATACACAACATTATTGCCATCGGCGTGATTTTAGTCTCCCCCGCCTTGCCCTCCTTCCCCCATCTCGCATGCTTCCACACCTCCACCTTCCCACCTTGCCTTTTACAGCTATCTTCTCCTAACATCCTGCATCTTTTTTCCTTGTCCATCCCTCTTCCATTATTTTTCTGCAATATTTTCTCCCCAATTTATTCCCTTCACACACCTTGCGCATATAGTGTGGAAGGTCGGGTCATTATTTGAATTGAGATATAGACCACCGTTTTTATTCCCATAGAGTATAGGACTTTTCTCCTTGTATTAAGGACATGTGGATAGGGACAGTCGTCCTGTTTTTTGTCTGCCACTGCAAGACGGTTTTTAACCTTCAGTACTCTTGATTAGCAACGAGAAAGGAGGCACACAATTGGACTGCACTACTCAATGTCCACGGCACCAATAGGGTCAGGATCGACTCCACTGATTGGATCGCGATGCTGTCACGAGGTGTGAGGCAGCCCATGATCGGGAAGGAGGGATGTCGTGGATCCCTTCAGGGGTGCAAGAGGTGCATGAGGTGGCGTGCTCTCTCGCTGCTGAGTCTGAGAAGCACAGAGTGAGACAGTCTGAAGGAGAGATGCTCTCCTGTCGTATGCGTGGCTGGCAAAACTCAAGGCATATCCTGCTGTTCGCTCGCCGCTGCTACTTTGGAGACGTGGCAGTTTCATGCCTGCCTAATCATTTTCTATCTCGTCCGGTTTTAGTGTACATGGTCCCTTCGGGGGTTTGAGTTTCACTGTCTGTAAAGTGTAGCTATTTATCACCCCATGAAGTGAAAAGCTGTTCATTTGTCTAAGTACTGTTCAGCAGTATTTTGAGAAAATATTACTGCTTTTTAGGTCATCACATCACAACCAATCAAATTTGCCGCTTGCAGAACTCATACATGTCCTTGTTTCTCAGTTTCTCAAGACTGCATGGGTTAATGTGTCGCATGAACTCTCTAGAGTCTCGTTCATTGTGTCCGCAATTTTCGTTTGTGCTGTCTTGTGCTAAGTTTTTATTTCCCCCCTAAGTCCTGTGTGTATCTGCCTGCTATCCATCCTGCGAAAATGTTTCGGTGATTGGTAGTCCCTGGAGGATTAAATTGGGTTCATTGTAATCCTGATAATGAACATGGGTAGACACGCTTGCTACATCATGCACAAACTCGACTTGCGGTGTTACATGTCAAAATCAGCCTTCGACGGCCATGTTCGAGGAGAATGACCTCGGCATGTACGATTGCCACACAACATTGCTTGCGGTCTTGGGAGGGGGTCATCTCTGACCACGATTCCCACACAACGTTGCTTGCGTTCTTGGGAGGGGGTCATCTGTGACCACGATTCCCACACAACATTGCTTGTGGTCTTGGGAGGGGGTCATCTGTGACCATGATTCCCACACAACGTTGCTTGCGGTCTTGGGAGGGGGTCGTCTGTGACCATGATTCCCACACAACATTGCTTGCGGTCTTGGGAGGGGATCATCTCTGACCACGATTCCCACACAACGTTGCTTGCGTTCTTGGGAGGGGGTCTTCTGTGACCACGATTCCCACACAACATTGCTTGCTGTTGTCAGGGAATTGGTTGCTGAGACTCAAGACTCCAATGACCGGACACAGGTTTTACAAAAGGTCTGGTTTATTAACTGGTTATTCACTTCATTCCATTACCAAATAATACCGCTTAATTCAATGGACCAGGTTAACTCTTTTCGCATGGTCCTTCTCGTTCGGCCGATGTTCCTCCGCCACTCCCGTCGGGCAGAGGGTCTGATGATGAGTGCTCGTCCGTTCCGTCGGTCAGAGCTTCTGGTCACAAGTCTCCTTGACTCAACGTTTGCTCGGATTTATATGGACAAACTGGAGTTAATCCCCTGTCCGCTGAATGTTAATCCTTTCTCCGCTAATGCCCCGAGGTCATGCATGCACCAAGTCCTGGCATCAGCTCGCTCCCCTCCTGCTGTGAGTTCCGTTTACCAAACGATAGGGGGGTGCTCCAGCCAGGGGCTGTGACCAGGTGGACAAGAGATTACCATGTGCGTGCACATTCTTGGCATCCATTTACGAAATCGTTACCAGTCTTTAATCAATAAGTTACACTGAGTTACACTTCCACAATTCCCTCATCTTTTTGTTTTTGTTTATATTAACCATTAATCAAAACATCAATATAAGTAAACAGTCAATCACTACAAGTAAACATCATTACAAGTATAAGTAAATAATCAATCACTGCAAGTAAACATCATTACGAGTATAAGTAAATAATCATAACTTTGGTAATCAAATTCCCTTAGGCATACACCGTCATCCTGCAAGAATCACAAAACATTTCGTTGGTCATTGACTCCTTCCATATTGTTCAATCTATTGCATTTGCATCACAAATATATTTTCAAAACAACACTTCACCATCACCAAGATACAACAATTTCACTTCATTTTCAAGTTTTGTAAAGCATCTGCACCATCTGGCATAAAACGTTTGCCTCCACACAAATGTTGATTTTGTTTGAAAGGAAGGGCTGATCACTTGTGTTTGAATTCAGGTATAAAACATTTTCTCCTAATGTCTTCATAGCTCCTGCACTACTTCGTGTAGGATTTCGCTGTTGTGGTAACATTGTGGAGTCATAGACTGACCCTGCTCAAATTGTAGCATTCTTGCTACTTTTTTTTGTAAACCATTGTAATTCCTGAACAAGGCCTTCACCCAGTTGTAGTCGACTTGCCTCCTCCCTCATTGTGAGTGGGCAGCAAGTTTTGGTGTGACGTTGATTGGCCAGCAAGATGTGGAACAGGGATGCCGGATGCATCCACAATGATGTTGGGACCATGGTGTTCAGGTCATCCATGGTCCATACCAGGAATGGCCCGCAGAATCGCGCACAGCTGTTGTGAAAAGGCACAGCCATTGGTTTGCAGCTCCATGCTGGTTCCCCGGACGTTGGTGAAGTAATAACATATGTCCCCGCATTTCACAGAGGTTGCAGGTAAAATGTCGTTGTCCTGCAACTTCTGATGTGATGAATGTTCGAAGCCTTCAAACAAGAGTAAGTGATCGCCTTTCTTTCATATGTTGCAGTGTGATCCAGGCAAATGGTCACATAAATTTCCTTGGTGAAGGTAAGCATTCATCTCCAAGTTACACGGGAGAATGTCTTCATCATTCTTTGAGAAAGAGGGTGTATGCCATGATTAACTTCATTTTTAGCCACAAATTTTCTTTCTCGAACTTCTTCCCAATTCCGTTAGCACTCCCTTCAAAATGTGATCTCGTCTTATCCTTATGCTCAGTCACATCTGAATCTGCTTTCCGCACACACTGAATCAGATAGGGTACATCTTACCATGAAATCAGCATAATCATGTATATCTTCCGACAGTTTCACATTCAACAATTTGTTGTTTTTCCTTAACACATTCAAAAAGTTATATTCATTTATATGCGTCACACAAATAATATTCAATCAGGTATGTATTTTCTTACTAAACTAAGAATAGCATCCACAATTGCTTTTAGGTTAATATAGTTCAAAAATTAACTCATGCAGGTATTTTAGCACTACTCTAAGAAAATAAATTGTATATGATTACAATCACAAATGGGAATACCTAATTCCCAACAACAATTTTCCCAAACCAACAAATTAAGCATAACGTATTATTACCATAATTCCTCTCCACTTTTTCTTTTCCCTCTTTTTTTTCCCCCTAACAGTGTGTCACTCGTGGTGATATGAGTTCACTGATATTGTAATTGACACAACTCATAACATTGTCGTTATGCCATTATCTAAATTCTACTGTATTCACTATTCATTTGCAACATCACTTGATTCATTCTTTTAATCTCGGTATTATTCATATCATCATAACAATCTTTCTATTTTAGGTCCATATTTGTTTCTATTCTTATCAACCTCCTACGGTTTATCAATTTGTTCCAAAACACTGCAACCAAAGGTTTTAACCAAAGCTCTACCAAACTATTTCCAATTTGAACTCAAAATGCTAATTAAACAACAATTCAAAGAATTAACTTCAATGGGTCAACAAACTCATTTTATAAACAGATCTAATTTTCCCATCCAATAATTTTCCTTGCCAAATGTCATATTGCAACACTTTAATAAACCTTCGAAAAATGTCTCCCAAATCAATAAATTCCCTTTTTACTTCCCAAATACTCATCTGTAAATTACATATTCAATTACAGTTTCTCCCTATTTGTTCGGCCTAAATGGCCACCGAAGTGGCTGCCAACATGCAGTACCGTTTTTATCTACCAAGCAAGTATTCATCCACATAAGACCTCTACCAAAATGTTGTTTGTAAAAAACAAATCTGGGATTTCTGATTACATGGATGCACACTCTCAGGACATTTCAGGCTGCTTGTTAACAATCCACTACGATAAATTAATTCCTTTACCCACAATCAAATAATTAGTACAAATTGAGGATATTATCCCTATCACATTCATTTATAGATTCATTATGTTGGATCTAAATTTTCTCCCACTGCTGCAAGGAAGAACAATAGCTCTAATAAGTCTTTGTAATATCTCACTTCATTTACCCAGCATCGAAGAATTTATTTACTATCCATTCCCATCTGTTAACCAGTGACTTTGTTTGAACTCCAAAACTTAATTTGATGAATCCCATGTGTACAGCTACCACTTATTGAAACCCATACTTTTGTAGAAAATATCCAAGTAAGTGTTTTTATTTTAAACCCCCTTAACTGTTGCTCATCCATTTCTATGCACCCAGTGAGTACTACTGACACCAGTATGCCAATATAGGTGTGCGAGTTTAACAAATATGTTGCAGGTACACGTGACATCGCGTTCTGAGTATAAATAACGTAACAGCACGTTCATGTCTGCCCCTTGGTTTAAGATTCACAATGCATTCCGTTTTAAAACTCACAATAGTTCAAATCAGCAAGATTTTCTTGACTATTTTCCCATATCATCTATGCCTAATACACATCCATACATACAGCACAATTTATATGCTGATAAAATTCAAGTTTATATATACTAGGGCATGCCCGTCCTATATCTATATCTAAAATTATATCCCCCCCCTCTATTTACATGAAATGGTTTGGTCCAAAGCGAACGGCTTGCGAGTACGGTGACAATCCCCCCCCTCTATTTACATGAAATGGTTTGGTCCAAAGCGAACGGCTTCGGAGTTTGGTAAAGAAATCGCCATAGCGTGCCCAAACGCGCAGGAAAGCGAAAGAATCGCAAATTTAAGGAAATGCCCGTACTTCCGTAAGGAAGAGAAAAGAAATGAAAAGGAAAAACATTCCAAACCGCAAGGGAAAACAACACGGCACGTCGACACAACAACGTGTCCTGTGATTGGCCGTACGTCGCTGCCAGTAGCTGCCCCCCCAAAAAAGCTTTCACCGTCCGGCGACTGAATTTAAGGGGAAAAATAAAACGCTCTTCGCTTAAAACAACGCCCTTCGCTCTGACTGAATTGGGACAATGTTTTTATGTTTTTAATTGAATTACTATCCGTAATGGCGCACGCTCTCACGGGAGCTCCGGAAGGTCGTATATCGCAGTTACGATGAATCGCAAATTAGTTTTTATTAGTTTTAAAACATAGTTTAACGCCAACATAGCGCCAACATAGTTTGCAAACGTGAAATAAATGAATACGCTCTCAAATGTGCCGTCCGAGGCAGAGTCTGTTCGCCACGTTCGGCACACGTGATAGCTCGCTGCTCTCTGATTGGTTGAATCGTTTTTTGGACATAGCTCGGTAACTGCTTGTCCGATTAATTTCAAACCTTGAAAAGGCACATCCTCGGGTCCCCAGCAATATACCTGGCAAGTTTCAAGTATATCGGACTGGTAGTTGTCGAGAAACAGCGGTTACAGACAAACATACATACAAACATACAAACATACAAACATACAAACATACAAACATACAAACATACACACAGAGATTGCTGGAATTATAGATAGATATATATATATATATATATATATATATATATATATATATATATATAAATCCGTGAGCAGAGTATTCTGGGAAGTCAGTGTAAGACCTCTCCCAAATTTGGCTAATTTTGTACTCCCTCATTTCTTTTTATGAAGCTCATATCCATAAATAGCTGTTATTCTCATATAAATTCTATCAAAAATGGAATCCCCAAATTACTCACAATTTTACTATTAATTAATGGCTGCTCATAACCCAGCACATCAAATCTTTATATTCCATCTCCCTTGACAAAAGAGATAATGTTCATAATCAAATTATATTTCTATTTTATTTTATGGATTCTCTGCATATTCAATCCCATCCACATAAAACTATCCATTTCCAGACAGGCACACTGTCGGTGTCAACAATCTTGTAAGATTGATACACAAAACAATAAAAAACACTAACATTGACACACAAAAATACACACACACATGCATTATGCGTATTTGTTTGCGTTGGAACTATTATTTACAGATCAAGATGGGTGTCAATTTTATTTCAATTTCATAAAATTTGTCCTTCAATTTTAGAAATGCTAATACACAAATGGACCAAAAAGTTTATTCTTAGAAAACCCCTATGATGTCACATTGAAATTACCCTTTCAGTTCCCACAATAATTTATCCAAATTTGACTACACACCCATTTACATGTCAGTCGACCACTGACTTATCAATCATGCGAAACAATAGTCCGAAATTCCCACCTGATCATCATGTGACCCTTGTCACTTGGTTTCAAAAATTTGCAAAGCAATTGTTCCAACTTTGTAAATTTAAAATTGTGTGCCCAACATAAAAGATCCAATTTCGGCATGTGATCAATTAATTACTAATTTGCTTACAAGCAAAAGAAAAAAATGAATAATTCTTGCTCCGAAAACTTTTCAGACCCAAGAATCATCGACAGTTATTCATGTTTGTCCAGTAATCTAATTTGTTGAGGCCAATCGTCATTTGGGATTTGTCGCAATGAAGGCCTAATCATTGTCTGAGGTATCGGTCAGCACTGGTACCCTTGATCTTGGTTTACCCTATTAACTTGTCTTCCTGTTGACATACGGACATCTTCTTCTCCAATGTCCCATCTTTCCACACTTGAAACACCGGTTTCTGTCGTTGTCTGATCTGTGCACCTGTGCACTTGTATTGCTGGGCTGCATCTCTACATCCCTGAGTTGCCACTGCAATCTCTCGTTATCTCCTGAAACACAAAAAAATTCTCTGTACCGTCCTTTTTGGGGAGACAACTGGAAATCAGATGGGACAACTGTCACTTTCATTCCTAATTTCGAGGGCAGTTGTGCATTTGTCTCCTCCACTGTATCCTGTATCCTTTTTATTTTAAGTTCTAGATCCGTTATCCGTTCTTGCTGTTCCCGTTGTCTGGATTCACCATCCCAAAGATGGAATGCAAGCCAGTCTACCGTTAGATTCTGTCTCTTCCTGGCTTTCAATCTTTGTTCCAATCTTTCCAATCGACTTCGCTCAAATGTACCATCTCTTGGAAACTCCTCATCATGTCCCTTTGTCCACAAATACCAATTCTCGACCTGCCTTATAGCTTCGGCACCATAGCGGTCATACATATGATGTGTAGAAGTACCTTTTTGTGGAATCTCTGGTTGTCCTTGTGTATTCTTGCAGGCTCCATTTCCCATTCTGCCTTTTATCAAAGTAGCGTTGGATGTGTTGTAGCTTGTTCCAGGTTCCTCTAAAGCTTCACTCGTACCTCCAGGAAGGATCTCTCCACCTGTTCACACGGTGATTTCCAGAGAGTCTCCCTCAGCTGTGGCTTTTGCACAATCCAATCTCACAGATCAGTATTTGCAGATGAGCCGGAGGGTCAGTATGAAATGGGTGAATCCTCAGGTGTCCGCTCTGTTGACGGGGAAATCACACAATGGTAACCGCACATATATATCTGTATATAAACTCACCACCTTGCTCAATTTTCCCAGGTTGTCTCCACATTGATAATATCTCGCAAAGATATCAAAGCTTCTTTCTTGAGACCGCATTTTCATCAGTCAAACAATCAATATATTCAATTCAATTTATTCAGTTCAATTTATTCAGTTAAATTTATTCAATTAAATTCAATCAATTAGATTCAATCAATCAAGAATATCCAATCATATCATTCAACTTCTTCCATAAGTGTGAAGAATATCCAATCATATCATTCAACTTCTTCCATGATTGTCAAGAATATCCAATCATATTATTCAACTTCTTCCATAAGTGTGAAGAATATCCAATCATATCATTCAACTTCTTCCATAAGTGTGAAGAATATCCAATCATATCATTCAACTTCTTCCATGATTGTCAAGAATATCCAAACATATCATTCAACTTCTTCCATAAGTGTGAAGAATATCCAATCATATCATTCAACTTCTTCCATAAGTGTGAAGAATATCCAATCATATCATTCAACTTCTTCCATGATTGTCAAGAATATCCAATCATATTATTCAACTTCTTCCATAAGTGTGAAGAATATCCAATCATATCATTCAACTTCTTCCATAAGTGTGAAGAATATCCAATCATATCATTCAACTTCTTCCATGATTGTCAAGAATATCCAATCATATCATTCAACTTCTTCCATAAGTGTGAAGAATATCCAATCATATCATTCAACTTCTTCCATAATTGTCAAGAATATCCAATCATATCATTCAACTTCTTCCATAAGTGTGAAGAATATCCAATCATATCATTCAACTTCTTCCATGATTGTCAAGAATATCCAATCATATCATTCAACTTCTTCCATAAGTGTGAAGAATATCCAATCATATCATTCAACTTCTTCCATAAGTGTGAAGAATATCCAATCATATCATTCAACTTCTTCCATGATTGTCAAGAATATCCAATCATATTATTCAACTTCTTCCATAAGTGTGAAGAATATCCAATCATATCATTCAACTTCTTCCATAAGTGTGAAGAATATCCAATCATATCATTCAACTTCTTCCATGATTGTCAAGAATATCCAATCATATCATTCAACTTCTTCCATAAGTGTGAAGAATATCCAATCATATCATTCAACTTCTTCCATAAGTGTGAAGAATATCCAATCATATCATTCAACTTCTTCCATGATTGTCAAGAATATCCAATCATCTTATTCAACTTCTTCCATAAGTGTGAAGAATATCCAATCATATCATTCAACTTCTTCCATAAGTGTGAAGAATATCCAATCATATCATTCAACTTCTTCCATGATTGTCAAGAATATCCAATCATATCATTCAACTTCTTCCATAAGTGTGAAGAATATCCAATCATATCATTCAACTTCTTCCATAATTGTCAAGAATATCCAATCATATTGTTGCGGATATGGCATTTGGCCTCCATATCCGCTTGTAAATATTCCCCTATTTCCCCAATACTCCCCAACTATCCCCAATCCCCCATTCCCTAGTCCCATTGCCTGTAAATAACACTCTGTAGAACCGACCTTCCCCTTTTTCCCCCATTAAATGTCGTGCCCAGGTCCACCGCATCTCACGTAGACAACTTTCGGACATCTTGCTAGTTATTCTTAGTCTATGTCAGTTAAGGACTCGTTTCCATTAATTCTGACTCTTCGTTGCACCAGAATGTGATTGTATGGCACCAATAGTGAGTTTAGGACCTCCCCATACCTCCTCCCATCTTCCCCATGCAACAACAACAACAACAACAACAACTACAACAACAACTACAACAACAGAGGGGGGCGGCGCGCGCGGGGAGTGTGCGTCCTCACTCCGGCTCGGTTAGCCGCCATTACCCATGTGCGCCGACGGGGTTACCACGAAGGGGCTGCCTGTCGGCCCCTCGTCAAGGGCGGAGCCGGTAACCCCCCCGCACCCAATGAGAAGCAACGGGCCGATTCCATCTGGGGCGGAGCTAACGAGCCGAGGGCGTGTCACTCCCCGCCGGATATACGCGACGACTAACCGGATGTGAGGTCAGATGCGCCTGAACTACGGAGAGCAAAGGACGCCACCCCCAGCGCGACGATACCTCCCCGCATCTTTGGACCGGACCGGGTCGATTCTGTCCTTGAGCCAAGAGTGCACCTTGAGCCATCGACTGCCCGCTTTCCTTGCCATCAATCCCCGTGTGAGTCAGTTTTGTCCTGTTTATCTGTGGTCTGTCGGGGATAAGATAAGTGTGTCTAAGTGCCTATCTTTCTATGCTGTCCCTCTCATTCCTGTAATCTAACCTTCCGCCATATTATAACCTCCTCCGGAGGTCTTGAGAACCGTATCCCTGGTGTCGTGTCATTTTAATCCCAGCCGTTGTGTCCTTTTCCTTCATTGATCTAGCGTAGCGCGGCTCGGCCAAGGTTCGAGTATAATCGGGTAACTTGTGCGGACACGGCGGCCATTCCGCTCGGCCCAGCATAACATCAAAGTCGTGTCTGTAACAATTGGTGTCAGGAGTGTCGGATTCGGACCTGGGACTAAATTCATTTAGCCCAAATTTTGGAACACCAAGTGTACCATTAGGGTAACATTTTGGTGTTGGGAAGTAGAATTCGATCCGGAGCGCGTTTTACGCGCTCGAAATTATAACAGCGAAATTTGATTGTGTTTTACAAAATATAAAAACCCGAATTTTGAAAGTCGCGCTATGGCAGACCAAGACGGCTGGGTTCCGGTAGTAGGGAGTGAGGCAGGGTCGATCCAGGACCAAATTGAGGGACGTGAGGAGAGCGAAGCAGCGAGGGTAGCAGACGCGCGAAAAAGCGCCTCGCACATGGCCACGGCGCCCACGCCCGCGACCGTGGTAGCGCCGCTGGTAAATTTGGACCTTTTTTTCATACAAATGAAGGCCCTTATGGCCCAGAATAGCGAGCAAATGAGGGAGGAAATGAGGGCTCAGAGTGAGCGATTGGAGGGCCAATTGGGGGTAATGGGAAAACAAATGGGGGTAATGAGGGACGAAGCGAGGGGTACCGGTGAGGGATTAGACAAGAAATTAGAGGGGTTAGACAATGGGATAGAAGGGGTGAAACATGGGTTAGGGAGTAGAATAGAGGGATTAGACAATAGATTAGGGGAAATACAGGAGGGGTTAATGGGGGTAGAAAACAGAATGGCCGTTCAGGAGAATCAAATGGAAGGGATGAAAAAGGGGTTAGAGAGGTTAGAAAACAGTATGGAAGGCAAATTGAGGGACATGAGGGACCAAGCGGAAAGGGAAGTTAAACAAATGGGGCAGCAGATAGAGGGGGTCAGAATGGGGGTAGAAACCAAACTGGATGCTCACAGGGAGGAAATGGAGCAGATGAGGGTGGCATCTGGGCAGGAGATGCAAGTGATGGGAGAGGAGATCAGAAGAGGAGTGAGTGAGGAGGTCGGAGGAGTGCGCGAGGAGGTGAGGCACTGTAAGGAGCGCATGGAGAAGGAGGTGAGAAAGGGGACTGTAAAATTGCAAGGGGGTATAGAGGAGTTGACGCTGGGAGTAGAACAACTGACAGTGGGACAAAAGGAGTTGGGGGACCAGGTAAAGAAGAACACAGCGGTAATAGAGGGTTTAAAATCGACACAGAAGGAGATGAAAAAGGACGTAGGGGTAATTAAAAAAGAGTGTCAGACGGTACATGAGGCCCTGACGAGGAAAATGGACAAGGTGGTAGAAGTGATGGAGGTTAAAGAGCGGGAGGTGCGGGAGCACATAGAAAAAAATAAAGTGGAGTTAGAGGAAGAACTTAAAGGGGCGCACGAAGAGATGAAGGAGGTGAAGCAGAAATTAGAAGAAGTGGAAGAAGGGGTGAGCGAAATTAAGAAGCGACGGAGAGAGGATAAGAAAGAGATAAAGGAGGAAGTAAAAGAATTGGTCCAAAGTCTGTGTTCGGATCGTGATGATGTGCTCATTAACCGGATGAGGGATTCGCAGGTGATGGAGGAGAAGCGAAGAGGAAGAGGACCCGGTGTAAGTGGTGACCAATATGGTCGTGCGTATGATGCGCCAGGGGATTTAAGAAGCTTGGGGGTCGAGATGGACCCGGGTGTTCGTGAGAGGCCGTTGGTGAAGAGTGCGACAGGTCTGGTGTGCGAAAAAGGAGGTGTGCGAGAAAGTCCGACTTTGGGGTGTGTGAGGAAAAAGTGCGTGCCAAGGAGTGAGGGTGCTGGCGAGAGTGAGTTGGTCGTAGCGCGTGTGCGAGGGAGCACATGGAAGCGCGGTGTGGTGAGTGTTGCGGAGGGTGTAACGGGAGAGTGTGCGCGAGAAAGGTGTGTGACGGACAGGTGCATGGGGAAAGAGTGCGCTGTCAAAGGCAAGGAAGAATGCACACCTGTGGTGAGTGTTACAGAGGGTGTAACGGGAGAGTGTGCGCGAGAAAGGTGTGTGACGGACAGGTGCATGAGGAAAGAGTGCGCTGTCGAGAGTAAGGGTGAGTGCGCTGTCAAGAGTGGTGGTGAGAGTAGTGAGAGTGACAAGGAGCGTGAGTTGGTTGTGACAGGTGAGAAAGGATGCACACCTGGAATGGTAGAGCGTGAGTGGGAATGCACGCTGGAATTGGTAGTGAGGCACGTGGTTGGGTGTGCGAATGAGAGCACACCTGTGATTGTCACAGAGGAGGTGACCGAGGAGGGGGTGCGAAGAGGTGTGTTGGTGAGGTGTGCTACCAACGAATGTGTGCCAAAGTGTTCGGTGGTCAGGTGTGTGACCAAGGCTGTGAGTGGAATGAGGGTACCGAGGTGTGTAAGGAGAGGTACGAGGAGCATGGAGACGGCTGGATGTGTGAGCAAGGAACGGGCTGCGGGGTGTAAGCATGCAGGTGAAGCATCGACGTTAAACGGAGCAGCGGTTAGGTCGACTTTTAGCCGAATCGGGCCCTCGGTGCGTGCTGGGCCTCGCTTTGAACGGCCGCGTCCGTGCTCCACTAGGCGGAGCGGGCGGCTGGATAGGAAGGGTCGTCATGGCGACCACTTTTTGTTGCGGCATTCCAGCAGGTCGAGATCGAGCCATGGGATGGCTCCGTGCCGAGATGGTGCGTGGGATCTCGGCCCGGGTAAGCCCCCGTCCCTGCCCCGAGTGCGGGACGTATCCAGCCGCTGGCACAGAACAACCCGCATTCATGGCTTGGCTTTACAAAGCCGAGCTTTAGAAGTGAATTGGCGCACCGAGAGGCATTAGTGAGTAGACTGTGTGATGAGGTTAGTGTTTTGGCCCCAAAATTAGAGAAAAACAAAATTTGATGATTGGCAAAGGATTGGCAGTAGTGATTGGCAGATGATGAGTAGTGATTGGCAAATTTTTGATTTGTGGAAATTTGATGTGCAAAATTGGTAGTGAGCGATGGGCCCGGTGGGTAAGGCTGGCATCCCTGCCGCCCTTCCCATGTGGGGGCAAAGGAGCAATAGCTTATGGGGTTGATGGCAGTGAAAACTAGCCCGGGTGGGTTAGGTTATATTGATAGGGCCCTAGAAGATGACATTAGGTAACGTTAAGGTTAGTTAGTGACTGATACCTGTAGTGGGGACGCAGGTAGATTAGTATGGATGATAATGACGAGGGAGCGCAATAGTTTAAAGGGGCGACTGGGAAGCGCAAGTTTCAGAAGGGAGTAGTTAGCTGAGATGATGCCGTGTGGTTGAGAATTGAACAGGTGTGAGAGCTGGACAGGTGTGTGGAGCAGTGTATGAGTAGTGAGTGTTGTGGATCAGCGCGAATGCGCTTGGGGAGAGAAGGGTGCAGGTGGCACCAGGTGTGAGAGCACAGGTGTGCAGGTACAGGTGTGTGGAGAGAGTTGGAGTAAGTGGTACGGAGTGGTGTGCATGGTGCGAAGGTGTGAATGGGGGAAGAGTGG
Organism: Myxine glutinosa; assembly: GCF_964187855.1. Lineage (NCBI taxonomy): Eukaryota > Metazoa > Chordata > Myxini > Myxiniformes > Myxinidae > Myxine > Myxine glutinosa. Next base: position 98,595,921 of record NC_136264.1, on the reverse strand, counting down.
ACCCCCATCACGGATACCCGGGGCGGGTAGTGTAAGTGTTAGGTAGAGGGTATAGGTAAATTGTGGTTGGATATTGGCATTTGTGGTGCGGGTGACAGAATGGTATTGTGGATGGGTGCATTAGTGTTGTGGAAATGGCTGGGCGTGTAGCCTGTTAGTGTGTGTAGTTGGTTGGGCACTCCACCACTGTGAGGATGTCGGCCAGGTGAGGCCGCAGGTGGGCTCTGGGAGCCGGTAGTTGTGAGTGGGTGCCTGAGGATCCCGGGTGTGGATCGGGCAGCCCAGTGCCAGAGAGGGCACCGAGTGGGGAGAGCGCCAGAGGGCCTTCCCCAGGTAGTTAGGTTAGGGTAAGGAGCAGGTAAGCTCGGAGGCAACTGCAGTGGTGGAGGTGTGCAAGTGGGTAGACCCGCTGGGAGAGGTACACGTCACAGCCCGGAAATTGTGCGAGGGCACCGGGAGATGAATCGGGGGAGTGAGACCCCAAATTGAAAAGCACCACAGTTTGGCCAATGGGAATTGGTTTTTAGAACCCATAGTGTAAGAGGGCCAATGGTTTGGCAGGAGAAAGACCCCGGGTAATGTAAAGTTGTTAAAGTCATTTAGGAAATAGTTAGGATTGATGAACCTGTCGCACCATACGCAGCCACTTACCTGTGGTGATGATGACTCCACACCTGTGTTTTCTTTGTTTTGTTGCAGGAAATGAGATTGCTGTGGATTTGTGAGACGCATCACGACGTGGATGAGACATTGGGGTGATTCCATCTCTCCCTCCTTAGGAGGGACTGATGATGAATTGGTAATGGCAAATTTTGATGTTCAGTTGAAGATGGCAAATTTTGATGAGAGTTGGAAATAGCAAATTTGATTGGTTAGGAGGGAGAGAAGACGAATTTGGTTTATGGGAGGAACGGGGAAGACAGTAGGGACGTTTGTTGATTAGTAAAATAGATGTTTATGGGTAGTGTTGTGTTTTGTGGATACAGTAAGGGGTAAGGGAGGGGCCATGTAGGTTACCTGGTGGGGGGGGGGGGGGGAGCGTACGGTAGGAACGTACCTGTCTCACCTGGTTCCCATGTGCCCCTAGTGTGCATTACCTTGTGTTGCGTGCACTTTTGCGCCCTTACCACCTTACTCACTTGTCTTCTTCTTTTGTCTCCCACCTCCGAGGATCTGGCTTTGGGGCAGAGAGAGAGGAGAGAGAGGTGCTGGCTTCGCAGTTGTGGGCCTGCACTTTCGCTGCTTGCTGCCTGGATCGATACGCCATATGGACCGCAATGTTTGTGGCCACCCACCATGGACCGCAGTTCTTATGCGGCCAAGCACCACCCGTGGATGGACCTATGGGTCAACGTGGCACCTATGCCATACAGGTGAACCACTTATAGTTGGCCCCCTGACGGCCACAATAAAGAAATGGACGTGGTTGGCGCCTTTCTTTATTTTTTGAAAGAGGCAAGAAGGCCAAGTGCACCACACGAAGGCAAGACCAGCGGCAGACCATCGGCCGGCTGCGACACCACACCGTGATTTATAGACACTTTATTGGTGCACCGGATGGTGCTGACTGTGTGATGGGGTGGTGCTTTTGGTGCTTGGAAGGGGTGCTCTGCACATTATATTAAAGGCCGTAAGGCCACAGAGCACTCGTGGGTTGGTGTATCGATGCTGGCATGCGTGCTCTCTCTATGCATAACATCTGCATGTGTTCCTCCAAAAACAGGTCCTGGATCGTAGTGTAAATATCAGCGTAGTCTTGTAAATAATGCTCCCTACCGGCTGTATGTTTAGTTTGCGAATTCTTTCCGTGATTCGGTTATCCTGTGGGTGTGTTTCTGTGAGGAGAAGGGTGCAACGTCGCAGGGGGACATATTTACTCATTTGTGAACATCTGTAAAACTGTCGCACTCAGGGTAGAGTTAATAGTAGAGGGAACTACATCTGAGTGCCACACTAAAGTAGGAAAAATTTATCGGGTCGGGACGCCCCGAGGGTAGAGAAGGGTTCAATGTTGCGGATATGGCATTTGGCCTCCATATCCGCTTGTAAATATTCCCCTATTTCCCCAATACTCCCCAACTATCCCCAATCCCCCATTCCCTAGTCCCATTGCCTGTAAATAACACTCTGTAGAACCGACCTTCCCCTTTTTCCCCCATTAAATGTCGTGCCCAGGTCCACCGCATCTCACGTAGACAACTTTCGGACATCTTGCTAGTTATTCTTAGTCTATGTCAGTTAAGGACTCGTTTCCATTAATTCTGACTCTTCGTTGCACCAGAATGTGATTGTATGGCACCAATAGTGAGTTTAGGACCTCCCCATACCTCCTCCCATCTTCCCCATGCAACAACAACAACAACAACAACTACAACAACAACTACAACAACAGAGGGGGGCGGCGCGCGCGGGGAGTGTGCGTCCTCACTCCGGCTCGGTTAGCCGCCATTACCCATGTGCGCCGACGGGGTTACCACGAAGGGGCTGCCTGTCGGCCCCTCGTCAAGGGCGGAGCTGGTAACCCCCCCGCACCCAATGAGAAGCAACGGGCCGATTCCATCTAGGGCGGAGCTAACGAGCCGAGGGCGTGTCACTCCCCGCCGGATATACGCGACGACTAACCGGATGTGAGGTCAGATGCGCCTGAACTACGGAGAGCAAAGGACGCCACCCCCAGCGCGACGATACCTCCCCGCATCTTTGGACCGGACCGGGTCGATTCTGTCCTTGAGCCAAGAGTGCACCTTGAGCCATCGACTGCCCGCTTTCCTTGCCATCAATCCCCGTGTGAGTCAGTTTTGTCCTGTTTATCTGTGGTCTGTCGGGAATAAGATAAGTGTGTCTAAGTGCCTATCTTTCTATGCTGTCCCTCTCATTCCTGTAATCTAACCTTCCGCCATATTATAACCTCCTCCGGAGGTCTTGAGAACCGTATCCCTGGTGTCGTGTCATTTTAATCCCAGCCGTTGTGTCCTTTTCCTTCATTGATCTAGCGTAGCGCGGCTCGGCCAAGGTTCGAGTATAATCGGGTAACTTGTGCGGACATGGCCGCCATTCCGCTCGGCCCACCATAACATCAAAGTCGTGTCTGTAACAATATCATTCAACTTCTTCCATAAGTGTGAAGAATATCCAATCATATCATTCAACTTCTTCCATGATTGTCAAGAATATCCAATCATATCATTCAACTTCTTCCATAAGTGTGAAGAATATCCAATCATATCATTCAACTTCTTCCATAAGTGTGAAGAATATCCAATCATATCATTCAACTTCTTCCATGATTGTCAAGAATATCCAATCATATTATTCAACTTCTTCCATAAGTGTGAAGAATATCCAATCATATCATTCAACTTCTTCCATAAGTGTGAAGAATATCCAATCATATCATTCAACTTCTTCCATGATTGTAAAGAATATCCAATCATATCATTCAACTTCTTCCATAAGTGTGAAGAATATCCAATCATATCATTCAACTTCTTCCATAATTGTCAAGAATATCCAATCATATCATTCAACTTCTTCCATAAGTGTGAAGAATATCCAATCATATCATTCAACTTCTTCCATGATTGTCAAGAATATCCAATCATATCATTCAACTTCTTCCATAAGTGTGAAGAATATCCAATCATATCATTCAACTTCTTCCATACACATGCATTATTTACAGATCACTAGAGAAAAAAAACAAAAAAAAAACACGAATAATAGATAAACCCGTGTGTAAGACCTCTCCCAAATTTTGTCCGCTCATTCACTTTTCCTGATTCGCATCAAGGATCTCCATCATCAGACAGCGTACTTAATTCCGCATTTTAATGAGAATTCAACAGGATTTTACGACTCAAAGGAAAAAGAACGAGCAGACCTTTTGCAGGACGATCGTTACAAAAATCGTTACATATATTAAAGTATTTATAATGTCGAAAAATCATATCTTAATTCTTACAAAATTTGGTTCTTTGAATAAATCACAGCACCGGGCGAACCAGCTCAAAAAATGGATCTTTGTGTTTATTCAGCACCCTAGTAATTGGTTCTTTGTGTACTAATTACACAGCACCCAGGCCCCGCTCATATGGATCTTTGTGCAGCGCTGCACAGCACCTGAGCAAAAGGGGTTTCATCTACATTTTCCTTATCCGGTGTACCATCCGTGATATTTGTTTGCTCATTCACTATTCCTGATTCGTCATCAAGGATCTCCATCATCACACAGCGTACTTAATTCCGCATTTTAATGAGAATTCAACAGGAATTTACGACTCAAAGGAAAAAGAACGAGCAGACATTTTGCAGGACGATAACTGGAATTAGTCGTGAAAATATATCCAAAATACACAAAAATACACACCCACACAAATAAACAACATTTATTCCGTTTTACAGAACAAACATTTCCTCTATCATGACATGCATGTCTTCAAAATTATATGACCAAGAGAAAAAGTAAAATTAATTAAAAACTGCGGGCAGTGATGATCCGGGGACCATACCGCTCCATCCTGATTGGACGAGTGCGTGCTAGAGTCGTTAACAACGACAGTCCAGATCCGATTGTTCAAAATTTCAACTCAATCGATCGAAAAATGAACGCAGGGATGCATTTTAAAGGTGCAGTGGCACTAACTGAGTTGCCACGAATATGGCCACGAAATTGCCAATATGGCCATCACAAAATATTTTCCTTCATCAATTGGCTCATAGCATAACCAATCTGCAAGTATTTCATCCGAAGATGTATCTCTGAGGACTTTTAATTAAATAAGTCATTTATAAATCAACGAGTTAATTTATTAAATGATTAATCAATAAATCAAAATTTTCCTTGACAGCCACATCACTTGGTCAGTGTCATGTCCAAATATCAGCTTCCTTACTCAAAAGGTGCCTGAGTTAATGTAATGTAATTACTGTAATAAGATTACTGCAATTACTGTAATGATTACTGTAATTACTGTAATTACCGGAACTGTAATTACTGTAATTACCTCAGGTAATTACTGTAATGTAATTACTGTAATTTAATAAGAAATGTAATTAATTAAATAAGTACTTCATTAATCGCTAATAATTAAATAACTCGTGAATTCTTATCCGATTTACTTAACATTTGAGTGTCCCCAAAACGTTGGAGCAAAACGTTGCAACAACGAAAGTGAAACGTTGTAGCGACGTTGTGGAAACGTCAGCAAAACACAACATTTGAATGTTCCCAAAACGTTGGAGCAAAACGTTGCAACAACGAAAGTGAAACGTTGTAGCGACGTTGTGGAAACGTCAGCAAAACACACCATTTGAATGTTCCCAAAACGTTGGAGCAAAACGTTGCAACAACGAAAGTGAAACGTTGTAGCGACGTTGTGGAAACGTCAGCAAAACACAACATTTGAATGTTCCCAAAACGTTGGAGCAAAACGTTGCAACAACGAAAGTGAAACGTTGTCGCGACGTTGTGGAAACGTTAGCACAACACAACATTTGAATGTTCCCAAAACGTTGGAGCAAAACGTTGCAACAACGAAAGTGAAACGTTGTAGCGACGTTGTGGAAACGTCAGCAAAACACAACATTTGAATGTTCCCAAAACGTTGGAGCAAAACGTTGCAACAACGAAAGTGAAACGTTGTAGCGACGTTGTGGAAACGTCAGCAAAACACAACATTTGAATGTTCCCAAAACGTTGGAGCAAAACGTTGCAACAACGAAAGTGAAACGTTGAAGCGACGTTGTGGAAACGTCAGCAAAACACACCATTTGAATGTTCCCAAAACGTTGGAGCAAAACGTTGCAACAACGAAAGTGAAACGTTGTAGCGACGTTGTGGAAACGTCAGCAAAACACAACATTTGAATGTTCCCAAAACGTTGGAGCAAAACGTTGCAACAACGAAAGTGAAACGTTGTAGCGACGTTGTGGAAACGTTAGCAAAACACAACATTTGAATGTTCCCAAAACGTTGGAGCAAAACGTTGCAACAACGAAAGTGAAACGTTGTAGCGACGTTGTGGAAACGTTAGCACAACCCAACATTTGAATGTTCCCAATTTATCCCATTAAAATCCCATTAAATCCCATTAAAATCCCATTAAAATCCTATTAAAATCCCATTAAAATCTTCAGACAAACCACTAGCAATATTATTCCTAGGACTAAAATTACCAGGACCATTATCAAACATTTATCAAAATATTAGGACCATCATCAAACCAATGAATGACTCAATCCTTTAATGACTACATCCAAACCCAGACATTTTGAGTTCCGTAACTTTAATACTTCAAATTTTCCATTCCTTCCCTTCCTGATCCTTAGATGTAGGGATGGGTTCTTTTTAGGATCATGTTGCATCGAGCATTATTTTCCAAAACAGTGTGAACATTAAACCACACCATTACCTCTGACATCCCACCATTTACACCAGCTTTCCCATGATGTCGCGATATGACCCCATAATCCCACAAAACTCTTCGTTGCTTTATCATCCAATATGAAAATTCTCATTTAACCCGTTCAAAGAACGTCCATTTCGCAAAATCGAACCAACCACAACCTTCGCCATTAATATCTATTGTAAGCGTGCCGAATCAGTAAGCATCACCCCTCCTATGAGCCTCGACCAGAGGGTGGTTGTTACTCACAAACACTCGTCGCTAGCTGTTCCATTGTCTGCCGATTCCCACTCTGCTGCCGATTTCCACTGAGCCATCAGAGTGGAATTTGGAATTTTTTATTTCTCTGAGCTCATGAAAGTGGTGACAATGGGTGGTCTGCCATTGCTCTTCCACAAAAGCATCTTTCACCTTTCAATAAAATATTTGTACCAACCAAATCTGCGAGTATGGGGCACAGAGAAAATACACAAAAAGCAACAGCCCTGGCTTTGCTTCCTGGAAGCTTCCTGGAAGCTTCCTGCAAAACGCTTTGCTTCTCGCAAAACGTCCGCCTATGGGAACTAGAGGGAGGGGAGGGAGAAGGAGCGGGAGCAAGAGACAGGGTGCCGGAATGGACATGAGGGACAATGAGGGACAGTGAGGGAGTGTTGGTATGCAATTTTCATCCAATCGCCATCTTTCACAATAATTCTGGACCGGCATGAGGTGGGGTTGTCTGTGACCATGATTCCCACACAACATTGCTTGCGTTCTTGGGAGGGGGTCATCTGTGACCACGATTCCCACACAACATTGCTTGCGGTCTTGGGAGGGGGTCATCTCTGACCACGATTCCCACACAACATTGCTTGCGGTCTTGGGAGGGGGTCATCTGTGACCATGATTCCCACACAACGTTGCTTGCGGTCTTGGGAGGGGGTCGTCTGTGACCATGATTCCCACACAACATTGCTTGCGGTCTTTGGAGGGGGTCATCTGTGACCACAATTCCGACACAACGTTGCTTGCGGTCTTGGGAGGGGGTCATCTGTGACCATGATTCCCACACAATGTTGCTTGTGGTCTTGGGAGGGGGTCATCTGTGACCCCTCCGTATGTTACATGATATTCTTAAAAAGCATGCTTTCAGAGGTGCTTTTGTGCTGTGAGATTGATGTCCACATGTCTACATGTCTACACCTCCTCTTACTCAAACTGCTTATAAATGAGCCTGAGCTTGAAAGGTCATTTTCTCTTTTTGACCACCTTGATTGCCTCATACTTGTCCTGAATGAACATGCGTATAGGAACCGTCTTTAGAGGCCATTTTTCCCCCACAGAGCAGGCTGGCCTTTTTGGGCACCATGGTCCCCTTTTTGAAGCAATGTTTTACAGCCATCTGGCATAAACCATTGGGAGGCATATCCTGCTGTACGCTATTAGGCAAATTGCAAATTGCAAATATTATTATCAATATTATTATCTCAATAATATATTATAAATAAATATTATATAAATAATAAACAATAATAATTATAAACAATATAAAATAACAATATAAAACAATATAAAATAATAATTATAAACAATATAATAATAAATAAACAATAATTATAAATAATAATAATATAATAATATTATTATAAATAAATAATAATAATAATAATAATAATATATTATATAAGTATTATAATAATAATAAAATATTATTATATAAATAATAAATAATAATTATAAATAAATAAATAATAAACATATATTATATGAATAAATATTATTATCAATTGCAAATAAGAGGCAAAAATCAGACCCTTCCTGCCACCAACTCTGTTACTCACTTCTTGCAACACACAGTGAATTACCAGTGAGCTGGTACTCAATTTGTCAACCTTGGAAAGATGATAGGCTGAGTCAACCCCCCTGGCATTAACTCAGCGATCGACTGGGATTTGAACCCAGGATCCCAAGCCGGCACCTTAACCGCTAAGCCAACACCAGTAGTACATGGGCTTATGTATATTTGTGGACCGTTTTGCTAGATTCTTGGCAACTAGGCTTAAATCACTCTAAATAGCATATAAAATAAAATAAATTGCTGTTGCCAAATTTTCACGACATCTTCATGGCGGCCATCTTGGATTTCAAGATGGCCACCATTTCGGACCTATTTTGCCTTATATCTCACTTATTAATCAAGGTATCAGCACAAGAATAGTGTCCTTACCCACATTTTTGGGGTCAAGGAAGACAATGGTAATAATCAAATTTCAGCTGGATGGCCTACATCTTTATAATTTCAAGATGGCCACCATTTTTTAAGCTAGTTTTGCCCAAACTCCAGGTCAAAGCCATACTTTAAAAGGTTTTCATGTATATCAGGTTTAAATATAAATGTCCTGGTATTGAATCTATTTACTTTTACTCACAGGTACTTACATTTTTAGATAATGGTTAGGATTGGATTGGGAGGGGGTGGATAGGAGGTGGGGGGACAGGGGAGTTCTTCTGCCAGATCCACACCCAAATATTATCTAAAGAATCAAGCTACCGTACATCTAGTTTTAGTCAAATATTATTCCTGAAACTGTGTTGGATGACTTTTTAACAATCTTTATTCTTTTCAGATGTGCAGCAGACGACCTTGAGAAGTTGCATTCTTGGATAACTGTGGAGGAAGAACGACTGCCGGCATCATGACCACGCCAGAGGAACCTGCTGCTAAAAAGAAGCCCATTGACTTCAGTCTTTGTTTGCTATGCCAAGGGAAGAAATACATAAAAAGGAAAGTGCTTGAGCCTTTAAGCACACCACAGGCAGATACTGATACATATGAGACATTTTTGCGAAATCTCACCAAACGAGATACATACAGGAATCCGACATATGTGGCCATAAATCAGAGACTGCAAGGCTTATCCGCTGGTGATCTGATGTCAAGAAAAGCATTATGGCATCGGAGCTGTTACGGTATGCTGACACATATACAGCATATTGAACGTGATAAAGGACGATATGAACAAGCCACAAGTCAAATGGACACTCGTGTTCTGACCGGAGGTAAGAAACGAGGAAGACCATCAACAACTCCTATTCCAGAGGAAGCCTCCTGTTCAGCACCAGCAGAAAGGCAGACACGGTCGACAGTACCATCATTCTGCCGGAATATGTGCTTTTTCTGTCAGACTGTGAAACAGGACAAAAAGACCGGGACAGAAGAGATACGCTGTGAGTGTAGAAGCAAAGATATTGGTAGGTCAGTTAAACAGATTGTGGAAAACAGTGACAACAGTGTCTGGAAACTCAACCTTGTGGACTTTCTCGTTGAGGGAGATTTTCTTGCAAGGGACATAACCTCCGTCGGGGCGTATGCCTACTTTGGGTCACACCAACCCTAGGCCAAATTAATGAACCACATCCAGGGCGGAATTATACAAAGAACTGGGGAGTGAGTGAAGTAGGTCTAATGCAGGTGAGAATAGGGGCCGGGTATGTGCTTTATGAGATTTTAAGGGCATTTTATGAGATATTTCACAAATCTGTTAACTAAATTGTTACCAAAAAATTTCTTCACCAATATGTTTGTAAAGGTGTGTAATAACATGTGTTAAAATGTTGAAGTTCAACTCCCGTGGGAAACCCAGAAAAAAAGCTGTTGAATTCGGGTACCGAAAAATTATTTTCGAGAATTTTTATTTTTTTAAATCGGCCCTTAAGTAACTTATGAGGGGTCAAATAAGGGTTTTTCATGATTCTGAGTTGATTGTTAACATTTATATTTTCACTTTTACATTTACACACAAAGTAGCTTTTATTTCACATACATATATAATACTCAAGAGTTATTTCTCATTCACAATGTCAGAAGTTTCAACAGTCATTGTCTATGTCTTCTTCAGACTCAACAACATCATGACTGCAGTTTCTGCATGTAATGCCATTACAGACTCCACAGGCCGAGATGCACGTGACCCCATTCTTCTTGCAGCTGCATCGCCGGTTGCTGCAATCTCCATGACAATTACAGCTCGTGAACTGCAATAGCTCCTCAGGAGCCGTGGGGTCCAGTGTTGGAACTGGCTCATACCCATGCACACCTATTGTCCATCCATAGTCACTGGGGTTCAGAGACATGCTCTGTAGAAGGATCCTCTTTCAGAGTGGTGAAGATGGTGTTGAGGTCATTAGGGTCTCCTTCAATAACTGGGAGGAACTCGATCTGTGTGCTCTGCTTTGCATCATTAGCATGGATTCTCTTCATCCAGCCATTCCAGTTGGAGTGTGGGAACTCAGGATCGTTGGCTTTGATCACCCACCCCGCTGCCCAGAGTGTGTCACCTGGAGTGAGGAGTGGCTGATCATGAGCCAGGGAGGAGGAAAGCTCAGCGAGGGGGAGAAACATGATCGCGTTCGTTCCTATCTGTTTCCTGTTCGTAAATGGAATAATCTTTACTTCAGTTATTTTTTTTTTTTTTTTTGTATACAAGATCGAGGCTCGTGAAAGAGCGAACATTAATCACACAGAAAGACAAACCGACACATAAAACATATAACATAGGGAGCGGTAGACAAGATGGGGAGAGAGGGGGAAGGACACAAACACAACATTTGAGAGCAGGGACCGAGAGACATGGAGACATCGAGAGATCTGAGAGAGGGCGAGGGCTTTGGTGGGAGGGGCGTGGGAAGGGGGCGGTGGGAGAGGTATAAAACATATGGACACTGCCAGGACTTCCAGGAAAGAAGTTGGAATTTCAAACAAGGTGGATCTGGGGTGAATTAGCGGGGGTAGAAAAGATCAAGATTTTGGATGGGGGAAGATAAGAGATGGTGGTGAACAGCTGTTTTAAAGACCTGGAGGGAGGAGTGGGATTGAAGGGAGTGAGGGAGTTTGTTCCAGAGGCGGGAGAAAAGAGGAATGAAAGAGTGAAGGTGAGCAGAGAGCCGAGATTTCGGCAGTTTAACCATCAGAGGGTTGCTGGCAGATCTTATGCGACCTGTAGGAATATTTGGGGGACAGAGCACAGAGAGAGCTGGGGGTGCAAGGCCGGAGAGGAGTCGGTAGAAGACAGAAAGACCACCTACCTGCCTGCGGTGAGTGAGTGAAAGGCCCTCAGAGATAGCTTCATCGCGGGAGATTCCAATAATTCTGAAAGCTTTGGTTTCAACAGCGTGAAGCCGAGCTAGGTGTGAGGCAGGAGCACCGGCCCATAGGGGAGAACAGTATTCCATTGAGCTGCGGATGAAAGCCTTGTATGTGGTGAGGAGCTCAGGTGTGCCGAGGAAGGACTTCGCACGACAGAGGATGCCCAGTCGGCGACTGGCTTTGGAGGCCAGCTTGGAAATGTGGTTTTCCCAAGAAAGATCATGGCAGATAGTGAGACCCAAAATCTTGAGCGACAGAACTTCTTGGAGAGGATTGTTGAGAAAGTAGATGGGAGGGTTGTCCAGTCGATCTTTTCGGAGAGACATAGTAAGAGTGTGAGATTTGTCAGGATTGAAAGACATGTTCCACTTGTTTGACCAGTCTGTGATTTTGTCCAGGTCTTCAGAGAGTGAGGAGGCAGCAGACTGCCGATCTGAGGGAAGAGGAATGGAGCGGCAGAGAGTGGAGTCATCAGCAAAGAGATAGAGAGGATTTTCGAGAGAGCCAGAGAGATCATTGATGAAGACCAGAAAAAGCACGGGGCCCAGAACACTGCCTTGGGGAACTCCAGCCTGAACAGGAAGAGGAGATGAGAGAAACCCATTCAGGGCCACACGTTGACGACGACTAGAGAGGAAGTCCGCCAGCCATGCGTGGAGATTTCCATGGATACCAAAGGAGGAGAGTTTGGTGAGCAGAGCGGGGTGCCAGACCGTGTCGAAGGCACGTGATATGTCGAGGGAGACAGCTCTAAATTCCTGTTTGGCATTGAGGACCTCCATCCATTGTTGAGACAGCAGAAGCAGCATGTCCAGAGTAGAGTGACCTGGTCTGAAACCAAATTGATGATCAGAGATCAAGCCATTGGAGAAGAGGAAAGATTTCATATCCGAAGCAATGATGGATTCCATGACTTTGCTGATAATTGGGAGAAGGCTGATTGGTCTGTAGTTGCTAGGATCTGTTTTTGCACCTTTTTTGTGCAAAGCGGTGATGTTGGCTGATTTCCAAGCAGATGGCAGTTGACCTTGAGCAAAAGAGAGGGTGAAGAGAACAGAGAGAGGGTGAGATAGAGCAGCAGAGCAGGATTTTAGGACCCGTGGGCTGATGCCGTCGGGTCCAGTTGCAGAATCAGAGTCGAGGGTTGACAGAAACTTTTCCACCTTGTCAGGAGGAAAGGACACGGAGTCCAGGAGCAGCAGGGTACGACTGGGTATGGTTGGTACAGAGAGGGATGGGTTTGGGACACAAGATTTAGAGGCAAACACAGAGTTGAGGCATTCAGCTTTTTCACGTGCGGAGTCAGCTGTGTAGCCGTTTGAGGTAAGGGAGGGGATGGAGGGGGAACAAACACCAGAAACGGATTTGACCAGATGCCACCAGGATTTGGAAGAGGGAGACAGATAAGAGAGTTCGGTCTTGAGAACGGAGAGATATTGTTTCCTGGCTCTCCTGAGGGTGGACACACACTTGTTTCGGGCTTTGTGAAAGGAAATGAGATTTCCTTCCATTGGATTTGCTTTCCAGGAGATGAAGGCAAGTTGTTTCTGGGCAACAGCCTCACCACAAGATTCCGTGTACCATGGACGGGAGGAAGGGTATGACAACTGAAGACGAGATGGGATAAATCTGTGCATGAGAGAGAGCAATTTACTTTGGAAGAATTCCCAGGATGAGTTGATGTCAGAGGTGGTAGAGATGGGAGACCGGTCCAGATGATTGATGGCTGCTTGAAGACCGTGCCAGTTGGCCTGAGTGAAATGCCAGACTCGTCGACGCTGAGCAGGCTCCCTGAGGATGGTCAGAGAGATGTCCACTTTAACAAGGACATGATCAGATGATCCGATCGGAGCAGAAGAAGAGCAGCAGACATTTTCAGGGAAGTTAGTCATAACCAAGTCCAGAAGAGAAGATGTTCCGTTGACTGAGATCCGGGTCGGGAAATTGACAGATTGTGTCAGTCCCAGTGAGTCGCAGAAGTCCTTTGCTGAGGAGCCATGGCTGGTGAGATAGGTACCCACACCCAGCCAACTGGCATGATGACAGTTGAAATCACCACATATGAGGAAGAGAGAGTCGGGATGAGTAGATAGAAGTTGGTCCATATCATCAGACAGCGAGATGTAGATGGAGTCATCACTGTTTGGTGGACGGTACAACACACATATGAACAAGAGGTGGGAGCGAAGGGGAAGCCGTAGCCAGAGGTATTCCTGGGGGTGAGGTGGAGAGAGTGCAGTGCAGGGCGAGTGAGGAAGAGAGTTTTTGATAAAGATAGCAACCCCGCCTCCAGGACGAGGCTCAGGTCTATCATACCGGAGGAGGGAGTAGCCCGGGAGAGATACTATGGAATCAGAGACATCATAAAGGAGGAAAGTTTCTGTTAAGCAGATCACGTCTGGTTTGACAGAAGCAACCTGTAAGGAGAGATCAGTTAAGTTTGAACGAAGGCCCCGGATGTTTGAGGTCCATACCGTTAATGAAGAGGAAGGGGGAGCATCAGATACAGAACAGGGGGGAGGAGGGGTAGGGTAAGATGTGGAAGAGGTGGAAGAGGTAGGGAGAGCTGTTGAAGGTGTGTCAGAGATTTCAGAATAGCTCGGAGAAAGGGAAGGATGGGGCGGACAAAAGGTTTGATGGTGATTGGGTGAGCCACAATGAGGTGTTATTTGAGGAGGGGGAAGAGCGAGGCAGAAGGTTGGGGGAGATGGAGGTGAGAGTTTGAAGGGGGAAGAAGCGGGGAGGACGCTTTGAGGAGGGGGAGTGAGAGGGGGGAAATTGAGAAGCAATGAGGGTGGGGAGATTTGAAGGGGAGGGGTGAGGGGGGAGTTTGGGAGGGAAGGGACAAGGGGAGGGATTTGAAAGGGATGGGATATGGGGGAGATTTGGAGGGGAGGGGTGAGGCAGGAGTCTAGGAGGGGAGGGGCGAGGGGGCGTCTTGGCGGGGAGGGGTGAGGGGGTAGTTTAGGAGGGAGGGGGCAAGGGGGGAGATTTGAAAGGGATGGGTGATGGGGAAGATTTGGAGGGGAGGGGTGATGGGGAAGATTTGGAGGGGAGGGGTTATGGGGAAGATTTGGAGGGGAGGGGTGAGATTGGATTTTTGAAAGTGTACGATTTATGGGAAACGAACATTTATTGCAAAATGAGTTTCTTGTGACCTTCGAGTTAAAAATATGTTTAAGGACGCTGGATGGAGGATGGAGTGCAGGAGAGTTTAGGGAATGTAGAAAAAAGGCACTATAGGAGATGGATATTTTTTTTGGGATGAATTGAATTGGTGAGCAAGTCGAAAGCAGCCTTTTAAAGAAGAAGAAGAAAAAGGTGTTATAAAATATGACGGAATACATAACTTGAGGGGAAAGTGTAAACATTGAAGGTTAATGAGTGAAAACTATCTGGGGAAATGGGGGAGAAAGTTCCTCTCAGGTTCCTCTCAGGATCTTAGCTTTGTCGAGTGCCTTCAACTTCACCTGGGGGAAAGCTGCTGTTGTCTGTGGATCTGGCAAGGGTGGTGCCGGAGAGGTGACTTCGATCCAACCCATTGAGTGAAAGGGAGTGTTTCCGTGAATAGAGACAATGTTTTAATCTATATTGTCTCCAACAAACTGAGTGACTGCATTGTTTGTTTCCCCAACCTCCATAAAGACCACCTGATCATTACTTGACAATTCACTTTCACTGGCTGGCACTTTGGCTGTCATCACTGATTGATCCTCAAGCGCAGCATCAACCGCAACCTCATCATTGATCTGTTCATCGGTTTCCTCCACAATGGTGTCAAGAGTGCCAGAAGTATCTGGAACATCATCTCCACTCCTACTATTAAGGAAGCAGTATTTGTAGTTTTGTGTCTCCGTGTAAGACTCAGTGTATCCCAGCCGATGGAACTTGTTGAGCATCCATTTTGACCCAAATCTATGATCAAGTTGTATGGCAAGCCCCATTTGGTGTGGCAATACTCCAGACCGAGGTCGACAGGCCTTAATAAAATTCTGCCCCCAAACGGCAACTCTTTCATCTGTCTTGACAATCGGTCTCAAGAACATCTGAAGGCTTGCAGGAACAAGTGTCAGCTGACTATCGATGTCAGTCATACTGTGTGTGGTGGGGTATGACTTTGGACCTAAATCAATCAAGGCAATATCATTGGATATGAACTTGAGTGCCGTCTTTATGATCTGAGTCTTCTCATCTCCATGGTCAAGATTAGCATGATGCCCTCGCAGAATATTGTCGGTGCCATCTTTGAGACAGAGTACATCTGCCCTTCTTTCCTGTGTGTGAAATACAAGGTGTCTTCGTATTTCTCTAGAAGTTTTATCTTTAGCCAATGCTTTGAATAAGAAAGGCTCTTCTCTGGTGACTGATCAAACTCCTGCAGCCTTTCATGGACTTGGTCCATGTTCATTACCCCATGCTCTAATTCTGAGTCTAACCATTCGCAGAATTCAATAAAAACTGCCTCTCGCTCCTCATCAATACTCCTCTGTCCTCTCTTCCTTTTTCCTTCCTCATCAGTCTTGGACAAACGGTCACCTCTCGCAAACATAAGTTTGCATCGCAAATGGTACAGTGTTTCTTCTGCTACCAAGTCGTTGATCCCTTCCAGGCGTCCAGTGACTTCAGTGCCCCAGTCATCCCCGTGACTCCGTGCTGTCTTCAGCAAGCTTGCCTTCAGTGTATCTGCAGTCAAATTATCTGGCACTCTGTATTTCTTTCTAGCTTGTGCTGGATTATTTTTGTAGAGCTGGGCTGGTTGGTTGCAAAGAATGCATACATCCTTATACAGGAGGTCAACTGACTGTGATCTTCTAGAACTGCAGCCAGTTGATGAACTGAACTCACAAGTAGTGCGTCTTCTCTTCAACTTTGATGACTCTTTCTCTGCCTTTGATGCTTGAGCTGACTTCTTGGTGGTTGCAACAAAGTTGTTGTACAGATCATTTTTACACTTCTGGTGGTACCTCAGTTTTCCTTCCTTTTGAGCCTCCTTCATACGTTCCACAACAGTAACATTTTCGACAGTTTCTGCTCGTTTCAATAAAGTTGAGTATCCCTTTGGAGTTGCCTGTATGAGCCTTTCAGCTGGTGTATCCGAGCGTGCACAGATGAAGCAATTGAGCACAGGTGGAGTAACGTCTTCATCCATATTGCTAGACTCCATGTCCTGCAAAGTAGAAAATGATATATATTTAGAAATTATTTTTCCACAAAGGAGTGTCTGTGGTGAAATATAAATGTTAACAATCAACTCAGAATCATGAAAAACCCTTATTTGACCCCTCATAAGTTACTTAAGGGCCGATTAAAAAAATAAAAATTCTCGAAAATAATTTTTCGGTACCCGAATTCAACAGCTTTTTTTCTGGGTTTCCCACGGGAGTTGAACTTCAACATTTTAACACATGTTATTACACACCTTTACAAACATATTGGTGAAGAAAATTTTTGGTAACAATTTAGTTAACAGATTTTCATATGTTTCCCTTACTACTACCTTAAGAGCTGTTTGACCTCCAACTGGAGTCGCTACGTGCAAATGCCACAGCGCAAAAATTGTGCAGGTGACCAAAGTGGTGATTGGGACTTAGGACAGAGAGAGAGATTTGTATCAGCTGAAATTGAGTTCTTCGCTGAATTACAGGATTGCATCGATGATGGACAGTTTGTCTCAACACCTGAGGCTGATGAGGTCTACAGTAACATGATGAGGGACTATGGTATTCAGAATCACAGCATCACCAGGGGCAGGCTGTTAAAGAAGATCCGTGAGAACATTTGTTGTGATATTACCGATGGTCAAGGCCAAAAACCTTCTGTCATTCATGGCAAAAAGGCAAGAAGGACAGCAATAGATGCTGCAATTGAGGTGATTCCTAAAGCTGTGGAGAAAGGAATTCTTAATGCAGAGAAATTCGGACAGGAGGCTTACAGTGCATTTGTAGAAAAGAGAATAAAGGGAAACCAAAACCTGTGGTCGACAATGACCAAATTGACATTGCCATCTTGGAATTCGGTCGGCAAAGACCTGTTGGTGAAAACTGGTAGTGAGGTAGTGGCACTGAAAGTGACGACATCCCTGTTTGCTCGACTACTAGTCATTGCAAGGTCATCGAGGGAAGCAGTGGATCTAGAGGAAGTGGTAGGGGCACATGAACTGTCCAATACCAATAGAACTCTTCTCCAGCCAAATGGAATGGTCCACCCCACCACCGACAAGAGCAAGATCATATCACTCCTGGAGGGTCTTGTGAAATCCAGTGATGACACAAACTCAAGTGACCATGCTGAAGAACTTGCAGAACACCCTGAGAATGTGCAAGAAAGACCCAGGACATGCTTAATTGTTGATGGAATGGCGCTATTGCAAGAATTAATGAGTGTCAAGAAATTTCAGAACTGCAAGGAGCTAGGCACAGCGTATGTACAGCTAGCCGAATGCAGAGGACGTGCTTATGATCAGCTTCGGGTTGTGTTTGACAATTACACAATTGATGCATCATTGAAGGAAGGAACAAGGGAACGTCGTAGAGGCAAGACCAAGGCAGTGAAAAACTATATTGTTGATGAGCAAACCAAAATCAAGGACACCAAGTCATTCCTTGCTAGTAATGTCACAAAGGATTCACTGACACTCTTCCTGGCAAATAGATTGATCAACAGTAGATCCTCCATGCAGATTGTAACAGTGACAAGGAGAAGTGTCCAGAGCAATTTTGAATGTGAAATTGCTAAAGAGGTCAGTAGCCAGGAGGAAGCTGACACACTCATGATTTTGCATGCAGTGCAACTTGTGAAAACAGGATTCATTGTGAGTATCTATTCCCCAGACACAGATGTGTTGTTACTTGCTCTACGTCGAAGTGATGACCTAGGAAGTGATGCTGCAGTTATCATGGGCACTGGAAAAAACCGTCGGAAAATCTTACTAAGGCCAATCTATGAACAGCTTGGTGCTCAGAGGGCAAAAGCACTTGTTAATTGGCATGCTCTCACTGGCTGTGACACCACTGGCCACATTCAGGGCAAGAGTAAAACAACTTGCTTCAAGGCATTCACTGAAAGTAGTCAAACAGTAGTGTCAGCAATTGCTCAGCTTGGAGAGGGTGATAAACCATCTGATGCTGTCCAAGAAGGATGTGAAGAGTATTTCTGTCGCCTCTTATGTCCGAAAGGTGTCACAATAAGAAGTGCTGCTGAACTACGATGGCACCTATTCCGCCAGCTGAAGGCTGATCAGGGAGTCGAGAAACTAACACCAACTGGTGGTGCCTGGAAAGAGCATGTCCAGCGTGCTCATTTGCAAGCACACACGTGGGCACAAGATCTAACTCTAAATCCAACTGTGATCGACCCAAACACCTTGGGATGGGAAACTGTTGGAGGCGAATTGAGACCAGTCCTGGCGCAGGTTGCAATTGCTCCAGCCTCAATTCTCCAACTTGTTCGCTGTGGCTGTGGACGAGCTGCAAAGAGTCCTAGCAAATTGTGTTCACGCAGGTGTTCATGCAAAGCTAGGAATGTAGTCTGTACCGAATTGTGTAACTGTGATGCTGATTTGGAGAAATGCTGCAACACTGATGCCCAGCCTATTGGGAATGACATTGTGTTTGATCAGTAGAGAGCCCGTCGTTTGGATTTTTTATAGGAGTTGTTTGATGAAACAAACTGATTAACAAACTGTAGCATTGCTTTCAGAAAAGGCTTAAGTCTATGATGGATGCTAGCCACCACAACTAGTCTTCATCAATTGTCTCAGACTAAGACACTAGGCTATGTTTGCTCATACTTTGATTAAAAATGGCGGCCATCTTGAAATTATAAAGATGTTGGCCATCCAGCTGAAATTTGATTATCACCATTGTCTTCCTTGACCCCGAAAATGTGGGTAAGGACACTATTCTTGTGCTGATACCTTGATTAATAAGTGAGATATAAGGCAAAATAGGTCCGAAATGGTGGCCATCTTGAAATCAAAGATGACCACCATGAAGATGTCGTGAAAATTTGGCAACAGCAATTTTTTTATTTTATATGCTATTTAGAGTGATTTAAGCCTTGTTGCAAAGAATCTAGCAAAACGGTCCACAAACTTTGGTTTCCCAACATAAGCCCATGTACTACAGGCTTGCATGAACATGGGTATGAGGCGTATAAAGTATTTTTTTATATGTTGCTTAAATCAGAGTTCAAGCCACAATCACTGGGATACCAGCCCAGAGTCCTCACAACAAAGCCACCACTTTACCTACTTAATGGTTCACACATATCATATTTTTAAAGAGAATCACTGTGGGAATGCAGAAAACTGTTAGCAAAGTTTGAAATCACAACCATATAACCACCTTTAGGTGTTGAAATCACAACCATGATAAACTTTATCTGAAGCATTGCTATGAAAGAGTGTGTTTTCAAATTTGTCCCCTCTTACTTGTTCGTGTCAGTGTTTCCTCCCATCTTGTGTCTCTCTTCCTTTTCTGGGTGTTTATTCCCTTCCTTTTTGTGCCCAATTGTTCCCCCACTACCCAACTGTCAGTTCATCCTTACTCTTCCATGAGCCTCGCTCTTGATGTGCATGGTGGTGATGAACTATCCAGTACAATTAAAAGTATTATTGATCTGGTACAGCAAATAAGAGGAAATGGTTATACCTTCTCCCATTACTTACAAAAAGGATGCTGAAGGGAATTTGGGTTTCGACATGAATACGTCATACCTGTTCGTTTAAACTCTTCACTCGATGCAGGGATATCAGTGGCTCAAGGAAAAGGTGCTCAGTGAGGAGGGAAAGAGGCAGCAGGGACGTCTCAAGGAACCACAAAGCATCACTGAAAGGCTGGAGTGCACAATGTGATGATGGGCCTCGGGCATGATGTCAGAGACTCAACTTTTTACCATAGTAAAGCGATGTTCTCATTTTATGGATGTCATGCAGAGCCATCATTACATTGTGCGACAATTACACGAAGTCAAAAGTCTCAACTGATGCTCAATGTCTGGTTCTATTTGCATGGTGCCTGCTCAATGTCTGGTTCTATTGGCATGGTGCCTGCTCAATGTCTGGTTCTATTAGCATGGTGCCTGCTCAATGTCTGGTTCTATTAGCATGGTGCCTGCTCAATGTCTGGTTCTATTAACATGGTGCTTCACAATGTCTGGTTCTATTAGCATGGTGCCTTCACAATGAAGGTGTGAGTTCGGTGCTCCTGAGGGCTACCAAGGTGGAGCAACTCATCGAGAACCTCGGAGCTATACAGGTAGCGTATCAACCAAATATTATGGTCCTGAGACGTATTGTTTTCATTCTGCTTGTTCAATTTGTAAATTTAAAGATGTAAATTTCAATTTCCTGTTCAATTCTCTCAACATTTTCCCCAATATATCGAAATGCACAATTATTTAAATTTCTTCCAGGAAGTTAACTTGAAAATTGTTGATTGACCTACACAGGTGCTTCCTAAGTTGACAGCTGCGCTGGTGGCGGAGATGGACAACATTCTTGGAAACAAGCCAGCCGGACGGAAGGAATGCCGTCCTTAGGAAAGTTTTTCTCGACTTTGTCTCCTGAAACATTGGCTCCACATCACCCTTTCTCTCAGGCTTGGGTACCCAAGTTGGCCAAATGTATTATGTTCAGCCAATGGGAAAGGCAAGGAAATTTAGCAATAGCTAAAAAAATGGCAGTGCACAAGAATGAACATCAAGTCAAGGTCAAGGGTGACCTACAGTGGTCCCGGAATATTTACAAATGAACATATTTTCCAGGAAAACTTACCATGGAGGTACCTTTTATCTGTAGTACTTTTTCTACAGTTTCCTGGCATTACCTGGCTCCAGTTATACACAAGGAAAAAAATAACAACAAAAAGAGTATGAACTTCCTTTCAAAGCGATAATGGAATAATTACTTTTCCTCATTCGCTGGCGAATCATTCCGAAAATACGTTGTAATTGGTCATCGAGGAACATATGTGACGTTAGCATGATTTGCATGTCATGCTGAGCTACTACTTCTGAAGCGGTCAAGCGGGAGCCAATAAGCTCAGAGTTGTTTGGCTCAGTGGTATACTTGTCACTGATTGGCTAGAATGGAGTTGCAGAATTAAAATCACTTGCAAAGTTGATCATACATTTGTTACACACCACCAAAGTCAGCGAATTTGTTTTTACGAGTGAGCTTCGGTCTTGAGGTGAAAACGAGGTGTTTCAAAGCATTAAAATGCTCTGTGGAAGACTTTCGTGACGTATTTAATTGGAATCAATAATCCTACTTTTTAAAGCCTTACTAACCTTAATAAAGAAATGCCCATGGATTATATAGCTTGTGCAGTTCTTTCATTAGGACAAATACTCAATAAGATGATTTCAATAAGGCAAATGCCCAAAAAATGTATCAATAAGTAAGTCGGTCGGTGTAATGGGGATTTCAATTCTGATTTGCCTAAAAAAAACACCTCGGCTCAGCCAATCATAGTGTATCCCCACCATACTGTGCATTTATTTATCTTTGTACTTCACACGGATATGTTTCATCTATATAGTGAAGTAGCCAGATTTGTCAGTCTGTCCGTCTGCCATGGCCTTTTCCATGCACGTGTTACGTTTAGCTCCCGGTTAGGCCTCTACGGACATGCACGTCATCCCGGCATCCAGCACTCAACCCGTCCCATTGCTTTGTTGATGGCAGTTGAACAACATAACCCATAGATGTGACTCTACCTGATATCCATAGGAGACGGGCTGAATGCCAGACGCCAGCTCGCCTTCTGTATGACGGATTTAGTAAGACGGTGTTATGTCTGGGACATTATTACGGTGTTACGTCGAGCGTTAGGTTTGGCTCGGCCTTTACTGCAGTGACTAAAATTCAGCGGACATTCATGACTCAATAAGAATTCAGCGATGTATAATTTCAGAAACCACTTCTGATAACTGCTAGCAAGCCACAACCTATTAGTCTACGTTTCTTAATAATATCGTTTTCATAATATTGTTTTTTTGATGAATTAGTTTGCGTATTACTAAAATTAACACTGGGTTGTTGGCAATAAACCAAATGTTTATGGAATACATTTTTTTTGCAAATATTGACTGTCAATGAACTAAAATATCACATTGGTTGGGGACATGTATTGCAAAGCAATTCTCCCTCTTGGTATCTCTGGGTTTTATGGACTAAATCAATTTATCAACTTTCAAGCAAGCAACAACCTCAATAATCTTTCACGGTTTGCTTCCTATCTTGACGAACTTTTGAAAGATCCCCAAAAGGCACGGATGAGGGCCAATGCGGAGAAGCGTGGCATGCTTGGATTCAAGGTGAACAAATACATTGTGACGCGTCTTTGTTGCACCTGTACTACAAATGGTTGAGGTACAAGCTCATCAAGGAGCCTTAGAGAATTACAAAAAATATTTGTAAATAATGCAGAACTTATGATATCAAGTTATTTTGTGGATACTTGTTAAAACAAGTGGTCTCCAGAAGAAAAGAAAATATTTCAATTCATTGAAATTCGTTTAAAAACCTTCAGATGTGAAAAAACTTAAAATGTGAAAACCCCGCTTTAGAACGTTGCAACAAACTGATTTGTCCACTGTGACAGAAACTTGCACAAATAAAATTTCTGAGGCTTCACTGGAGGCTCATGCATTTTTCCATTTCATGGTTCTTTCTGAGATGAAAGCCTCTCATCGGAGCTCTTGCGTCGAAGTAATTGCTGACGCGAATGATTTCTGGTCGATAAAGCCTCACTCAAACTCTCTATTTGTGAATGGTCAGAAGCTAAATGATGGCTGAATTTGTCTGCTAGCATCACTTGGGGTTACAATTGCGTGAGACCCATGAGAATGTGCTTCCAGCCCACGAGTCCTCGAAAAATGAAAAAAGTTCACCTGAGTCTCATGGGGTAAACCATGAGATTCGACGTGCGTGAAAGTCCATTGATCCAAACAAGGTTTATTGGGTATTTGAATCTTTGTATGGATAGTTCAGATCAATGCAGAGCATGACTAAGCTGTGCAAATCGCATTTTCTTTTTCTTTTTTTTGTTTCGAAAATTTCAGAGATTGTGAGAAATTTATAGTCTGGCGGAATGGTGCATAAAATCAACCGAATAGCGCTTTTTGTGTTAAATGCATATAACTTGGCATGTGATAGAGCAAAATCTGAGAATTAATTTTGGATCTGGGGCCACTTGAAAAAAATCCAAGATGGCCGCCATTTTCAAGATGGCCGCTACATAGTGAAAATGATAATTTTAACAGATATGAGTTGTTTTGTTGTCATTTTTATATTTCTGACTTGTGTCCACAATGTATGATGAATTACATAAACAAAACTAAAATACTGAGGTTTTAAAATTTATAATACCTGTTTAGCAGAAATTTGATGCCTTATTTGCATATTTTTGTTTGAATACCAGTATCTTTTTTCATACCTCACGGGTATTTGTCTATTTATTAAACAAACACGTGGATATTCTGTTTGCAAATAATTTATAGTTATTATTCCTTTATCTCTTTACAGTACTCAAGTGTGTCTTCATGGTTACTACATGTTATTTAATAATTTTTGAAGTAGCTTATGAAGGACCTCCATAAGTCGAAGTGGAAAAGTCCAACTATTCCATGACACTCTTTCACAGTCAGCACCGCACTTGTATAATGCAGTATGCAGTATACCGTAAATTACTTTTGACATATTTCCAGTGTCCTCTGCAGCCTCTGTCTGGAGTACACGAACATCTGATCAGCTGTCGATCGGACTTTTATGCCTCAGAAATACTTGTCCAGAGAGGTCCCCATGTTCTTGTTGGTGACCCTTTCAATCCCAAATCACTGGGACCTCGAGGTTTTAGAGTTGCTGTTATGTCCCCAAACGTATCCAGCCTGGTATGCCACTCTCTTTGTGTGTTGGATAAGAACTGCTGACATTGGAGGTAATGCCTCCATGGATCTGGCTTTCTTGGTGAACCGTTCTTCGTGTGCCTTTTTGATACAGGTACTTGCATGATCATACATGAGAACAACAAAGCGTTCAAACACATGGGATTTATCAGCCAAGACTTGTGCCTCCAGTTCCTCACGAAGTGCCACAAATGCTGTTGTGACTTTGTCATACATCTTCCATGTCTCCCTTGCACTATTCGTCCCTCTGCCAACAAAGAAAGATGTTTGGTCACATCTTATCAAGGCGTAGAATAATGGTCGTGCTTTGGATTTCTCAGGGTCGAAAGACGTTTCTATTTCATGCACAGCTATGTACCTGAAGTGCTTTCCCATGCTGAATGTTAGCCAAAACTCTGTTGTTGGAACATAGCTATGGCTAGGGCAACTATATCTGTGTCCACCATCCTCATCAAGATTCTAGTATGTCCTTCCCTGACGCAATCAGCGGCATGAATTACCAATCTATTTTATCTGCCTCTTCATGCGTGCATGGGGATAGGAGTCCAGATTACATTCACGTGTGGCTAGCTACTTAGTATGAAGTTCCCATAGCCATGTACAACTTCTTTATTCTTGCTCTCTATTGTGATGGACTGTTAGGCAAGGTACAGGAGCTGTTTGGTCTATTTATTGTCTGAAGAAAAAGCTACAATAATTATTCCTAGTTTCTCGGAAGCTTTGTTGTTGCCTCGACACAGCGCATGACACATTTGTTTAATTTACACTTTGGTGCTGCTTTCAGGCTGTCTTTGATGTATTCATCCCACACAATATTTCTTCTGTTGACATTTTGCAACCTGGTTCCCAAAACCTTCATGAACATGGTCTGGGCAGACTCACAAAATGTTTTGGCAACACCTGCTTTGAACATGTTTATGATCGCTGCACCGTCTGTAATTGTGGCCTCAACATCAGGTGAGTTTTTTGGCTTAGGACCCAGCTTTTCCAGACATGAAACCAAACTTTATTTGGCACCTGATCTAAGTGTCCCAAATTGTGAAAGTGCTGGTGCGTATGACTGATTCTTATGACAAAATAACTCATCGAGATCACACCCATGTACCTGGCAAGAGATACCTACAGATGAGAGAAGAGAGAACAATTCTTCCCTGGATTAATCAATCTGTTGCTTCTCCTTTTTTGCAACTCTCGGTGGAAGACAACTAATCAATGGAAACTTGTTTCTCTTTAAGGGGACAAAGAGTGTTTCGGTTCTCTTGACTATTCTGCTTTCCACAAAGTCATCAAACTGTTCTTACTCTTTCAATGTTTCTATGTTGCTGCCACCTCTTCATCTGCAATGTCTCTGGTAACAGGTACAATTAAGTCCATGCTTTATTTCAAGAAAAGGTCTCCCATTCTATCTATCACAATAAAAAGTGATGTTATAATGTCGCTGAACGTACCATAAGCAGATTTGGTTTGTTCGTGAAGCTGGATACTCGAACTCCTGTTTCTAGTAAGTTGAATTCTACTTCTGTTGTAGCTGTGGTCCATACACTGTCTTCTATCGAGTCACTGATAGTCTTTCATACTGTAATCTCTATATGGAGTCCTCCAAACAACAACAACAACAACAATAGTAGGGTCAATATACGAAAAAAACTCACCTAACCCTACAAAAATTGATACAAAAGGTTTTTCAATGGATTCTGGTACCATTGGGCA
The DNA here is from genome assembly GCF_964187855.1 of Myxine glutinosa. Classification (NCBI taxonomy): domain Eukaryota; kingdom Metazoa; phylum Chordata; class Myxini; order Myxiniformes; family Myxinidae; genus Myxine; species Myxine glutinosa. The sequence goes on along the minus strand of NC_136264.1, from coordinate 98,569,773 downwards.
TGCTAAATAACATACTAAAAATCTAGTAACATCTGACTTCCGGAAAGGGGTCATTTTCAAGATGGCGTCCAAGATGGCCGCCGGGAGCTTAAATGGCCATATCTCAATTACTAGTACCCGACTGCAAAGCTGCAATGAGCCGGCGAAGCCAAAGCCTCTTGCCACAATTTACCCATCACTATGGCATCAGTAGGTTAGGTAGTTGGTAGTAGGTAGGTGTAGTAGGTGTAGTAGGTACCATTTGCATTCTGGATGAGATTAAAATTGATAAAATTTACTTCTTGATTAATTCGGTGAATTCCATCTCAACTTCTGATATTTCCGGCCGTGAAAAACTATCCCCGACGGCCGCGAGATTTCTAAAAAATAATTCTTCGTCAATTTTAGATTATTTGACGCCGTTTTCACCCTCCGAAACGCGTAATAAGCTTTAAAAAAATATTTTTCAAATGCTCGAATCTCATTGGTTCCGGTGTTTGGTGACGATTTTCGTTGAACATAACGAGGTTGGTCTTAACGTATTTTAATTACAAATTAGAGGTGCATTAGATTGTGAATCAAAGAAAGACGGGTGAAACAAACTCCTATTGAACTTTTTCGCAATTGTTTCATGCAAACTTCCGCATCCGGTCGATGGCAGCCTCCATTGCGTGATTTGGTTTTAGAAATATTTTTTGAAATGCTCGAATCTCATTGGTTCCGGTGTTTGGTGACGCTTTTCGTTGAAGATAACCAGGCCCGTGCGGGCCGAGGTTGGTCTTAAAGTATTTTAATTATAAATTAGAGGTGCATAAGATTGTGAATCAAACAAAGACGGGTGAAAGAAACTCCTCTTGAACGTTTTTCAATTTGTTATGCATACTTCCGCATCTGCAAGATGGCGGTCTCCATTGCGCTTCGGAATTCTCAAGCTAAGGGATACAGCATAATCTGGTTTTCAACATAAAACGTACGCGTTTATTGACAACACCGGCTGCGCCGGCTACTAGTACCCGACTGCAAAGCCGCAATGAGCCGGCGAAGCCAAAGCCTCTTGCCACTATTTTACCCATCACGATGGCATCAGTAGGTTAGGTAGTTGATAGTAGGTCGGTGTAGGTACCGTACCTGGTAAGACTTGGTAAAAGAGAAGAGCAGACAGTCCTCCCCAATACCTACATACAATAAATGTCACAAGAAGCTTAAGGAAGTAACGATACGATGTGCTAGCTTGGGGCCTATTTTAGGAAATTTTAACTGGGCTTAACATACGTTTTCACAGTATGTGTGTAGTCTTCCAACTTCAGTCTGTCAGGGCTGGTTCTCTCCGGGCACAGCGGCTTCCTCAACCAGAAGAAGTTAGCTTGCAATAAGATCAGTGCCGACAGATCAGACGATTGTGCCGTTTCAACGGCAATGTGTGACTGTCATTAATCAAACCGAGCTTTCTTTCTTCATGTAAACCGCTTGTACCGTATTTCTGGCCGTGAAAAACTATCCCCTACGGCCGCGAGATTTCTAAAAAATAATTCTTCGTCAATTTTAGAATATTTGACGCTGTTTTCAGCGTCCGAAACGCGTAACAAGCTTTTGAAAAATATTTTTCAAATGCTCGAATCTCATTGGTTCCGGTGTTTGGTGACGATTTTCGTTGAAGATAACGAGGTTTTTTTTTTTTTTTTTTTTTTTTTTTGTATACAAGATCGAGGCTCGTGAAAGAGCTAACATTAATCACACAAAAAGACAAACCGACACACAAAACACAAAAAACAAGGGGAGCGGTAGACAAGATGGGGAGAGAGGGGGAAGGACACAAAAGAGAGGGGGAAGGACACAAACACAACATTTGAGAGCAGGGACATCGGGAGGACTTGAGGGGAAGTGGGAGAGGATTAAAACATATGAACACTGCAAGGACTCTGGGGTGAATTACCGGGGGTAGAAAAGATCAAGGTTTTCGATGGGGGAAGATAAGAGATGGTGGTGAACAGCTGTTTTAAAGACCTGGAGGGAGGAGTGGGATTGAAGGGAGTGGGGGAGTTTGTTCCAGAGGCGGGAGAAAAGGGGAATGAAAGAGTGAAGGTGAGCAGAGAGCCTAGACTTTGGCAGTTTAACCAGAAGAGGGTTGCAGGCAGATCTTGTGCGACCTGAAGGAATATTGGGGGGACAGAGCACAGAGAGAGCTGGGGGAGCAAGGCCGGAGAGGAGTCGGTAGAAGACAGAAAGACCACCAACCTGCCTGCGGTGAGTGAGTGAAAGGCCCTCGGCGTTGACTACATCGCAGGAGATTCCAATGATTCTGAAAGCTTTGGCCTCAACAGCGTGAAGCCGAGCAAGGTGTGAGGCAGGAGCACCAGCCCAGAGGGGGGAACAGTATTCCATTGAGCTGCGGATGAAAGCCTTGTATGTGGTGAGGAGCTCAGGTGTGCCAAGGAAGGACTTCGCACGACGGAGGATGCCCAGTCGGCGACTGGCTTTGGAGACCAGCTTGGAAATGTGGTTTTCCCAAGAAAGATCATGGCAGATAGTGAGACCCAAAAGCTTGAGCGACAGAACTTCTTGGAGAGGATTGTTGAGAAAGTAGATGGGAGGGTTGTCCAGTCGTTCCTTTCGGAGAGACATTGTAAGAGTGTGAGATTTGTCAGGATTGAAAGACATGCTCCACTTGTTTGACCAGTCTGTGATTTTGTCCAGGTCTGCAGAGAGTGAGGAGGCTGCAGACTGCCGATCTGAGGGATGAGGAATGGAGCGACAGAGAGTAGAGTCGTCAGCAAAGAGATAGAGAGGATTTTCAAGAGAGTCAGAGAGATCATTGATGAAGACCAGAAAAAGCACAGGGCCCAGAACACTACCTTGGGGAACTCCAGCCTGAACAGGAGGAGGAGATGAGAGAAACCCATTCAGGGCCACACGTTGACTACGACCAGAGAGGAAGTCCGCCAGCCATGCGTGGAGATTTCCATGGATACCAAAGGAGGAGAGTTTGGAGAGCAGAGCAGGGTGCCAGACCGTATCGAAGGCACGTGAAATGTCAAGGGAGACAGCTCTAATTTCCTGTTTGGCGTTGAGGACCTCCATCCATTGTTGAGAAAGCAGAAGCAGCATGTCCAGAGTAGAGTGACCAGGTCTGAAACCAAATTGATGATCAGAGATCAAGCCATTGGAGAAGAGGAAAGATTTAATATCTGAAGCAATGATGGATTCCATGACTTTGCTGATAATTGGGAGAAGGCTGATTGGTCTGTAGTTGCTGGGATCTGTTTTTGCACCTTTTTTGTGCAAAGCGGTGATGTTGGCTGATTTCCAAGCAGAGGTTGGTCTTAACGTATTTTAATTACAAATTAGAGGTGCATTAGATTGTGAATCAAAGAACGACGGGTGAAACAAACTCCTATTGAACTTTTTCGCAATTGTTTTATGCAAACTTCCGCATCCGGTCGATGGCAGCCTCCATTGCATGATTTGGTTTTAGAAATATTTTTTCAAATGCTCGAATCTCATTGGTTCCGGTGTTTGGTGACGCTTTTCGTTGAAGATAACCAGGCCCGTGCGGGCCGAGGTTGGTCTTAAAGTATTTTAATTATAAATTAGAGGTGCATAAGATTGTGAATCAAACAAAGACGGGTGAAAGAAACTCCTTTTGAACGTTTTTCAATTTGTTATGCATACTTCCGCATCCGCAAGATGGCGGCCTCCATTGAGCTTCGGAATTCTCAAGCCAAGGCATAATCTGGTTTTCGACATAATACGTACGCGTTTATTGACAACACCGGCTTCGCCGGCTATTATTCAACCTAGAAAGGTGGTTTTGGTGTCTAACCCTAGGTTTTAGGGCCCAAGGAATCCAAATGAATCAATAAAATTACCATCAGTTATTTATTTATTGACAAGTCCAAGATGACATCCCAAGGTGACATCCTGATCCACTAAAATGGCTCTGTCGAATAGTAGTCAACCTAGAGAGATTTTTTCAGTGTGTATACCTAGATTTAAGGCACCCAGGAAATCATCAAAATTACTTAAATAAGCACAAAGTAATCAGGTAATCCAGTAAGCCAGGTTTACCAGCCCATTAGGCATTTGTTGTCTTATACAGTTAGTCGCTATTCATTGTCATCCTCCGACTCCTCTGGAAGAAACTTGTTATGTGGATTGTCACATTCTTCAAGTTGGCACGGTCCACAGGCAGTAGTACATGGTAGTCCATATCGTCTACAAGAGCAGCGGAGTGTCTTGCAGGCAGTGGAGCAGTTACAATGAATGACCTTCAAGAGACTGTCTGGAGCAGCGTTCATTCTTGACATAAGTGGGACAAACTGATTATCCTGCAGGCTCCACCCCCATTTCATGGCATCCATACCCTCTTCTTTTCCCATCCACACCATGATCTGGTAGTACGCTATACGACAGTGAAGTTTGGTAGCAGATTCAGTTGGGGGCAGACGTTCGGGTGTTACAAAAGACGAAGCAGAGACAACCTTCTTGCTGAAGGTGTTATATCGCATTGTTGCAAGGGAATCTTTGCACTTGCCACCAAAGAGGATAGCCATTACTCGGCATCCAAGGTCATCGATCACCTCTGTGGTCTGGTTTGGGATGGTGAATGTGTTGGCACAAGACCGAAGGACAGGGTCTCCTTTTACAAGCTTCTGGAAAGCAGTCTTTTTGCCAACACCAAAAATCCGAGAAGTCGTGTCACAACCAGTCATGGCATGGATGAATATCAACTGAGAACACATGTCATGTCCGAGGATTTCTTTTAGACGGTTGATGTCATACACTTTAAAACTGCCATCAGCTTTGGACTTGTCTATGACTTGTTTATGAGCCTTGCAGCTGTCTCAAGTATTGCTCTCTTCTGCGACTCTTCATCACCTTCTTGGTTTGTGCTGTTGAAGTATGATCTGAGGATGTGTGACGTTTTCTCTCTCATTGTCACTATGTCATCTAAACCTTCTCCTTCTGCAATATATATGCAGTTCCCATACCGTTCCTTCAGCTGTCTTTTTAGGTATTGATTACCATAGGGGAGGGAATCGGCCTTAGACAAATACTCTTTCATTTTACACCTAAGGTCAGAAACAGTCAGCTGTTCTTCATCATTCGCTGCAAGGTATGCACACATCTTTGACATGGCTTGTTCTTGGTCCTCATATTTTGGCCTTCCAGATTTCCTCCGCTTTGGATCAGGATCTGTCTGAAATTGCAGGGGTATATGACGGCCACACCTGAAATGGCTGCTACAATCTTGATGATACACGCAGTCTGCAGCGTGTAGATCCCCATGATCGTATTCAATTCTACCTTTGACCTTGAAAGACCACTCATCTTGCCGGTTATCACAGCATAGCAATATTTTCTTTGCAAAGATATCAGTTTTCACATAACTATAGTCTGCACTCCCTTCCTGAACACTAGTGCCGCAGAAAAGGCAATCAGTTTTGCTATTGAACGGACCTTCAGAAACCCTAGTACTCCTTTTTGTGGTACTGGATTCACCACTCTGTTTCCTCTTTAAATGAAGATCTATTTCAATACTGTTTGTGTACATTTTGCGACAGTTCAAACGCACTTTACAGCCAGCAGTCACAGCAATGGTGTCACCTCTCCGAACACTAGCTTCATTGATCCCATCAGCACCCTTTTGGCGAATCTTGCCTACATCACCTCCATCTTCCAATTTGCCTTGACAAATGGGACAGATCTGGTCACTGCAGGATGCACTCATCTTGTACCTTGAAGAAAAAAAGAAGAAATTAATACACGTATGATTAGTGCCTTTACAAAATCATAACGAAATGCAAATAGCCTCTAGAATGGTCAATATATGGAAAGTAACCACCGAACCCCCCAAAATTAGTACAAAACTCTGACTTCCAAATTATTTTTGTTTCCTGAAGATGCCACTGACAGTTAACTGAGAGTTAACTGTGACAAAATTTGAATATACAACACATGGAATTTTCCACACCCTTGAATCTATCTATAATTCCAGTAATCTCTGTACGTCTGTACGTTTGTTTGTTTGTCTGTGACCGCTGTTTCTCGACAACCACGGGTCCGATATACTTTTAACTTGCCAGGTATATTGCTGGGGACCCGAGGATGTGCCTTTTCAAGGTTTCATATTAATCGGACAATTACTTACCGAGCTATGTCCAAAAAACGATTCAACCAATCAGAGAGCAGCGAACGATCGCGTGTGCCGAACGTGGAGGACACACTCTGCCTCGGATGGCACATTTGAGAGCGTATTCATTTATTTCACGTTTGCAAACTATGTTGGCGTTAAACTATGTTTTAAAACTAATAAAACCGAATTTGCGATTCATTCGCTTTCCTGCGCGTTTGTGCACGCGATGGCGATTTCTTTACCAAACTCCGGAAGCCGTTCGCTTTGGACCAAACCATTGCATGTAAATAGAGGGGGGGGATTGTCACCGTACTCGCAAGCCGTTCGCTTTGGACCAAACCATTTCATGTAAATAGAGGGGGGGGATATAATTTTAGATATAGATATAGTACGGGCAATGCCCTAGTATACTCAAATTGCCAAAAAGCCACCCTTGTGGGTGGCACACTGGCACAGTCCTACTACCCTGGACACATGGAGTGCCCCCCCCCCCCCAGGCTATAGCTGGGAAAAGTTGTGTACATTTCTTTTGGAAATGTCTAAAAAATATGGATTTTGTTTATGCATACATGTACCAAATAATATACTTATTCCTTTTGAGATGAAAATAAATTGTTTGTCAGATTTTTCAGTCCCCCCACACATTACACTCTTATCTCCAATCTGAAACACACACTTGGTTCATTAGCTGGTGAGTCGGAGGATGACGATGAATAGCGACTAACTGTATAAGACAACAAATACCTAATGGGCTGGTAAACCTGGCTTACTGGATTACCTGATTACTTTGTGCTTATTTAAGTAATTTTGATGATTTCCTGGGTGCCTTAAACCTAGGTATACACACTGAAAAAATCTCTCTAGGTTGACTACTATTCGACAGAGCCATTTTAGTGGATCAGGATGTCACCTTGGGATGCCATCTTGGACTTGTCAATAAATAATTAACTGATGGTAATTTTATTGATTCAATTGAATTCCTTGGGCCCTAAAACCTAGGGTTAGACACCAAAACCAACTTTGTAGGTTGAATAATAATTGAGATATGGCCATTTTAAGCTCCGGGTGGCCATCTTGGATGCCATCTTGAAAATGACCCCTTTCCGGAGGTCAGATGTTACTAGATTTTTAGTATGTTATTTAGCATGCCCAATGGTACCAGAATCCATTGAAAAACCTTTTGTATCAATTTCTTTGGGGTTCAACCATATATTGACCCCTCTACAACAGGCATTTAAGGCCATTTTCCCTGCTAGAGCAGAGCCTTGCAGTCCCCATGACAATCTTCTCCATTTTGCCCTATTTTCTGCATCTCCCCTTGTTAACCCCCTTGCCCGCATTTCTTCTTCCACCATCTTTAGCCAAGTCTTTTTCAGTCTTCCCCATCCTCTACTTCCTTCTCCATTCATTTCCATCACTCTTCTCAACCAGTCACTTTCATCCTTCCTCAACACATGACCAAACCATCTCAACCTGTTCCTCTTCACATAATCAATCACAGGCTCTATTCCCATCATCTTTTGCAATTCATCATTTGTCTTCCTCTCTCTCAACGATACTCCGCACATCCACCAAACCATTCACATTTCCACCCCTTCCAGCCTTCGTTGCTGCTTTACGTTCATTACTCATGTCTCGCTCCCATAAATCATAACACTTCTCACACATGCAGCATACACCTTTCCCTTCAGCTTCAACGACACTCCCCTCATCAGCATGCCACTCAGTTCCCGAAACTTCTTCCATGCACATCTCACTCCAGCAACCGTTGCCGAGTCTGATCCACCTTCTCCATTCAGGATGTCTCCGAGGTAGCAAAATGTTTTCACATCTTCCAGCTTCACGCCGTCTCCAAGATCCAACTCAACATTTCCTCCATCTGCAGCTCCCTCTGTGCACACCTTACATTTGAATGTAGCTGCCACACTGGTTAATGACCCTGTCAGACCACTACATTTTTGATGAACCCACTCATCTTTATTATTATCTTTATCCTTAATTCATATTTATTTGAATTATGGAGTCCTCCAAAGATGATCACAAATTTATACTCTTTGCAAATTAAATTGTATCATCTTTTGCAGAATTCACAGAGGTTAGTCAAAGGAAATAACAAGAGTTTAACCTGTGTTGAGAGAAATTCACATTTTGTCATATGATATTCATGGCCAGTCTTACCATTGCAGGGGATTTTGATGATAAAATGGAATGTTATTTATATCATAAAAAAGTGTCATCAATAACTTCGAAGAATCAAGTTGTTGATCATATCTTTTACATGTCAACAAACATGCCTAAATATATAACGTTGGTTTGTTTAATTGGTTATTTTGATATTACAAAATGTCCCCAATTGCGTAATTGTGTGTAATATGTGTAAATAAGCAAATATAATGAAAAACTGCAAGCTGCATTGTCAATATAATGTCACTATATCAGAAATTTAAACCAATGGCTGCCATCTTGGAAATGGCTGCCATTTTGAATTTTTTTGAGTGGCCCCATGTCCAAAATTAATCAGTATGCGGTGGTCAACCACTGTGTCAAATTTGCTACTTTAAAAAACCCCACAACGGTTTTACCTATTCTGCCGGACTATTATGCCTCTGTGGCCACAGAGAGGAATTTTCCACAGTTGCTGCCGATTGGTCCATAGTTTATTGTCACCCAGGAATCCAACTGCGGAACCTCCAAATGATAGGGTTTTGACCACATGAGTAAAAGTTTATATTGGACTACCAAAAGCCTTCCGTGCTTATAGAAGGAGGTGTTTTGGTTTTTATAAATTTAAAAGTTCTAAGTTTTTTTGTTCAATTTTGTGTATTAATTCATTAGGAGATTGAAGGCCCTTTAAGAAAATAACAAGGTTGTTGATTGATCATTGTAAGTGACCACATCATGTAACAATGTTGCAACAGGTAATGTGAGTCTGTGTTTTCACTAAATGATGAATGACAATCAGAAATGTAGTCAGACAAAGCCATAAGTTGTCAGGTACTTGTAAAGTATGATAATAAACCCTGACAACTGTGAATAGCAGTATCAGACAGAGAGCACCTCACCGCTGCTTGGGCAATTTCGACCAAAATCTATTATCTGAGAAAAGAAGTATCAACTGATAATTTCTGATCAGTGTTGTTTTACCTGTATTATTTATTTTATTTTCAGGCACATGGGGGAATTATTGTAGTTCTTCTGTTAGAAAATATGTTTGGGAGTTTTGTTTGTCGTTGTTTGTTTGTTTTTGGATAAAATGACTCCATGGACATAGTTTGAGTGGGAGTTTGAGAAAACAAATTACGTAGATTGTACACATCGTTTATACTCTTATTTATGCATTGAAGAGATTGATTGTGAGATTTTGTTGACTCAACATGAGCACTGTATTTTTGCTGCAGCGTACGCGCCGCACAGCCTGTATTAAATAAGTCATTACATACAAAATAAACAGATGAGGCTCCTGAAAAAGGTACTGCACTTGTTTTTATTTCATGTGAAAATATTTTAATTTCTATTTTATGTGAAATTGCTGAAATTCACCCAACTGGCACCATGAGTGTACCAGAATGGATTTTCATGCACAACGCAAATGCACTGTACAACATGACGAAACCATCACAGGCCTTGTGAAGATAGGCCTCATCGATCGATGCAGCAGTATGTTGTTTATACACTGCCCAAATAATTATGTGGCATTCTTTCAAGCAGAGATTTTACCGTGGAGGTTACGCAGGTCCTAGCTATTATTTCCGACTATTTTTTCTTAATCAGTATTTATAAAACCCATGTCATTATAAAGGTATTTGTTGACGAATTCTGGGAATATCGCGACAATTTGAAAGAAAACACCCGTCGTTATTTATTTGGAAAGATGTGTACACAGCATAAAGTTGTGGCTAAAACTATTGGCACCCTTGCACTTTTTTCAAATAATGCACCATTTCTTCCAGAAAATTGTTGAAATAAAAAAATATTTGGTCTCCACATATGTATTTCTTTGTTTGCAGTGGAACAAAACAAAAAAGCTGAAAAAATTACTAAATCTTAGCTTATTCCGCACAGGAATCCTAAAATGGCCCGGACAATATTATTGCCATCTTTTAGAGGTTGTTAAAAATAATTAGATTTCAAGCAGGTGATTCTCCTTTACTTTGGGATTGAACACACATATGCTGAGTTGCAGGTGCCTGCAAAATAAAAATCACTCATTCAACCAGTTTGAATGGAGTAAAGGAGTCATTCTGCTATTTTGTGTCACTGTGTGTACCGCAAAGAGCATGGAGAAAAGAAAGAAAACCAGAGAATTGTCTGAGGAAGTCAGACACAAGATTGTAGCCAAGAAGGGACAATCGCAAGGCTACAAGTCCATCTCCAGAGACCTTTATGTTCCTGTGTACACCATATGCAATGTTATCAGGAAGTTTAAGGCCCATGGCACTGTAGCCAACCTCGCTGGACGTGGTCGCAAGAGAAAACTTGATCGAAGATTGCAGCGAAGGATTGTTCGAATGCTGGAGGAAGCACCTCGATCAACTGCCAAACATATTCAAGCTGACCTTCAGACACAAGGTACGACAGTTTCAACTCACACTATCTGTCGCCAACTCAATGAAAGGGGTTCTATAGTAGGAGACCCAGGAAGATCCCACTGCTGAGAAAGCCAAACTGGAGTTTTCCAAAACACACCTAAACAAGCCAAAATCCTTCTGGGAGAATATCCTGTGGACAGATGAGACCAAATTAGAGCTTTTTGGTGAAGCACATCATCTCTATGTTTACAGGAAACAAAGTGAAGCCTTCAAAGAAAAGAACACCTTCCCTACAGTTAAACATGGAGGAGGTTCAGTGATGTTTTGGAGTTGCTGTGCTGCCTCTGGCACTGGGTACCTTGAATATGTGCATGGCATCATGAAATCAGGAGATTACCAAGGCATTTTGGAGTGCAATGTTCAACCAACCCAGTGAAAGACATCTGGGTCTCCGTCGAAGGTCATGAGTCTTGCAGCAGGACAATGACCCCCAAACACACTTCAAAAATCACCCAGGAATGGTTCAAGTCAAAACGTTGGACTGTTCTGAAGTGGCCAGAAATGAGTCCAGATCTAAACCCATTGAACACATGTGGGGAGATCTGAAAACAGCAGTTGGGAGAAGGCTCCCTTCAAATCTGGGAGAACTGGAGCAGTTTGCACAAGAAGAGTGGGCAAAACTGCCAGTAGAGAGCTGTCGAAAGCTCATTCATGGCCAGAGGAAGTGCTTGACTGCAGTTATTTTGTCCAAAGGATGTGCTACCAAATATTAAGTCCACGGTGTCAATCATTTTGTCAATGCCATTTCTATTTATTTTCTGATTAAAAGGATATATTTAGTTCTGAATCAAAAACAAAGGTTCTGTAATATTAACAGTGAAATAAAGAATTGTGGAGACCAAATACTTTAGACAATTTCAACTTATTTTTAGAGAAAATTGTGAGTTATTTGAAAAAAAGTGCAAGTGTGCCAATATTTTTGGCCACGACTGTATGCAACACGAAGAAGATAACTGGTCTCGGGCCTCATTGTCACATGACCGCTGCAATTCCATGAGGTTTCCACACTTCTCGTGGGATTGAGAACTAGACATGCGACAGTGACGGGCCATAACACGTATGAGCCATTCCAATCGTGCTTTCTGTGACATCAGTGATGTCATGAAATAGGGGTAGGGGTGGGGGGTGGAGGTGAGGTCGTTAAATATTCCACTGTTTCGATGTGGGAATGCACGTTTGCTTTTAAGAGTGGGGTGAGGAGCGGAGGACAGTATTGAGATTGGAGGGGGGGGGGGGGCGAAGAAAGGACAGAGTTGGGAGGGAGAGGTCGAGGCTTTGCAGTTGTGGTGGGGGGGGGGGGGGTGGTGATTGAGGAGTAATGGTGAAGAGGTGAGAGGGGGGTTGAAGGCTTGGAGTGGGGAGGGTATTGACACCTTATCGTTGAGAGTGGGAGTGTGAGGACTTGAGGTTTGGGAGTTGGAGAGTGGGGGGAGGGGGGGGTGCGTTGAGGAGTAATGGTGAAGAGGTGAGAGGGGGGTTGAAGGCTAGGAGTGGGGAGGGTATGGACACCTTATGGTTGAGAGTGGGAGTGTGAGGACTTGAGGTTTGGGAGTGGGGGGGTTGGGTGGTGGGGTGGGGAGAGTTGACGACTTGTAGTCACATTTCACATTGCGGACTGGTGGGACGGACTTCCCCAGGACCGCATCAGACGCCTGGTACAGATCATGCGTCGGAGGTGTACAGCCTGCTTCACAGCTCAGGGAGGACACACACGATATTGAGGACTGCTGTCATTCTGTCCTTGCCTATTAGGAGTGTTGCGTCCATTCCTCTGTCATTTTGTTTTGACTGTATTCAGGTGCGTGCCTTTGTGTTGCAGTGCTGTGACTTTTGTTGCACCACCCCTTGTGATGTTCATGCTTTTTGCTTCTTTGTGATTGAGGCAACCTCTTGCTTATTGACATGTGTTTCGTAAAGATTGCTGAACTTACCTCTGTGTTCAAATATTTTTCATTTTTGCGTGGAGGATTTCAATGAGTGTCCTTCTAAAGATTTGATAAGTTTATTTTGATGTTGAGTTTACATGTGTACATATATATATATATATTGTTACAGACACGACTTTGATGTTAAGGTGGGCCGAGCGGAATGGCCGTCGTGTCCGCACAAATTACCCGACTATACTCGACGTTGACGAAGTCGCGCGATGCTGGCTCAATAAGAAAAAGAAGACACCCGGCTGGATTACAATAACACAATACGACACCAGGGGTTCAGTTCTCAAGACCTCCGGAGGAGGTTATATTAAGGCGGAAGGTTAGATTACAACTACAAGAGGGACAGCATAGAAAGACAAGCACTTAGACACAATCTTATATTATTCCCAACAGACGACAGATAAACGGGACAAAGCTGACTCACACGGGGATTGATGGAAAGGACAGGCGGGTAGCGATGGCTCCAGGTGCACCTGGGCTCAAAGGTCAGAATCGACTCGGTCCGGTCCAGAGATGCGGGGAGGTCGCAGCGCTCGGATGGCGTCTTGTCTGCTCAAGCTGGGGGCGCATCTGACTCAGCGCTCGCAGGTGGCTTTCCTTCTCCAAGCTGGGTGCGCATCTCTCGTCACATCCGGCGCGTGGCCGCGTATATCCGGCGGGGAGTGACACGCCCTCGGCTCGTTAGCTCCGCCTCGTGGAATCGGCATGGTGTTTCTCATTGGGTGCGTGCGGGGGGTTTACCAGGCTCCGCCCTTGACGAGGAGCTGACAAGGAGCCCCTTCGTGGTAACCCCGTGGAGCGCATGGTCTGGAGCTAATCGAGCCGGTGTGAGGACGCATCCTCCCCCGCTCCGCCGCCATCTCTGTTGTTGTTGTAATTGTTGGGGAAGAAGATGGAAGGAGGTATGGGAAAGGTCCTAAACTCACTACTGATGCCATATAATCACATTCTGGTGCAACGAAGAGTCATAATTAATGGAGACGAGGCCTTAACTGACATAGAATAAGAATAACTAGGAAGATGTCCGAAAGTTGTCTACGTGTGGTGCGGTGGACCTGGGCACGACATTTAATGGGGGAATAAGGGGAAGGTCGGCTCTACTGATTGTTATTTACATGCAATGGGACTAGGGAATGGGGGATTGGGGAAAGTTGGGGAGTATTGGAGAAAATAGGGGAATATTTACAAGCGGATATGGAGGCCAAATTCCATATTCGCAACATTGCACCCTTCTCTACCCTCGGGGCGTCCCGACCCGATAAATTTTTACCTACTTTAGTGTGGCACGCAATGTAGTTCCCTCTACTATTAACTCTACCCTGAGTGCGACAGTTTTACAGATATTCACAAATGAGTAAATATGTCCCCCTGCGACGTTGCACCCTTCTCCTCACAGAAACACACCCACAGGATAACCGAATCCGGAAAGAATTCGCAAACTAAACATACAGCCGGTAGGGAGCATTATTTACAAGACTACGCTGCTATTTACACTACGATCCAGGACCTGTTTTTGGAGGAACACATGCAGATGTTATGCATAGAGAGAGAGCGCGCTTGCCAACATCGATACACCAACCCACGAGTGCTCTGTGGCCGACGGCCTTTAATAACGTGCAGAGCACCCTTCCCGAGCATCAACAGCACCACCCCACCACCAATCGGTGCAGTCACCATTGTTCATTGGAATAAAAATAAATTCGACAACCCCTAACCCTGCAGGTGTCTCTTGCTCTTCTTGTGGTGCACTTGGTGGTGTTAACTATTAGTGGTTCACCTGTATGGCATAGGTGCCACGTTGACCCATAGGTCCATCCCCGGGTGGTGCTTGGCCGCAAACGAACTGCGGTCCATTGTGGGTGGCCACAAACATTGCGGTCCATATGGTGTATCGATCCCGGCAGCAAACAGCGAAAGTGCAGGCCCACAACTGCGCAGCCAGCACCTCTCTCTCCTCTCTCTCTACCCCAAAGCCAGATCCTCGGAGGTGGGAGACAAAAGAAGAAACAAGTGAGTAAGGTGGTAAGGGCGCAAAAGTGCACGCAATGTAAGGTGATGCACACTGGGGGCACATGGGAACCAGGTGAGACAGGTACGTTCCTATCGTACGCCCCCCCCCCCCACCAGGTAACCTACATGGCCCCTCCCTTACCCCTTACTGTATCCACAAAACACAACACTACCCATAAACATCTACTTTACAAATCAACAAACATCCCTACTGTCTTCCCCGTTCCTCCCATATACCAAATTCGTCTTCTCTCCCTCCTAACCGATCAAATTTGCCATTTTCAACTCAACATCAAAATTTGCCATCACCAATTCATCATCAGTCCCTCCTAGGGAGGGAGAGATGGAATCACCCCAATGTCTCATCCACGTCGTGATGCGTCTCACAAATCCAACAGCAATTCTCATTTCTGCAACACAAACAAAGAAAACACAGGTGTGGAGTCATCATCATCACCACAGGCAAGTGGCTGCGTATGGTGCGACAGGTTCATCAATCCTAACTATCTCCTAAACGACTTTAACAACTTTACACTACCCGGGGTCTTTCTCCGGCCAAACCATTGGCCCTCTTACACTATGGGTTCTAAAAACCAATTCCCATTGGCCAAACTGTGGTGCTTTTCAATTTGGGGTCTCACTCCCCCGATTCATCTCCCGGTGCCCTCGCACAACTTCTGGGCTGTGGCGTGTACCTCTCCCAGTGGGTCTACCCACCTGCACACCTCCACCACTGCAGTTGCCTCCGAGCTTACCTGCTCCTTACCCTAACCTAACTACCAGGGGAAGGCCCTCTGGCTCTCTCCCCACTCCGTGCCCTCTCTGGCACTGGGCTGCCCGATCCACACCCGGGATCCTCAGGCACCCACTCACAACTACCGGCTCCCAGAGCCCACCTGCGGCCTCACCTGGCCGACATCCTCACAGTGGTGGAGTGCCCAACCAACTACACACACTAACAGGCTACACGCCCAGCCATTTCCACAACACTAATGCACCCATTCACAACACCATTCTGCAACCGCACCACAAGTGCCAATATCCAACCACAATTTACCTGCACCCTCTACTTAACACTTACACTACCCGCCCCGGGTACTCGTGAAAGGGGTCCACTCTTCCCCCATCCACACCTTCGCACCATGCACACCACTCCGTACCACTTACTCCAACTCTCTCCACACACCTGTACTTGCACACCTGTGCTCTCACACTTGGTGCCACCTGCACCCTTCTCTCCCCAAGCGCATTCGCGCTGATCCACACACTCACTACTCATACACTGCTCCACACACCTGTCCAGTTGCACACCTGTGCAATCACACCTGTTCCATCCTCACACACACGGCATCATCTCAGCTAACTACTCCCTTCTGAAACTTGCGCTTCCCAGTCGTCCCTTTAAACTATTGCGCTCCCTCGTCATTATCATCCATACTAAACTACCTGCGTCCCCACTACAGGTATCAGTCACTAACTAAACTTAACGTTACCTACTGTCATCTTCTAGGGCCCTATCAATATAACCTAACCCACCCGGGCTAGTTTTCACTGCCATACACCCCATAAGCTATTGCTCCTTTGCCCCCCCTGTGAGGGATGGATGGTGGATTTGCCATCCCACCACATCGGGGGTCTCTCACTACCAATTTCGCACATCAAATTGCAACAAATTAAAAATTTGCCAATCACTGCCCATCATCTGCCAATCACTACTGCCAATCCCTTGCCAATCATCAAATTTTGTTTTTCTCTGATTTTGGGTCCAAAACACTAACCTCATCACCCAGTCGACTCACTAATACCTCTCTGTGCGCCAATCCCTGTCCAAAGCCCGGTTTCGTAAAGCCAAGCAATGGATGCTGGTTGTTTTGTGCCAGCGGCTGGATGCGTCCAGCACTCGGTGCAGGGAAGGAGGTTTACCCGGGCCGAGATCCCACGCACCATCTCGGCACGGAGCCATCCAATGTCCCGATCTCGACCTGCCGGCACGTCTCAACAAAACGTGGTCGCCATAACGACCCTTTCTATCGGGCCGCCCGCTCCGCCTAGTGGAGCACGGACGCGGCCGTTCAAAGCGAGGCCCAGCACGCACCGAGGGCCCGATTCGGCTAAAAGTCGACCTAACCTCTAACCCGTTTAATGTCGATGCTTCACCTGCATGCTTACACCCCGCAGCCCGTTCCTTGCTCACACATCCAGCTGTGCCCATGCTCCTCGTACCCTTCCTTACACACCCAGGTACCCTCATTCCACTCACAGCCTTGGTCACACACCTGACCACCGAACACTTTGGCACACATTCGTTGGTCGCACACCTCACCAATACACCGCTTCGCACCCCCTCCTCGGTCACCTCCCCTGTGACAATCACAGGTGTGCCCTCATTCGCACACCCAACCACGTGCCTCACCACCAATTCCAGCGTGCATTCCCACTCACGCTCTACCATTCCAGGTGTGCATCCTTCCATCCCAGGTGTACATCCTCGCTCACCTGTCACAACTAACTCACGCTCCATGTCACTCTCACTACTTTCACCTCCATTCCTGACAGCGCACTCACCCTTACTCTTGACAGCGCACTCTTTCCTCATGCACCTGTCCGTCACACACCTTTCTCGCGCACACTCTCCCGTTACACCCTCTGTAACACTCACCACAGGTGGACACTCTTCCTTACTTCTGACAGCGCACTCTTTCCCCATGCACCTGTCCGTCACACACCTTTCTCGCGCACACTCTCCCGTTACACCCTCTGTAACACTCACCACAGGTGGACACTCTTCCTTACTTCTGACAGCGCACTCTTTCCCCATGCACCTGTCCGTCACACACCTTTCTCGCGCACACTCTCCAGTTACACCCTCTGTAACACTCACCACAGGTGTGCATTCTTCCTTGCCTTTGACAGCGCACTCTTTCCCCATGCACCTGTCCGTCACACACCTTCCTCGCGCACACTCTCCCGTCACACCCTCTGTAACACTCACCACAGCACGCTTCCATGTGCTCCCTCGCACACGCGCTACGACCGACTCATTCTCGCCAACACCCTCACTCCTTGGCACACACTTTTTCCTCACACACCCCAGAGTCGGACTTTCTCGCACACCTCCTCTTTCGCACACCAGACCTGTCACACACTTCACCAGTGGCCTCTCACGAACACCCGGGTCTATTTCGACCCCCAAGCTCATTAAATCCCCTGGCGCATCATACGCACGACCATATTGGTCACCACTTACACCGGGTCCTCTTTCTCTTCGCTTCTCCTCCATCACCTGCGAATCCCTCATCCGGTTAATGAGCACATCATCACGATCCGAACACAGACTTTGGACCAATTCTTTTACTTCCTCCTTTATCTCTTTCTTATCCTCTCTCCGTCGCTTCTTAATTTCGCTCATCCCTTCTTCCACTTCTTCTAATTTTTGCTTCATCTCCTTCATCTCTTCGTGCGCCCCTTTAAGTTCTTCCTCTAACTCCACTTTATTTTTTTCTATGTGCTCCCGCACCTCCCGCTCTTTAACCTCCATTACCTCTACCACCTTGTCCATTTTCCTCGTCAGGTCCTCATGTACCGTCTGACACTCTTTTTTAATTACCCCTACGTCCTTTTTCATCTCCTTCTGTGTCGATTTTAAACCCTCTATTACCGCTGTGTTCTTCTTTACCTGGTCCCCCAACTCCTTTTGTCCCACTGTCAGTTGTTCTACTCCCAGCGTCAACTCCTCTATACCACCTTGCAATTTTACAGTCCCCTTTCTCACCTCTTTCTCCATGCGCTCCTTACAGTGCCTCACCTCCTCGCGCACTCCTCCGACCTCCTCACTCACTCCTCTTCTGATCTCCTCTCCCATCACTTGCATCTCCTGCCCAGATGCCACCCTCATCTGCTGCATTTCCTCCCTGTGAGCATCCAGTTTGGTTTCTACCCCCATTCTGACCCCCTCTATCTGCTGCTCCATTTGTTTAACTTCCCTTTCCGCTTGGTCCCTCATGTCCCTCAATTTGCCTTCCATACTGTTTTCTAACCCCTCTAACCCATTTTTCACTCCCTCTATCTGATTCTCCTGGGCAGCCATTCTATTTTCTACCCCCTCTAACCCATGTTTCACCTCTTTTATCCCGTTGTCTAACCCCTCAAATTTCTTTTCTAATCCCTCACCGGTACCCCTCATTTGGCCCTCTAATCGCCCACTATCAACCCTCATTTGGCCCTCCAATCGCTCACCCTGAGCATCCATCCGGTTCCCCAATTGGTTACTCTGCAGTTTGAGGGACGCCTGCATTTGCGCCATAAATTGCTCCATGAGGACCTGCATCTGGGCCATCCCTCCCACTTGTGCAGCGGGTGCGGCCGCCGTAGCTATGTGCGAGGCGCCATTTCGCGCGTCTGCTACCCCCGCTGTTTCGCTCTCCTCATGTCCCTCATGTCCCTCAATTTGGTCCTGGACCGACCCTGCTTCACTCTCCCCTACCGGACCCCAGCCGTCTTGATCCGCCATAGCGCGACTTTCAAAATTCGGGTTTTGTAAAACAAAACGAATTTCGGCCGCTCCAAATTTTCACCAAATTTTTTTTTTCCTCTATTCGTTTTTTTTTTTTTCAAAATTTGGTCGGGCCTCGAATCTCACTCCCGACACCAATTGTTACTCTAATAGTACAATTGGTGTTCCAAAATTTGGGCCTAACAAATTTAGTCCCAGGTTCGAATCCCACTCCTGACACCAATTGTTACAGACACGACTTTGATGTTAAAGTGGGCCGAGCGGAATGGCCGTCGTGTCCGCACAAATTACCCGACTATACTCGACGTTGACGAAGTCGCGCGATGCTGGCTCAATAAGAAAAAGAAGACACCCGGCTGGATTACAATAACACAATACGACACCAGGGGTTCAGTTCTCAAGACCTCCGGAGGAGGTTATATTAAGGCGGAAGGTTAGATTACAACTACAAGAGGGACAGCATAGAAAGACAAGCACTTAGACACAATCTTATATTATTCCCAACAGACGACAGATAAACGGGACAAAGCTGACTCACACGGGGATTGATGGAAAGGACAGGCGGGTAGCGATGGCTCCAGGTGCACCTGGGCTCAAAGGTCAGAATCGACTCGGTCCAGTCCAGAGATGCGGGGAGGTCGCAGCGCTCGGATGGCGTCTTGTCTGCTCAAGCTGGGGGCGCATCTGACTCAGCGCTCGCAGGTGGCTTTCCTTCTCCAAGCTGGGTGCGCATCTCTCGTCACATCCGGCGCGTGGCCGCGTATATCCGGCGGGGAGTGACACGCCCTCGGCTCGTTAGCTCCGCCTCGTGGAATCGGCATGGTGTTTCTCATTGGGTGCGTGCGGGGGGTTTACCAGGCTCCGCCCTTGACGAGGAGCTGACAAGGAGCCCCTTCGTGGTAACCCCGTGGAGCGCATGGTCTGGAGCGAATCGAGCCGGTGTGAGGACGCATCCTCCCCCGCTCCGCCGCCATCTCTGTTGTTGTTGTAATTGTTGGGGAAGAAGATGGAAGGAGGTATGGGAAAGGTCCTAAACTCACTACTGATGCCATATAATCACATTCTGGTGCAACGAAGAGTCATAATTAATGGAGACGAGGCCTTAACTGACATAGAATAAGAATAACTAGGAAGATGTCCGAAAGTTGTCTACGTGTGGTGCGGTGGACCTGGGCACGACATTTAATGGGGGAATAAGGGGAAGGTCGGCTCTACTGATTGTTATTTACATGCAATGGGACTAGGGAATGGGGGATTGGGGAAAGTTGGGGAGTATTGGAGAAAATAGGGGAATATTTACAAGCGGATATGGAGGCCACATTCCATATTCGCAACAATATATATAGTCATCTTCTCTCTCTCGACCTCAGCACCTTTTGTTGCACCATCTGCACCACCACCGCCAGCACCTGATCATGTCGCCACCTGTATCGTCCTGCTGCCAATGCTACTGAGCATGCACTCAGTGCATGCTGCACCGTTCCTAAACCTCCACACAAATAACATCTCATCTCATCATATACAGTCACGTGAAAAAGTAAGTATACCCCATGTAAAGTGTTGACTTTTTCAACATATTTCAACATACAGCTATTTGATCTTCATTTCAACAATATTGATAGATAACGGTGATATAATATAACAAATATCATGAGACATTTACATTTTGTAGTCCATTGTATAATTTCAATAAACATAAATGCAAATTTCGCATGTGGAAAAAGTAAGTACACCCCTACATTTATCACTACTTGTAATAACTAAAATTAGAATCAGGTGCACCACCTCAGGTGCAAATGATTAGAACATCGTTAGAGAATATCTTGGAGGAACCTGTCTTATTTAAACCTCAGACATTTAGTTTGGTTTGCTCTTTGTTGTTGAAGTGTGTGGCGTCACCATGCCTCGATCAAAAGAGCTATCTGAGGCCTTCAGAAAGAAGGTTATAGATGCCTACGAGTCTGGAAAGGGATTTTCAAAGATCTCCAAACAATTTGAAATCAATCATTCGACTGTCCGGAAGATCATCTGCAAGTGGAGAAGATTCCAAACAACTGCCAACTTGTTCAGGCCAGGCCGCCCCAGCAAGTTCAGCCCGAGAGCAGACCGCAAGATGCTGAAAGAAGTCCCCAGAATGTCATCACGGGACCTACAGGTAGCTCTTGCCACTGTTGATGTCAAAGTGCACGAGTCTACCATAAGAAAGAGGCTGCACAAATTTTATCTACATGGGAGGTGTGCCAGGAGGAAAGCTTTGCTGTCCAGAAAGAACATCAGGGCAAGACGAAAGTTTGCCAATGAACACCGAGGCAAAGACCAGCACTTCTGGAACAATGTGCTCTGGACAGATGAGTCAAAGGTAGAGCTATTTGGCCACAGTACCAGAAGACATGTTTGGCGAAAACCCAAGACAGCATTTGACCACAAGAACCTGATACCAACTGTAAAGCATGGTGGTGGAAATATTATGGTTTGGGGCAGCTTTGCTGCATCAGGGCCTGGGCATCTCACCATCATAGAATCCACTATGAATTCTTAATTGTACCAGAGGGTGCTTGAGGATAATGTGAGGCCATCTGTCGGAAAGTTGAAGCTCAACAGATAGTGGACTTTGCAACATGACAATGACCCTAAACATACCAGTAAATCCACCAAGGAATGGCTGAAAAAATAAAATTGGAGGGTTCTGGAAAGGCCAAGTCAAAGCCCGGATCTAAATACTGTCGAGATGTTGTAGGGGGATTTGAAACGAGCTGTGCATGCAAGAAACCCCTCAAACATCACACAGCTGAAAGAATTCTGCATGGAGGAGTGGGCAAACATTTCTCCCAGTCGATGTCAGAGACTGGTAGACAGTTATAAGAAACGCCTACTTGAGGTTGATTCTGCCAAAGGGGGCAATACCACCTATTAGGGGCAAGGGTGTACTTACTTTTTCCACAGAAGGAAATGGCATCTCTGTTAATTGTTTGTTGAATAAATTATTGCAAAGTAAATTTGTCATTGTTTTTTGTTCAATTAGATCAGCTTTATCTGTAGATACTGTTTAAATGAAGATCAAATAGCTGTATGTTGAAATATGTTGAAAAAGTCAAAACTTTACATGGGGTAAACTTAATTTTTCACGTGACTGTACATAGGTATTAATATATATTGTTATGTTTATGGATTATGGGATGGGGGTGGTTGGGGTGGGGAGAGTTAAGGACTTGTAGTCACATTTCACATTGCATGGATGGTCTACGGTTAGTACATACAAATTTAGCCTTATTTAATGTCGTCGCATTTGACTTGATTTTGTTTATGAACACAACTTTAAATTTTTAACATGTAAACTTGATTATGAATTGTGATGAATATCAGCAAAAACTTCCAGACGATAATAAATGTAGATAAATTTGTTTTTCAGATGGAGAATCAGCGTATTTTTGTATGACTTGTAATACCACCTTTCACCAGGAGCGGTGCTATACAATACACATTTGCATCGTGAGAATTGCGGTCCTGAACTGCCAGACGATGATTTTTTTTGTTTCCTCTTTAAAACTTTTCAGGCACTGAGTACAACCACCATTTTTAAACCCATTCCAGCCAGCAGTTCAGGAGTGCATAAAAGTCAGACACACAAACAAATACACAGAGACTTTTCGAATTATAAATACTATATTAAGTTCAGTCATCTGACATTGTCTCAGAGTATAATCCAAAGTGTTTTTTTTATATATCATACATTGATGACCATCTTGCTAAGATAAAGTATTGAGGTGCCTTCCATCAATATATCTTACCATCCGGCACCCACTTAATGCCATCCATTAGCAGAGGAAGAATCGGGGTTCTAGGACACATTAAATTTAACATTGAAGTCAATGGGGAACATTATGGAAACTTATGGACTCAAACCCCCTCTCCTGAAAAATTACACCCTTTTTCTCCCTCTTTTAACTTATTAACTCTCCCCATTTTTCATTATACTCGTACAGAGACCCAACGAATATTTGTGTTTAATTTTTAGGTAATAGCTTAATTTTCTTAAAAGCAGAATCACCATCTAAAATATTGATAAATATTATGTTAGAATTTGCTTCTAGATGTCGCTGTTCAGATAATATGAAACGATAAACCTCTCTTAACGACCTCATCTAACCCCTTCCCGAACCACATATCATTTTGAGATTATAGTAAATTATTTTCCCATAGATTTCTTGGCACCATCAAAGTTTTCAGTCTACTCAAGGATGTTGCCTCTAAGAGCCTCTAACTTATTCGTATTTTAATTTTTTCGCTTATTTGTTTTATTTACCTTTACCCCCGTTATTTCTTATAAGAAATAACATGAATGTGATATTTTTCACATTCATGATGTTCTCCATTTTAATACCAAGGTTGTTGTTTTCTCCACTCTTTGGTTTGGTTAATGCTTGGTTCTATCATTTATATATCAGTAAAAAAAGGTGGCGGTAGCCCGTTAAAATTCCTAACCCCCCCCCCCCCCTTTTTATCTTAACACTTATGGTTATCACTTATATTTATCTTAACACTTATAACCATAAGGGAGGCTATGAATTCCATTTTCTAAAATAAACCTCTTATTATCAAAAGCTCCAAGAGCTTTCTTATTTACCTCTTCTGAATATAATTGATGTTTTAACTCCTTATCGTATTCATTTTTCTAAACTCTTCTTTCTTTAAAGTTAAACAATTATAATAACTAGCAACGGTACCCGTCCTATGGGCGGGTCTTCAATTGGGAGGCCCAAATGAAAAGGCAAAATATCAGAAATTGAAGGTTTTTTTTTATTTTAAACGATTTATATAACATCCGTTAAATAATATCACATGCAAATCATCAAAATTTAAACTATTTGTAGAATTTCAATAAAAGCCACATCACTGTTCATATCGGTAAATATTATTCCATCATGTTTGGAAAAACTGGAAAATTGGACAAATTGGAAATAGGTAAAATTGGAAAAACAATATAGCCAATTTTACTCCAGGGGGTCCCAGGATTACCCACCCAAAATTTCGTTGCGATCGGTTCAGCCATTTTTGTGGTACTAAACCGCAAATTGCGGTACTAATAACTAAATTATTATTAGGTTAAATAAAAACCAACCGGAAACCAGGCATCAAACACTACCACTGGTGCCGCAGCCGCTACATCACCACCTCAATCAGGCAGGGTCCGTGGGGCCACGCCTCGAGGAGCGGTGGTTGGTCCGGGATTTGATTGGTGCAAGGACTGGTAAGATGGAACTCGCTGATAGGAGCAGGCACGGAGACGTCATGAGATGACATCAGAGACTTGACTATAAAGGAACACTCGGCTGACATTTTCTCCTCTTGCGCAAGGGAGATTCATCACGAACAGTCGTGTCCCGACATTTTGTCTTTCTTCTTCTCTCGCTTTCCTCGTGGCTTTCTCTCATGTGTTGGGGAGCTCCGGAGTGAGGGACATTCTTAAAGAGCGGGGACATATACAGTGTGCTCTTGAGCGAGGGACATTCATTGGGAGCAGCCACGATTTTGTATCTCTCAGTTGCTGAATCCGGTGGTGAACAGTCATGTTCCGACATCTTCCATGTGATCATGAGGAGGAGGAACTGCGGACGGAGAACTGCGGTTTCCTGTGCATGGACGATGAAGACTAGCTCGGCTGGGCGAACAAGGGTGCGCGAGGCTTAGTTCGCCCACATGGCAGTGCAGCCTGTGGTTTTGCCACCAAGGACGCGAGGGGTTTTGATGATTTCCGACGAGGTTCAAGAGCAGCTGAGAGCTAAGTGCCACAAATCACACATAATTATTTTCCAGTTATAGTTACCTTTGTCTGTATTCAGGTCTGTCTGGGGGCACTCCAATTAGAAATACTAGTGAGATACCCATGCTACGCATGGGTGGGAGGCCACAAGCAAACAGGCAATGCAGATACGGCGAATGCTAAAGCATGAAACCAATAAATTCCACATTCCTGAAGCACCCTCAGTCGCACGTCAGACATGGACAGCAAGTTCGTGAAGGACTTCCATGAAAAACGTACCCGTTCGCAAACAAACGGGTACGTTCACGTATAGAAACATCGATCATGGTTCGGTGGCGAATCTGCATATGGCGATCCGCGAAGTTCACGTTTAGAAAGTAGAAACCATCATGGCATGTCGTCATTTACTTGAACTCGATATCTCTTTTTTCATTCCAAACAACACAACTCCAATCACAAATTAAACTTTTCACAACATTGTTAATGTTTCCTTCATTGTAAAAACTACCAAGTCAACAGTTAAAAGGATTTTGAGCCGATAGGTTGTTCCGGCCTTGGCAAGATCGATGGAGACAGCGATCTGTTAGTGTATACACCGCCCAAATAGCTATGTGGAATTCTCTCATGTCGAGATTAAACTCACGTCGTTTGAACTTTTGGCCGAGGTCATTATTTACTTTTAATGATGTTTATATGCGAATCAAAAAGAAGATAATTGGTTTTGGGTCGTCCTTTACGCATATCTCATGGGATTGTGAGTTGGAGAGATGACCGTGATGGCGGGGAGGGGGTTGGCATTCTCCCAAGCAGGGATTCAACCCATGTCCTTATAAAAGGTAAACTCACCAAAACCTCACCAAAAACTCGGTCCGAGGTCACCGAGTCCGATCGGTGCAGCCAAGTGGGGCAGCCGATCGGTGCAGCCGTTTGTGCAGCACCTGGGAAAATAATGTTATGCGGGAGTCCAAACCTGAAAATGCTGGGGGCCAAAGCTGAAATTGGAAAAACAATATACCCTATTTTACTGCAGGAGATCCCAGCATTACCCACCCAAAATATCGCTGCGATCGGTTCAGCCGTTTTTGCGGTACCTTCGAACGGACAGACAGACGGACATTTGGTGAATTATAGTCGGATAGTTTTATCGTGCATTATTTTGTGACCGGCATTTTCTTTAATAAATCCGGTATTTTTGTAAATTTTAATTCCGTGTTGGTTTGAGTTGATTTATTGCATGGTCGAGGACGTCGTGTGGACTCGTGAAGGTAAGCTCGTCATCCTCCTTTCCCTCGCGTGTAACAAATACTGTCATTTTGGATTGAATGCCTGGGAGTAAAGCTCGTTTAGTCATCCATGTCACCCTGCGGTTTTCACCACAGGGTAGTCACACAACAATATATACACTTAGTTATAAAAAAACCCCAGATATGGTAAATTTTGTCAGATTTCACTGCAGATTTGGACATTTATTTAGTTTACAAGATCCAATCCTCATATCCGAATCCAGATTTTGATGATAACCTTCAAATATGTAATGGTAAATCGATCGTGTTTCCAAGGCAAGGCACGTTTGAATAAGCCGAGAAAATGGTGGCTTAAGAACCCAGTGAGTGACAGTGGGCTGACCAAGATGATGGGCCGCCATATTGGTAAGGCTTTTTGAGGTTTTTTCTTATGAGCACCTTGTTAATCATCTTCGAAAAGGGTGTTGTAATACACCCAAACACCCAGGTTTCATCATTGCAATCTGTCAGAGGTACAGGTGGATGCACGCAAAGTTTGGGGCCACTAGGTTTCATGGATTTGGAGTTACGGAGGAGACTGACAGATGGACGGATGGACACTGCCTTTTATTATTAAATATATCCCTGCAAATGTCTGCTGTTCTTCATCTGCTCCAATCGGTTAATTTGATAATTTGCTTGTTAAAGTGGACAATTTTCTGGCCATTTTCAGAGAGCCTCCTAAGTGTCGACGAGTCTGGTATATCACTCAGGCGGACTGGCATGGTCTTCAAGCAGCCCTCAAATATCTGGACTAGTCTCCCATCTCTCCTGCCTCTGACATCAACTCATCCTGGGAATTTTTCCAAAGTAAATTGCTCTCTCTCTCATGCACAGATTTATCCCATCATGTCTTCAGTTTTCATTCCTGTCCTACCATCCATGGTACACTGAATCTTGTGGTGAGGTAGTTGCCCTGAAACAACTTCCCTTCAACTCATGGAAGGCAAATCCAAATGAAGGTAATCTCAGTTCCTTTCACAAAGCTCAGAGCAAGTGTGTCTACCCTCAGGAGAGCCAGGAAACAATGTCTTTCCACTCTCAAGACTGAACTCTCAAATCTGTCTCCCTCCTGCAAATCCTGGTGGCATCTGATCAAATCTGTTTCTGGAGTTTATTCCCCTTCCATCTTCTCCTTTACCTCAAATAGACCATGGGCCGAACCTAATTTTTCTGCTTAGTTTTTGAGTTTCATAGTCTCCTCCTGGGGACTACTTGAAACCTTCCTTAATATATTCCTCATATGTGCCTGAACCCAAAATCAAATGTTCCCAAGCTTGAAAATTGAGTGTTACTGAGAATTTCACAAAAAAACAAAGAAATACATAGAAATGGTTGCTAAGGTAATTTTACCCTAGCAACGGTGACACATAGGCATTTTCTGTGGGTTTAGAGCACAGAAATGTAACAAATGGGCAGAAGAAATACTTGTAAAAGACTCCATTTATATAAACACATCCATAACATGATGTTAAATGTTGATGAGAGGGTCTTTGTAGTGTCTTACACAATGAATTACGGGAGACATCAATGGCTAAATTAGTACAGTTCATAGCGGGTAGTAAACTAACTTGGAACACCACTGCCATCATCTTTTCACCAAACAGAATAGTTTAAAATGCAAACATCTCACAACCACGTGTTTAAATGAAGAAAAAACATACCCCTTATTTATTTTATATCTCTGTTCATCCAGTTTAATGTTTGCTTGAAAAACTTACACCCAGTACCATCCTCGCTTGTGCTCATACTTTATTACCAAATATTTCCCTCTTTTTACAGTTTTCAATTACTAAATTTTGTTTCTCCTATTTCATACCTCGTACACAGGCACTTTCTTTTCCCTTCCACTCCCTCTCCCCCCCCCCCCCCGCCCCCCGCCCTCTTTCTCTTTCTTTTCCTTTTGTCCTTTCTCTCCGTAACTCTCCTCTCACATCTAAGTGTTCGTACATGTAATGTTACAAACGAACTGCGTGCAGTGCAATGAGTAACTTGTGTCTTGGTTGGTGTCTTTAATACAAGCTGAAGACATTATAAAAATCATCAATTCGTGATAATGTCAATCACTGAAAAGAAGCATACATCATAATATTATGTTAAAACCTGCAAAGTATTTATAATGATGTGGCATTATATATTTCTCAGAACATTTAAAAGCAAGGTTTAGGTTGTAACTGGTCATCATTTACGCAATGAAGCAATCTTTGTCAATTTCATTAAGTCATGATGAAATGAATCCAGTAATGATGAAATGATCTTCAAGTCTTACCCCTTAAAACAATTTTTAACACTATTGGTCTATTTTAACATACTGTTGCGGATATGGCATTTGGCCTCAATATCCGCTTGTAAATACTCCCCTATTTCCCCAATACTCCCCAACTATCCCCAATCCCCCATTCCCTAGTCCCATTGCCTGTAAATAACACTCTGTAGAACCGACCTTCCCCTTTTTCCCCCATTAAATGTCGTGCCCAGGTTCACCGCATCTCACGTAGACAACTATAGGACATCTTGCTAGTTATTCTTAGTCTATGTCAGTTAAGGACTCGTTTCCATTAATTCTGACTCTTCGTTGCACCAGAATGTGATTATATGGCACCAGTAGTGAGTTTAGGACCTTCCCATACCTCCTCCCATCTTCTTCCCCATACAACAACAACTACAACAACTACAACAACGGCGCGGCGCGGGGGAGTGTGCGTCCTCACACCGGCTCGGTTAGCCGCCATTGACCATGCGCTCCGACGGGGTTACCACGAAGGGGCTCCTTGTCAGCCCCTCGTCAAGGGCGGAGCCGGTAACCCCCCCCCCGCACGCACCCAATGAGAAGCAACGGGCCGATTCCATCTGGGGCGGAGCTAACGAGCCGAGGGCGTGTCACTCCCCGCCGGATATACGCAGCGACTTACCGGACGTGACGTGAGATGCGCCCCCGACTGAAGAAGACAAGTCGCGACCTCCAAGCGCTGAGCGAGCTCCACGCATCGACCCGGTATTGCAGTACCTCCGAGAACGGTGCACCCCCTCCGAGAACGGTGCACCTTGAGCCATTGACGGCCCGCTTTCCTTGCCATCAATCCCCGTGTGAGTCAGTTTTTGTCCTGTTTATCTGTCGTCTGTCAGGGAATAAGATAAGTGTGTCTAAGTGCCTGTCTTCCTATGCTGTCCCTCTTGTAGTTGTAATCTGACCTTCCGCCCTAATATAACCTCCTCCGGAGGTCTTGAGACCTGAACCCTTGGTGTCGTGTCATTTTAACCCAGCCGTTGTGTCCTTTTCCTTCATTGACCTAGCATAGCGCGACTCGGACAAGGTTCGAGTATAATCGGGTAACTTGTGCGGACACGGCGGCCATTCCGCTCGGCCCACCATAACATCAAAGTCGTGTCTGTAACAATACACTTGTTAACATACACTTAACACTATAACATACACATTTATTTAACATACACTATTTAACACTATTACGAGGAAATCAATCACACAAGTCTATTATTTTTGTTTCTACCAATCATTAACATAGTACATGTAGCTTAAATGTTTCCACAAAAACATTGCGTACAAAGTTGGTCACAGAACAAAGTGTTACAAATCATATACTGCTAGGAATATCATTTTTCAAGGTTTTCAATAGAATAGTACAAAATCAAATGATGAATAATAATTGAGAAAAAAATGATGTGCATAATTCATATTTTGTGTGGAACAACCAGTATGTATTAACTTTGATATTCTATTAAAAATAGCAAAAAGGAAACACCTACATGGGGCTATGCTAAATCACCTTCCTCCCTTATTTCTTTTCCCTCAGACAAAACGAAACAAAATAACAAAAGCAGTCATTGCACGGTGAAGGATGATGAAGACAAATCAAACAAACTATATCTCATCCTCTGAGTCAGGGGTGTCAGTTTCATAGTGTTCAAGTTCCTCTGCTGAAACTGAAACATTCTCACACCCTACACAAGAACAAAGGTCTGTGCAAGGAAGCTTGTTGGCCAAACAAGAACATCGCCGTTGTGAACACTGCATCTTCTTGCATGAGCAGTGTGACAACTCCATAACACTTGCAGGTGCAGGGGGAAGCCTCATACAATCGACCACTAGCTCATCACCATCTGCTTTCCATCCATGATTTTTTGGAGATGGAATGTTTGGCATGGTCTCAAGACATTGCTTATGGATTGCTGCCTGATAGTTTGCACGTTGTATATGTTTGTGCAATGAATCCTTATTAGGTGGCAAACATTTCTCTACACATCTTCCTGTCTTGAACATCTGACACCTGGCCTGATTCACATCTTTGCAGTTAGTCTGGCCATAGAGTGCACAAGTGAACATCTCAAGTCCTGCATAGAGAGTTTCAGGAATCTCAAAAGCTGTTCCCAACTTCTCAAATGTGGAACAGTGCTCTTTACTTGCTATTAAGATTTTGGCAGCCTTCACTTTCCCCATACCATACAGGGCACTCACTGAGTCGCATCCAGAAAAGCAGTGAAATCCCACAAGAGCAGAGCACACCTCCTTTTTTCTTTTTTTTGTATACTGAATCGAGGCTCGTGAAAGAGCTAACATTTACTTCACAAACAAATCAACCAGACAAACAAAATATACAAAAAGAGGGAGCGGAAAACAAGATGGGGAGAGAAGGGGAAGTGATGGAAGATTTGCTGGATGTCAATGTTACGTTTGCTCTTTCCTTTTCCAGTGTGGGAAATATAGCTTAGCATCAATATCTTGGCAGAATGCAACGCACAACACAAACACATCTGTTTCTGGGCTGTTGATGATCACATGATCACTTGATCTGGCTGCAAATGCACTATGCAATAAAAGTCGCGTGTCCACTTCTTTTTGATTTGTGAAGAGAAATTGAATGGCGACAACTTCGAGGTCTGTTTTCTTTTTATTCTGACGAAGAGCGTGGCATTCACCCCCGTGTCCTACAATGAGTCTTACATCATCGATGACTTCCATTGCATTCTTGCACCAGTATTCAAAGAGGAACTGTAACAGATTCTCCTTATTCTGACCGCATGACAAAAACTTTGACCATTGTTTTGGTATCTTCTGTTCAGGAGAGAAAATTTTCATGACTTGCGTTCCTCCTACTGACCGTCTACTTCTCTCACCACATTTGATACTTTTGGTATGGTATCTGTCAGGGACAAAGTGCACCACTTTTGACTTATACACTTTGGCTTGTCTCACTAGGCATGAAAGTACCTGAACAGCAAACTGGCCAAATGTTGATGGTGGCTTGAGAACTTGAATCAGTGCCATGGCATCCCAAACCCATGTTGAACCACTTGGGATAGCATTGATGGTAGGAAGTGGGTCTACTGCTTTCTCCATGAAGTGTAAGAGCTTTGCTTTGTTGGTGTTGATGAGCGATCCATCATAGTTCGCAAGAGGCAATGGTAATGGGCCCAGTGAATGAGTTAGCATCTCCTCAATATCAAGCTTCCTAACAGTATCAATCACGATTAACCTAGCAAAAAGATTCCTGTCAGCCTTAAGAGCAATCTCCTTCCCCTTCACGTTTGATACTGTAGGCTTGCCTGTGTCTTTGAATGTCTTCAATTTCATCTTCTTGACGGGATCGTGAAAGCTGATGTCTGAGGCTTGAAGTCGTTTCTCACAAAAGGTCTGAAATGCTTCTTCTCCTTTCTCATAGGCTTTTTGGAGATCTTTCACCACCTGGGTTGATGCAACCTTCCCCGAGGTAATATGATATAGCTGATCAGATTCCAGAGAAGTATCAAAGGAATTTACCATGTTAATAATAGTATCCATGACACTTCTTACATCTTTCTCATCTCGTATTTTCCTTGTTTCATCCATAGTCAGGTTCACTATGTTTTTTCGTTCAAAATTTTGGTAGATTAGCAAAACTATACATTTTTGGAATATTCAGAGCATGAGGAATCCAAAAATTAATGTTGACATTTGCGTAGAAACCTTTGCGAAAATGACACTCAGGACAGTGATGAAGATCTGTAAAAGCATATTCCTGAATGGTATAGACCTCGTAGATCCTGTGTATAGGACTTATAGTTCAATCTGATACTACCTATAACTTCCTATAACAACCTATAACTACAAAGGACTTGCAAAATCATGTATAATGTAATACAGTTATATCACAAATATAAAGACAATGGTTTTCAATTACCTTTGTTTGTTGCTTTTCTATAATCCTGAGCACTATTTTGAGGCCTTTATTGGATTCCTTGACCCAGAAAACATAGGATTAGCATATTTAATTAAGTCTCTAGGTTGACTAGAAGCCGAGATCGCGCAAAATATGTATTTTATGGCGGCCATTTTCAAAATCCAAAATGGCGGCCATGCAGGTGTCTGTGCAAATGCCAACATTGATTTTCAGATTCTCCATGCTCTGAAGATTCCAAAAATGTACAGGTTTGCTAATCCCAAAATTTTGAAAGAAATTATATTTGTTAACATAGTGAACCTGACTACCAGGTCAATACGGGTCCTTGCAGACATTCTATGACCAGCCATCTCTGTACACTGCCTGCTAATTCCAGCTCTCTCATGTTGGGTCAAAGTCCATCTTTGAGCGGCACCCTTGTTGACAGT
This sequence comes from Myxine glutinosa, assembly GCF_964187855.1. Taxonomy (NCBI): domain Eukaryota; kingdom Metazoa; phylum Chordata; class Myxini; order Myxiniformes; family Myxinidae; genus Myxine; species Myxine glutinosa. The sequence goes on along the minus strand of NC_136264.1, from coordinate 98,536,964 downwards.
AAATCCAGTCAGACCTTCTTTGGTTTTGGAATCACGGTTGGCTGTCTGTTCTATCACCTGGTAGCAGGCAACCTGAGCAAAGCCATATTCCTGTTGCCTCTGAACCACAAACTTTCCATTCTGCAACTCACCATGAATGTCTGGATGATCGTCGCATAGGCTATTCATTTCAAGCCAATATGCAGAAAGATACCGTGCATAGTTGACGCGGTCATAGGAGAAAAACCATGGCATCATAGAGCGAACACTCGATAGGTGAAGATTCCAACTAGCAACTCTGGTTGCTCTGATGAACAGTAGTAGTTGTTGCACCATGTCAATGTATCTACTCCAGTACTGGAATGTCAGGTTCTGTTTGCTGTTCTTCTCCACAAAATCTGCATACCTCTGGAGGAGACAACTGATTCCTTCAGACTTCACAACGGTGTCAAACTCCCTCGGAAATGCAGCTTGCAGCTCTGTAGCATTGCAAAACACAAGGTCTTGCTCTTCATCTGGCAGAGTTTCGATGATAGCTTGCCATCGTAATCTGTGCAATGCCTCGCAAATGATCTTGTGACTCCTCACACTGCGATTGTAGTGATGGCCACTGCACACTCCATTAACAGAACCTGCTGGAACTAGCTCAGATTCAATGAGGATGTCCTGTAGACCAGCATCGTTAAAATCATTTCCCAATACAGGCCATGAATGTCATGGCTGTATGAAACTCTCCCATTCGAAGTACAAGTCTTTGCATGAAGACAGGATTTTGCCAACAGATCTCCTGAGCTTTAGCGTAAATTGCCTGGTCCATGACTACGACAATCTGCTCTAAGCCAAGCTTGTTCGCGATGCTAATACTTCGTTGCAGAATTGTATTCACTGTGCTGAGGTTAGTAGGACTAGCATCGATTACTGGAAGAAATCCAATGCTTGATATTGATGGGATAGTATCTCTCTGTAGAATGGTATTAAAGCCTGTCCATCCAGGTAGGGTGTCAATATTGGAATCTGGTACCTTGCAAAGAAAGTAGGCATCATCCAATGTTCGTGCATCTTCCTGCATCTGCACATAATGTGTGAGCTCTACCAATACACCCTCACCATACGGCTCTGGACATGCCCTCTGTCCTCCAGTGTACAATTCAATATTTGGAGTGGGTGGCTGAAGGGATCTCTTTCTCGATCTTGCTAGAGAATGCTGTTCTGGTTCTTCTGCAGCAAGCTGGTTTCCATGCTGAATTATTATTCCATTGGTATTATGAGTAGTGCCCTTTCCCGACAAAGTCTCCTCCCCAAAATCGTTATTGTCCCAAACGAATGTAGTATGTATGTGGGGTTTGATTTTCGGTGGGATGTACTCATCTCCTTGTTTGAGCTGCAACTCAGCAAGGGCTGTATCGTGTTCTATGACTGCTGAATTTGAGGTACAATGTCCCAGGCCATTCAACAGCCCAATTAACTGAGCTGAACCGGTAAGATGACGCACAGACATTGCCAAAGCTGAATGTTTTGGCATTAATTGCTTTCCTTTCATTCCAAGATTGATGATATCCTGACACACAGATACAATTTTTTTACTGCTGGAATCATCTACATTTACACGCGAATCGTGTGGGGGGAAATCACTTGTGATGCCTGTAGTCCATGCCAGGATATTGAACAGCTCATCTGGAACTATGTTGTGTGCTGCTTGTAGAGTCAATTCCTTGGAACTTGGTGGCCACTTCAGTGGAGGGGGATGGCATCACATTTGTCTTTAATGGAATTCTTCAGTGCCAGAGCAGCGTGGTACATGGGGTCTACATTTCATCTGAGTTGTAATCCTGCTGGTTGTAGCACCCATTCTGACATCAGTGTCAGTGTCTGTATCGTCAGCACTTTCCGATGAGTCGTTCACTGCTTCCCCTGCAATCTCTGCTGTGGAAAGATCCTCAACAAACACAAGATCACTTTCATTACTTTTTGATGACTTGACAAATTTGAGGAATGGATATGACTGTAGTAATCTTCCTTTAAGGCTGTATGTCTTGTAGGATGGTATTTTCATGCCCTCCTCTTCTTCTACACACTTCTTGAACAAGTAATTTAACTTTGTTAACCTCAAAATTCCTCTATTTTTGACAATTCTCTCTTCAACAACTCTTTGGCAAAAACATTTATACCCCTTGTCATACAAAAAAACCTCTTAGGGGTTTTTCACATTGTTTTTGCATCTAGTGTAAGACTTAAACCAGCTCTTATGATACCTAGCTTCTATGGCTACTAGGCCTTTCCCTCTGATGTTAATGAGGAGGGCCTCATCTTTCCTCATCTCAGCTGCAGTGACCAGCTTACCAGCTGTTATAGTCTCACAATGAACCAACTGTTCCTTTCTTCTTTTTCTGCTGTGTGGTTCTACAATGTTCTTGTCTTTCTTGCAAATGAGACAGCATACTGGCAGTAGATGGGAGGATCTTGAGCCTGCCGCCCTGGAATGGGATGTCTTTGACCGCAGAAGTCTGATCTTGGGAGCCACTTCGTCTTGTCCCTGGTCATGTTCAGCAGATGCATCAGCTGCATTAAAGAAAGGGGACCAGTAGGGAGAGCAGTGGGAAAACAAGAAAAATATGAGGAATGAGAAACAAAAAGAAATACACAGTTTACAACTTTACACACCCTTCAAAAATAATTAAATCATTTTTAGTTGTATGATAGGAAATTCTGACATCTACAGGTCTAGATTATCTAAGGCAAACAAGCGTCCTGTATCCAGATAATATTGTCAGTATGAATAATGAGGTGTACAGGATGGTCCGTGGAGCTACCTAACATGACTCGTGACAAAATTCATATTTCATTGCAGTCAGACATAGAGGTGACAGTTACCAGCCTCCGTAAACATTCTATGGGTTACCAGCCACCTGAAAATTTGTTCAGCTTGTTCTTTTATTCCTGCATGTATGATGTCAACAATATGTGATATAAACTTCTCTATAAATACAAATTGATATGACTATTGTTGACTTCATACATGGAGGAATAAGAGAACAAGCTGAACAAATTTTCAGGTGGCTGGTAACCCATAGAATGTTCACGATACGGTGGCTGGTAACTGTAAACTCTATTCTCTAGCTTAACTTATGCCGTACCTAGTTAGCCATGAAATTTAAACGTAACAGGAACTAAAATTAAAATCTCCAGGGTATATCCCATAAATCTTGGTAGGAACCAAAATATTTCTGAAAGAGAATTTTAAAAACTAGCACAGAAGTAAGTGGGGCAGCAAAACCAAATAATCTAGGCTAGCAGTAGCACTGATATGAACTGTACGATCAAAATAAACACTACACAGATCTCAGTACATGGGGCATGTGGGTGGATTGTGCTTTTGCATTTTGTAGACCAAACAAACCAACACGCAAAATGTGGTGATATAATGCTGGATAAGCTCATTTTATTGAAAATATAACACAATCACATATCAGAATATATTTACTTACATTGGTCACTACGTTGAGGCACGAGTGCAGGCTTCTTCCTCGCTCTCTCGATCTTGCACTTGTCAGTGTATCGCATGTAGCACTTGCGATGATACCCGGCTTGACAGGGAACGGCATCGAGTATTTCTGGTGCTCTAACCAGCTCCAATCCAAAAGCATTGATTGCATTTTGTGGAATTTCAACTTCTCTGGTATCTGTAGATTTCCACTGATGAACACTTGTGATGAATTTTTGCCAACTAACTTCCGAAAACAAAGTAATCTTTTCTCTTGCACCAGTAATAATGTGCATGCAACATGCCGTTGCTATGCCCAGGTAGCTTACCTGCATGGGTCAAGGGCTGTGATTGGCCAATTCTGTGACACTTGCAGATACAGCATCTGTGATTGGTCTGTCAAGGCATTCAGTATGACATCATCATGCTAGATTCTGGCTGGGGAAGTGTATATTTTTGCGTGCAAATTTCTCAAAAATGCTCAGTTTTTAGTGATGGGAACATTAAAAATAGTAATTAATGACCTAATATCTATTGCTCTTGCAAATATCCAGTACCCCCAAGTGGGGACTACGGAAAAGTGGATTTTTGAGTCTTGGCCCATGGTCTAAAATGGCTACACAGCTGATACTGCATGTGAAAAAGCCGAATGCCTCAACTCTGTGTTTGCCTCAAAATCTTGTGTCCCAACCCCATCTCTCCCTGTCTCTCCCAACCCCACCTTACCCAGTCATACCCAGCTGCTCCTGGACTCTGTGTCCGTCTCTCCCGACAAGGGGGAGAAGTTTCTGTCAAATTGGAAAAACAATATACGATATAGCCTATTTTACTCCCAGGGGTCCCAGGAATATCCACCGAAAATATCGCGATCGGTTGAGCCGATTTTGCGGTACCTTCGAACGGACAGACGGACATTTGGTGGATTATAGTAAGATGATGACGGATACTTTGGATCCCGAGAGTACCTGGTTCACCTTTCCGATACGTGATACCTCCCAAAGAGTTACTACAAGTTGGATTGCGATATTGAAAACACCAAAAAAATTGATTCTCACAATTTATTATCACAACATGTTCATTTCAACATATGAAAAGTCAAATGTAATTTTGGGGAATTGCGATTAGAACATTTTCATCAAAGTTTTTGTAAAATAGAAAACGGTACAACAAACACGTTTAGAGGTAAAACAAAGTTATTTTTTGCAAACACAGGTGATCGCACACCTGCTGCCACGAATGGCAAACTCATTGGGGATGTCCCGACGAGGTGTACCACTAGAACGGTTTGGAGGACCGTCCCGACGAGCGAGGTGTACCACTGGAACAGTTTGGAGGACCGTCGCGACGAGGTGCACCACTGGAACGGTTTGGAGGACCCTCCCGACGATGTGTACCACTGGAACGGTTTGGAGGACCATCACGTCGAGGTGCACCACTGGAACAGTTTGGAGGACCGTCCCGACGAGGTGCACCATGGAACGGTTTGGAGGACCGTCGCGACGAGGTGCACCACTGGAACGGTTTGGAGGACCTTCCCATCTGCATGAGCGCCGGACAGTAATGCTCGGTATGCGCGTTGTCCCCAGTGGCGTTACAGGTGGGACACGTGTACGCACGCAGGATGGGACACGTGACGCGGCCGTACACATCCTTGAGCGCGTGCTCCTCGCACGTTTCGTACGCAGATCCGTTCTTTAAACAGAGGACGCACGGAGGTCTGCTGTGTTGAGGGGTCCTCTCCAACGACCTGCTGTAGCTTGCGTGGAACCTCCGATGGTCCGAGGAGCTCGACGTTTCCAGGTGACCTCTCGGGTCCACGGCGTTGAAAGGGACGGCTTGAGGTCCACGGGACTCCGCTCTGACAAGCGACGAGGAGTTTGATCCCATCGGGAATCTGCCACGAGTGTGCGCTGCCTCTGGATCTGCCACCTCTGACCCGAGTGCACCCGACGGGGTCATGACCTCGCTCCAAAACGACCTCATTTCGTCAAGAAAATGTGTGTAAAAAGGAGAATCACTGAAAGGTCCGAATCCACTTATCACAGAAGGTCTTTCTGAGTTCGATCGATTTCTGAGTCTGAGCTGAGGAGTCCGTTCGATCTCCAAATTGTTGACGCCTCCAGGGTCCGCGTACCATGTGCGTTTCTCCGGAACTTCCCGGATGGTCGCAAGGCAAGGGTGGACATGGGATGACCTCGCGCTGCCGTCTGGGTCAGGAAGGACCGATGGGGATTCCCCGTCATCGTCATAGAATGGAAAGCGTCCGCCGGCACTGGATCTCGGGACACCACCGGGTCTTCGGTTCTCCATGAAGACGGGTTCACTTGGATCAGCTCGTACCGAATACCGGCTTTCAATAAAGTGGAATGATCACAGGTAGACACCTAAATAGGTTTTCATTTCCCAAAGTGCATTGGGAGGGGTAATTCCCCCAAATAGGGAACCAATGAACCCCTCCCGTTATGATACGTTGATGAAGTTGTGACGTAATCATCTAAGTGTGAGATGATGATCAAGTCGAGCTGTGAATTGAAATAATTAAAAACGAGCGGTGATCAATAAATCCACAGCCTGGAAATAATACAATGCGACGTTGTGTATACCTGATTGTGGAAGTTATTAGCGAAGGGAGTTGATGTTTCGATTTATATGATCATTATAAGTGTTAATCATATGGGGAGAGGAGGGTCCACAATGTACGGACTCAAAACGGGATAATGACAACGTGGAGCCCAATAAAGGTGAACGCTTTTCAAATATTTTATCGTCTCTGGACTATGTTGAGTTTGATATCTGGATTATGGTGAGTTTGATATCTGGATTATCGTGGGTTTGAATCTCTGCACATCCATCTGCATTCCTGAATATTGACTGTGTGGGCAGCACGAGGGTCGGGGCTCGTGTGTCTGTCTGACAAATGGTCGATAACTCCCGCACCACAAGTTGATCTGACATTCTGATTCTACTCAGACTTCAATGGATGGAGGCCATCCTGGTGTGCTGGTGTTGATATAAATGCGGATAAACAACCCAGAATTTTTGATTCTTTTCTGGAATAACCACATCTCTTCCCACCGCCTCTCCCCCCTCCCCCCTCCCCCTCCCCTCACCCACCTTCCCCTTTCCCCCTCCCCTCTCCCCTCTCCCTCTCCCTCTAGTTTCACTGATCCCAACAAACACATAAAGCAACCGATCTGATCGAGGACGTGAATGGGCGGAATTTCATTATTCTTCCACAAAGTATTTAATAATATCCGACTTATCTCTCACTTTATGTAATTCTTCATTGATTTTTTTTAATTCGTTCGAATACCAAATGCGATGCTCACTGAGCAGTTACATCAAGTATCGATTAAAGAGTTTTGCATGAACTCTCAACATTTGGACCTGGTATCGTGCACCTGACATTGTTAAAGTGGAATTAATGAATTGTCAACAATTGTGAATGAGTGCCCATAACCTGTTTACCTGTACACGAATGCAGGTTACCAATGCAAACAAATCTGATTAAAAAATACACCTGTGGCCTTGAATTACAGAACTATTGTTAAAGTCGTGAATATTTGATGGTTAAAGTAGTCTTACTTCGTGATCGACCATTTGACGTGGCCTCCTGTGCCTGAAATCACCTTGTGACGTCATCAATAGGTGTTTCCGTCAATTAATCGATTCGCGTCTATTTTTACCGGTTCCACCTGTGACGGTCTTTGTTCACCAATGGCCTCAGGGCGCTTGCGACGTATTTTGAACGGTTCAGATTAAACACGAAGGTTACACGTGATCGTTTGCATCAATGATTGTTTACAGATATTCTTATCAATTGAGCGACAAAAAAGGTCCACGAAACGTCTACAATAGCTCAGGAACGTCAAGACGTCAACCTTTTGTTTTCAGATTTACAGGTAGATCTGCATTTGTTTTCAATCACGTTGTCGTAATTAAACATTTTGTAAACATTCAAAATACGTTGCAGTTCACCGAATTGTTGCCCTGCCACAAAAGGTGGATGGAGGTTATGTTTTCAGCCCCGTCTATCTGTTTGTCCGTTTGTATATCTCTCCCGACACCGAGTTGTGCACCGCGTTGGGGTCCTGCGAGCGACAATCAGAGCTCATATTGAAGTGTATTGATGGAGTATGTATGAAACATTATGAATTTCTGTATAATTGAAAGAACACCTTCCCTACGGTATCCATGTCGAATGTCGTAACTTTATGGATGTCGTGGAGATGGAGGTCGTGGAGACCTGGAAACACTCTTCCTTCACTCTAATCCTGGGACTAACAAGGAACATGAAGGACCCTCGACGCAGAAGGAGACCATCGGGAGAAGAAAGCCTGCGTTGTCATTACCAACCTATGGTTATTTGTCAGTGCTCTATCCTTTAATAAATAGTGAACGTCAAGCAAGGAAGCAGCGCGTAACATTTTAAAATCTTTGGGAAAAAAGAGGTAAAATAAAACAAGAGGTTTGAACACATCGTGTACTTACCCATATATGTACATATATAAGTAGTGTAATAATGTTGCTTCTGGGACACCTCCGTTTAACATGGGAAATCCCTATCTAATGTCATTTACCCCCTTGTCTTTTTCAAAAATCATAAACACCTCTATTTCTCCCACCCTCATCTTTATGAACCTTTTGTCTGTAGTACCTATCCTTAATGTTGTTCATTAGACCACGCATAAACAAATATTTGTTTTCTCTTATAGACCTATCATCCTTCTTCTACATATCATCTGGCAGATTAATCTTTGACCCACTCAAACATTGACCCATTCACTTCCATATTAATTCTTTCCCTCCCTCATTGCCCCTAAACACCTATATTTCTCTCACCCTGTTCTTTACGAACCTTCTAACCTTTTGACATGTTATCCTTATTCATTAGACCACTTAAACACCTGTGATCCTTCTGACCTCATGGACCTTTTAACCTTTTACTCTTAATATCATCTGGTGAATATAACCCACTCAAACAACGACCCTACAAATATTTGTTTATGCGTGGGAAATAATTTAATTCTCCTACAACTCTCTTCACCATCTAATACATTAACAAAAAATATGTTTGAGTTTGGTTCTTTATTAAGATATTTTAACTGAGCTAAGATAAAATGGTAAACCTCCCTCAATGTTCTTGCTTGAGCGCCTCCAGTGCCACATACCATTTTTAAATTAAAGTATATATTTTCCTGACAACCATCAAAGTTTTCCGTCCACTCAAAAATATTTCCATCTTTTTTACCCAATTCACCGGTATTTAAATTAATTCTCTTATTTGTTTTGTGAACTTTTTTACCAGTTGCCTTTTCAATTATACCTATTTGATATTTTTCACATTCATTATGTTTTCCATTTATATACCAAGGTTGATTACACCTCCACTCTTTAGTCTGGTTGATACTTGGTTCTATCATTTATATAATAGTAAAAAAGGCGGCGGTATCCCGTTAAAATCCCCAACCCCCCCCTTTTTAACTTATCACTTATATATATCTTATCACTTATATATATCTTATCACTTATGTATATCTTATCACTTATATATATCTTATCACTTATATATATATCTTATCACTTATATACTTATATAACCATAAGGGAGACTATCAATTCCATTTTCTAAAATAAACCTCTTATCATCAAAAGCCCCCAATGCTTTCTTATTTATCTCTTCTGAATATAATTGATGTTTATAACTTCTTATTCCATTAATCTTTCTAAACTCTTCTTTCTTTGTTGTTAAACAGTTATAATAATCCTTAAAGTTTATTGTTTCTTTAATAACATTTTTCTTTACACCTTTTAACTTCTTATCAGTCTTTTCAACGTTATTCACAATGTATTTATAAGCATAAGCCTTTGACCTCAATCCCACAAATTCACTCATAACATTTCCTCCTAATTCATCCTTGAACTTTCCAATCACCTTTTTATTTTTAGAAGAGAACAACTCACTCTCTGGACTGTAATTACTCGTGTCATAGATATTAATGTCTCTTTTCATGTCTGAATAAACATCGTTGGTATTAATTTTCAAAATAAAACGATCTGTATCCATATAAAGTAGATTAACATCATTTTGATATTTCTTCCTCAAGTTATTATAAAAGTAATCATACATTAATGACTTTGATAAATCAAGAATTGTTGTTCCAATATAAATAGGTTTGTTCATTTCAATACTCTCTTTAATCAAATGGATCGCACAAAAGTTCTCAGTAAAGACCTCAGCTCGAGTAAAACTCGGTCTATTAATTAATTTTGATGCTTGTTCCCAAGATGTTGATAGTCTGATATTTTGTCTTTTCCTCACATTCTCCATAGTCTTACCAAAGACCGCATTATTCATCAATTTATAAAAGTCTTTCTCAAAATCTGTTTTTGACTCTGTTCTTCTTTGTGTATTAAAATCAATGTACCCCTTTAACCAATGACTTTGATTGAACTTTAGAACCCTATGGATCTTCTCTACTCTTAGACCTTTTGATAAATATTGTCGCAAATTTCTTTGGTGTAGAACATAATTTTTCTTGTTATATAATGTAGTAAGTAATTTTTCTGTTGATTCACCTATATCAAACGATCGTTGATAATCACTCAACCATTCTTTCTTTGGACTTGCTTTCTCACAAGCAAATGGGAGATCTTTGTGTAGGTTATGGAGTTCCTCTGGATATTTTAAATCAATTTCAAAATAATAACCAACTTTTTCTTCATCCAATTCTTTTTGTGTAGAGATACATACATCTTGTAAAACGTTTTTGTAGTCTTTTTCCTTTACCCATCTAAGTTTTCCATAAGGAAGAGCCTGAGACATTGCCCAGCCATACAGGTTGTTCGCGTCATAGTACATCAAGTAAGAACTCTCTTTCGTTGGATCATAATTTGGAAGATATTTGTTATTTGCTTTTGCGTATCTACTCGAGCAGACTTGTGAAATTCCACCTCTTTTTGCCTTTTCAATCATCAAAAGCATATCAACATCGGTTATCAAATCCAAATCTTGTTTTGTCATTTTCAACATCGCACTCCAGGCCAATCCAGGTGCTGTGTAGTAGTGAGCAGGATCCAATCCATATCCAGTGCGACAAACAGATCTAAAGGCTTCAAATACATCGGCCAATAAAAGCACATCAGTTTTGAGATACAAATCGTGATACTCGCCAAGATTCTTGATGTTATATTTTTCCCAAACATTTTGTGCGTGTACATAATCTTTATCAGATATATGACTATTATTTAATTTGTTATAGAAATTTTCTTTTGAAGGAAGTTGTGTTTCATTGAATCTCTCAAATGAGTCCATATAGTCATAGGGGTAAATTCCCTTTTGTGTTAGAAAATCTTTATCTAAAAAATACTCTGAAAGACATGGAAACTCTTTTAGATTTTGAACCAAGTTAACCAATGGACTTGCCATGAATTTAAATGTATCAAGAAATCTGATATGAGTAATAGGAGATGTGTGAATTGTTTTTGTGAATGAAATGTATTTCTGATCCGTGTTTGGAATTGCTGAGATACTTCCAGAAGTCTTTGAGAGTTCCTTGATAAATAGATGTGTATCATAATGAGCGTTGTTATGAAGAAAGACAGGAATGAAAGAGGGGAGTTGATAATTAATATTACAACTTTGATGAGCCGGACCTCTATATTTACCAGTGAGATGACAATGGTCTCTAACCTTTAGACCTTTACCAATTTTCTCCTCACAAATATGACAGACATTGTTTTTTATAAATTCCCTTTTTTCTTTACTTGTTAAGGACATTGGTTTATTGGTTTCTCTCATTATCTTGGTTAATCGAACACAGTCTTTTTCTAGTCGTTTCACAAACTCCTCTGGGGTATTTGAGCCTCTATACATCTCTAACTTGTTATATTTATCACCAACGGATGATTTGATATAATAACAAAAACCACAAGGAGTATGTTTTTGATATTTATTTGTGTATGATTCTTTTGGATCTGGAGAAGCAGTATCAATTTTTTCTAAAATACTTTCAAAATCAGCATATATAACAAATGGATGTTTGATCTTTTTATTTTCATCTTTGAATGTGATCTTTGAGCCTTCTTTAGGCATATTGATTACCGTTGATTTATGTTCGCCACAATAATTTGAATGTTTATCTAATCTTTCTTGTGAATTGAAGAAGTTAAGACAACGCAAACAAATATATATTTTATTTGTTCTCTTACAGACTTGTGGTTTTATTAATTTAGCAATATCTTTGATGTATGTATAATGTGAATTTTCGTCTGAATTAAAATATAGAAGATTAATATGAGTTTGTTTACAATTGTCAGAAAGCTTTAAAACCTGAATGTTGTTTGTTTCTGTTAGACCATAAACATTAACTGATAAATTATTCATCTTTTCAAATTTAGGAATATCATTTAAAGTCATCGGAAACTTTAGATCTTTCGTATTTAATGTATTCTCATATTTTTTATAATGAGATACTCTTTCATCATGAAAATGTGGAGGATGTAAGTGTGCTAAAATAGACCAGAGAAAACATTTATTGTCTTTATTTTTGATATTGATAACTGCTTTTCTATTTTTGATAACACTGGGTAAATCAATGTAAGAAGAAGCTTTAAGAGGATCTGATTTAAGAATATGAATGTCTATGTAAATAATTTTTCCTATATTGAATCCACTTCCTACGATTGAATTATCCACATCTTGCTCTTGTTTAATAAGTTCATCATAGACTCCTGATGTTTTAAAATCTTGATATGAAGATATAAAGTGTGGCTCAGTTCTCATGTATGGTGCATCTATAACTCCTTCATCCTTTGTCATTTCTAATTTTACTCCCATATAAAATTTAAGTGGTTTCATTTCCTTTAGTGTTTTTTCAATCAACGTTTGAACAGCAGGTTTAACTATTTCTACAGCATCAACTATAGACTCTGGTTCAGGAGGTTTGAAGTTAAAGACTCTTATTTTAATATGTCCTTTGAATGCTCCATCAGAGTTTTTAGTTGTGATAAAATTTGATAAATGTAGATTTGTTTTAAGATGTATTTTGAAGCCTTTCTTGAGGATATTTTTATTACATGTAGAACAGTGTTTTGTTTCAGGTGGAAGAGGGGAAAGTTTGTTAAAAATGTTGTATGTATGTTTTGCGGTGAGAATATGTTGTTTATAATATTTTACTTCCTTCTCGCAAGTATCACAATAAACCATATTTATAGCGTGAGAAAACGTGGTGTTTTATATATATCACTGTGCTTAAAATAAAACACTTTTGAGCTTTACAGCTCCGTTTTATATATATCGCTGTGCTTAAACTAAAACACTTTTTCACTCAGAATCATCTAAGTCATAACTATCACATGAATACTCAGAATCATACTCAGAGTCATCAATAAAGCTACTCTCATAACTATCATTTGAGCACAAACTATTAGTATCATAACTATCATCTGTGTTCAATGAAATACTATCATCACCATCGTCCGAGTTCAATGAAATACTATCATCACTATCGTCCGAGTTCAATGAAATAGTAAAATCTTCACTGCTGTATTGACTCATATTTAATTAGCAGAAAAAACCTTTCCATCTATACCAATATACTTTCTTTCATTAACGGATTCAATCTCTACATTTTTAATATCAAAAGTTATCTTTAAATAATCTCTAACTATCATAGAACGAAATGACATTTCACCAGAAATATTAACATCATTCATTTTACTTAGATCTACACCCTTTGGATTATTAAAGAAAATACAAATGTCTCCTCTAGAATTATTAATGGTCTTATCATTCTTTTTCAAAGTATCGTGGTCAATCACTTTTTCAAGCTTTGAATAAATTGCCAGGAGTAGAGGAGAAACTTTTGTTAGATTTACTTTAATGGATGTCTTTCCAGGTATAGTTAGAGCTCTTCCTTTAAATGAAATAGAGGGGCTCATGTTATTTTCCATAACTGGTTTTACCCAAAAATTTCCATATTTATCTTTGTTCAATTTAACATCTTTGACATATTTTTCTATATCTTCCACCGAAGTAGAGATTGATTGAAATTTGTCTTTTGTGCTTTGAAACATTGTATTTATTAATGAATAAACTTGCGTTTAGTTTAAGTAAAAATTTACTCTATAAATATGATAAGTTCTGAAGGATATTTAGAATTTCCAGACTCTCCATATGATAAATTAGAGAATTGTCCGGCTTGTGATAGAATAGGGCTTAATAATGAGGGTTCATATAAACAATGTTTATTCTGTGATTATATTCTAATTAATGATAATAAGAAATATAAAAAAACATATAACTCTTTTAAATTAGAACCAAAAATGAATTACTTTACAAGATTAATAAGAGAGATGAATGTTAAGCATTATGGTGATAATACACCATTTCTTACAAGGAAAGAGACTCTTTGTATTGAGGAAATGTATGAGGGTTTAATGATATTTATTATTCAAAATAATTTTAATGGAAATGTTAATACAAGATACTATATAAATAAAATAATGAATTATTTTGAAATTAAACCCGAACTCAGGATAAAATATAGAGTTTCTAAAATAGCTCAAAAAAAGTTAGATGACTTGTTTTCCAAATATATAAATGAATGATTTTTTACCCGTTTGGGAAAATAAGATAAAGTTTAATAACCATAAAAACATTCCAAATTCATTGAGATGTCTAATAGTTGGTTCAAGCGGATGTGGGAAAACCTGTTTACTTTTAAAGATGCTCCTTGGTCCTAATTTTTTAGATTATGATAATTTAATAATTTTTACAAAGTCAAGTTTTCAACCCGAGTATCAACTACTCTCACAGGGTTTTAATGCAGGTCTTAAAAAGGAAGACATTATCGGTTTATTTAAACTTCAAAACAAACTAAATGATTATAACATTGAAGATATAATACAACTATTTTGTGATACACAGAAATCAAAATCGAAACCCATAACTTGTATTCTCAGTGATAATACGGATGATATACCTTCACCTCAAGATTTAGATAAATCAAAAAAGAACCTCGTCATCTTTGATGATTGTGTTAATGAGAGAAACCAAACAGTAATGGATAGCTACTATACAAGAGGGAGACATTCTTCTTGTAATTGTATATATCTTAGTCAATCATATTTTCAACTCCCTCGACGCTCAATAAGAAACAATGCCAATACTTTTATTTTATTTAAGTTAAATTCAATAGATGTAAATAATTTTTGGAGAGATAATTGCTCTACGTTATGTAGTAAAAAAGAATTTGAAAATTATATGAAACACACGATTGGAAAATATAAATATATTGTTGTGAAACAAGATGAGATACTAAATGATATTTTTCAATAAATAAATACAGAAAATGAATACCGAAGAAAGAGAAAGAAAGTTTAAGGAACATCAACAATTAGTTTCAAAAGTTGTTAAACAACAGGAAGAGATAAAGAAGAAACGGAGACAGAAACTAACTGGTGAAGAAGCCTTTGAAAGAAAACAAGAGAAATTCTTTAAACCACTTTTGAAAACTCAACACTCACCTACAGTTCCCACGGTAGAATTTACTCCGAAAAAACTTCAAATGCTCAAAGATTTTAGTCAGATAACAAAACAAGAACTTGGTGAATTAGAATATGATGACGAGGGATTATTTCGGAAACTTGAGGAGGTAAATCAACCCCCTAATTATGTTGTGGAAGCTCTTCAAAACAATG
The DNA here is from genome assembly GCF_964187855.1 of Myxine glutinosa. Lineage (NCBI taxonomy): Eukaryota > Metazoa > Chordata > Myxini > Myxiniformes > Myxinidae > Myxine > Myxine glutinosa. Next base: position 98,521,801 of record NC_136264.1, on the reverse strand, counting down.
AATATTCGGCGGGTTCAAAAACCAGAGCAGGTCTCATTCCAACAGAAGAACCAGCAGTGTTTCATCTTGTGGAAGAAAAGGTATTGATATTTAATGATGAATTGATGTTCTTGAGTTCTACTCAACCAAATGTTAAATTAACTCCAAGATTAATGTTTCTTCTAACAAACCCCGGATTCAGCGGTTCAAAATATTTTGAGGAACCACTTGATATGGAAAGAGAGGAAGATAGGGTATATATTGAGTTGCTAAATGCACTTGATTATGGAGTTTCTGTTGCTGGTAAAAGTAAGAAGAATGAGAAGGAGAAACATATTATTGATGCTTTAAGTAAGCTTGGTTCGGGTGTTAGTTTTCTTCCAAATGACCCATCACAATTAGTTAATAGGCTATTATTGTTGTTAGGTAGTAAGAAGGCTGGAAACAACAATTGTTTTAATGAATCCTCAGCCATTTTAGATCAGTTGATGAACATGAAAATAATTAATAAATGTCAATACAAAGATATTTTATTAGATATTAAATAAGATGAGAAGCACAATTCTTAGTTTTAATTTCACAACGAGCGATTACACAGCTTCATTCCCTTACCCACTACAACTTGACCCCCTTACCTCATATGAGGCATCTTTGTTGTCAATGGAAACTTACAATACCCTTTTTAATATCACAGAGAAAAACAACAAGTTTAGTTATAATCCAGGAAGTGGATATAAAACTATAACCGTTTCACCTGGAGCTTACGAGATTTCTCAAATATCTTCAGAAGTCTCTCGCCTTATGAAAGAAAAAGGTGATGAACCAAAAAATATTGTAATAGATATTCAAACACACACTTCAAAATCAACTATTAAACTTAAAAATAATTATAAAGTTGATTTCACGATTGAAAATTCGTTTAGAGAGCTATTGGGTTTCTCTTCAAAAAAGATTGAAACTAACGGGACGTTTTACAGTGATAATGTTATCCAAATATCCTCCGGTATAAATTCAGTATTAATTCATTGTGATTTGATTGATGGTGCTTATAACGATGGAATAAGAACAAATACAATATTTTCATTCAGTGCATACTCAACCCCGATTGGTTATAAATTTAATATGGAACCAAAAAATCTTGTCTATTTACCTGTGTCAGGAAAAACCATATACAGAGTAAGTTTTAGGATAACCGACCAAGATAATCGTATGATATCCTTTAATGATGAAATTATATCCATCAGAATTCACCTACGTGAAGTTTTTCAATAAATAAATAATGGTTATTGTGAGAAAACACGAGTTGGGAAAATATAAAATAATTACAGGGGAGGGCATGTTCCTTTCACCAGACTATACAAGGTATGTGGGTAGAGGATACTATAAACCTAAGAGACAACGAGGTGTAGGTCATCAATTTCGAAATAAAGGAGATGGGATAATTGATACTCTAATGGGTATTGGTTCAACCATCCTTAAACATAAAGACCTAATTGATTCAACTGCTTCTGCCGTGGGCTCCGTTGCGGGTGCTATAAAGAGTATAAAAGATGCTCAAAAGGAGTCTCATAAATTACAAGCAATCAAAGAAATAAAAAAAGGTAAAACTCAACTATCTTCACAAGAACGACAAAAAATCATTAAAATACTTGGGTCAGGGTTTCAACAATTTTAATGCTATATAAATACAAGTATGGAAGCGATTGATAGTATCTATGATTTGGATGATACGATTATCATTTCAAACTCCACTAAAAAGGAAGACTATTTTAAGGTAAATGCTATAACAGGAACAGACTGGAATTCAAACGGAACAAAAAGTTTTGAAATAAATAATCAACAAACTTACTTGAATCTAGCTGATAGTTTCTTGCTGTGTAAATTTAAATTCACTAAGGCTGCGAATAATACTAATGCTACACTCGTAAATGATTTCTTCTGGAAAATGTTTGACAGTGTCCGCCTGTATATTGGAACACAAGAGGTTGAAGCGGTTGATTATGTCTCTGCTACATCTGAAATGATGAAATTTACACTATATTCGTTTAGTGATAGAATGGGTAAGGGAGCTGTTGAAGGTTTTATTCCTGATATGTCAACGGGTACAAACGCAGACCCTGGTTATAGTCAAAGGAAGTCAATGTATAATGATGACGCAAAAGCTGAGAATAGTTTTACCGTAGCAGTACCTCTGAAAGGTATATTTGGATTTTGTGATTATGATAAAGTTTTGTATGGGCTTAAAATTAGATTTCAACTACAAAGGAATGATAATGTAAATAGATTGCTTTTTGGGGTTGAAAATGCTTTTGGAGAAAATAATAAATTTGTTATTAATGATTTGTGTTGGTATATCAGTGAATATACTCCTAATCTTAAAACGGAAGAGATGTTAAATAGAAGACTTAACTCAAAGAAACCGCTAAATGTATCATACCTTAAAAGAAGATGTCAACACGTTAAACTGGAACACACTACCTACACTTGGAATTTGGGTGTTCTTCAAGGAAAGCCACGATACCTCTGGCTCATTTTTAAAAAACCAGATGGAGAGGACGGTACTAATAAGAATAATGCGCTGAGTGATAATGCTAAGGTGAAACAACTTCGGGTTTCTCTTGATGGCACATTTTATCCGCGAGATAGATTGGAAATTGATTGGGAAAAAAATGATTATGCGGAAGCCTACAAGTCCTACCAAAAGGTGTGTGAAAGTAATGGTAATAATGATCCTATTTTGGATATGGTTGCGTTTCAAAAACTTTATACAATCTACACAATTGACCTGAGTTCTCAAAAGGAAACTATAAAGTCTAATCGAGTGGATACTTCTCTATACATTGAAAGAGGGGAGAGTGAAGAGGTTAATGCATATTGTTTGCTTTTGGAGGAAACAGAATTACAGATTAATACAGATAATGGTGTTATGATTAATATCACATAGGTTTTTTCTCATAAATAAATGGTTGGGGTATATGTTAATCAAATCAATCTTAATAAATTAACATCTTGTATTCAAAATCAAAAGCCTTGTATTATTAATGTTAATACAATTCAAAGAAAAGGAGCTGTAAGAATTGATGTTTTACTCACACACACACAAGTAAAAACACTAAATGATGTTGGATCACTTAAAATTAAAATGACGAAACCTATGTTAAAGAAATATTCAATAGACGAGTCAAGAGGAGGATTTCTCCCGTTTCTAATTCCTTTATTTGCTGGTTTAAGTGCGGCGGGAGCATTGACTGGTGGTATTTCAGCAGCGGTAAAAACTGCTAACGAAAGGAAGGCACAACTAAAAGCTCAAAAAGAATTGGAAAGACATAACAAGGAGTTGGAGAAACAAATTAGTGGAAGTGGTGTAATTGTAGATTTTGCTCAAAAACTTGAAAGTCTACCTGATAAAGCTAGATTGTTGGTTGGAGATATGCTTTCCTCTATCGCTCAAGCGGGTGTTAAACTAACTAAACGGGGTAATGGATTGTATCTTTCTCATAAATAAATGGATAAATGGTTTAAACAATTTGGAAAGAATACAACGTCAAATATAGAACTAGCTAAGTATTGTAAAACACTAAAAATTGATAATGTGGTTATTTGTATGAGAGATGAATTAATACATATAAATAAGAATACAAAGAATATTATTATGAATTTAGACACACAGAATGGTTCTCATTGGGTTTGTATTCATAATAGTCAGGATAAATATTATTTTGATAGTTATGGTATGCCACCACCTGTTGAAGTAATACAATTCTTACAGAATGGTGTTTATCAAACATTTCAAGTTCAAGAAATTAATTCTAAATGTTGTGGTCAATTATGTTTATATGTATTATTTCAACTCAACAATAATGAAAATTTTTATGATATCATTTTTAATCTAATATAAATGACTTATGTTGGAAAAGATGGTTCTATCTTTGGAAAATCCTCTCAGGATATTGATTTATCAAATTATTATACAAAGGCACAGGCTGAACGACAAAAATATAGTGTAAGTAAAAATATTAATATGAAGAATACTTATAAATTAATCAATTATCCAAACCCTACAGATGCGAATGACTTAATTAGATTAAGTGATTTATCACAATATATATTTTTAAAGAAAACAGCACGTTTTGTGAAAGAAGTAAAATTTACAACCACAACACCTGGTTATACTGACCATACACCTTTCCTCATTGAATTTAACTACCTGCTTACAATTGAATTTTATAAAGAAGGACATTTAGTTAATATGCGAATTAATAAATGGGGGTATGATATGCCTGATTTAGGGTATAATTGGTCTTTTTCAATAAACATAGAAGACCTACATGATTTAAATCAGTCTCGTAAAGAAGAATATTATCCACTTGGTGAGGATAAGGATTTATGTGGAAGTACAATTAGTAAACAACAAATACGTGATTTTAAGAAAAGAAAAATATATGATAGTATAGCGATGGTTCGCATGACAAAGAAGGAAGGTAATGAGATAAGGATAGAAAGCCGAGGAATACAAACCGATTTGGTAGTGGGAAGATGGGGTGGTATTACCTGTCATAATATTAATCTCACATATATTTCTGATACATAAATGGCAGGAAGAAGACTACAAGAGAATTATAATTTTTGTATTCAAGGATACCTACAAGAAAAGGGTGCTCGGTATTACATACCTTATGATTTGGAGCATATACATGGGAATTTTGTCATTAAAAACTGGCCTTATACTGATATTGTTAAACCCACAAATAGAGACTTGTTTAAAATATTAAATAAAAATGAACTTCTCAAAGTTATGAAATATAAAACTCTTTTAGAAATCGTCAACAAATCTTATTGGTATCCTATTATGAGAAAAATAATTATAGATACAAGAATATCTCAAAATCCAGATGAGTATATGTATAATATTCTTTGGGGTTCAAACTCAAGGGTAGCAAGGGATGAGGAAGGAGTTGAAGAAGAGAAGGAGGAAAGAGAGAAAAAGGAGAAGGAGGAAAGGGAGAGGGAGGAGAAGGAGGAGAGGGAGAAAAAGGAGGAGAAGGAGGAGAGGGAGAAAAAGGAGAAAGAGGAAAGGGAGAAAAGGGAGAAGGAGGAAAGGGAGAAAAGGGAGAAAAAGGAGAAGGAGGAGAGGGAGAAAATGGAGGAGGAGGAGAGGGAGCAAAGAGAGAGGGAGGAAAAATATAAAAAGATGGAAATCATTGAGATTCATAAAAGATTGAGTGTATTAAAGCAAATAAATCAATCTCAACGCACCGAAGAGGAAATTAAAGAATTAACAACTCTTATGAAGATAATAGTTTCAAAAATAAGAACGTCAATGTCTTCAATTTCAGGGAGGAGATTTAAACGAGAAAGTGGTGAAGAAGAAGAAGAAGAAGAAGGAAAAGATTATGTGATTGATGATGTTGGTGTCATTGACTTTAGTTAGTTTTTATTTGTAAATAAATGGAGGAGAGAGTGAAGGCATTCCTTAGGATTCTTTATGTTTTAAAAATAAAGATTGAAATGTATATGTTGAAAACCAAAAAGGTTTTGATACTCTGTCGGAATTTTTCTGATAAATAAATATGAGTTATTGTCTCAAATGTAAAAAGAAAACTAAATCTAAAAATATCTCTTATGTTAAAGCTAAAAATAATAGAGTTTATCAAAAAGGAATATGTCAAGTATGTGGCTCTAAAAAGTGCCAATTCATCTCTCCTAAAAGAGGAGGAGACATACAAAAGTTTCTGTCAGGAAGTAAATTTACAACAACTGGAATTCCAGGGGAATTACACCTTCCAGGGTATTCTTTCTGTGGTCCAGGAACAAACTTGGATAAAAGATTAGATGAGGCTGACAATCCTAAACCTTGGTCTAAACCTACAAATAGGGTTGACGAAGTGTGTATGAAGCATGATATTGCTTATGGGAAAACCACTACGTTGACTGAAAAACATAAAGCCGACAGCGAAATGTTGTATAATTTGTCTTTGATACAAAATCCAACGTTGAGAGAGAAAGTTGATAGGTTTATTGTGAGAAATTTGATAAATGCTAAATTGAAACTTGGTCTTGGTTATTCCTCAAAAAACTATTAGGCTCTAATGATGTCATCAAGACTGAGGAGCTTTTGGCTGAAGAATTACACAAACCTATAATCACAAAGTTTAAAAGAAGGAAGGTTTATTCTAAATACACCGACCACATATGGTCCGCTGATTTAATTGAATTGAATAATGACAGGGGATACAGGTATGCTTTAACCGTTATTGATTTGAGGAGTAGATTTGCCTGGGTTGTCCCTTTAAAAAATAAAAGGGGTGATACTTTAATGTTAGCCTTTAAGCTAATATTTGATCGGGATAAAAGGAAACCAAAGAAGTTATGGACTGATGAGGGAACAGAGTTCTATAACAAAATATTCATGAAATTTCTTAAGGGGAAGGGTATTAAATTATACAGCACCTTTAATGAAGGAAAGGCAGTTGTTATTGAGCGTTTTAATCGTACTTTGAAAGAGAAATTATATAAAAAATTCACAGAACTCGGTTCTCAAAAATGGGTGTATTTAATTCAGGATATTGTAGATGATTACAACAATACAGTTCATTCATCAACAAAATCAAAACCATCGGAAACATTTACAAAATTAGAATATGAAAAGGAGATTAATTTGAGAAAGCCCAAGTTTAAAGTTGGTGATATTGTAAGGATATACAAATGGAAAAGTCATTTTGAGAAAGGTTATACACAAAAATGGACTCGTGAATTATTTAAAATCATTGATGTAATGGATACAGCTCCTTGGACCTACAAATTATATGATTTAAATGGAGAAGAAATCTTGGGTTCATTTTACTCGCAAGAATTACAAAAAACACAAGTAAGCAGATAATACCCTTGAAAATAATAAATAAATAAATAAAATGTAATGGGGATACGTTTTTAAATCTGTGAACCCCAAACACAGAATCCCTCAACTTTTCAGTTGGGGCTTAACTTTTGTGTGTGTATAATGGGGATACGTTTTTAAACCTGTGAACCCCAAACACAGAATCCCTCAACTTTTTAGTTGGGGCTTAACTTTTGTGTGTGTATAATGGGGATACGTTTTTAAATCTGTGAACCCCAAACACAGAATCCCTCAACTTTTCAGTTGGGGCTTAACTTTTGTGTGTGTGTATGTGTGAGTGAGTCATAATAATATACAAACCCTAACCCAACCCCATCCCTAACCCAACCCCATCCCTAACCCAAACCCATCCCTAACCCAACCCATCCCTAACCCAACCCCATCCCTAACCCAACCCCATCCCCAACCCAACCCCATCCCTAACCCAACCCCATCCCTAACCCAACCCCATCCCTAACCCAACCCCATCCCCAACCCAACCCCATCCCTAACCCAACCCCATCCCTAACCCAACCCCATCCCTAACCCAACCCCATCCCTAACCCAACCCCATCCCTAACCCAACCCCATCCCTAACCCAACCCCATCCCTAACCCAACCCCAACCCTAACCCTCACATTCAAAATCCCAACCCTAACCCAACCCCATCCCTAACCCAATCCCAACCCTAACCCAACCCCATCCCTAACCCAACCCCATCCCTAACCCAACCCCATCCCCAACCCAACCCCATCCCTAACCCAACCCCATCCCTAACCCAACCCCATCCCTAACCCAACCCCATCCCTAACCCAACCCCATCCCTAACCCAACCCCATCCCTAACCCAACCCCAACCCTAACCCTCACATTCAAAATCCCAACCCTAACCCAACCCCATCCCTAACCCAACTCCATCCCTAACCCAACCTAATCCCTAACCCTCACATTCAAAATCCCAACCCTAACCCAACCCCATCCCTAACCCAACTCCATCCCTAACCCAACCTAATCCCTAACCCTCACATTCAAAATCCCACCCTAACCCTAACATAATCTTTTTTTTTCTTCTTTTTTAAAAATACGTATTTCTTTTTTTTTCTTCTTTTTTTAAATACGTATTTCATTTTTATTTTTTTTCCTCTTCCTCCAATTCTGTCTTTCAAGGCTTTCAAGTTTGAAGAAGTAGAAATGGGAAGAAAGAATTTTCCAGCATTTTCTTCCTCGAACTTTCTTGATATTGCTTAAATCAAGCGTCATTAAACAAAGAACATTGTTCATTGCTTTAGAATGCAAAGAGTCTCCAAGATGTACCCCACAGGTAGAGTCTCCAAAATAAAACCAACTTTCCAAGTTCCCAAGGTATAACCACAATCCTGTTGAGTCTCCAAGATAGGTATCACATTCCGAGTTATCAAAACAAAACCCCCATTCAGAGTCTCCAAAACGAAACCAGTTTTCAAAGTCTCCAAGGTAAAACTCTTTTCCTAATTTTATGAAATTTAGTGAGTCTCCAAGGTAGGCTCCACAGTTAGAACCATCTAGGCAGACCTCATAATTTGTTTTTCCCAAATTTAGTGAGTCTCCAAGGTAGGCTCCACAGTTAGAACCATCTAGGCAGACCTCATAATTAGTTTTTCCCAAATTTAGTGAGTCTCCAAGGTAGGCTCCACAGTTAGAACCATCTAGGCAGACCTCATAATTTGTTTTTCCCAAATTTAGTGAGTCTCCAAGGTAGGCTCCACAGTTAGAACCATCTAGGCAGACCTCATAATTAGTTTTTCCCAAATTTAGTGAGTCTCCAAGGTAGGCTCCACAGTTAGAACCATCTAGGCAGACCTCATAATTTGTTTTTCCCAAATTTAGTGAGTCTCCAAGGTAGGCTCCACAGTTAGAACCATCTAGGCAAACCTCATAATTTGTTTTTCCCAAATTTAGTGAGTCTCCAAGGTAGGCTCCACAGTTAGAACCATCTAGGCAAACCTCATAATTTGTTTTTCCCAAATTTAGTGAGTCTCCAAGGTAGGCTCCACAGTTAGAACCATCTAGGCAGACCTCATAATTTGTTTTTCCCAAATTTAGTGAGTCTCCAAGGTAGGCTCCACAGTTAGAACCATCTAGGCAGACCTCATAATTAGTTTTTCCCAAATTTAGTGAGTCTCCAAGGTAGGCTCCACAGTTAGAACCATCTAGGCAGACCTCATAATTAGTTTTTCCCAAATTTAGTGAGTCTCCAAGGTATAACTCTTTGGCTGGGTCATCAAGGTAGAACTCGTTCAGTGGGTTTTGTTTTGATAACTCACAATAAGTATCATCATGGTAGAACTCTTTTTCAGGATTTTGTGGATCTCCAAGGTATAACTCTTTGGCTGGGTCATCAAGGTAGAACTCGTTCTGTGGGTCTTGGTTGTTCAAAAGATCTTCAAACAAAAAAATAACTTTATCCCAAGTTGTGTTAAAAGTAGAATTTTCATTTCGTAGCTCAGATACAATTTCCTCCATCGACAAGAGGTTCGAGTCCAGTTCATCAATCTGAAGGTTGAGCGCTACACAGGTAGTAGGACTCCAAGGAATAGCAAAGTTATCCCATTCCATTTCGGCATAGGAGTCCATTCTCAAGTGAAGCAGAAAGCGTGTTTGAAAAAGCCTGTGTGGTCGGTGCCTTTTATAAGAAGGGCTGGGTGTGTGTCATTTCCTGTGGAAATTCCCTGGGCGTGTCTTAACTGGAAATGATGTGATGGAAATTCCCTGAAAATGATGTTATGTATTACCTGGAAATGATACAATGCTGAAGAGTTTATAAAGTGGGTGGGACTTAGCAAAAGTGGGCGGAGCTTAGCAAAAGTGGGCGGGGCGTAGCAAAAAGTGGGCGTGGCTTAACAAAAAGTGGGCGGGGCTTAGTAAAAGATGGGCGTGGCTTACCAAAAAGTGGGCGGGGTTTTTCCAAAAAGTGGACGGAGCTTAACAAAAGGTGGGCAGAGCCTACCAAAAAGTGTGTGGCACTGGAGGCGCTCAAATAAGAACATTGAGTGAGGTTTACCATTTTATCTTAGCTCAGTTAAAATATCTTAATAAAGAACCAAACTCAAACATATTTTTTGTTAATGTATTAGATGGTGAAGAGAGTTGTAGGAGAATTAAATTATTTCCCACGCATAAACAAATATTTGTAGGGTCGTTGTTTGAGTGGGTTATATTCACCAGATGATATTAAGAGTAAAAGGTTAAAAGGTCCATGAGGTCAGAAGGATCACAGGTGTTTAAGTGGTCTAATGAATAAGGATAACATGTCAAAAGGTTAGAAGGTTCGTAAAGAACAGGGTGAGAGAAATATAGGTGTTTAGGGGCAATGAGGGAGGGAAAGAATTAATATGGAAGTGAATGGGTCAATGTTTGAGTGGGTCAAAGATTAATCTGCCAGATGATATGTAGAAGAAGGATGATAGGTCTATAAGAGAAAACAAATATTTGTTTATGCGTGGTCTAATGAACAACATTAAGGATAGGTACTACAGACAAAAGGTTCATAAAGATGAGGGTGGGAGAAATAGAGGTGTTTATGATTTTTGAAAAAGACAAGGGGGTAAATGACATTAGATAGGGATTTCCCATGTTAAACGGAGGTGTCCCAGAAGCAACATTATTACACTACTACCATGCAATGTTTGTGGTAAGCGGTTCATTTGGGCATCGGAATGTCAGATTCAGAAGCGAATTCACACCGGAGAGCGCCCGTATACATGCAATGTTTGTGGTAAAGGGTTCACTCGATCAACGCACTGTCGGACTCACGAGCGGATTCACACGAGATAGCGTCCGTACATGTGTCCGGTTTGTGCAGAGACTTTCTCAAATGTAAGGTCTTTGAGGAATCATTTAAGGTGCCACAAAGGAGAGCCCTTAACTTTTTGAGATATTCTACTCACAGATGAAAAGACAGACTAATCACATTAAAAGCTTGGTTACCTGTCTCTCGTGGGCTGCCAAGGTGGCCTAGCCATACGCACACTCGCCTTTGAGTTGTCTTTTATCAATAAGATATATTTTAACGACCTCTTATATGTATCCTATGTAGTTCAGTGATTCTGTATTGATACCCAAGCATCCTAAATTCAATATTTACAAGTCAGGAGACGCCGATGGTTCATGAGCGAGTGGTATTCAATGACAAAGGATGGACTATAACCGAAACAGGCCCAGACAGGCCATGCCCGGAAATGTCAAAACGAAGGTTACTGACCTTGAAATGAGATAGAAAATAATGTATAAT